>NC_090437.1:803900077-804525077 GCF_031143425.1 Pleurodeles waltl | reverse complement strand
TTATAACTTTCAGTCTTATTTTGAATTATTGTATCCTGGCTAATTTGCTCACGTAAATTCCTATTTTCATGTTCCAACTGCCTACATTTCTCCTGCATTTCTCTGTAAGCAGATAAAGGTATCCAGACCTTTCTGTCATCATTACTTCCAAAACACACGTTTACAACGGGAATTATTTCTCAAAACAACATCAGGCATTTTAGCTACACATGCATTTTCTTCTGTAATTCCCCAAACAGAAAACAATTCACAGTTTTTCTTAGCACCATCAGGCAGTTCATCAACACATGTATTCTCAGACATGGTCTGCCGTGCTACTGTGATTCTCCAAACAGAAAACAATTTCTGTAATTCTCCAAACAACAAAAAAACAATTACACTTTTAAAGTGTGCACTTAGAAATCTACTAACTCGTCAAACCCCTTTTAATCACCTCTTAATGACCGACCCCACGACTCCAGGTACCAATTGTAGTGCTTTCCTCTTATTTAGTTTCTAAGCACTAACATAACACAACAGAAATGCACTTCTGAGGTCAAAGAAGACTTTTATTGTTATTTTATTCTTCCCCAACCACAATGTTTATGAATGAATGACGAATTAGTAGCTTTCAAGTCCGCGTTAATCAAACAAAATATATCAGTTTGCAATATACACAGCAGGTTATATTTATAAGATATTGAATGCAAAGCAAAACAAATACTTCACCGTGTAGGAACTATTTACAGCTACATCTTTCTAAGGTCTGCAAGCTGATGACCCCTGTCAGCCGCGAGAAAGAGTGTCATCTACCCACACGGGATGCTGGCAGCTGGCGCCAAGCTCCAGCACGAGGTCCGGCAGATTCGAATCTGACTCTCTGCAGCCTGTTACATTCGTTACAAAGGTGTGCCCCCTCCTCTCAGACCTGGGAAACTGAGCAAGCCTTTTGGAGACTGGCCAGGTCTCCAAGACTACTCCTGTTCCCAAGCTCAAGGGAAGAGAAACGACGCCCATGTACTCTCTCTTATCAGGTCTAGTCTACTGTGAGAGCAAAACATCTTGGTTCTCTGGTGCAAAAACACAGCTTGGAAAAATACAGAACTCCACGTTAAAGGCAATGGGCAGCTAACCTAAATATCAAATGCAATGTCATGTTAAAGGCAATAGGCAGCTAACCTAAATATCAAATGCAATGTCTAGTGTCATGTCAAAGCCAATAGGCATCTAAGCTGAATACAAAATACAATGTCTTATATCATGTCAAAGCCCATAGGCAGCTGAGCTGAATATAAAATGCAATGTATAATATCATGTCAAAGCCAATAGGCAGCGGAGCTGAATATCATGTCAAAGCCAATAGGCAGTTAAGCTGAATACAAAATGCAATATATAATATCATGTCAAAGCCCATAGGCAGAATATCTAATAGCATGTCAAAGTCAATAGGCAGCTAAATTGAATACATCATGTCAAAGTCAATAGGCATGCAATGTCAAAGCCAATAGGCGGCTAGACTGGATACAGCATGTCAAAGCCAATAGGCAGAATACAGAATGTAATGGCTAATGCAATGTCAAAGCCCATAGACGGCTAAACTGAATACAGAAAGTAATGGCTAATGCCATGTCAAAGCCAATAGGCACAATACAGAATGTAATGACTAATGCAATGTCAAAGCCCATAGGCGGCTAAACTGAACAAAACATACCATGTGCTACTGGTGAACATTGAGCGACTAATATGCGCAGTGGTGAAACACAAAGTCATTGGTCAAAACAACACTTTATCAAATGGCAGGACACTAGGGCAGTTTAAGGATGGACAGGGTGACAAAGTGGGACAGAAGGATGACATTCAGAGGGGTCTCATTTCTTGGCGGGAGTCTTGGCATTGTTCTCTGTCTTTGTCCTGGATCTCAGGGACCGTTTGCGGGGTGGTTCTCCATCTGCAGGGGGTGGGGTGCTGGTGTCGTGGTCCTGTGGCGGTGCCTCCTGTCCACTAGCACCAGCAGAGGTGGTGGGCAGTTCATTGTCCAGGCTAGTGTCAGGGGCCCCTTGTTGTGCCACAGTGTCCCTCCTGGTGTTCACGAGGTCCTTCAGCACCCCTACAATGGTGACCAGGGTGGTGTTGATGGACTTGAGTTCCTCCCTGATCCCCAAATACTGTTCCTCCTGCAGCCGCTGGGTCTCCTGAAACTTGGCCAGTGCCGTTGCCATCGTCTCCTGGGAATGATGGTACGCTCCCATGATGTTGGAGAGGGCCTTGTGGAGAGTGGGTTCCCTGGGCCTGTCCTCCCCCTGTCGCACCGCAGACCTCCCAGTTCCCCTGTTTTCCTTTGCCTCTGTCCCCTGAACCGTGTGCCCACTGCCACTGCCCCCAGGTCCCTGCTGTTCTTGGGTTTGTGGCTTTGCTGGGTTCCCTGTAGCGGTGGACACACTGCTGCTTGATGTGTCCTGGGGACAGAGGTATGAGCCCGCTGGGTGGGTGCTGTGCTGGTGTTACCTGAGGGAGAGGCTCTGTGGTGGCTTATGACTGTGTCAGGGGAACCGACTGTCCCGAGGTCCCAGATGGGCCGGGCTGGCCATCTAGATCCAGTTAGACAGAGCTGCTGTCATCACTGTGGGCCTCTTCTGTGGGGGGGTGGACATGTCTGGAACCTCCTGTTCGGTGACGTTGGGTAGGGGTCCTGCAGGGGAGTAAAGGCATGATTATTGCATCTGTGTGTGCCATCATGTGCAATGGATGGGTGACCCTGTAACCCAGTCTTACATTCTTGTGTAGGACCTTGTGTGATAATAGTTTTGGGGTCTGTGTGGGTATCTGTAGTGGACATGCTTAGGTGATGGGTGTCCATGCTTTGGTGTTGCATGCAGGGCTTGGTTTTGGGATTGGTGGTTTGTGATACTAGGACATCTTTGAGGTGTTGGAGTGATGGGGGTGAGCGTGAGGGTGGGTGTATGTGACAGCATGCAGTAGGGTGGGGGATATGGTAGTTAAGATTTGACTTACCAGAGTCCATTCCTCCAGCTACTCTTGCGAGGCCCTCCAGAATGCAGTATAACCAAGACCTGCTCCTCCCATGTTGTTAGTTGTGGGAGTGGAGGTGGGGGAGGCGGTAGGGGTCCACCGCCAGTCCTCTGAACTGCAATCTGGTGTCTTGAGACCATGGAATGCACCTTCCCCCGTAGGTCATTCCACCTCTTCCTGATGTCATCCCATGTTCTGGGGTGCTGTCCCACTGCGTTGACCCTGTCCACGATTCTACGCCATAGCTCCATCTTCCTAGCTATGGAGGTGTGCTGCACCTGTGATCCGAATAGCTGTGGCTCTACCCGGATGATTTCCTCCACCATGACCCTGAGCTCCTCCTCAGAAAACCTGGGGTGTCTTTGTGGTGTCATGGGATGGTGTGGGTGATGTGTGAGGTGGTGTTTGATGTGATGTGTGAGGGGATGTGTCTGTGTGTGTTGTGTGAGGTGCGTGGATGTTGTGTGAGTGATGGTGTTGAGTGCCTGTGGATGGTAGTTTGTTGATGGTGGTGTCTTTCTCTGGCCTTCTGTAGCAATTCTGGTCGTAAGGGTTTGTGGGTGATGTGGGTGTGTGTTTTATATTGTATTGGGTGTGTGGGAGTGGTGTGTGTATGTGTATCAGGTGTGTGTATTTCGATTTGTCATATGTGGTTGTGTTTTTTAAGTGTGTGTGTATTTTGAGTGTGGTGGTGTGTACCGCCAATGGAATACCACGGTTGAAAAACCGCCACGTGGATTTGTGGGTCATGATAGTGTGGGCGTATTCCTGTTGGCGTGACGGTGTCGGATTTGTTATCAACAGTTTATCACTGATCTTTGGTGTGGCAGACTTGTGTGGGTGTCTGGATTTTGGCAGATTCCGAGCTTTGGGTCATAATAGATGTAGCGGAATTGTGTCACTGCAGCGGTGTGTTGGCGGTCTTCTGCACGCCGGTAAGCGGGATTTACCGCCAATGTTGTAATGAGGGCCAATATTCCTTACCTGACTTATTTTTAAAGGAATATTAGTCAATTTCCTCTGCTCTTAGTTCCTTTCTTCTCACTCACCATTCCGATCCTCTCCTAGTTACACATATGCCTCTGACCCATTTGGCTATGGTCCACAATGATTCAATTCCCAGGGAGGATTTTTATATTTGAAAAATTACTGTCACCTTCTCCTGTTAGAACTAAAGGTTCTAGTGCATTACTATGGGGAGCAGATCCCTCCATATCATTCCCTGTGCATTTCTGGGTTAGAATTTGGCTTAACATATTCAATACCTTCAAAGCCGCTCACATTACACAGTCCCTATTTTGCATTTATAATAGGGTTGTTATTACCCCAGAATGTATTTCTAAATTTGACCCATTGACTTCCTCTCTATGTTGGTCATGCTCCATATGTAATGTTTCTTAGCACATCTATTATATAATTGTACTCATACTAATAAGTTCTGAAACTCCATTTGGTCTAAAAGTTTAAAGATTTTCAAATGTGACACACCACTATCTTTTCCAAATGTCTTCTCCACATGTGTTCTCTAGCACCTACTTTTGAACATGTGTCTCCTAATGTTACTGATAAGATGTTTCTAAAATATCTTTGTTAACCTGGGGGAATTTTATATGTGATGAACATACAATACGTACTGCTTCTTCATTGACATTACATTAGAAGATAAAATCTGAGTTTTATTGGTTTCCTTTTACTACCTTTCTTTCCTCACACTCATCATCACCTTAATCCACTTTTTTACTGTCCTTTTTCATTCCCTACTTCTTTTCCCTTCCTTTTTGCTTCTCCCTTTACTCTCTTTTCCCTGCTTTTCTTTCTTTTTTAACATAAAATAACAAAACTCTTTTATTACGTAATCTTTGGTGCGTGAATTTCTTCACAAAAGTAATCTGTTTGGATTTACCATATGAATATTCATTAAAAAATGATTTAGCAAAAAAACAATGGCTCTCATTATGACATTTTCGGTGAATGGCACTTACTGCCGTGCTGAAGCCGCCAACTTACAGCCGCGCTGACGAATATCCATTCACCATATTATAACACACATACAACAATCCAACAGAATACAGCCACATGCACAAATCCACCTGACCAAAGGTCAGTGATAAACTGGCGGTCCCAAAACCCACTCCGTTACGCCACGAATCACCACGGTGGACATTCAACAGTGGCAAACCATTGGCGGTACATAACGCTGCGCTCACAATGGACACCCACATACAAAACAACACTAAATTGGCCAATTAAAACAACACACACCTGACACCCATATACACACCACACCCACACCACTATAAAACACACAACCACATTACCCACAACCCTTTACCAACAACTATTGTCACCACAAGACTGAGAAGAAGAGCACAGAGACAACTAGACACACACCACTCACACCCATGCACTTCTCACTCACTCTACATCACAGACCCCACCACATTACCCAACACACCCTCACCAAAACACATCACACAACACCCATGGCACCACAAAGGCACCCCGGTTCACTGAGGAGGAGTTAAGGGTCATGGTGGAGGAAATCGTCAGGGTAGAGCCACAGCTCTTTGGAGTACAGGTGCAGCAGATATCAATAGCAAGGAAGATGGAGCTATTGTGGAGAATCGTGGACAGGGTCAACGCCGTGGGACAGCATCCAAGAACAAGGGACGACATCAGGAAGAGGTGGAACAACCTATGGGGGAAGGTACGTTCGAATTCAGCAAGACACCATCTCGCCATACAGATGACTGGCGGTGGACCCCTACCTCCTCCCCCACAACTCACAGCATGGGAAGAGCAGGTACTGGCATTACTGCATCCTCAGTATCTCGCCGGAGTTTACAGAGGACTGTACACTGGTAAGTCTACTTTTACCAATTATCACCCCCCATACCTGCATGCCATCACACACCCTCACTCTCACTCCCGTCACTCCACCCCATCCCACGCACTTCACTATCACATCTCACTACTCCCAATGCCAGGCCCTGCATGCTGTACCAATGCATGGACACCCCTCCCAGCCCTGCATGGACAATCATCACCAAAGCATGCACAGCATAGGGAAACTAACATAACTACAATACACCAACATACACAAGCAAAAGCTAGCAGAGGAACAACAAACATAGAGGGGAGGCTACAGAAGTACAAATGTCAGACACCTGAGGCATAATACATCATTTACATCTCCACAGGAACCCCCGCCAATGTCACTGGAGAGGAGGTGCCACCACTATCCAGTCCCCCAACAGAAGAGGCCCCCAGTGATGACAGTAACTCTGGACTTCAGGATCTGGACGATCTACCTGGCCCATCACGGACCACTGGACAGCCGGTCACCCAAGCCCACTCACAGACCAACACAGAGCCTCCCCCATCAGGAACCAACACCACAGCACCCACCCAGCGTACCTACACCTCTGTCCCCAGGACCCGTTAATCAGCAGTGTGCCCACCTGTACAGGGACCCCAGGCCACACCCCGCCCCAGAAGACAATCAGGGACCTGGGGTCAGTGGCCGTGGGCACACCATTCAGGGGACAAAGGCTCAGGCCAACAGGGAGACTGGGAGGACTGCTGTGCATCAGGGGAGGACAGGAGCAGGGAACTGACTATCCAGGAGGCACTTTCCGAGATCCTGTGAGCCTACCAACATTCTCAAGACATGATGTGCCAGATCCTAGACAACGTGCAGGAGAACAGGCGGCTGCAGGAGAGACAGTATCAGGGGATCAGGGAAGACTTTCAGGGCATTAACAACACCCTGATCTACATAGCAGGGGTGCTGGCAGACATGGCAAGCATCATAAGGGAGGCAACATCACACCAGCAGGCCCCTGCCACTAGCCAGTCATCTGAACAGGCCTCGACTTCCGCTGCTGCTACTGACCAGGAGGCCCCGCCACAGGACCAACATGCCCCCAGCATCCGTCCCATGCAAAAGGTGAATCACCCTGCAAACGTTCCTTGCAAATCAGACAGAAGCCGGAGACACTTGCCAAGACGACTGCCAGGAAATGAGACTGTCCTGATTGTCCCCTTTGTGTCCCACTCAGACACCTTGCCCACCTTGAACTTCTATTGCTCCCCTTCCTCGGTTCTCATGGACAATTCACCTGTACTACAAACAGACTGGAACAATACCCTGGACTTTCCTCCATCATCATCCCATTCCATTGCACTTTAACCTCTATATATTAGCACAACAATAAACACCCTTGGATAAAACTCGACTACTAGCATTTCATGTATTGCAAATTTGTATTAATAGAAACAGCTACAACCATTGCAAATGAACTGTAAGTAGTATGAGCATAGAATTAATGACCTGTAGCTGGCTGTTGTGATCACACCAGGAGAATGTTGTCATATCACCAACATCGGCAAAATGAATATCCATAGGTAACAGTAAGTAGGGGAAAGAAGTGGGTAATGCCAGAATGCCAATGCCACACAGAATGCATGAATAGTCATAAAATTGTTAAGTTGCACTGTGACACCTGTGTGTCATTGGAAGTACTGATGTATCACTGATGTTCTGTTGTCCACATCCTCATCCTCTGCCACCTCATCCTCACTGTCCTCACGGTCCACTACTGCTGCAGGGGCATCTCCAGTCTCCTCCTCCTGCAGAAAAGGTACATAGCGTCTGAGGGCCAGGTTGTGCAACATGCAGCACGCCACTACAATTTGGCAGACCTTCTTGGGTGAGTAGCACAGGGATGTCAGATGGAGGCACCTGAACGTGGCCTTCAGGAGGCCAAAGGTCCTTTCAATGATCCCTCTGGATCGCTCATGTGCCTTATTGTAACGTTCTAGAGCCCTTGTCCTGGCATTCCTCACAGGCCATTATAAGTTTGGATAACCAGAGTCACCTGCAAATATTGAAGGATAACATTTAGCCACACACCATCCTATATGGCCAACACCATAGGCATACACCAACGTATACTGGGTGGGAACCAGGGCTCACCTATTAGCAACACCGTGTGCCTTTGTAGTTGGGACATCACATTTGGTATGCTACTATTCCTCAGGACAAAGGCATCATGCATTGACCCTGGATACTTAGCATTGCCGTGGGAGATGTACTGGTCTGGCAGGCACACCATCTGCACATTCATAGAGTGGTAACTCTTACGATTCCTGTACACCTCTTCATTCTGGCGGGGGTGTAAAAATGCAATATGTGTTCCGTCAATCGCCCCAATTATATTGGGGATATGTCCCATTGCATAAAACCTACCCTTCACAGTGGCCAAATTCTCAACCTGGGGGAAATCAATGTAGCTGCATATGTGTTTTATCAGGGCAGACAAGACTCTTGCTAGCATGATTGAGAACATTGGTTGTGACATTCCTGCTGCCATGCCCACTGTCACTTGGAAAGAACCAGTTGCCTGGAAATGGGAACTGATAGAACCTGCACAAGAGGGGGGGATCCCAGTGGGCTGACAGATAGCTGATATCAGGTCAGGTTCCAATTGGGCACACAGCTCTGTGATTGTGGCCCTGTGCAGTCTATAGATGAGTATTATGTGCCTGTCCTCCAGTGTATCAATCAATCAATCAAAAAAAATTATAGAGCGCGCTACTCACCCGTGAGGCTCTCTCAGTGCGGTGGGGGGGAATCAAAAGGGGGCAGGGAGGGTCACTGTTCCAACAACCATGTCTTGAGGTTCTTTCTGAAGAGCAGGAGGTCTTTGGTTTTGCGAAGGTTGGTGGGGAGGGAGTTCCCGGTTTTGGGGGCGAGGTAGGAGAAGGACCTGCCTCCTGTGGTGGTGCTTTGGATGCGGGGGACTGTGGCTAGGGTGAGGTCGGCTAATCCAAGGTTGCGTGTGGGAGTGTGGAAGTTCACTCTTTCGTTGAGGTAGGTTGGGCCGGTGTTGTGGAGGGATTTGTGTGTGTGGATGAGGATCTTGAATGTGATTCTCTTGTCTATGGGGAGCAAGTGAAGGGATTTGAGGTGTGGTGAGATTCATTTGTGGCAGGGGAGGCCAAGGACGAAGCGTGCGGCCTTGTTCTGGGTTCTCTGGAGTTTGCGTTTGAGTTTGAGTGTGGTGCCGTCGTAGAGGGCGTTACCGTGATCTAGTCTGCTGCTGATGAGTGTGTGGGTGACTGTCTTCCTGGTCTCTGGGGGAATCCATTTGAAGGATTTTTTTAGAGTGCGAAGTGTGTGGAAGCAGGAGGAGGTTAGAGCATTGATTTGCTGTGTCATGGAGAGGGAGGGGTCCAGGATGATGCTGAGGTTGCTTGCGTGGTTTGCAGGGGAGGTTGCGGGCCTAGGGCGGTGGGCCACCAGGAGTCGTCCCATGTGGTTTTGTTGCGGTCGAAGATGATGATCTCGGTTTTGTTGAAGTTGAGCTTGAGGTGGTTAGTGGTCATCCAGTTGGCGGTGTCAAGGAGAGCAGCGTGTAGGTTGGTTTTGGCGGTGGTGGGGTTGCGGGTGAGGGAGAGGATGAGTTGGGTGTCATCTGCATAGGAGAGGATAGTGATTCCGTGTGCTCGGAGGATGTTAGCTCGGGGATCATGTAGATGTTGAAGAGTGTGGGGCTGAGGGAGGACCCTTGGGGAACTCCGCAGATGATCTTGGTAGTGTTGGAGTGGAAGGGTGGAAGGCGGACTCTCTGGGTCCGGTCGGTGAGGAAGGAGGTGAGCCAGTCTAAGGCTTTGTGGTGAATTCCTATGTTATGGAGGCGTGTGTGGAGTGTGTGGTGGCAGACGGTGTCAAAGACTGCGGAGAGGTCTAGGAGTCCACCAGAGGTCTGTACATGGGGGTTTATCTCCATCTCTTATTTATCCACAGCGGTAGGTATCTAAG
Source organism: Pleurodeles waltl (assembly GCF_031143425.1). Lineage (NCBI taxonomy): Eukaryota > Metazoa > Chordata > Amphibia > Caudata > Salamandridae > Pleurodeles > Pleurodeles waltl. The sequence goes on along the minus strand of NC_090437.1, from coordinate 804,515,242 downwards.
GGACACAAGAGTGAGTAGGCTGTCACAAACTGAACAATGGAGCCACAACAGCAGTCCACATCGTGCAAACATGTTATGGGACAGTGTAATTTATAAAGTATGTGCCTATTTATGTGCCTGTGATGCAGCAATTATCAATAGGTCTGTTAACCCCCCCTGAAATGGTGACTGCCTGTCGTATGTGGAGGGACTGGTGGAAGTGAGGTAATGCCGCTGACATTGTGCACCGTGGCGGTAGGCGGCCGTGAACCACCGTGCAATTTCTCATTGGATATTATTGGGCCCTATGGGATACACTGGCCAATGGGGATCTACGCCAAAGGTGACAGTATGCACCAATGGTGATGCAAATGGGTATGGTTGGCCATTTCTGTGACAGGCTGGACTGTTTGTCTAATGGTGTTCTCCTGTCTGTATTGCCTCTGAAGGTCAGCGCCCAACAAAAGAAGGGAATATGGCATGCCATTGCCAAGGAGGTGTGTGCCCTCGGGGTCTAGGGCAGGCGGAGCACCCACTGTCAGAAATGGTGGGAGGACCTGAGACGCTGGGCACGGAACACTGTGCAGGCCCAGCTGGGGATGGCCTTCCAATGAGGAAGGGGTGCCCATCAGACGCTGACCTCCCTGATGACCCGCATACTGGCGGTGGGCTATCCTGAGCTGGATGGGCTCTTGAGGGCATCGCAGCAGCCACAAGGGGGTGAGTACAGTGGCTATCATTACAGCTTACGGCTGGTGGGGTGTTATCCGGGTGAAGGTTGTGTGTCCTTGAGTGCCCCAGGCCAGGCCTGACATACTGTAGCAGCGAAGGTCCTCTGGTGGCCAAAGGTTTCAATGTAAAATACTGCTTACCTAGCTTGTTAGTATTCACTTCTGGGCAGGGCTGCGTGGGTCCCAGGTGTGCTGCAGTTTGCGGTGTGTGCTCCTCCTCATTACTTGGTGACTAGTTATTTCATTGGTAGTGCAATGCAAAGTGCGTAGGCCTGTTCCCTGTGTGTGAGGGTGCTGTGTATGCCAACAGTAGTGTTGGTGTAGTCATTGACCCTGTGTATCCTTTGTCTCTCTCCCCCTTTCTTGTTTTGTCATCCTGTCCTTATGTACATTAGCATCATCTGGTGGAGGAGCAGAGGCACCATCGACTGAGGGAGCTGCATCCCACAGGACCCTGGGAGAACCAGTGGGACCGAGGGCGAGAGGAGCACCATGGCGGAGACTGGAGATGACAACACAGACTCTCATCTGATGGGAGCTCCCTGGTGGTGGTGGACACCTCCGTGATCACCCCAGCTGCAGGTACAGCCGCCACCGCTGTACCAGCACTGCCCTCCCAGTAGCCGCTCAGCGAGTTGCCTGTTCCTGCTCACCCAGGAGAGTGAGCATCTCCTTTGCCCCAGGCACCTCAAGCCCTGCCCCAGTGAGTCCTGCTGCCCTGAGTGAGGAGGATATTGACCTCCTGAGATCCATCTCTGTAGGGCAATCAACCATTGTGAATGTCATCCAGGGGCGGACATCCTAGATGCAGCAATACAATGCATTGCTAGAGGGCATTCACAGTGGATTGGCGGCCCAACAGAGATCAATTCAGGCTCTGGCCTCCTCTCTGATGGCAGCCATTGTCCCTGTTTCAACAGTCCCCCCTCCAACTTCCACTTCCCAGTCCTATTCTCCTCAACCCCAACCCATCCCAATCACACAGACAGATGAGCATGCACACAAGGCAACACACAAGAGTGGCACAAGCAAAAACAAGCACCACACTTCATCCCACAGGCACTCACACAAACACCATTCATTTGCAGACACAACAACATCCACTGTCTCCACTGCCTGCCCCTCCTCCTCCTCCCACCCAGTTACATCCACACACACCTGCATGCACTGCATCAATATCCACTACCAGCATCATCACCACACCAAGCAGAACACACACCTCACTGGCAGACACCTCCATAACATCCATGTATGCGTCCCCTGTGTCCTCTCCCACAGTGTCTGTCCCCCTCCTTAAAGGACACAAACACAAGCACTCAGACACCCAACAGCCATCCACCTCACAACAGCATACAGCCCATGTACCTTCACCCAAAACCAGCAGACATACACCTCTGACAACCACTCCCTCATCCTCCACTCCCATTACTCCTCCCTCTTCCCAACCCAACGTACCTAAAAAGCCCTTTCTACGATTGACCTCTTCCCTACCCCTCCCCCTGTCCTGCACGTAAGGGCAGGGTAGCAAGGACCCAGCCCCGCACCTCAACCAAACTGTCCAATGGGCATAGCACCACCTACTCGTGGTGGTAGGGATACCAGACCAACAATACTGAAGGGGAAGGAGGCAGCACGACCTGGGATGAAAGAGAAGAATCCGGGACCAGCTGGGAAGAAGGGGAAAGAGCATGCACCAGCTGTGAAGAAGGGGAAGGAGCCTGCACCAGCTGTGAAGAAGGGGAAGGGGACTGCACCAGCTGGGAAGAAGGGAAAGGAGCCTGCACAACCAGGCATAGGGGGGACGAGCCCATACACCCCTGCAAGGAAGGGTAAGGGATCCCCAACCATGACCAGGAGGGGAATAGGCACTCTACGCCTGCGGACGCTGTCAGTCATACACCGCCACCACCAACAGCTGTCACAGGGCCCCCACCACCAGCCGTGGTTGTGCTGCCATCACAGAGTGCAGGGGCTGACTGGTAGCCTCCCTCAACCACCAACACATTGCAGCCATCACAGAGTGCAGGGGCTGACCAGGAGCCACCTCCAACCACCACCACAGCGTAGCCATCACAGAGTGCAGGGGCTGACCAGGAGCCTCCCCCAGCCACCACCAGCATGAAGCCATCACAGAGTGCAGGGGCTGTCCAGGAGGCTCCCACAACCATCACCACAGTGCAGCCATCACTGCCGGTGGACGCCATGTAGTCTACCCTCCATGGGCTACTGTGCAGGCTGCCCCCTCCAGAACCAGTGAGCAAGTCACAACAACATCCACTCCAGAGACTGTGGCCGTGCACTCACCAGCAGAGAGAAATGGGCATGTTGCCCCCTCCAGAACCATTGGCCAAGTCACCCACTCGAGAGTTTGTGGCCTTGCACTCCCCAGAAAAAAAAATAGGCATGTTGCCCCTTCCAGAACCAGTGGGGAAGACATCCACTCGAGAGACTGTGGCCTTGCATTCCCCAGGACAAAGCAATGGGCATGTTGCCCCCTCCAGAACCATAGGGGAAGACACCCACTCAAGAGGTTGTGGTCTTGCTCTCTCCAGGACAAAGCAATGGGCATGTTGCCCCACTCCATAGCCAGTGGGGAAGACACCCACTCGAAAGACTGTGGCCTTGTACTCCTCAGGACAAAGCACCGGGCATGTTGCCCCCTACATAACCAGTGGGGAAGACACCAACTCAAGAGAATGCGGTCTTGCACTCCACAGGAAAAATCAATGGTCATTTTGCCCCCTCCAGAACCAGTGGGGAAGACACCCACTCGAGAGACTGTGGCCTTGCACTCCCCAGGAAAAATACAATGGGCATGCTGCCCCCTCCAGAACGAGTGGGGAAGACACCCTCTCGAGAGACTGTGGTCTTGCACTCCCCAGGAAAAATCAATGGGCATGTTGCCCCCTCCAGAACCAGTGGAGAAGACACCCCCTCAAGAAATTGGGGCCTTGTATATCCCAGGACAAAGCAATGAGCATGTTGTCCCCTCCAGAACCATTGGGTTTGTTCACGCATCCGGCTGAGGTGGCTCCCCTGAGGTGCCTGCCTATTTGACAACTGGTGTGTTCTATCCGGATTTGGGCAGTATTCGAGTTGGGCCTTGGACTGTGCCCTGTGGCCATGTGGGCCCTTTGATCTATGTACTGGGCAGTGTCCCTTTTTTATACAAGTGTACATATCTGTTTCATGGCCAAATCGGATTATTGATTTTGTTGTTAAACTGATTACAATCACTTTCGTCAATTCCTGTTGTCCTTGCATTATTCTGCAGATTTTCGGGGGTCAAATTGTTTTTGTAATGCAGCTGGTTGTGTGTATGGTGTGTGGTGTGTGTGTCGGGTGTGTGTTGTGTGTGTGTGTATCACTCTTGTTTTTCTCCCACCCTCCCTTGTGTGCTAGGTGGCTGTATTTACCAACATCGCCTTTGCCGGCGTAGTGTTCCTAGTGGAGCATAACGTAGAAGATCATCAATCTTCGATGGTGGCGTGGTTCTTCCCTGTGTCGCCAATGGTGAGTTTTTTAGTTCTGTTTCCGCCAGGCTTTTGATGGTGTTGATACCGCCCCAGAAAAGGTGGCGGTCTCCAGTGTCAAAATATGGTGGGCGGTACTTTGTCTTCCGCCTGGCTGTAGGCGGCTACCACCATGGTCGCTGTGGTACATTGGCTGTCTATGGGAGATATCACTGCCATGGTCATAATTTGGCGGTGGTTTCCGCCAGCCTGTTGGCAGTATTACTGCCACTTTATCACCCACCACTAGGGTCGTAATGAGGGCCAATGTCTCTATAGTGGGAGGACCAAAAATCTAATTTCACTGTGGAATTCCTAGCTGGTCTATAAAGAAACCTGAGTGCAGATTAAAATACTAATAATAATACTGCTAAATGAGGAAATGGACCGGCTAGAAAAATAATTAAGGTACGATTTTAATAGATACTAAAAATCTAGCTTATTGATGAATTTTGGATTTTTTAAAACAAATATTAAGGAAAAGTAACTGTTAGACAGTTACCCTTTACTTGCCAGAACTTTGAGGAGGATAAAACGCATTACCTCTCCAACTACCCTCAGCCAGTCCTTCAATGAGATGTGAATGAGGTGAGAAATTCCTTCCAGGAACACACAACAGGCTGGCCTGAATGGGCATAGATAACTCCTTTGAGTTCAATTAAAACATGCATGTTGAGGCTGTATCCCCAGTTGACTTCCCAATATTAAGTCCTGCTTGACTAGACTGCCTGAAGAACATGGAAAGGCTTTGCATTCTTTAAAGGGAGCAAACAGAACGCTAGGACAATTTGTGTGTATCACCTTTTTTGGTTGCTAAAATACCCTGCTCAAGCCCTACAAGACTTTTTTCGCTCGGTTTTATTCGGGTACAGTGCCTACATTAAACTGGATTTAGGGCCTCATTATGAGTTTGGTGGTCTTCAGACCACCAAACTCATGGTGGTGGTCGGACCACTGTTCCCATGGTGGTTATACCGCTCACCTCTTGCTTTTGGCCACCAGAGAGAGCCGCCACCATTGGGATCACGGATCTCAATGGGGTGGCGGCAAACAAAGTTCTGGTTAGCCACTGTGGTGCCCATGGCAGCACCCCGTGCAGGTTTCACCACCATGGAAAGGCTGGTAGAAAGCCAGTGCTGGGGGCCACAGGAAGGCCACTGCACTTCCCACGACCATGTCATGGGCAGTGCAGGGCCCTGCTACCAGCACCCTTGGAATGCAACAGCAGGGGTATGCAAGAGCCGAGGTAAATGCTGCAGCACTGTTTCCACCGGGCTGACCGGCGGGAATGTTGTAATACAGCGTTTCTGTCTGTCAGCCTGGTGGAAACATTGTGTTATGGGGTGAGGATACCAGGTTGACAGTGGCTTCATCCCCGTGGCTTTGGTGGTCCGACAGTCGGACCGCCAAAGTCATAATGAGGCCCTTATTGTTACATGTGGGAGGACAGTAGGAATGCCATCGGTATTTCTACACACTCTGCACACACCTACTACTACATACACACACTCCCAGCCCTCAGAGCCCACATTTACTGTGGCAAAAGACTTTCACCATCTTGAAAATGCCCTGGCACATGGCATTTTGGGCCTGTTTTCAGTAAAGCAAACAGAAACTACTGTAGAAGTAGGCAGGTCAGGTCCTGGGATCCTTTACTCCACTGGTCAGACAGGAACAAGGAATGTCCTAGGATGTCCCTTACCTATAGGAAGGTGAACCCTACCAAGCTGGACCCTCATGCCACCTTTCCTCAGAAAACTGCTGGATATGTGAAAGGAAATCAGGCAGACTGAACATGGTGCAATTGGCAGGTGTGACCAGTGAGAAGAAAACTGAGGAGGTTGGAACCCCTTCCACTTGAACTGCAACAAGAGTAAGACCTCCAAGGAACCCAAGGGTGGGTTCAGGAACAATAAAAAAAAAATGAATACAACATTTCTATGAAGAATCCCATCTGACCACTTGCAACTGGATCTGGACTGGACTTTGCTGTTGTCCCGTGCCTCACAGCCTGAGTGTCTCTCAGTGCTCTCTGAGGTCTTGGAGCCAGGGAAGGGTACTCCTGTGGTTGTGGCATCAAAAGAAGTTTGTGAACTTTTCAGGACTTTTACTCTTGAGCTCTTGAGTTTCAAGTCTTCAAAAAGAATCCGACCAGCAGATCCGTTGCATCTCATTGAGTTCAGAAAAAAAAATAAAAAATCCCATTTCACATTAGCATTCAAAAACCTTTTCAAACTTCTTTTCTTCCAAGCCCTAGCAGGGCCAATCTACTTGGAAAATCCGACACAAGCTTCTTTGCAGTCGGCCTCAAATCACACCTCGGTTTATTGACTCTGAATAGCCTAATGAATTTCCTAATTTGCATGTTAGAAATGTGAATTTATCACCTAAAGGCTGTTGCCTTTATTCTTATGTGGCGCTAGAGGTCTTGCTGCCAATTATAACAAATTATTGTTTTCCCCTACATCCCTTTTAACTTTGCATTCCCACCCAGGAAAGGTACTTACTCTTGCCCTTCAGAGCTGTGAATTTGCAAGTATTTCCCAGGTGGAAACCTAACTGCAAATGTTTATTGGATGCCTACTAAGTTATGTGTTTCTGATATTTACCTCACTTTTCAAACAGGACCCCCAATGTTAAACACAAACCCTTCCTTAAAGGAGTCATTCAGTATGTGAATAAACAGGTCTCTTTAACCAGTTGTACATCTGTAATAATCACCAACAATAGGCATTCCGGAATGTTGCTTTGTTTGATCATGTCAGCTGGGACATTAACATATATAGAGGGACATTAGTTATTGGATGGCCCCTTTACCTGTGAATTTGCAATTTCAAAACTGACATCATATTATTGGAATTTTTGTTTTTGCAAATCAGATTTGCAGGGTAGAATCCTCATTCTGAAATGAGGACCGTAATTTTGCTCTCGTAAAATAATTGACGTGTGCACTTAAGTTAAATTAGGTGTGCAAATAGCATTTTCAGTTATTTATCATTAGAAACTATACCATAAGAATACAATCTGTGCATAGGTTAAAACAATTGCTCAGTTTCTGAAGTATGTCTTTATGGGAAGCCGTTCATGTTAATATTAGAGCTTCCCATATAGGACACCTCCTCAAATGCATGGTGTGCTGCAAAATGAATATGACACACGCAAAAATGAATGTAAGATGAGTTAAAATAAATTTGATACCTGGCAGAGTTGATCTGACTTGAAACAAAACAGATATGAAACCTGGCACAGTGAAAATGCCACTTAGTGAACAATAACACACAAGCCAAATTGAATAAGAGATATACTGAACCATATATCAATAACACTGAAATAAATATGGCCCTCACTGTAAACAATAAAGCAATCACTGAAACAAATACAATATTCATCAAAAACAATGGGACATTTTGTGAAATGACTGACATATGCCAAGAGGAATATGACATACATTGAAATGAATATGACAGACTGAAATGATTATATGGTACTGCAATTAATATATAATATTCTGAAAAGAATATAATGCACATTGAAAATAATATAACATACACTGAAATTAACATTTCACATGTTGCAATGAATATAAACTGAGTTGAAATTAATATTACCCAGATTTCAATGAATATGAGATATACAGAAATAAATAGGAGATGATTTAAAATGAATATGGCTTGTCCTGAAATTAATATAAGCCACATTTAACTGATTTTGAAATGCTTCAAATGAGTATGACCAAAGCTAAAATTCTTATGTTCTTTGTCAAAATGAATATGGCATACATTGAAATTAATATAATACACTTTCAAATGATTATGATATTTGTTAAAATGCATAGTTTGCATCTTAAAATTAATGTAACAAATGTTAATACGAATATGACACCCATTGAAGTAAATATACCATTGATTGAAAGGAATATAACACATGTTAATATGAATAAGACATGAGTTGAAATGAACATGAGCTTCACTGAAATGAATTTGCCATGTTTTAAAATTAATATGAGTAACGGTAAAATGTACATGACATTTATCAAAATGAATACAGCTTGCATTGAAAGTAATTTGATACACATTGACATGATTCTGATACGTGTTGCAAAGGACATGATTCATGTTAAAATTATTATGATGTATTAATATGAATGAGACATCCATTGAAAGGAAAATGACACATGCTAAGATGAATATGACAGGCATTGAAATGAGCATGAATCCAGATGAAATGAATTCAACATGATTTAAACTGAAAATGAACAATGCTGAAATCAAAATGAAACTTTCCAAGATGAATATGTCATGCTTTGAAATGAATATGATGCACATCAAAAATGAATATTGCATATATTGAAATGAATATGATCCATGTTAAACTTATTATGACAGGTGTTGAGGTGAATATGACATCCACTGAAATTAATATGACATTCATTGAAAGGAATATGACACATGTTAAGATGAATATGAACCACTTTGAAATGAATATGACAGCTGGTGAAATTAATATGGCGCACATCAAAATTAGTATGACATTCATTAACATGAATATGACACTTTTTTAAATGAATAATAAACTATGTGAGATAAAGGTAGCATGATTTGAAATTAATAAAGCACATATTGAAATGATCACAAGCAATGTATTCAAATGAATATGACCCTTGATTCAATGAATATGACTTGCATAGAACTTATGTTGATTTGCTTTACAACTAATATTACATATTCTGAAAGGGTATGATACGAATGAAAATGAACTAAGATTAGTATACCACACATTTAGTAGAATATAAAACAAGGAACCAGGCTTTAACACGCATCCATTACATGCATGCATTTACAATTCAGGTAAGTATTTCTACATTTGTCACACAGTATTTTCGCACGTAGATAAGTATTTGTGTACTTGCACTTCCCACACTCCCAGTATCTACTTGTTACCGTAGCACAGACATGCAGCGAGTGCCCTGCTAGTATTCCAAGACAAGCCTGTCTGTGCCTGGACTGTGCCCAGTGAAAGAAACCCTGGTCCTCCCCTTCTCAACCGTGTTCATCAGCTCTCTCAACCCCTAACGTCACATGCTGCGCTGCTCAACACACTGCAAAGGGGGACTTCACTTGCACCTCCCTCAAGCCCTCATGGATCCAAACACATTCACTGCTCCCCTACCTGGAACCCCACACGCACACTAACCAACCCACACAGCAACCCACCTTCTCATACATGATCACTCAACCAAACACGCCAAGAGCCGGGCCTGTTGCCATTTTAGGATATGCTGCCCCCTTGCATCCTATGCCTCATTTCTCATTCCTCACTCGTACCCTATTGGCCTCACTCCTCTTACCTCATCACTAACACCTCAGTCCTTACTTCTTGTGCCATATTCCTTGTCCCTCACTCCTCACATTTTTCACCGGTCTTGCCTCAACCCTCGGTCATCATTCTCACACCTCATTCTTTACCCATCTTCGCTCACTGCTTGTCCTACACTTCTCCTCTCCTACTCTTCATCCTCCACTCTTCACTCATTACCCCAAGTGCCTCAATCACCTTTTACACCTCTGTATTTATCTCTTACTCACCATGTCATTGTCTTTAACTCCCATCCCTTACTCCCCATTCCTCACTCCTCTTCCCTCACCCTTCATATTTGGTTTTGTGTTTTTGCTCTTCAGTCTTCATTTCTCAACCTTCACTCCTAATCATTCATCTTTCACTTGCCCTACTCATCTCTTGCTCCTCATATATGTGTGTGCCTTTTTATTTTTTAAGGGGAACCCCATTTTGTTTTCCTTACCTCCCTTTAGTCACTCCCTAAATCCTAAGTTTGCCCTCACCTCCCTTTACCTGTTTTACCTGTACCCACCCCTAAACTCAAAAACTATCCTTACCTGGCCCCACCTTTAAACCCTAAAATCATTCTTGCCTCCCTTTACCTCTATGCGCACATAAAAAAAGATGTTATTTACAAAAATACCTGTATGTTAAAGTGCTGTGTGAAAAATTTAGAAATACCTGCATTGAAATAGATGGATGTAATGGATGGTTCCTTGTATTATATTCTGTAAAATGTATGGTATGTCAATTTTAGTTCATTCACTTTAGTCCATATCACATCCTTTCAGTATATGTAATATTAATTTTGATATGTAATATTAATTTTAAAGCAAATCAACATAAGTTCAATGCATGCCATATTCATTTAAACAGGAGTCATAATCATTTAAACATGTATCGTGTTCATTTCGAAATGTGTTTTATTCATTTCAAAGCTTGCTACATTTATTTCACATAGTTTCATATTCATTTCAAATAGTGTCATATTCATGTTAATGAAGGTCGTCATAATTTTGATGTGGGCCACAATAATTTCACCAGGAGTCATATTAATTTCAAAGTGGTTCATATTCATCTTGACATGTATCATATCTCTTTCAATGAATGCCATATTCATTTCAATGTCATATTCACCTTAACACCTGTCATAATAATTTTAACATGCTTCATATAAATTTAAACATATGTCATATTCAATTCAATATATTTAATATTCATTTTGATGTATATCATATTAATCTCAAAGCATAACATGCATTTTGACAAGTTTCATTTTAATTTCAGCATTGGTCATATTCATTTTAAGGCATATTGAGTGAATTTCAGTGGGGCTCATATTCACTTCAGTGCATGTCGTCTATTTATCTTAGCATGTATAAGATTCCTTTCAATATCTATCTCATTCATATTAACACGTCATATTCATTTTAATATGAATTATATCCATTGCAACACACATCAGTTGGAAAGTGGATTATTGGTAAGGGCAAGTAAGCACCTACACTTAGCAATAGGACACTAACCCCCACTAGGTTCAGTTAGGTCTCAAAAAATTAACCGCAGCTCAACCCTTGGTGGTGTGGCAACGAGCAACAAGGCTTTACTTAGGAGACCAAGGGGGTCATTACAACTCTGGCGGACGGTGTTAAAGGTGCGGTAACACCGCAAACAGGCCGGCGGAGAAAAAAAGGGAATCATGACCCCCGCGGAAACCGCCAACAAAGACAGCCACTTTAACACACCGCCTGCCACAGCAGTACAGACAAGCAGCGCGGCGGTCACCGCCAACAGATAGACGGAAGACAATGTACCGCCCATAGCATCACAACCCGCCAATCCGCCACCTTTCCGGGGCGGATTCACTGTGGATAAAAACACGGCGGAAACAGTTTCTGCAATGGGAAAACGCTCACCTGAACACATCCCACGAGGAAGGAGGACACCATGGAGCCGGAATTACAAATCCTACCGGCCCTTGTATTCCTACTCATCTACGAAGGCCAACGCCGGCACCGGCTAAGACAACAGTGAGTACTGCACCTACGACATAGGGGAGGGGGGAGGCAAAAGTCAGGGGGACACACATGCAACACCCCTACCCCAACCCCCACCCTCGCATATTACAACACACACACCAATGCATTTAGAAACATCACAGTAACAACCCACAACCCCCCCGGAAGAATGCAAAGACAAAACAAAATCAGTTCAAACATGATATGTATCAATATACATGTCTCAAATATATATAGATATATTATAAAATCATTCAAAAGTATATACATTACGAGAAGTAGTGCAGATATGCACATATCAATGTCCGTGCACCACTAGTCCAAAAATGCATGGGCGAGGCCCACACAAGATACCTGCCCACAAACGGAGAGAACACTGCCGGGGCATCAGAGAGAAATACAACAGGCACCTCAGGGGGAAAGGAAGGGGGGGCACCTCAGCCGGATGAGTGCAAAGCCAGATCCACGACGGGGCTCCATGCCCATTGATGTATCCTGGGGAGTGCAAAGCCACAGTCTCTCAAGTCTTTACAGTGGGTGGTTTGCCCACTGGACCATCCTGGGGAGTGCAAAGCCACAGTCTCTCAAGTCTCTACAGTGGGTGGTTTGCCCACTGGACCATCCTGGGGAGTGCAAAGCCACAGTTTCTCAAGTCTCTACAGTGGGTGGTTTGCCCACTGGACCATCCTGGGGAGTGCAAAGCCACAGTCTCTCAAGTAGATAACAGCCTCCACTGGTTCTGGAGGGGGACTGGTGCCCAGAGTGCTTCATCCGGTGAAGGACAGACAGAGTGGATGGATCTCTCCATTGGTTCTGGAGGGGGACTGGTGCCCAGACTGGATTAGTCTCCCCGTAACAGTTCCTGTCCCGTCACTGTCCCAGCTGCACATGGGATAACAATGCTTGATGTGGTGGTCTTTTCCTTCTTTTGCGGTGCATGCCCTGTTCAGCGGTGCTTGCCCTGTTCAGTGGTGCATGCCCTGTTCAGCGGTGCTTTGCCATGGCGGTTCTGGACTGTTCAGCGGTGCTTTGCCATGGCGGTTTTGGACTGTTCAGCGGTGCTTTGCCATGGCGGTCTCTGGACTGTTCAGCGGTGCTTAGCCATGGCGGTCTCTGGACTGTTCAGCGGTGCTTTGCCATGGCGGTTCTGGACTGTTCAGCGGTGCTTTGCCATGGCGGTCTCTGGACTGTTCAGCGGTGCTTTGCCAAGGCGGTTCTGGACTGTTCAGCAGTGCTTTGCCATGGCGGTTCTGGACTGTTCAGCAGTGCTTTGCCATGGCGGTCTCTGGACTGTTCAGCGGTGCTTTGCCATGGCGGTCTCTGGACTGTTCAGCGGTGCTTTGCCATGGCGGTTCTGGACTGTTCAGCGGTGCTTTGCCATGGCGGTTCTGGACTGTTCAGCGGTGCTTTGCCATGGCGGTTCTGGACTGTTCAGCCGTGCTTTGCCATGGCGGTCTCTGGACTGTTCAGCGGTGCTTTGCCATGGCGGTTCTGGACTGTTCAGCTGTGCTTTGCCATGGCGGTCTCTGGACTGTTCAGCGGTGCTTTGCCATGGCGGTCTCTGGACTGGGCATTGGTGTGTGGCATGACGTTCTCTGGACTGGGCATTGGTGTGTGGCATGACGTTCTCTGGACTGGGCATTGGTGTGTGGCATGATGGTCCCTCATTGCCCAGCGGGGCTGTGGCTGCCGGGGCCCTCCTGGGCAATGACTCTGGCGGTGGTCTCCTGAACAGTGACGATACTTGGGCCCTCCTGGGCACTGACTCCGGCAGTGGCGGTGGTCTCCTGACCAGTGACGACACTTGGGCCCTCCTGGGCACTGACTCCGGCAGTGGTCTCCTGACCAGTGACGACGGTTCTGGCGGTGGCGTCCCGGCCGCCGGGAAGGATGCCGCCCTTCTCCGCCGTGATACTCACACCTGGCTGTGCAGACTTCTTCTGGCCCTTCCCCACCTTTGGAGGAGTCACAGCTGACTCTGCAATCCCCCTGGGACCCCTGTGAGTTGTTTTGCCTCCAGGAGTCTTCACAAGGTCCCGTCGGACACTTTCCAACTTCAGAGCCTTTACAGGAGGTGGGCTGGCAGTGCCTTGGCTCCGTGTCACACTGCCTGCCCTGGTGGCCGGTGCACTCCACACACCTTGAACACGCACCACTGGTACTTGAGGCTGAGGCGCTACGACGGGACTGAGGAATTGGAGGGGTGGGGGTGGGGGCAAAAAGGTCAACTTTGCAGAGGGACTGTTTCTGATGAACACTGGGATGGGTAGCTGGAGGGGGTCTGGGAGTGGAGGAAGAGGAGGTGGTTGTAGGAGGTGTCACTTTAGGTGTTTTGGGTGCAGGTACTGGAGGCTGTCGTGAGGTGTATGGATGTTGGGTGTGTGGGTGCCCACGTTTGTGTACTTTGGGAGGGGGCATCACAGACACACTGGGAGAGGACACAGGGGACGTGTAAATGGGAGTGGAGGTGGTGAGTGCAGGTGAGCGGGGTGTAGTGCTGGGTGTTCTGAGGCGAGTCCTGGTGCCTGTAGATGTAGTGCATGCAGGTGAGAGTGTAGACTACACTGGGAGGTAGGAGGGAGACGATGAGGAGGGGGACACAGTGGAGGCAGTGGATGTTGCTGTGTCTGTATGTGTGTGATGCTTGTGTGAGTGCCTGTGGGATGTGTGGTGTCTATGTTTGCCTGAGCTACTTTTGTGTGTTGAGGTGTGTGCATGCTGGTCTGACTGTGTGCTTGGGATGGGCTAGGGTACAGGGGATTGGGTCTGGGTGGAGGAGGTTGGAGGGGGGAGGCTAGACACAGGGACAATGGCTGCCATCGGTGCTGAGGCCAGAGATTGCAGGGTTCGCTGAAGGACAGCCTGACCAGAATGAATTCCCTCCAGGAATGCATTACCATGTTGCAACTCCCTTTCTACCCCCTGGATGGCATTCACAATGGTAGACTGCCCAACAGTGAGTGACCTGAGGAGGTCAATGGCCTCCTCACTGAGGGCAGCAGGGGTGACTGGGCAGGGCCTGAGGTGCCTGGGGCAAAGGTGATGCCCACCCTCCTGGGTGAGCGGGCACGGGGCGAACGCGGAGGGGCTGCTGGGAGGGCGGTGCTGGTAGGGGAGGTGGCGGCTGTACCTGTCGAAGTGGGGCGCACAGATGGTGCCGCCACCACAAGGGAGCTCCCATCGGCGGACGAGTCCGTGTCGCTGGTTGGTGATCCGGTGGCCGACGTGAAGCTCCCCTTGCCCTCCGTCCCACTGGTGCATTCTGAGTTTGTGGCCCTCCATGGCCATGTGGGATGCAGCTCCCTCGTGCTCCGGTGCCACTGTACCTCCGCCTGATGTTGCTGATACACAAAAGAACAGGGAGAGCACAAAATGGGGGGGGAGACAGAAGAAAGACAGGTTGAGTGCATGGCATACCGCTACCGCTACCGTTGGCGGACAATACAGACACAGCAGCCCCCTGCACTACGCCGTGCTCCTGGCCTCTACAGATGCAATTTCTGGGATCTGGCCTACATGGCTATGGTGGACATCTGCACACATTGATGCCACAGGGGCATGTATACCTGTACTTGGCACTCTACTGCGGTGGGGTAGAGTGCCACATGGCCTGCATTACGGAGGGGCCTAGCCTACGTATTTCTGCCTGGCTTAGGTACACCCACAACCCTCCTCCCTCAGCCAGCCCCTCCACTGCGCGCCAAGTACCCAGAATGAGGTTGTACTCACCCCCTTGTGTCTGCTGTAATGCCCTCAAGCGCCCATCCAACTCTGGGTAGGCCACCGCCAGGATCCGGAACATCAGGGGGGTCATGGTGTGACGGGCACCCCTCCCACGTTGGGAGGCCATCCCCAGCTGAGTGTCCGCCGTCTTCTTGCTCCAGCGGCAAATGTCCTCCCATCTTTTCCGGCAGTGGGTGCCCCGTCTCTGGTGGACCCCCAGGGTCCGGACGTCCTTGGCGATGGCACGCCAAATGTCATTCTTCTGGTGGGCGCTGACCTACATGACATGCACAAGGGAAGAAGAGAAGTCATTACCAACTGCACCGTCGATGTGAGTGTCCCCCCTCCCTACCCTAGCCATGTTGCACATTCATTCACATGCATTAATGTTCCCTGAACTCTGCCCCCTTCCCTCTTACAACCAGCCCTCTCCACCCAGGCCTAGCCCATACAACGTGCTACCTGTGTACTAACCTGTTGGTCTGGAGGACCGTAGAGTAGCGTGTACTGGGGGAGGACCCGTCTACTAGTTCCTCCAACTCCTGAGCAGTGAAGGCAAGGGCCCTTTCCCCAGACGCAGCAGCCATCATCGCTTCCAGACCGAGGTTACAGCAGCACTTGCAGTGTAGGTCCTCTCCTGTCGAAGATCAGGTACCTAGTGATTGAACAGCTAGAAAATTGCGGTGACGTCCACGGCGGTGACATCCGCGGCGGTGCGTATCATCACCGGCGGCGCACTTGTTCATTGGCTCCTGGGACCCATAGGGTCCAATGTTAACCAATGCAGCATTGCGCCGCGGTCTACGACCGCCTACCGCGACGGTGTGCAACGGCAACGCAGTTACCCCACAATCCCATTGTCCCAGTTTAGAGGTCAGGCAGCCGCCATTTCAGGGCCCCACATGGCTTCATTTACTTCTGCGTCACACATAGCTAGGCCTACACTCAACACACATACAGGAAGGGTTTTGTGTTTGGTGTCGTGTTCTGTGTAACTGTGGGTACATACCTGGAAAAAAGTTGACTCTGTGGTCGCTGTTGTCCTTCCTAGGCACCGTCATTTGGGACAATTGAGAAGATGGCGGAATCCTCCGGTGTACCGACCGCTGGTGGACCTGTTGACAATGGAGGAGCGACATTTAATCGTCACCTACAGGTTTGACCGTGCCACTATCCAGGAACTATGTACCCAGTTGGAGCCAGACCTGATGTCACCAATCCGCCATCCCACTGGAATCCCCCCTGACGTGCAGGTGCTGTCAGTACTCCATTTCCTTGCAAGTGGCTCTTTTCAGACAACAGTGGCCATGGCATCAGGGATGTCCCAGCCTATGTTTTCCAATGTGCTGTCCAGAGTGTTGTCTGCCCTGATGAAACACGTAAGGAGATACATCATTTTCCCTGAGGTGGAAGATTTGTCTACAGTGAAAGGTGACTTCTATGCCCTTGGACATATCCCCAACATCATAGGTGCTATTGATGGGACCCATGTAGCTCTGGTCCCCCCCCACAGGAGTGAAGAGGTGTACAGGAACCGGAAGAGTTATCATTCCATGAATGTACAGATGGTATGTTTGGCAGACCAGTACATCTCTCACGTAAATGCTATGTTTCCTGCCTCAGTGCATGACGCCTACATCCTGCGGAATACCAGCATCCCTGATATGATGGGTCAACTCCAGAGGCTATTAGGAGACTCTGGTTACCCCAACCTGTCCTGGCTATTGACCCCAGTGAGGAATCCCAGGACCAGGGCAGAGGAACGGTACAATGCGGCCCATGGGCGGACTAGGAGGGTGATCGAACGCACCTTCGGCCTCCTGAAGGCCAGGTTCAAGTGCCTCCATATGACAGGTGGTTCCCTACTCTACTCACCGAATAAGGTGTGCCAGATCATCATCGCCTGCTCTATGCTTCACAATCTTGCATTGCGACCCCAGGTGCCTTTTCTGCAGGAGGATGGTCCAGATGACGGTGTTGTGGCAGCTGTGGAGCCTGTGGAGCCTGTGGACAGTGATGAGGAGGAAGCTGAGGAAGAAGACAACGACAACAGGGAGTCAGTCATACAGCAATATTTCCAGTGACACACAGGTGAGAACATTTTCATTTTTACCATTACATTCACTGTCACACGTCTTCCTCTATCCCGTGTGTAATTTCATAGGATTATTTGGTAACTGAGTTGTTCCTTTCCTTTACGGTTTCACAGGTGTGCATACCAACGTGTGTCATCTGCATGCATCCTTCAAGGACTTGTGATGTGTGACATAGGTATGTTGCCTTTACAACTAGAAACGCATTTTGACACTGTCATTGATAATACATTTTACCAAATCATAGACTGACTCAACATTGTTTTGTGGTTCAAGGGTGTTTATTTAAGTGCTCAAAAATGGAGGGGGGTTGTAAAATGGTGAGGGGTGATGGTGTAGGAATGTCCATGGCAGAGTCCAGTCTATTAGTCTCACAGGTGCACTGCCCATATGGGCATAGGAAGTGGAGCTGGGACAGTTTAAGTATGGACAGGATAACAAAGTGGGACAGTGGGAGGACAATCAGGGTGGTCTCATTTCCTGGTGGGGGTCTTGCCATCTTTCTCTGTCCTGTTCCTGGATCTCAGGGACCACTTGCGTGGTGGTTGTCCGTCTGCAGGGGGTGGGGTGCTGGTGTGGTGGTCCTGTGGCGGGGCGTCCTGTC
This sequence comes from Pleurodeles waltl, assembly GCF_031143425.1. NCBI lineage: Eukaryota > Metazoa > Chordata > Amphibia > Caudata > Salamandridae > Pleurodeles > Pleurodeles waltl. The sequence goes on along the minus strand of NC_090437.1, from coordinate 804,497,245 downwards.
CACAAGCGCCGGTGGAGGTGGTGGGCAGTTCATCGTCCATGCTAGTGTCAGGGGCCCCTTGGAGTGCCACGGTGTCCCTCAAGGTCTGCTGTATGTCCTTCAGCACCCCTACGATGGTGCCCAAGGCGGAGCTGATGGTCCTGAGCTCCTCCTTGAACCCCAAATACTGGTCCTCCTGCAGGCGCTGGGTCTCCTGAAACTTGACCAGGACCATTGCCATTGTCTCCTGGGAGTGGTGGTATGCTCCCATGATGGAGGAGAGGGCCTTGTGGAGAGTGGGTTCCCTTGGCCTGTCCGCCCCCTGTCGCACAGCAGCCCTCCCAGCTCCCCTGTGTTCCTGTGCCTCCGTCCCCTGGACCTTGTGCCCACTACCACTGCCCCCAGGTCCCTGTTGTTGTTGGGGTGGTGGGTTATCCTGGGTTCCCTGTAGTGGTGGACACACAGCTGATTGACCTGTCCTGGGTACGGAGGTTTGGGCCCGCTGGGTGGGTGCTGTGCTGGTGTTACCAGAGGGTGGAAGGTCAGTGTTGGGCTGTGCCTGTGCAAGGGGAACCGACTGTCCCGAGGCCCACAATGGTCCGGGCTGGTCATCAGGATCCAGTAGGGCAGAGCTGCTATCGTCACTGTGGGCCTCTTCTTTGGTTGGAGTGGAGTTGTCTGGACCCTCCGGTGTGGTGACGGTCCTTCGTGAGCCTGCAGGGGCATAAGAGCATGATTATTGCATGTGTGTGTGTCATGGTGTGCAATGGGTGGGTGTGCGTGTACCCCAGTGCAAGCATTCCTGTGTGGGGGCTGGTGTGATGACGGTTAGGGGTTGTTATGGGTATGTGCAGTGAGCATGCTTTAGTGATGGGTGTCCATGCTTAGTTGTGTCATGCAGGGCTTGGTGTTGGGATGTGTGGTTTGTGTTCTTAGTACATTAGTGAGGAGTTTGGGTGATAGGGGAGGGGGTGAGGGTGGGGGTGTGTGATAGCATGCAGGTAGGGTGGGGGATCTGATAGTTAAGATTTGACTTACCAGTGTCCATTCCTCCACCGACTCCTCCGAGGCCCTCTGGATGCATGATGGTCAAGACTTGCTCCTCCCATGTTGTTGGTTGTGGGGGAGGAGGTGGGGGTCCGCCGCCAGTCCGCTGAACCGCGATGTTGTGCCTGGAGACCGCTGAACGCACCTTCCCCCGTAAGTCATTCCACCTCTTCCTGATGTCCTCCTGATTTCTTGGATGCTGTCCCACAGCGTTGACCCTGTCCACGATTCTGCGCCATAGCTCCATCTTCCTGGCTATGGATGTGTGCTACACCTGTGAGCCAAATAGCTGTGGCTCTACCCGTAGGATTTCCTCCACCATGACCCAGAGCTCCTCCTCGGAAAAGCGGGGGTGTCTTTGGCGTGACATGGGGTGGTGTGTGTGATGTGTGGGGCGGTGTCAGTGTTGATGTGTGTGGTGATGTGTAGTGGTGTGTGGATGTTGTGTGGGGGATGGTGTTTTGTGCCTCTGTGTGGTGGGATTGTCTATTCTGTGCTGTCTCTCTGGCCTTCGTGACTAATTTTTGGTTGTAGGTGTTTGTGGGTGATGTGGGTGTGTGTTTTATATTGTGTTGGGTGTGTGGGAGTGGTGTTTGTATGTTTATCAGGTGTGTGTATTTGGAATTGTCCAATGTGGCGGTGTTTTGGAGATGTGTGTGTGTTTTGAACGCGGCGGTGTGTACCGCCAATGGAATACCGCGGTTGAAAGACCGCCGCGTGGATTCGTGGGTCGTAATAGCATGGGCGTGTTTCTGTTGGCGTGGAGGATGAGGTTTTGTTTTCGCCAGTTTAACACTGACCTTTGTTGTGGCGGAGTTGTGTGGGTGTCTGGATTTCGGCAGATTCCGAGATGTGTGTCATATTAGGTGTGGCGGAATTCCGCTGCGGTGTATTGACGGTCTTCTGCACGGCGGTAAGCTGCTTTTACCGCCAATGTTGTAATGACCCCTAAAGTGTGTAAAGCATTCAAGTATCATATAACAGTAATTAAATAAAACACAGTGAACAGTTTAAAAATCCAAATGCAATTTAAGAAAATAGGAAATATTTTTCTCTTTAATTTTACAACAAAACAAATAGAATTGGATAAGAAGAACCGGAGATATTAATTTTTTAAGAATTAATGTTTTCTAACACACAGAAATGAAAAGCGCCAATCTGGTCATCTGGTCACACCCCGACTGGGGAAAAGTCAAAGTTTAAGGCTGACTGCTATGGAGCCCTGCTCGGCTACAGCAAGCGGGAGGCCTCGGTCAAAAGTTTATCTTCAGATTTCGTTGATTTCTTGAAGATGTTCTTCAGTAGGAAGAAGTCGTCAGTCTGATCTGACCTCCCTGGAGCCCTCTTCAGATGCACGCCACAGGAGACCTCGGTGAAGATTTCTACATTCGTCTGGGTCAAACCTGAATCTTGATCTGACATTACTGGAGCCCGCATCGGATACCCTGCACGGGAAGTCCCGGTCAACTTTCTACGTTCGGACGTAGTCACTTTTTTGGAGCTTTTTCCTTCCGACAGGAGTCGTCCCACCTCAGGAAGCTGATTTCAATGTGAGGTTGTTGGATCACTTATCTCAGAGCACCCAATGAAGTCCTGAAAGTTTGGGGCTCCGGAGCTTTTTAGCAGGATGAACCTGCAAGTCAGGCTGGGTCGCGATTGAGGCAAGCCGGCTCGACTCACCGCAGCTGGTCAGCACCTTTATGGAGCTTTTTACAAAAAGTTCTATAAACTTCTCTAAACTTCTGGATCATTTCCAGAAGATCTTTGAAGGTCCTTTAGGAGTCCACAGCTCACCGTAATGTTCTAGAAGCTCTGAATTGCTCCTTGAGGGTGTGGACTCCAACAGCCAAAATGCACCTTTCTCAAACTCCAAAATGGCACCTGGAGAGTGGTTAGCTGGTCAGTTTCTTCAGGATCTGAGCCAGGGGGCTCTGGTTAGCTATTTTACACCTGTAGCAAGCAGAGAGTCCCTTCTGGAACCAGTTGAAGCCTGGCAAAGTCCTTTTTGTGGTGAAGCCCAAGTGTGCAGCTGGTGCAGTCCTTCAGACTGCAGTGTCCAGGTGCAGGTCAGGGGTCCAGCAGGGCAGTCCTTCTTCTTCTGATTTTCTTCTCTGCATGGTTCTGAGGTGTCGGTGTAGCTCTGCCATATTTATCCTTGCGTCTGGGTGGAAAGCAGGGGTGTCCTGGTTGTCCAATCACAGGCAGGCTCCTTCGCCCTTTAATGACCACTTCCTGAGAAGTGTGGCATAAAAGCAATCCCAGGGAGCAACATTCTTCAAAAACCCAACATAGCTGAAAGTGATTTTTGAAGGTCAGATCTGGCTGAGCCCACCCACTGGTGTGGCTAAAAATACTAAACACATCCCTCTCATGCCCTCTCCTAATCTAACGTGAGGGCACCTAATTGTCTGGGGCTGCAGTAAGGGAGGGCGGTCCTGAGCTGCTCCAAATGCCCTTCCCTGCCATGGCCTTTGTGTTCAGCCCAGGCCACATCACACCTCATCAAGGCAGCGTGGCCATGCGCCCAGAGGCTGGCCAATCTGAGAAGAACACTACAGAGGTGAAGTTTGCAACTTCCAGGTAGAGTTTTAAAACTCTTTACCTGAACTAGTTATATTAAATTCAACTATTCTAAGTTGTGGAACTTATTAAGTACCTTAAGGGGACTTTGTTAATTAAAATAAAGTCTCCCCATTTTAGCCTATGGAGGCCATTCACTACAGTGAGAGAAAAACAAATTTGGCTATTTTACCTCACCAGGGCTTATAAAACAATTTTTCTAAGGTCCCTGCTTATAGTTACCTGGCACCCAACCCTAGGGGCACATAGACCACTCCTTAGGGGTGACTTATATGAAAAAATAAGGTAGTTTAAGACTTTGGAAGTACTCTTAATTCCAAAGTCCAATTTGCATATAACTTTAATTGAAAAGCAGCCAGCAAGGCAGGCCTGCCTTTAAAATGAAACTGCACATAGGGGGCACTACCTATGCTGGGGTACCTAAACCTACATGCCCTACCATATACTAGGGACTTATAGGTAGGTTGATACTCCCAATTATAATTAGCCTAATTTGCATATCCACTTTACACAGAGCACTGGCTCTGGGACCGGTAAACAGTACCCAGGACACAGCTCAGTAACCACCAGTATCTGTCCAAAAGGTTTGGGGGTGACAAGGGCAAAAAGGAGAACTTTCCTACAATATCATAAACATGTCAATGTGTATCATATTACTTCAAGGCAAGCCATATTCATATTGATAAATGTCATATTCATTGAAAAGTTACTCGTATTCATTTTAAAACATATCAAATTAATTTCAATGAAGATCATATTCATTTCAACTCATCTCCTATTCATTTTAACATGTGTTATACTCTGTCACATCAATGTTATATTTATTGCAAAGGATGTCATATTCATATTAACACTTGATATATTAATTTTAAGATGCAACCTATCCATTTCCACATATATCATATTCATTTGAATAAGAATCATATTAATTTCAATGCATGCTGTGTTCATTTTGACAAATGTCATGAGAATGTCAGCTTTGGTCATACTCATTTGAAGAAATGTCAAATTCAATTCAATGGGACTCAGCACAAGCCATATTCAATTATCTCCTATTCATTTCTGTATATCTCATATTCTTTTTGGTGCATTACATAGTCATTGCAACACACGTAATGTCCATTTCAGTGTATGTCATACTATTTGCAAAGTGCATTATACTCTTTTATATTAATTTCAGTACATTATATTAATTTCAATCTGTCATATTGGTTTTCATTTCAAACAATGTCATATTCCGCTTGGCATATGCCAGTCATCTCCAGAAATGTCTCATTCCTTTTAATGAATATTGTATTAGTTTCAGTGATTACTATATTGTGTACAGTGAGGGCCATATTTATTTCAGTATGATTGATATATATTTCAGTTCATCTCTTATTCAATTGGGAGTGTGTGGTATTCTTATTAATCACTAAGAAGCATATTCACTCTGCTTTCATATTTGTTTTGGTTGAGGTCAGATTCACTTTGCCAGGTATCATATTTATTGTGACATATTGCATTCATTCTGGTGTGTGCCATATTCATTTTGAAGCAGGCTATGCATTGGAGGAGGAGTCCTATATGGGGAGCTGCAATTTTGACATGAACAGCTTCCTATAGGTCTTCATGCAGTTTGTACTTATTGACAACCCAGACATGAGTCTGAGTAGATTCCATGCTTTGAATTTGTTTTGATTTTAACTTATTTTAATCAGCTATAAAATTCTTCAGAGACACATTAATCTTCCACAACTGCAGCACAGCTGAAAAGGCCTTTAGTAATTTGAATTGCAGCCGCATCGTACTTCAGCTCAGAGGAATACATAAACCTTGTGTATTTAATACAAGCAATCTGTTCAATCAGTCTAAATTGAGCAAGTTGATAGTATGATGCTATTCAAACAATTAAGCTGCTTTCTCCTGAAAGTGGAAAGCAATTACTAGTTGAAACAAAAAGTTGAAAATCCTGTGGTCGGTTACTAACATTCTATTTTACATGGGCTCTGTAAAAACATTTAATGCACTAGCAGAGTGCATGAAGTATTATTTGAACACATTACAGTGGTCATTCCAACCTCGGCGGTCTTTTTGAAAGACCGCCGAGGGACCGCTGTACTGAAGACCGCCTGTGCAGGCGGTTTTCCGCTCAGCGAATTATGACTGCTGGCAGCCCTCCATCCTTTTTCAGACAGAGAGAGCCGCCAGCAGCCATACTGGCGGTCGGCGGGGAAGTTGAGGTTGCTCCACCTCCACTGCCCCGTCATCAGAACAACGCCCACCGAATCGCAGCCTCCATGGATCCTGTCCCCTCCCGGAGGATCAACGGACCAGGTAAGTTGATCGTCCTTTAGGGGAGGGGGGTGAGGAGGTGTTGTGTGCGTGCATGGAGGTGTGAGTGTGAGTATGTAGAGGGGGTGTGTGAGTGCGTAAATGCATGCGGGGGTGTAGTGTGTTCAGGAATGTGTGCGTGTCTGTCTGTATGTATGTCTGTATGGATGTGCGCATGTATGTCTGTATGTGGGTGTGCGTGTATGACTCTGTGTGTGTCTGTTGGCATGTTTGTTGGTATGTGTGTGGGTATGTGTGTTGGTGGTGTATGCATGCGTGTACAGTGTGTGTCTGTGTAGCAATGTTGGGGGTAGGGGTGGGGAGGGGGGTCCTGCCACCTTTGGGGGTGGCAGGAGGGTGGGGGTTGTGGGGGAAGGGCTCAGGGGTGGGGGTGGGGGAGACCCCTATCAGTGCCAGGGAAGGAATTCCCTGGCACTGATAGTGTTTACCGCCATGGATTTCATGGCGGTTCCCAACCCCATGAAATCCATGGGGGTCAGCCGGGTCGTGATACCGCCGGCGGTCTTGTGACGGCCGCCGGGCTGGAGACCCAAGTCTCCAGCCCAGCGGTCATCTCCGCCCTAGCGGTCGGAACGGAGAAGTGGCGGATGACCATGGCGGTAACCCCCATGGTCATAATTCCATTTTCTTTTCCACCAGCCTATTGGCGGTAATATCGCCACTTCTCCGCCGACCGCCAGGGTCATAATGAGGACCTATATGTCATTCATTCCTGTTTTCCCTTATTTATTTTGAGAGTCAGCATTTACCTGAGAAAATATTTTGGTACAAATGAAATCGGTGTTCAATATGTTTTGATCAACTTTTATTTTCCACTGTACCTGCGCTTTGTTCTTATCACTCAGTGCAGTTGCTGCATTATGCTGCGTAAATGGGAGAGAGCTGAAAAGCACCATATCTACTAAAGTATGACTCTCTTGAGCTCTGTCCCTATACCGGCGCACTTGTGACTGCCCAGCGCTAACACAGGCACCCTGGCATCATGGTGCAAGGTTGTTTGAGTTACAGGCAGGATTGTTTTTGTGCAGAAAGGAACATCTTCAGGCACAAAAACAATCCTTTGAGGCATTCTATTCTTTCTATTAGTGCTGCATTATTCAGCACGCATAGAAAGAGGAAGTAAAAAGTAGAAATAAAGATATTTCTACTTTTATTTGCCTGGTTCAGGGATGCATAGCTTTTTAACGTATTCCCAGGTTTACAAGTCTTTGTCTGAGAATACGCCAAATTCCATAGGTGGATGCATGAGAATGCCCATGTGCCACTCATGTAACACATCCGTGACGAAAAGTAAAGCAAGTCAGCTGTACTGTATATGCTGTTTTGCAATACTTTGTATTTACTAAAGTATGCAAAGCCACACAAAGTGGCTTTGCTTGGCTAAGTAAATGCTATAAAGGATTTTGCATCAGGGCTGAGCCATAAACGTAAGGCAGTCCTGATGCAAAACCTAACTAAATCTGCCCCTTGTGTCCAAAATGTAAAAATCTCACTGGCAAGATGTAATGAAAATGAAATCCTCTCTTTCTCACATAAATAATTTTCTAGTTTTGCAGGTTCTCAAAATGACTCTTAAAGATGTAGGGGGTCATTATGACCCTGGCGGAAGGCAGAGAAGCGGCGGTAAGACCACCAACAGGCTGGCGGTCTTTTTTTTGTATTATGACCATGGTGGTTACCGCCATGGTCATTCGCCGGTTCTCTGTTCCGCCCGCTGGGCTGGAGACCAGGGTCTCCAGCTCGGCGGCCGTCACTATACCGCCGGCAGTATTTGGACCCGGCTGACCGCCATGGATTTCATGCTGTTTGAAACCGCCATGAAATCCATGGCGGTAAGCACTATCAGTGCCAGGGAATTCCTTCCCTGGCACCGATAGGGGTCTCATCCACCCCCCACCCCGACTCCCTCCCCTACACTCCCCACCACCCCTGCCACCCCCCAAAGGTGGCAGGACCCCCCTCCCCACCCCGACCCCCAACATAACATCACTCATACACACACGACACGCACGCAGGCACCACCAACACACACACATGCACACACACCGACATGCATGCAAACATCCACACACACAGTCAGACACACACACCCGCATTGAAACATACATGCACCCATTCCCAAACACACAACACCCCCGCAAGCATACACGCACTCACACACCCCCTCTACATACACAGACGCACAGTCCCATGCACGCACTCAACACACAATGCCCCCCCACCCCCCTCCCCTCACAGACGATCGACTTACCTGGTCCGACAATCCTCCGGGAGGGGATGGGAGCCATGGGGGTTGCTCCGCTGACACCACACCGCCAACAGAACACCGCCACGCCAAAGCACAAGACGTGATTCGCTGGGCGGGGTTCTGTTGGTGTGGCAGTGGAGGTGGAGCAACCTCCATTTCCCCGCCGCCCGCCAGTATGGCTGTTGGCGGCTCTCCATCCGTAAAAGGATGGAGAGCTGCCAACGGTCATAATAGGCAGAGCGGCAAACCGCCACTACTGGCGGTCTTCCGCACAGCGGTCCCTCAGCGGTCTTGGAAAAAGACCGCCGAGGTCAAAATGACCCCCATAATACTTAAAGACTTAATTATATACCCTTTAATGTGCTGAATCCTGCCTGTATCCATGTTTTCATATCATTTTGTGCCATGATTATCTTGGTGTATTTATGAAGTCTCAAACTGCAAGCCCGTTACTGTTTGCTATGATATCAGGGTTAAATTTGAATCAACCTTTCAGACATATTCATAGCAGTAAATTTGGTTATAAATGCAAGCTTACAGTCTAAATTTAGCTTTTTTAAAGAATGCAGTTTTCTCCACACATAAATTGGGAAAATGGGTGTTGCGAGGGGTGATTATCATTGGAAGTTTGTGAACATCAGACTACAAGTACAGTTGTAGGCTTTCAGAAATTCCTCACATTCTCCTTTCAGTACTAGAAACATTCCGATTTTTATTCCAGCACAGTGCAGAGTGAGACTGAAAATGAATCACCCCCAGCGGATGCTCTATGGTTAAAAATATTTTCCCCATAGAGAAAAAAAATTGTTTGTTCAGACAGAGGATGCTATCTTGGCTTCACAGAGTTCTCTGCTATGGAAAATTCTGTACGGGGGATGGTATCCTGATTTTAAAGTCACATGGCTTACTTAAAAATAGTGTAAAACTGTAAAACTGTATCTGCTACAGTTTTACAGGAGCAATCAGGAGTGTTTCGTGAATCCTGATTGTAAAGTCACATGGCTTATTTAAAAATACTGGAAAACTGGAAAACTGTATCTGCTAAAGTTTTACAGGAGCAATCAGGAGCGTTTTGTGAATGGCTTAAATTATGAAATGCACATTCAAGAAAAGGTGGAGACCTCCAGCCATTTTTTCACAACATTATGGCACTCATTACAACATTGGCGGTAAATCCCGCTTACCGCCGTGCAGAAGACCGCCAACACACCTCCGTGGAATTCCACCACAGCTATTACGACCCACAGCTCAGAAACCGCCCAAATCTCGACACCCACACAAGTCCGGCACACCAAAGGTCAGTGATAAACTGGCGATAACAAAACGGACACCATCACTCCAACTGGAATACGCCCACACTATCACGACCCACAAATCCTAGTGGCGGTCTTTCAACCGCGGTATTTCATTGGCGGTACACACCATCGCGCTCAAAATACACACACATTTGCAAAACTCTACCACATTGGACAAATCGAAATACACACACCTGATACACATACACACACAACTCCCACACACCCAACACAATATAAAACACACACCCAGATTACCCACAAACCCTTACTAACCAAAAACTTGAAGAAGGCCAGAGAGACAGCAAAGCAAAGACACCACCAGCATACAGAGGCAGACAACACCATCACACATAAACATCCACGCACAAAACACCACACACCCCTAAACATCACCCCACACATCACAACACACACCACCTCACACATCATCCACACCATCCCATGGCACCGCAAAGACACCCCACGTTTTCTGAGGAGGAGCTCAGGGTCATGGTGGAGAAAATCATCCGGGTAGAGCCACGGCTATTTGGATCACAGGTGCAGCACACCACCATAGGTAGGAAGATGGAGCTACTGTGCAGAATCGTGGACAGGGTCAATGCAGTGGGACAACACCCAAGAACACAGGATGACATCAGGAAGAGGTGGAACGACCTATGGGGGAAGGTGCGTTCCGTGGTCTCAAGATACCACATTGCGGTTCAGAGGACAACTAACAACATGGGAGGAGCAGGTCTTGGCTATACTGCATCCTGAGGGCCTTGCAGGAGTAGCTGGAGGAATGGACTCTGGTAAGTCAAAGCTTTCACTACTTAATCCCCCACCCTACCTGTATGCTGTCACATAACCTCACCCTCGCCCTCACCCCCATCACTCCAACTCCTCACATATGTCCCACTATCACTCACCACACATCCCAACACCAAGCCCTGCATGCAACAACAAAGCATGGACACCCATCACCGATGCATGTCCACTACACATACCCACACAGACCCCTAAACAGTTGTCACACAAGGTCAAACACAGGAATGGAAGCACTGGGGTACAGGGTCACCCACCCATTGCACCCCATGACACACACAGATGCAATAATCATGCCTTTACACCCCTGCAGGACCCCTACCCAACATCACCGGACAGGAGGTTCCAGACATGTCCACTCCACCCACAGAAGAGGCCCACAGTGATGACAGCAGCTCTGTCCAACTGGATCTAGATGACCAGCCCGGCCCATCTGGGAACACGGGACAGTCAGTTCCCCTCACACAGTCACAGGCCACCACAGAGCCTCCCACCTCAGGAAACACCAGCACAGCACCCACCCAGCGGGCCCATACCTCTGTCCCCAGGACACGTCAAGCAGCAGTGTGTCCACCACTACAGGGAACCCAGGCTAACTCACCACCCCAAGAACAGCAGGGACCAGGGGGCAGTGGTAGTGGGCACACGGTTCAGGGGACAGAAGCCCAGGAAAACCGGGGAACGGAGAGGGCTGCTGTGCGACAGGGGGAGGACAGCCCCAGGGAACCCACTGTCCACTAGGCCCTCTCCAACATCATGGGAGCGTACGATCATTCCCAGGAGACAATGGCAACGGTACTGCCCAAGTTTCAGGAGACCCAGCGGCTGCAGGAGGAACAGTATTTGAGGTTCAGGGAGGAACTCAAATCCATCAATACCACCCTGGGCACTATTGTAGGGGTGCTGAAGGACCTCGTGAATACCAGGAGAGACACTGTGGCACAACAAGGGGCCCCTGACACTAGCCTGGACGATGAACTGCCCACCACCTCTGCCAGCGCTAGTGGACAGGAGGCACAGCCACAGGACCACGACACCAGCACCCCACCCCCCGCAGACAGAGAACCACCCTGCAAGCAGTCCCTGAGATCCAGGACAAAGACAGAGAACAATGCCAAGACCCTCGCCAAGAAATGAGACCACCCTGATAGTCATCCTTCTGTCCCACTTTGTCACCCTGTGCATCCTTAAAACTCCCTAGCTCTACTTCCTATGCCCCTTTGGACAATGCACCTGTGAGACAAATAGACTGGACTCTTCCAGGGACATTCCTCCACCATCACCCCTGACCATTTTACAACCCCCTCCACTATTTTGCACTTAAATAAACACACTTAAATCACAAAAACATCTGAAGTCAGTCTGTGCTCTCACAATTGCGTATTTGCAATAACTGAGGGAAATAGCAAAGTCCATTGTATTGTCAACATACCTATGTCACACAGCTCTAGTTCGTGAGGTAACTTACCAGAGGTCACACAGTGAGACCCACATCTGTAAAATCGAAAGGCAAAGTGACAAATCAGGGTCCAAACACTGGGTGAAAGTGACAGACAGGTGAGAGGTCGAACAATTTTATCAGATGTAGGAGGCAGTGATGTCTTCTTACCTGTGTCTCACTGGACGTATTGATGGATCACGTTGTTTCTGTTGTCTATGTCCTCTTCTTCTGCCTCCTCTTCTTCACTGTTCACAGGATCCACAGCTGCCACAGCACCTCCTTCAGGACCATCCTCCTGCAGAAAAGGCACCTGTTGTCGCAAAGCCAAGTTATGCAGCAGGCCACGATGATCTGGCACACCTTCTTTGGTGAGTAGTATAGGGAACCACCTGTCATATGGAGGCACCTAAACCTGGCCTTCAGGAGGCCGAAGGTCCTCTCTATAACCCTCCTAGTTCGCCCATGTGCCTCATTGTAGCGTTCCTCTGCCCTTGTCCTGGGATTCCTCACTGGGGTCAGTAGCCATGACAGGTTGGGGTAGCCAGAGTCTCCTGCAAATGTCGAGGGACAACTGTTAAACACAAACTAACCCTTAGGGACAACCCCAAACCCAGACAACTATTCACACTGTATAGGGTCCATGTCCTCACCTAATAGACACACACTGTGCCTCTGGAGTTTCCCCATCACATAAGGGATGCTGCTATTCCTTAGAATGTAAGCGTCATGCACTGAGCCAGGAAACTTGGCGTTCACATGGGAGATTTCCTGGCCGGTCAAGCACACCATCTGCACATTCATTGAATAGTGACTCTTCCGGTTTCTGTACACCTGTTCACTCCTGCGGGGGGTACCAAGGCCACATGTGTCCCATCAATGGCACCTATGATGTTGGGGTTATGTCCCAGGACATAGAAGTCACCTTACACTGTATGCAAATCCTCCACCTGAGGGAACACAATGTAGCTGCGCATGTGTTTCAGCAGGGCGGACAACACTCTAGACAACACGTTAGAGAACATTGGCTGGGACATGCCTGATGCAATGGCCACTGTTGTTTGAAAGGACCCACTTGCAAGGAAATGGAGTACTGCCAGGACCTGCACTAGAGGGGAGATTCCTGTGGTATGGCGGATAGCTGACATCAGGTCTGGCTCCAACTGGGCATACAGTTCATGGATTGCGGCACAATCAAGTCTGTAGGTGACTATTACATGTCGCTCTTCCATTGTCGACAGGTCCACCAGCGGTCTGTACACCGGAGGATGCCGCCATCTCCTCACCTGGCCCAGCGGATGTGCTCTATGGATGAGAAGAACGATCAGAGGGTCAGCCAACACTGAGGTACGAAATAAACAACTTAATTGCACACATTTGTCAATCCGCTATGTGCCTGTTTTAGGGGGTTATTCTAACTTTGGAGGAGGTGTTAATCCGTCCCAAAAGTGATGGAAAAGTGACGGATTTACCACCAGCCGTATTACGAGTCCATTATATCCTATGGAACTCGTAATACGGCTGGTGGTATATCCGTCACTTTACCGTCACTTTTGGGACGGATTAACACTTCTCCAAAGTTAGAATAACCCCCTTAGTGTGTATTCAAGGCCTAGATATGTGTGACGCATTTAAAATTAATGCCATGTGGCCCCCTGAAAGGGCGGCTTCCTGACCTGTAAGGTGGAACAAGGGGATATGAGGTAACTGCGCTGGCGTTGTACATCATCGCGGTAGGCGGTCGAAGACCGCGGCGTAGTCCTGCATTGGTTAACATTGGACCCTATGGGTCCCAGGAGCCAATGACGATGTACGACAGCGGTGATGGTACGCACAGCCCCGGTTGTGACCGCCATTTTCTCTCTGTTCACTCACTTGATGCCTGATCTTCGACAGGAGAGGACCTACACTGCAAGTGCTGCTGTGACCTCAGTCTGGAAGCGACAATGGCTCAAGTGTCTGGGGAAAGGGCCCCTGCCTTCCCATCGGAGGAGTTGACAAACTAGTGGATGGGGTCCTCCCCCATTACACGCTACTCTATGGTCCTCCAGACAAACAGGTGAGTACACTGTGAGCATGCTGTATGGGCAATGCCTGTTTGGAGTGGTGTGGATAGGAGATGGGGGGGGAATGAGGCGTGCATGAAACGACGGTGAGTGGATTTGCATCAGGGCAAGGGTGGGAACGTGGGCCAATGACTCTGATGGTCCAGACGGTTATAGTTTTTCCTTTTCCCCTGTACTATTCCTGTAGGTCAGCGCCCACCAGAAGAAGGATATTTGGCGTGTCATCACCAAGGACGTCCGGACTCTGGGTGTCCACCACAGACGGAGCAGCCACTGCCGTAAAATATGGGAGGACATTCACCTCTGGAGCAAGAAGACGGCAGAGGCCCAGCTGGTGATGGCCTCCCAATGTGGGAGGGGTGCCCGTCGCACCATGACCCCCCTGATGTTCCGGTTCCTGGGAGTGCCGTATCCGGAGTTGGATGGGCGCTCGAGGGCATGACAGCAACCACATGGGGGTGAGTACCGTCACATCCATCTGATTCAGCGCGCATTGGAGGTGTCTGGGTGGGGGAGGTGGGCTGCGGGTTCCCCTAGGCCAGGGAGAGTTTTGTAGGCAAGGTCCCTTCGTGAGGCTGGCTATGTGGCACCCCACCCCACAAGTGTTAAGAGCCATCTACCCATAGTCAAGCTCCTGTGACTTCCATGTGTGCAGCAATCGGGCATAGGCCTTGTACCCCATGTCCCTGTGATTATTTAGGGAACTCTAAGTGCATGGTGTAGTGCAGAGGGCTACTGTGTCTGTAGTGTCCGCCAACGGTAGCGGGATTGCATGCACTGAACATGTCTTTCTCCCCCCCCCCCTTTTTGTGGTCTCCCTGTTCTTGTGTGCATTAGCATCATCAGGCGGAGGAGCTGTGCCACCGGAACAGGAGGGAGCTGCATCCCACATGGCCCTGGAGGGCAAGATTATGGACTCAGAATTTACCAGTGGGACGGAGGGCGAGGGGAGCTCCACAGCAGGGACAGGAGCTTAGACCAGCGACACCGACTCCTTCTCTGATGGGAGCTCCCTTGCGGTGGTGGGCCCCTCTGTTCCCACCGCATCTACAGGTACAGCCGCCACCCCCCCACCAGCACCGCCCTCCTAGCATCTCCTGAGCGTGTGCCCCGTGGCTGCTCACCCAGGAGGGTGGGCATCTCCTTCGCCCCAGGCACCTCAGGCCCTGTCCCAGTCAGCCCTGCTGCCCTCAGTGAGGAGGCCATTGACCTCCTCAGATCCCTCACTGTTGGGCAGTCTACCATTCTGAATGCCATCCAGGGTGTAAAGAGGCAGTTGCAAGAGACAAATGCATACCTGGAGGGCATTCATTCTGGTCAGGCAGCCCAACAGCGAGCATTTCAGACTCTGGCCTCAGCACTGATGGCAGCCATTGTCCCTGTGTCCAGCCTCCCCCCTGCAACTTCCTCCACCCAGACCCAATCCCCAGTACCTCAGCCTATCCCAAGCACACCATCAGACCAGCATGCACATACCTCAACACACAAGGGTAGCTCTGGCAAACATAAGCACCACACATCCCACAGGCACTCACACAAGTATCATACCCATGCAGACATACCAACATCCACTGCCTCCACTGTGTCCGCCTCCTCCACATCTCCCTCCTCCCTCCCTGTCACGTCTCAACTCACGCCTGCATGCACTACATCTTCAGCCACTACCTTCATCACCAGCACGCCCATCACCACACACCGCTCACGTGCTTCACCACCCCCACTACCATTCACACATCTCCTGTGTCCTCTCCCAGTGTGTCTGTGAGCCCTCCTCCCAAACTCCACAAACGCCGTCACACACCCACCCAACAGCCATCCACCTCACAACAGTCTCCAGCCCATGCACCTTCACCCAAAGTCAGCAAACAAACACCTTCTACAACCACTACCTCTTCCTCCACTCCCAAACCCCCTCCATCTACCCTTCCCAGTGTGTCTAAAAAACTTTTCCTGTCAAATCTTGACTTCTTCCCTTCACTCCCCGCCCCTTCTGTCCCCTAGGGCACGCCTTTCCAGGTCCCAACCCAGCACCTCACCCACCACATCACCGGGAACAGTGCTGTCAGCAGTAACCGGCTTCTGGAGTGCGCCAAGCAGCAGGACAGCCAGTGTCCCAAGGAGCCAGGCCAAAGACATTCCCCCTCCTCCAAAACAAAAGAAGTTGCTCACAGCCCGGAGGGAGAAGGCCAAAACACTTGCCACCAAGGGCTCAGCCAGGACAACAGTTGGGAGTGGCAAGACAGATGTGCCACCAACGAAGGTGGGGAAGGATCGGAAAAGAAAGGGAAGTCGCCACCAACCTGCACGGCGGACAAGACCACCACATGCACCGCCGCCACAGGCACTGCGGCTCAGGACACCACCGCTCAGGACACCGCCGCCAGCAGCACTCTTAGTGAGCCCCCCACCAGCACCGCCACCCAGGACACCGCCGCCAGCAGCACGCTCAATGAGCCCCCCACCAGCACCGCCGCCCAGGACACCGCCGCCAGCAGCACGCTCAGTGAGCACCCCACCAGCACCGCTGCCCAATGAGCGCCGCAAGCACTGCCACTACTGAGGCCGCCACCAGCACCGCCAGCGGCCACCCACATCCTGTGCCAGTGGCACCACCGCAGACATGGCTGCCATCCTCAGTGGTAATTCGTATAAGGCTGGTGGTCAGTTCCAGAGGCCTGGACAGCTTCCATGTTGCCCCACCGTCAGTGGAGTGTCAGATCCACTACCTCAGTCCTTGGCAGGATGAAGCACTCTGGGCCCAAAGCCCCCTCCAGAACCAGTGGAGAATGACATCCACTTCCTCAGTCCTTGGCAGGATGAAGCACTCTGGGCACAAAGCCCCCTCCAGAACCAGTGGAGAATGACATCCACTACCTCAGTCCTTGGCAGGATGCAGCACTCTGGGCACAAAGCCCCCTCCAGAACCAGTGGAGACTGTTATACACTTGAGAGACTGTGGCTTTGTACTCCCCAGGAGAAAGCAGTGGGCAAACCACCCACTGGAGAGACTTGAGAGACTGTGGCTTTGCATGCCCCTCGTGGAGCTGGCGTTGTGCACTCATCCTGCTGCGGTGCCCCCCGTCCCCTTCCCCCTGAGGTGCCTGTTTTATTTCAATCTGATGCCCCTGCAGTGTTCTCTCCTGCAGTGTTCTCTCCATTCGGGTATTGAGTGTGGGCCTTTGCCATGCATTTTGGGCCCAATGGTCCACGGACTATGTAGGTGCAGTACATGGACTTGAAATCTTGGTGTACATATTTGTTAATAGTGTATATATATTTTTGACTAATGGATTTTTCCTGATTACAATCTTTCAACTCATTTCCTTTTGTCCTTGCGTTCTTCCAGGGGTGGTTGGGGGGTGTAAATGTAATGTTTCAGTATGTATTGGTGTGTGTTTGGTTCTGTGTGAGGGTGTGGGTGTTGCGTGTGTGTCACTCTCTTTTCCCTCCCCCCGTGTCGTAGGTGCAGTACTCACCGTGGTCGTCACTGCCGTCGGTCGTGCTCCTGGTAGAGGAGCAGGAAGACAATCGCAGGCAGAATTAGGAGTTCCGGCTCCATGGCGTCTTGGTTCCTCGTGGGGTGTGTAGAGAGTTTTCCCTTCCAAGTCCAGTTCCCGCCGTGTTTTTGTTCGCGTTGAATCCGCCCCGGAAAAGGTGGCGGATTTGCCTATCATAATGGTGTGGGCGGTACATTGGGGGTCATTCCGACCCTGGCGGTCATGGACCGCCAGGGCCGGGGACGGAGGAAGCACCGCCAACAGGCTGGCGGTGCTTCAGGGGCAATTCTGACCGCAGCGGTAAAGCCGCGGTCAGAAAAGGGGAACCGGCGGTTTCCCGCCAGTTTTCCCCTGCCCCAGAGAATCCTCCACGGCGGCGCTGCGAGCAGCACCGCCATGGGGATTCCGACCCCCTTCCGGCCAGCCTGTTCCTGGCGGTTTACACCGCCAAGAAGAGGCTGGCGGGAACGGGTGTCGTGGGGCCCCCTAACAGGGCCCCATTCAGATTTTCAGTGTCTGCAAAGCAGACACTGAAAATCGCGACGGGTGCCACTGCACCTGTCGCACACCAGCAACTCCGCCGGCTCCATTCGGAGCCGGCTTCATCGTTGCTGGGGCTTTCCCGCTGGGCGGGCGGGCGGCCTTTTGGCGGTCGCCCGCCCAGCGGGAAAGTCAGAATGACCGCCGCGGTCATTTGACCGCGGTGCGGTCTTCTGGCGGTCTGCGCCCAGCGGGCGGCACCCGCCGCCCGCCGGGGCCGGAATGACCCCCATTGTCTTCTGCCTGTCTGTTGGCAGTGACCGCCATGCTGTTTGTTTGTACCGCCGTGGCGGCCGGAGTGTTAAAGTGGCTGTCTATGTTGGCGTTTCTGCAGCGGTCATAATTCAATTTTTTTTACCGCCGGCCTGTTGGCGGTCTTACCGCTGCTTTAACACCGACCGCCAGGGTTGTAATGAGGGCCTATATGTGATTGGGAAACAATGAGCAGAGTGCGTATACATTACAGTGCTTATTTTACCAGCCTTTGAGTTACCATGTTATGACAAGTCTTGCCATTAAAAGGCAATTACTCTGTATTGTTAGAGATACACCTTTCACAGTTTAACTGGCATCCCAGCCCACTCCATCAAGATCATTACTTGCCCTAATGTATGGCACTACAGTAATGAAGAAAGTTCCACTTCAACACATTTCCACTTCAAAAACACATTTCAAGACACTGCTTGTCATCCTCAAAGTGCAGAGAACATCCCCTTCAATTGCTCTTAATTGCTCAACTGTTCCATGGCTGCATCTAAAAAATTCAGTTTAAACTTAACTTACAGAAAATGTAGTGATCTTTGGAAAATGCCTGATCTTATAAGATGCAAGTATAGCTTGTGGTTCTGGGTTTGTCAAACTTCATGATAATATGAGATAGAATGGTAGCTCCTACATGTCATGATAGAGGTTTATGGATAAAGAGGTGGTGGTGGATTAGGACATGTTTCAAAGTTCTTCTTAGAAAAATGTATATGAATCTCTCCAGGCTGTTCTCTTCTGCTCATAAATTCAAATTATTGTTTTGTGTGAGCTCCATATCCCCATTAGCCCAGGGCCTGAGTAAGGTGACTTGATCTGTTTGATTGCTTGTGATGTCAGATAGTCTTCTATCTCTCTTCACTGATATTGAGGCAGTTTCTATGCATTTCTGAGTGAGAGACATCTTTACTGGTTGTAGAGTTGGCATTGTATTGAACATGTATTTTCCAGGGAGGCGTCTGAAGTCCACAAAGGTCCTTGACCATTGGGTAGACAGAAAGACATTGGTGATTATGGGTGTGCAAAGCTATTTTAACCTTGATGATTGTCATGCTCCTCTGACTTTGGATGCCAGTTGTATCACTCTGATACTGAAGCCGTAACTGACAGTTCGTGGTTCATATTAGGACAAATTGTTAGAGGGTTTATGCTTCAGTTGTCATCAGAATAGAGCTTTGAATTAGTGTTCTTTCAGAGTTGCTCTCATTAGCATCCATTTGCAAGTTTGGGGCCCATCTTTTCATCCAGGATACGAAGGAGTCATGACTCATGGACATGAGTTGCCCCTAGAAAAATGGGTAGAAGAGGATAAAGAGCCAGCTGTATCAAAGGACTTTGCATTTGAAAATGGTGCGAATCAGTAAATTCCACAGTTTTCTAATGCAAATTCGCCCTTCCACGATGTATGAAAGGCATTTGCAGTGTATTTCAAAGGAATTGCTCAAATAGCGATTTCTTAAAATTGCGACTAGATTTTGCAAATCGCAGACTGCGATTTGCAATTAACGAATCGCAATACAATGTATGAAGCATTCGCAAATTGTGATGAGTCACAAAATGGGTTGCTGCATGTGCAATTTATCACAAATTGAAATCAGGTGGTAAACAGGTGCAACCTATAAAAAGAGACCCAGAATGCATCAGCCCTTTTCAACAATGGCTGTACTCTATGTCATGGCGAGGAGGATGAGGATCCTGGCAGGTTTGAGGAGAGGGAGGAGGAGACAGGAGTTCATTTTTAGAGTGTACATTACCCTATTTAATTAGACAGAGGAGGAGATATTTGACAAGTACAGGGTGAACTCTGCCATTATACTTGACCTAATAGCTGATTTACAACCTCTACTGCAGACACACACGCACACACACACACACGGAAGTAATGCCATACCCACTCATGTACAGGTATTATGCTCCCTACACTTCTTAGCCTCAGGAAGCTATCAAGGGGTCATAGTAGACGCTGGATATGTATCACAACGTGCACTTTCACGCGTCTTTAATGCATTCCTAAATGCTATGTTGACAAAACTACATCTGCACATAAAATTCCTCAACACCCCACAGGATTTGCAAAAAAATAAATTAGAATTCTTTCAGGAAGCCCAATTTCCACACGACACTGGCTGCATTGATGGGACACATGTAGCAGTCTGTCCACCATCTGCAACAGAGTACGTATATAGAAATAGGAAAAGTACACGTTCTATGAACATCCAGGTCATATGCAATGCCTCCAACATTATAACTAATCTTATGGTCAGATACCCTGGTAGCACACATGATTCATACATCTTCAGGCAAAGTGGAACACACACAAGACTACTTGCTGGGGAGTTTGGTGAAGGATACCTACTTGGTAATGTAACAGTAAACAATGTTGTATAGCATATATGTGATGTCACAGATAACAAAAACTCAAATTGCACTCCTGTCATTCTAGGAGACAGTGCATATACATTGCAGTCCTATATCTTAACACCCTTCCTCAATCCTGCTTCTCCAAGTGAACAGAGATACAATGCGGCACACAGTAGTACACAAAGCATGACTGGAAGGACCTTCGGCCTGCTGAAAAGTCATTTCCGATGCCTGCATAAGAGTGAAGGTGCACTGCAATACAGTCTGGAGACCACCTGCAAGATCGTGGCCACATGTACAATGTTGCACAACATCGTAACAACAAGAGGCATACCAGTCGAACCCACAGAGACAGGCTCCGATGAGGATGGTGACCCCTTACCACCCCTTCACCCAGCAGATAGAACCCTTAGTGCTGGTATGAAGGACTCACTGGTGTTTGAATCTGACCGTGGCTGACTTTTGTCATTCCCCCATTTCTACTTTTTGCTACATTAGGGCCTGGATCATCTGCAACAACAGAACAGAATATGACAGCCAGTTTTAGGATGAGAAGCTTAGACAAGAGACCCTAAGTCTGCAGTGCCTGAAACAAAGTAAAAATCATTAGTATAAGAAAGTTATGACAGGACACGTCACATTCTTTACAGATCTAGAAAAAACTGCCACTAGTTTTATCGTACAAAATGGTGAAGGTAAAGAAAAGTACTCAAAAACATATTATCTAGAGTTTGCCCCCTCCTCTTGACAGAAAAGTACAAACACAATGCGCTCTAAAACGTGAGTTCAAAACAAAATGGAGGCTGTGGCAGCCCATTTAAGGAGCAGTGGCATCCACTGTAAGTTACTTCATAGACCAAGAAAATGTCTAAAAACTCCACCCTGATGAGCCACTGCTGTGCCAGTGTCACTGCAGCACCTAAGCCAATGAAGGAGGAACAGAGGCCACTGAAAATCTGTCTATGAAAAAGAAAGCTAAAGCCCGGTGGCTATCTTGCAGGTAGTCCGACCATGTCCCAGTCCATGTGTATGTGTGAGGCATGCAAGATTACTGCATTTTCCATGCCAGTTAAGTCTAAGCATGTGTTTGGGTGGGTGGGCTGGTGCACGGTTTGATACAACTTGTGCATTCTATGAAGTGCATGTGCTGTATGTGTATTAAGGAAGCTTGCACTGCTGTTGCCAATGGCAAATGTGTGTGAGGAAGGCCTGAAAAGCTACTGTTCCTCCCGTACCTGTTATGGGAGTGCTTGAAACGTACAGTGTTTCTGCCTCTGCTGTGAAATGTCTGTTTATATTTGTATGTGAGTGAGGGAACCCAGCATCACTGCCACAATGCAAATTCATTCTGTGTGCATACAGGAGTTTGCACCGCCTATACGATCCTGCACTGTGTATGGGCCCTTGTACTACTCCCGCTGCATTTTATCCACTGGGTCTGTTTGTCTGTTTTTCTGTGTGTGTGTATGTGAGAAAGAACGTGAGAGAGAGGATACATGAATTTCTGCGCCTTATGTTGTACCTTTTTCTCTCTGTGAGAGAGCCTTATATGCTTCTACCCATGATACAACTGTTCAGTGCTGGGGGTGTACTCGAGCTGTTTTTATCAATGAGGCGCCTATTCTGCTGCAACAGGGTAGCTTAAGAAAAATGTTTTCACAAAAAATGTGACAACTATTAGCTTTCTCAAAGCATGCACTCCAGTGACCTGATAAGCTGACTGCTTTTAACTTATTCCTTTAAGGCCTTTTGTTCTATGTGAGAGGAGCTTGAACATACATAAATCAAGTGATAAACATCAAGATGTGTTTAAGGTTTGTGTTATTTTATTAGAGTTCATCAGTGTCTAAAAGGTAGCTGCTTCTGCTTAAGGGTTTTTCCAGTGCAGAAGGCATGGCACAATATTTCATGAATGCGTGACAGTATATAGAGAGTTAAAGGCATGGCACAAGTTTTTAAAATGACAGGTTGTTGTGTGCCTGGTGCAATATGCAAATTATCAGTTATCTAAACTGGAAAGCACACCATACACTTTCTACATTGTACAATTTTGCAGAATTGCAAACTGGGAAATATGTCATGTTCCACTGGCAATTGTACAAAATGTGCTGTATACCATGTGCTTTTGGCCTGCTGCAGTTCTGCACTCTACACGGTGCAGCATTTAATTGTGAGAGGAGTGGGGTGTGATTTTAAATGTTCTATCAATCACTCCTTTTTCTAAATATTTCTTAATGGGAAAGCTTTCAATCAGGCATGTCAGAGTTTTTGTGATGTCCAAATAAACAAGCATTTCCAATGCAATGGGTCTCATGTTTGCTTGTTTAGAGCAATAAGCATTGTAAACTCCTAACTGGACTTTTCTTGCCACATAACCTAATAATGAAAAGTAAAACAGTTTCACATATGCTAGCTGATGGTTACCATGAGCGTTAAGGAGACACAGAAAAGGAAACAGAAGTTCGCTTGCAATGAAACTTATCATCAAAAGTGCAATTATCTATGTTACCAGCAAAAGTGCAATTATCCATGTAACAGGGTTGATACCCTGCAAAGTACTCAACTTCTGCCCAGCAAACTCATGCTACGCAGGAACTGAAAAGATAAAGTAGTCCAAAAAACAGCTGAAAACACAGAGCCTCGTATGTTTTCAGTAGTTTACCGGTGCGCTCGAGGAGGGCTAAACACCAGAAAAAGCATGACAAATGCATGCCTTCACAAATAGAATCAATCAATTTTTAAAAGGCAAACCCATGAACTAATGAAATTGACGGGTGTTACATGGACCTGGTTCAACGCCCACATAAAGATTACAACATGGTCCAGAGCATTTGCGCACGCTCAACCCTGAAAACTGTATGAGGCCACTCATATCATGAACAGGAGTTTCTATGTTAAAGAAACACTATCCTCTAGGAAATGAAAAAATACATCAGTTCTACCATCTGGCACCATCTAGTGATATAGCCATGTCAATTGCCTCATCATTATTATGCAGGGCAGGCTGGATTTAAAATATACACATAAATATTTCAGTACAAGTGTGGGCCCTGGTAAAGCATGGGGTCCCTCCCTTCTCATAGACTTTCTTTGAACCATCCTATAAAGTGATCTTTAAGGACTATTAACTTTCCTCAATATTTGTTACACAGCGTGTCTTAAAAAGGACTATTTCCACCTCGGATGCTAAAAGAGTCCTTGCAAGAGAGTACCTAGCACCATGTCTTTAAACATCTAGAAGTCATGACCAACATTGATGACTCTTCACGCCTTGCTGGGAAATCTCTTAGGGCATGATTTAAGAAAGGTTGTGCTGCACCCAGTACAGGGTCACTTTTGCTGAGCTCCTTAGCACCCCCTCTAATGCTACCATATCTGAGCTGTATCTAAGATGTGACGCACCATGGCGGTAGTTATAGAAACTAACATCAACATTTTTACACTAGTTGGGAGCTTTGCAGGATGAGCGTCAAATATTTTGACGCTGACCCAGCAAAGCCCATTGAGGCACATTGTAAGCAATGGTGTGCCTCCTTTTAATGCCTGCTCTGAGTAGGCATTAAAAGTGCCAAAACAATGAAACAAAGAAATCTTTTAGATTTCTTTGTGCCATTTTTTCAGACCCCCCCCCAATGGGGGAATGCCCCCTTTGCATACATTGTGCCTGGCGCAGGCATAATGTAGGCAAAGGTTTGCAAAGTGGTGCAGTGCATGCATTGCACCCCTTTGTAAATTTGACGCAGTAATTATGCTAATGTGGCGCAAGGAGGTGCAAGGGGCTCTTAAATCTGCCCCTTATGTTCCTTATTATACACACTCCTTTAGGAAAAGGTGTGAGATTTTCACCAGTTAAGAATGTATTTTCTATAAGTGTATATTACATACAAAGTTTTCTTATCATTATATTTAATACATTTCACATAATTTCTTTGACAGAACGTCACATATACTAATGTTAATGTTAAAGTGTCAAACAAATCTGTGTAAGCTTATTAAATGAACATCTGAACCTTAGGTTAAATGAATAGAGCATTTTAATTTAGTCTTATATAGGCACATTCATGTCTTCTTAATACAGCAGGAACAAAACAAATGTGATTCTAATTTATGAAGAGGAATATGTAACAAGAAATAGTGTATGTTTAACAATTACAAGGCATAGTTTCCCTAACTGGCCCACTGCTGAGGTACACCTAGATTACGGCACAAAAGTGTTCTATAAACATGGAACTGTAGTATAGCATTGCTGCAACAAAGTGTTGGGTGGTTTCCTATTATACACTTAGCAGAAACTCTACTAAGGACTGGAGAGAATAGTTCTTCTGCACAATGGTAGAAGTTTGAAATATTGTTCTGAGGTCCATACCTTTGTTGTCCAACCTGTCCATTGTGAATTGTGTACAGGCCAGTAGCTTAATCTGTATAATCAATAAAAAATAATTGTCAGTGCTCAAAGTTTGCTTCAGTAGCAAGCAGCTGGCACTACCAAATTTTGAGATTGCTGAATACCAAGGCTGTGTAATCTTGGTTCCACATCATGCTTATTTCTTCTTATACCTGAACTCTCTCCCAATTGTGAGCCACTCACCTGAACTCCATGTGGTTCAGATGGGGCAATGATAATCTCCGAATCCCAATGAGAATGGACACAGCAGCAATGTAGAACGCACTGCAACCTTAAGAGTTTCCAAGGGGAAGGGGGTTGGGTTGAGAGAGAAAGAGAGAAATCCCAGGACTTGTGCACATTCAGATTTCTCTACTCTGGGCACTGCTGGCCTCAAGGATACCTGGATTATGGTTGTAGATTCAGGATACTGGCCATCAGCATTATTCAGACACAAGGTACTGGACTCAAATTTCCCTGTATTGAAACCAAACTTTAAAACAGAAAAAACTAAACAGATCTTTGGCATTGACTAACGTCAAATTAACATACTAAAAATTCACACTAGAAACATCCCCAGTGTAATTCAAGAATTATCCAGGAATTATCATGAGCTGGAATTATCACGTTCAAGGATTTCCACTGAGAGAAAATAAATGAGTTGATCACAACAAAACTGCTTTAAATTCTTCTGGAGTTAAAAAGTTTCTAGAGTTTAAGATTCATATGAAAATATGCAATGGCAATCAGATTGTAGTTCTCAATTGTCCCAAAAGTCTTTAGAGCATCATCATCAGATTCTGATTGATAAAACAAGGATTAAAAAACAACTGTGAGCAAAAGATCCAGGAAGGGGAAGCTATTACAAGAAATTCGACTTTTCTCTAATATCTTTTCAGTTGCGAGATTGAGTCAAATATTATTGCTGGCTTTAAATAAGTATGATTATTCAGCACTGATCAAGATCCCAAATTAAGTAGAAAATCTCATGTTACCTTATTTGGGATGACTCGTGTCTTTTTGCCAGTGCAAGAAAGCGCAATGCGAGAGATGAAAAGGAAGCCGTCTACTTTTTACTGATACTGCAGTAACTGCATACTAAATGAGAAATACTAGGTCGGAACTCAGGAAGCACGTTGCTGCGAGGATAAGCCTGTTGCTGTGAAGGTATGGATGCCACTGCCAAGAGAGGACTGCGAAGAGGAGGCTGCCGAAGACCGGAGAGAGGTAAGTGTTGCTTCCAAGTTAAATGATGCTAAGTTGGGTTTAGGTGCATGGGGAAAACAGAGAAACTCCTTAGTCATTATTGTAATTGCACATGTTTTTCAACTGTCTCTAATCCAGTAGGAGAATCAATTAAAGAACCGACAGTTGTTGACAGTTGACATGTACTTCCTGGATTACCTGGGTGAGGCCGAGGTGTTCAAAAGTTATTGTCACAGCAAACATTGGTCTAGATCTGCTTTAAATATTGGCATTATGTTAATAATTGAGTTGCCAAGCTACATAAGGTTTCAAATGCGTAACATGATTCAAACAGGTACTGTGATGAAAAGAAAATAACAACATCTCATACATCACTCATAAGAGGGGAATAAGGCATGACTAGCCCAGCTCACAGCTGGGACTATGATACTGCCCCATTTTTTCAGTCTTGAATGTTCTTTTTATACCTGCTTTCTCACTTTGTGACTGTTTTTCCACCATTCTCTTACACCTACTTTCCTCCATTTGTGTTTTTTTCTCTCTTGCTCTGTGTCAAGTGAGGAAATGTAAGTGCTGGCTCCCAAAATGAGTGACAGTGGGCCCAGCCTGTAACACAAACTCAAAATAAGCAGCTATCCAGGCTCCTATTTGAAAAGATTGTATAATGCAACAACACATATGCCTTTACCACTCATGTCTGTACCACATATGCCTTAATCACAGACATACATAGCATTACATTAATGTTCTCATAACTACGCATACCATTACCACACACATATTTATCATGCTGACATTTACCACACACATTTTCTCAAAGGAAAACAATACTAATAAATGTAAATAACAAACTTAAAACAATATTTAAATAGGCAAATTAATTTTGAAGTAGCAGATAACAACTAATATGGAAAAAGTATTTTTGTGACGTCCATCTGTACACAATAGAATACATTTCAGCACAATGCATCACAACTTAACATAATGCATCCTAGTCCTACACAAATATTTTCAACATCATAACAGTCCAAGACATTGCAACACTGCACAATTGTTCTCAACATAAATATATCACAACATAATTCAATGCAACACATTATAATACAACACAAATGTTTTCAACAATGGTAAAATACAACCCAGATATAAAAGTTCAACCATTTTCATTTCTACACAACTATTGACACTGTCCCTAACCAAGGTGGTGGACAAACTCTGTGAGAAAGGTCAAGGATACAATCAAGCTCACCAACAAAAAAATTACAGGTTTAGTCACTTTTTGTTTCAGAAGAAAACATAGTTTCTAATACTTATTTTATTGAAAAATATGGTTAACTCTTTTCGAACATATAAATTAAAGTATCCATCATTTTGTAATCAGTAGTACGGTGCCTGCAGTAATGACCACATAAACTGGAGTGAAGAGAAGTATTTATGAGACGCACTTTGAAACATTTTCATCCATATATCAGAGTTAATACAACTTACAAATATCAAGGTACACCAAAAAGATAGAAAATTAATATTCTTTAAAATTTTCAGACATTTACTATCAAAAACAATACCAAGTGTGATCCTTTTCAAATTTGATAGCAAGGTAAATTCAAATACATGTAAACTTTTCAATTGTTTTAATTTAATTGAAAAAATAATGGCATTGGTGCAATGTTTAAACTTTCAATTTTAGC
The DNA here is from genome assembly GCF_031143425.1 of Pleurodeles waltl. NCBI lineage: Eukaryota > Metazoa > Chordata > Amphibia > Caudata > Salamandridae > Pleurodeles > Pleurodeles waltl. Next base: position 804,469,514 of record NC_090437.1, on the reverse strand, counting down.
AGGTGCTGGACAGTAGCTGAAAGGGCGGATGTACTATTGTAACTCCACCAAGTGCCTTGTCAGGGCAGGTAATAGACAGTGGGTGGTAGACAGTTTACTATTCTAAATGCACCAAGAGCCTAGAAAGGGCTGGTGCTGTACAGTGGCTACTATTTACCATTTTACTCAACATAGTCAAGGCATGTGCTGGACCTTTTCTGGGGAAAAAAAAATTAAACATATTATTCTTTTTTAAGATCCACATATAACAGAAACAAATTGTAGCAAGAAGAGAACTTTTCTACAATCTAAAAAGGACATCAAATCTTCCATCCATACCAAAAGAAAAGTACCAAAATTAAGGTACACAATATAAAAGTTCAAAGTAAACACATACATTTCAGAAATTTCAGAAATTCATACAAACAGAAAATGATATTAAAATCTCTTTTTAGCCTTAGATACACAACAAGGAAACAAAGTCCAAACCGATCTCAAAACTTCTAAAAATCCAAGAACACCATCTTGGCAACCCCAATGACAAAAAAACAAGGAACAATTAAAAAGGTAATATTTTTAACATGAAATATAAATCTAAAATAATACCCATATTGTTTTTTTAAAACAAAAATCTAACATACATTTTATTTTTTAAGTTTCAACAAAGCAAATTAACTTTTTTCCTCAACAGTCTCAATCAGTTTACCTTACCTTTTTTTATTTCTCAGCAGGACCAATTATAAATATGGAAATAATAGATTATATCAAAACATTACAAACATATATATTTTTGTTGGTTTTCAGATAATTAAAAAAAAGGTAAATGCAAGACAAACAAGTTATATTATATCGAAACATGTAAATAGACTTCTAAAGTATTGTGGGGGTACTTATTGTAAGGAGAGATTATCTGAGCCAAGGAGTCAGTGGTTGTATGTAAATATTGTCTCATTCCTTGGCTAATGCAGAGCAGTTACTCTTGATGACACGGCGGAAATAGATCCACAAAGTATATCCACTTTGCCTCTGCAATGGAGATTGAAGAAAGAGAACATATTTAACAAGTAAAGTAACTTCAGCCAATTCCAATGAGTCATGTGACTCTGTTTTGAGGGAGGTATCCCAGAACATCCCCATGCACTTTCCCAGTAGTGTGGCCACGATCACAAATTTAAGAGGTTGGTACAAGACAAAAACTAGTGAGTAATCCTTAAAGAATAACTGCTTACACTTACTCTGACATTAACATCTCCCCGAACTAATAGTATCTTTTAAGGAACCTTTTCTACTGTATGATAAGGAGAATCCCCTGAAAAGAATACTAATCACTAGTACAGTGCATAATACAGTAACCCCAGAGAATGGCAACATTTGGATGATGGGTGAAATTTTTAAATCTGCTCCCCATCAATTCACCTGAATGTATACTATTCATGCAAACATTAAAAACACTACAGTCCCTTACACTGAATTTTCATCAGTGTTAAAATCTAAAAAAATATAAATAAAAGTCCTAGGAAAATCATAATTCACTTCAAATTACAAATGAGTGATACAGTTACAAAAATGTATCTCAACACTCAAATTCAAGGATTTGTTTTCACTTTTCCTGGGAATGTTGGCAACAAATTCTGAAAACCTATTTAGCTGAGAGTTATTTGTCAAATAGTAAACTTTAATATGAACTGAAAAAAATGAATTGCATCATATCTTATACCGCCTGAGTTTCTGATGAGTTCCACACTTTAATTATACTATGGGAACATTTTTCATAATATGAGGAAATGCTGGCCCCACTTCTAAATTACTCTAGAGATACATTGATTTGTCATCTAATCAGGTCAGGCCACAGAAGTGAAACATTGTTTCCTATTGAATGGTGGTACTATTACTCAACCTGTTTAAAGGGGTAGATGCAAAACCAATAATGCCATTGAGGGTTAGCATCATTATTTTATGTAACTCTACTGGTAAAAGTCACACAAACCTCTATCCTTTTCTAGAAATGTATTTAAAAAAAGGTTTCCTAGAAATGAGAAAGGAGCAAACATTTCCAGGCAGTCTGGACCCTCAAATATCTAAAAAATAAAATAAGTGTCAGAAAGACTACTAGCTGAAGAATCATCAATTTGCAATGATAGGAGCTTCAGATTACATGGATAATATTGCCTAGATTTTAAACTACTAACCACAATTTATAGCTTGTAAAATTCCTCTCCGGTTTCACTTGTATAACCTAATTCTACTGGCATTTTTTCAATTATTTTTTTCCAATTTAAAAATCACTCACTTCCTACCTGTAGTTGACTTCTTTTTTAAACACTTGCAGATATGTTGATAAACATTTCACCAAATGTCACAGGTAATCCAACAAACCAGAAAGTTCACATCAAATTCAAACTAAAAACCCACCTCCCTCCTACTGTACCTGGCAAAGGATTAGAGAAACAAATCAACCAATGCCTCATTGACCACCTCAGCAACCACTAGCTCCGCGATGCCACACTGGGGATGCAGGCCCAACCACAGTACAGAAAAAGCACTCATAGCTGCCACAGACAAAATTGCATTGCATGACCCGTGACAGAGAAGACATGGCCGCCCTCATCTCATTCTCCTGGACCTCTCTGCAGCATTTGACACAATCTCACATCTCATTCTCAGCAGGTGCCTGCACCAGATTGACAACCAAGGACCTGCTCTTCACTGGATGTGCTCCTTCTTAATAGATAGGACTCAAGCTGGCAGCCTGGCACCTTTCTCCTTGAAATTACGCAAACTCATCTGCTGACCCCCCCAAGGTTCATCACTCAGCTCCACCCTCTACAAAGCGTACATGATCCCTCTGGCCAATGTCATCGCAAACACAACATCAACATCCTCTACTTTGAAAATGACATGCAACTCATACTCTCTCTCTCAGATAAGACCCCCAAAACAAGAAGCAAGTTTACTGCCTTCATGACCAAAGTCACTTGCAGGATGAAAGCCAGCTGTTTCAAGCTCAATACGGACAAGACAGAAGCAGTGATATTCTGCAGAAACATATCATCATGGGACTCAAACTGGTGGATGACTGATCTCAGATACACACCCAGAACCCATGCCAGGAACCTTGGAATAGTCATTGACAGAATATTTGACATGACTGCACAAGTCAACACTGTCACTGGGTCTTGGTTCCATACCCTGAAGATTCTGATGAAGATCTTTGAATGGCTCCCAAGTAACACTAGAAAGAATGTCACTCACGCCCTAGGCACCAGCAAGTTGGACTTTGGGAGCACCCTGTATACCAAGATCCCCAGGCAACTCACCAGAAGACTACAGATTATCCAGAACTCCACAGCCAGCCTCATCTTCAACCTCCCACACAGGACTCACATTACACCACACCTCAGGGAACTACACTGGCTTCCAAAACACCAATGCACTTAATTTAAACTCCTCACACACACATTGAAGGCACTCCGCAACTCAGGTGCCACCTACCTGAACAGTCTCATTGCAGGACTCGCCAATCTTCCAGACATACACAGAACCAAATCAGGAGAATGAGCTTTCTCTTACATCACTCCGAAAGCATGGAACAACCTCCCTCTCCACATCAGAGCCGCCTCTTCTTGAATTCCACAGGAAGCCGAAGACCTGGCTTTTCAATTGCCAAATCTACCATAGATAGGGCTAGGCCGACACACCTGCTCAGCATCAGGATATCCTCGTGGGTGACAGTGTACTTTACAAATACACATAACAACTAGCCCCCCCAAAAAAAAAGAAATTCTCAAGTTTCAGTCTTCAAAATTCCTGAATTCTCTCAATCCAATAACCACATTGGTATAAAAATTAAAAACATAAAACAATCCCAAAATGAATTTAAATGAAAATCAGAAAAACAATCCAGGGATCAAGGTTTTTTCATCAAGAGTGTTGCTGTCTTCTTCCAGAGTTGAACAACATTTAAAATATTGTTTTTCATTTAAACAGGTTTGAATAAAAATATTGGCAATATTATTTTTTCCTTTTTTAAACCTATAGTGAGAAAATCCCAACTGTCTTGACCTGTGCATAATAAAACAATCTGAAGGGGGATGTAAAACTGGTTAAAACACAAAATGCATACTTTTTGTTTAATTTTAACATCCATCTACATTCCTCCATCTCTCATTACAATAAATTGCTTCACCAAAATGTTGTAAAAACTGAAGTAGATTGTTCTTGCCTGACTGCAGCTGCTCCTTGATTCTGATCTTGACAGTGATGCTCCATCAACAGTAGAAACAGACACTGAACCATTTACATAAATAAGATATTTTCACCCATTGAAAACAATGAAAAAGCACCGGAAATTGTTGTACAATTGTTAGTTAAACTGTTTTTTCTTTTATATAGTAATGTTTTACTTTTTTTAAATATAAAATGTATTCTGTTACATTTATTAAACTCTATTAAAGTTTGATGAGAAATTAAAAACAAATAGTTACTGTAATTATTTATCTTTTTATTGCATATGGTTTAAAAGTAATATATTTTTAGTTCAAATCTTTTTAAATATTTGTAAGAATCCTTTGGGATAAATATTTAAATATTTTTAAGGATAATGAATTTCAAAAAGTAATTCCAAAAATGTTTACATATTAATTTGAATGTGCATTACTCAGCTATCATGAAGGATACCTGGGTATTACTCCATTTCTTCCACCCATTGCCCCAGATCCCATATATCACGCTCCTGAAAATGTATCTACATATTTTTTAAATATTATTCATAAATTATTTAAATAAAATGAAAATAATTAACAATACATTCTGACTGCTCAAATATCAACGTTGATACCTGAGTATTAGTGCACATCCTTACCCATTAGCCCAATATCACTTGCATCCTGCTCCTAAAACCATAGGTACATTTTTTAAAATAATTTATATACATTATTTTAATATTGATTATTCATTAGAACTGTAACCCATTTTCAATACCCATGTATCATAGTTGTCATTTAATTAATAATATGCTTGCCCACCAATTACCCTTATATCTCTTACATACCACTCCTAAAGCGTTATCTACATATTTTTAAAAGTAACTTTATTTGTATTATTATTTATTAATTTAAAATCACAATACAAATGTAATGTTCAGGTAAATTGATACATGTGCATTATTACCTTTTTCTACCCATTACCCCTGTATCCCTTACATCAAACTCCTAAAACATTATCCACATTTTTGAAAATATTTTGAATACATTATTTCAACTTTATTTATTCTTTTGATATTGTAACACATGTTTAATACTCAGGTATCAAATACTTGATACCTCAGTAATAATACATTTCCCCACCTATTACACCCATATTCCTCACATCCTTGCAAGTTTTTTTTTAAATAATATTTACTCAGTGGCATTAACTATAATTACACAGTTAAAGTAACAGCCTAGTTATGATAGAAAATAGATTTTTTTGGTTTGCTAATAACTTTGGTGCCATTTTACAAATCTTGATTGCTTGAGAACTATTGCAGATTGTAGGTATACACCTACACCGTCAGAGAGATAAGAAAGGACATTGCATCAATGAAGAATAATAGATTATTTATGTCCTTTGCAAAAGACCAAAGGCAGAAGCTCAGCTTATTGTTTTTATTGTGTTAGACAACAGAGGATCGTTTGTCAAACACCAGTACCCCCAGATTATCCACTTATTCTTTGAAACTCCAGCTCCTCATGAATCAGTGCCTCAAGCTGAGCTGATATTTGAGAGAAGATAAGCAATCTCTCATCTTCCCTAGACAAGAGGTCCTACCTCTACGTTGTTCAAAGACAGGTGTTCTCTTCTGAAGAGGAAGTAGACATAGGGCCTCATGGCAATTCTGGCGGGCTGACCTCCGGCTCGTCAGAGCCATGGGGAAGAGACCGCCCTAAAGCATGCAACCCCCCATCCCCGGGCCCAATTACAATGTTTCCACTAGGTAGACCAGTGGAAACCTCCGTATTACGAGGTTCCCGATGGTCAGCCCAGTGGAAACGGTGTGGCGTCATTGGCCTCGGCTCCCCATGGTGAGGACGAGACTGGATCAGTGTACCCTCAGTTAGTGATACTGGTCTATGCAGTCTCCATACCCATCTCTGCTCGTAGAGTAGTAGCTTTTGTTTTAAATTTGTTACTGTGGGTTTGAGTTGGTCTATGACCACCCATTCCATATGGTTGGGATGGTGGTTGTTGGTGACGTAGTGCTCTGTCAGTCTCATCTCTTTTGCAGCGAATGGTGCTACTGTGTTCACAGATCCGTGTGCCTACTTGTCAACACCAGAGCAGTACGCGCTCTATTGGCGACAAAAATGTAAAAACCCAGCACTCCCAAAACAACGTAATTTATGCATTGTGCTGATATGTTGTGGTTTACCCTTTTGCATTGCAGAGTCCAATCCTGAAAACATATTTTTAATATGCTTACAAATACTGCTCCTTTGCAATGTATTTCTGTAGGTTTTCAGAGTGTGTTAGGGTGTGGCCCCTTTCCAGGGCCTTCCAGAGACTTTCCCTGCAACATGCCTGGGTGTGGTTCTGTGCTTGGCCAAGACTCTATAAAAGAGAGCCAGCCTAGCTCCCAGTGCTCACTATTCAGAGGTCCCGGTGCAGAGCAGCAGCTTCTTCCTGAGCTCCTGTCCCGGCGGCCTATTTGGATCTTCAGGTCTTCTGCCCTTCATCCTTCATTGGTGATCATCGTTCCAGGCGGTAAGACGGTGGTTGGACTGTCCCGACACCGTTATTGAGAATTTTCATATTCTTGGTTTAATTCTTAAAAGAGTAACAGATTACTTGCGCGCTACCATTTCTTGACATTTATATGGTATTTTACAAATAGGCAAGATGCGCAATTTGTTTCATAAAGGTTTGACCTTGTTATTCATTGCGTGCTACTATTTCTTGACATTTATATGGTGGCTTAAGAATCGACAAGACGAGCGATTCGTTTTATGGTGTTTAAACATTGTTGTCCATTGCACGCTACTATTTCTTGACATTTACATGATGTTTTACGAATTGGCAAGACGTGCAATTAGTTTCATGAGGATTTAACTTTGTTGTTCATTGCGCGCTACCATTTCTTGACATTTACATGGTGGCTTAAGAATCAGCAAAAGAAGCGCGATTCGTTTCATTGTACTTTGATCTTGTTATTTATTGTGAGCTGTTATTTCTTGACATTTACATTGTGTTTTACGAATCGGCAAGACGTGCAATTCGATTAATGATGATTTGACTTTAATATTCATTGCGTGCTACCATTTCTCAGTATTTTACATGGTGACACTGGAATCGGCAAGACGCACGATTCTCTCCTCGAGTTTATTTCATGTTGTTTATTGTATGCCTCTATTCTAAGATATTTATTATGTAATATTCGAGTTGACAAGTTATGTGATTTGTTTCCTGAATCCATATTGTGTTATTCATGGTGCACATCCTTTAATGGTGTTTACTATATATATATATATATATATCTGCAATATGCGCAATTTGTGTTGAAACATTTTAAGAGTACACAGAAGGCCACAGTTTCTAGATGCAATATTGTATGGTCCTAGAATACATTCTCAAAACAGGATTTATATGACTGGTTTAAAATTTAGTCAGAATGTCTTTCTGATTCTCATATAAAGGAAAGTACTTGAATAAGAAAGTTTTCATTGAATTCATCTTGGTTCCCTTACAGGTATCCGGCCATCTTGAAACTTAGTCATTTTAAACTTAATTCTTAGATTGTTCATGTTTTCAGAATGACTAGGCTTAGAATTATAGTCTAGTATTGATTTCAGGAGATATAATCTTCATATTGTGTGTTCTAACCTTTTTTTTACTACAGGCCTCCTTCCCAGCTGTTCCTTTCCTAATCCCCTCTTCCCCTCTTGAACTCTCTCAGCCTCTATGATTTATCTATCAGAGTCTTGGAGCTGTTCAGTGGTGGACGTGTTGGGAACGTGCACAGACCCCAAGGATCTGGTGACTCTGACACTACTCTTCTGGTTGTCATCCCAATGTACCTCAGACCGCATGGGCATGTTCTCATACAGACGACATTCTTGCTGTTGCAGTTGGTCATCTGCCTCAGTTCCCACTATGTTTGTAGGCCCAGATCCACTGTAAGGGTCTTCTTTATTTCAGCACTCCCTCTTGTTCCTTTAACAAAGAGGTTGAGTCCGCCCAGGTAGGACCATCTTACCTGGCTGGGGCTAGGTGATCAAATGATGAAGCATGACACTATTATGTGTGTGAGACCACCTAGTCCATAAAAGGAACTCCCCTTTGTATGATACAGCCACCCTTAAAGAGACACTCAATATACACTTCCCTTAGTACTAACCCACACCTAACCGGTATCACTAACTGAGGGTACACTGATCCAGTCTCACCCTCACCGTTGACTACCCCACACTTTCAGTCATTTATGGATATGTAGATTTATCTTGGGAGTATGTATGGGATGGTATTACTCCCATAACTCTCTTTTTGTGTTCTATGAAGTAGCTCTGACTACCACACATGGATAGGCAATCCTGGACATCCTAGATTCAGCTTTACACCCAGGATTCTTGATGATCTTTGTGATAGTCCCCACGGTCAGAGGGTTAATTGGGAAGAGTATAGAAATGCCATGATTCAGTCCAATTTTGCTGTCTCCTCCCTACTTCTACCATCTGACATTAAAGAAACAACTCCCCTTGGAATTTAAATTAATCACATCTTCATCAATTGGAGGTTGTTCCCAAGCCTAAAATGATATAGAAAACCTATGGAGCGAAGTAAAGGCACCTGATTTAGCTGGCCACTCTTGTATTATTGATTCCCACAATGTGGGAGACTAGGAAGAAGAACATGCCTCCTTGAAGTGCCCACAGAGCTACAATCAGCCAGCAAAGATGAGGTGATTGATTGTAACTCAATTTCCTGATACAAAAGAACTGTATTGTTATTTTTTTCAACACCAACACATTTTTGTGCACGGATGTATTAAACTTGTCCCACATGGCACTGATGCAGGTGCAGTGGCATGGGAAGTCCCACCAACACACTGATTCAAGGTGCCTATCATTCCTAGGATGGGGCCAAGGACTAATGGATGAGGTTAGCTTTGAGTGGTCTTTTGGCAGCTGATCCCATGTTCCCATCAGACGGAGTTGTAGGACGTCCTGGTAGCATTGATTGCCATGTGGATGTAGGGTCCTGGGATTCCTTCTTCTGCTCTGCCATACCCCCTCAAGCTGCTCCTCTAATGGTTTGCATGCCCCTGGTCATGTATTTCAAATGTTCATTAAAAAGAGACACTTTCTGCAATATTTTCCTTTACTAGATATTTAATAAATGCTACTACTTCTTTACCTTCAAAGTTTGCTAATTTAATTTATAGTCAACATTTTGAAACTCTTCCATTTTTTCTGCCATTCAATATCTAAGATGACAGGCTGAAATGGGTTTTCCTGCCTCTATGCCACTGTTATGCCCTGCCCTTGCATGCCTCTCCACATATATACTTGACGAGCTCTTCAGGACATAAAGGTGGTCATTACGAGTCTTGCGAGTCCGCCCGCCAAACTCTTAATGACCACCAAAGTAATGACACAATAATGATTAACTGTTACAGGTGAAATACTGATTTCAATGTATATATTATAATTCTTTCAATGAGTTGTATTTACAAACAAAATTGATATTTTTGTTGATTAAAAAAGAAAAGTGCAGCATATTTTATTGGCAGAACAATGGTCTACACAGTCCTTTCTTTTCTTGGCATAGTGGTATCCTTTTTAAGTTTTGCCTACAGAATACATATGCTGTCAATGGCAGCTACTGTTTTATTTAAAAAAGCTTAAAAATTGGATTAGAGCCCACACATTACTTAGCAATATTTACCATTGTTTGACTTCCACGTCACTCTTGTTACCTTGCTTCTTACTGGTCATGCCTTTTGCTTCCCGACAGCTGTTAACCTCCTCCTGTATCTGTCTATGTCATGAAGTATGGACTTAGCACAGCTTCCTATTTGTGGCCAGTGTCGTTCCAGTGGGAGCATACTGTTCCAAGTCCTTTTTTATTTTTGTCTCCTACCCTCCTCCCTTGTGTTGCTTGGTCCCCTCCCCCAAACTCTTCAGCTGTTTTTAGACTGCTGTGCAACATGACTTAAGTAAAAAAGCACTGTGATGTGGTCAATGTTTTATTTTTTAATTTTAAGCCGTGGTGCACAGCAGCTCTCGCTGCTCTACAACATGTAAAAAAACGTTGACAAAGCCAATAGATCTTTTCAGTTTCTGACCATCTTTAAAAAACACTCTTTTTTTCCACACAAAAGTGAAACTTCCATACAAATATGCTGATACTGCTAGAAACACAAGAGCAACGATAATATGCAATTACACTCTATGCATGTCTGTGATGTATGTTAATTAAAAATGATTTTCTTTGCAGTGATAAAAAAATGTTTTACAAAATAATTACTACACTCATTTTTTAGCAAACTAAAGGCTTTGTTTAACTGAATATTCATCAAGGCCACTCTGGGAACCCAAAGCAGCCCTGGCACATGTTTTGTCAGACCAGCATTAAAAGGGTACATAGCAAGTGATCCTGACCACTACAATTGGGTTTGAGGGGGGTCTCAATCCCTTAAGAATTTTTTTTTAAAAATGCAAATATAATGCATTGTACAACACATTTTTCATTATAATATATTCCATTGTATTAATTTTTAAAACCTAGTAAATGATGACTGCAGAAAACTGGCACCTTGTTGCAGTACCCCCCACTTTTTGCCTGGTTTCTGAATGCAACTTGGGCTGGAGTGCTTTGGGATCCTGCTAACCAGATTCCCAGTGCCAGTGTTCTTTCCCTAAAACATTGTAAAAGTGTTTGGATACACCTTTAGCTATCATTATAAGTCCCTAGTAAAAGGGACTTAAGTATATATGGCATGGGGGACTATGGGTAAGCCCCTGACGACAGCAGCACTAATTGTGCCTCCCTTAAGGGTCATGCATTCAGATGCACCCAGCACTGTCAAAGCAGACTTAGGGCCTGATTACAACTTTGGAGGAGGTGTTAATCCGTCCCAAATGTGACGGATATACCACCAGCCGTACTACGAGTTCCATAGGATATAATGGACTCGTAATACGGCTGGTGGTATATCCGTCACATTTGGAACAGATTAACACCTTCCTCCAAAGTTGTAATCAGGCCCTTAGTGTTCTGCTGCAAACCTAACACATAAAGTCAACTTGGCACACTACGTGTGTGCCCTGTCCACCATACACTGCATTTACTATGGATAACACACCCCTCTAGCAGGCCTTACAGCCCAAAGGCAGAGTTCTCCATATTATATGGGAGGGCATAGCAGCATGAGCAATATGCCCCCACTGTGTCCTTGCCAAACTTGGGACATAGTGAGTGAACAGAGCAACCACTTTAATATATGTGCTGGACACTGGTCAACACGAGTTTCCCAGCTACATAATGGCTACTCTGCATCCTGGGTTGTGTGGTATCAGTCAACTCAGAATGATAAATCCAAACTGGTACCAGTACTGGATTTATTATAAAATGTGCCCAGGGGGTCACCTTAGAGGTGCCCCGTGCAAAAGCTAACTATCCTGGCATGATTGCTGACTGGTTCCAGCCAGCTTGCCACATCCAGACAACCATTACATAAACCTTGGGGGAGAGCCCTGTCTCTCTGGTTTGTAAAACATTGCCCTTCCTGGGTGGAGGATCTAACACCCCCTCCATCAGGAATGTGCACTGCTCTGGCAGTGAGCTTCAAAGGGCTACCACCCTTGAAACTCGATCCCCAAGCCTGCTGCTAGCAGCAGATGGCCTCCCCCTTTGCAAACTCCCCCTTCTGGAGGGAACAAAGGCTGGAAATTCATACACAGGGCAGGAGAAGGGGTCTCATTGAGCATGCACCACCCATAGGGGCTTGCAGGCGAAGTGGACCCTCCATTTCATTTTCCTCCATGTTGGTTGTCAGGAAATTAGCCAATTAGGTTTAGGATAGTGACCCTTCCCACAGGAAGTGGTCAGTGTAGTGGGTATAGACACCCAAGAGTAAGTGTCCCATTGGACACTACCAGGTTCCCTCTAAAACACTAAGGCCCTCATTACAACATTGGCAGTAAAAGCCGCTTACCACCGTGCAGAAGATTGACAACACACCGCCGCGGCAGCGGAATTCCACCACAGTCATTATGACCCACTGCTCGGAATCTGCCAAAATTCAGACACCCACACAAGTCTGCCACACCAAAGGTCAGTGATAAACTGGCGAAAACAAAACCAACACCATCACGCCAACAGAAATGCACCCACACTATCACGACCCACGAATCCACGTGGCGGTCTTTCAACTCTGGTATTCCATTGGCGGTACACATCGCCGCACTCAAAATACACACACATCTCCAAAACACAGCCACATTGGACAATTCGAAATACACACACCTGATACACATACACACACCACTCCTACACACTCAATACAATATAAAACACACACCCACAAACCCTTACGACCACAAATCACGAACGAAAGCCAGAGAGAGACACCACCATCAACAACACTAGCATCCACAGGCACACAACACCATCACCCACAAAACTTCCACGCACCTCACACAACACACCACTACATATCAGCACACTGATCACCCCAAACACCACCCCACACAACACATACACCACCCAATGGTACGGCAAAGACACCCCAGGTTCTCGGAGGAGGAGCTCAGGGTCGTGGTGGAGGAAATGGTTCGGGTAGAGCCACAGCTATTTGGATCACATATGCAGCACACCTCAATTGCAAGGAAGATGGAGCTATGGCGAAGAATAGTGGACAGGGTCAACGCAGTGGGACAGCACCCAAGAAATCGGGAGGACACCAGGAAGAGGTGGAACGACCTACAGGGAAAGGTGTGTTCCGTGGTCTCCAGACACCACCTGGCGGTTCAGCGGACTGGCGGCAGACCCCCACCTCCTCCCCCACAACTAACAACATGGGAGGAGCAGGTCTTGGCGATTCTGCATCCTGAGGGCCTCGCAGGAGTAGGTGGAGGAATGGACTCTGGTAAGTCAAATCTTAACTATTACATCCTCCACCCTACCTGCATGCCATCACATACCCCCATCACTCCTACTCCTCACAAATGTCCCACTATCACAACCCACCCATCCCAACATCAAGCCCTGCATGCAACAACAAAGCATGGACACCCATCACTAAAGCATGCCCACTGCACATGCCCAGACACCCCCTAAACCATCATCACACAAGGTCCCACACAGGAATGCTACCACTGGGGTACACGGTCACCCACCCATTGCACACCTTGACACACACAGCTGCAATAATCACGCTTTTATACCCCTGCAGGACTTCTACCCAATGTCACCGGACAGGAGGGTCCATACATGTCCACACCGCCAACAGAAGAGGCCCACAGTGATGACAGCACCTCTGTGCAACTGGATCTAGATGACCAGCCTGGCCCATCGGGGACCTCGGGACAGTCGGTTCCCCACACCCAGTCACAGGCCACTACAGAGCTTCCCCCCCTCTGGAAACACCAGCACAGCACCCACCCAGCGGGCCCATACCTTCATCCCCAGGACACATCAATCAGCAGTGCTTCCACCACTACAGGGAACCCAGTATAACCCACCACCCCAACAACAACAGGGACCTGGGGCAGTGGTAGTGGGCACACGGTCCAGGGGACGGAGGCCCAGGAACACAGGGGAACTGGGAGGGCTGCTGTACGACAGGGGGCGGACGGGCCCAGGGAACCCACTCTCCATGAGGCCCTCTCCTCCATCATGGGAGCCTACCACCACTCCCAGGAGATGATGGCAACTGTGCTGGCCAAAATTCAGGAGACCCAGCGCCTGCAGGAGGAACAGTATTTGGGCCCTGGGCACCATCGTAGGGGTGCTGAAGGAAGTACTCAACACCAGGAGGGACACTGTGGAAATACAAGGGGCCCCTGACACTAGCCTGGATGATGAACTGCACACCTCCTCCGCCGGCGCTAGTGGACAGGAGGTACCGCCACAGGACCACCACACCAGCACCCCACCCCCTGCAGAGGGAGAACCACCTTGCAAACGGTCCCTGAGATCCAGGACAAAGACAGAGAACTATGCCAAGACCCCCGCCAAGAAATGAGACCACCCTGATTGTCATCCTATTGTCCCACTTTGTAACCCTGTGCATCCTTTAACTGCCCCAGCTCCACTTCCTATGCCCATTTGGGCAATGCACCTGTGAGACTAATAGACTGGACTCGGCCATGGACATTCCTCCGCCATCACCCCTCACCATTTTACAACGCCCTCCAATATTGAGCACTTAAATAAACACCCTTAATGCACAAAACAATCTGGAGTCTGTCTGTGATTTCAGAATACTGCTTTAGCAATAAATGTGGCAAAAAGCTTTTTCATTGGTAATGGCAACATACCTATGTCACACAGCTCTAGTCCATGAGGAATCAAAGCAGATGTCACACTGTGGGACCCACATCTGTGAAATCGTAAGGGAAAGTGACAACTCAGTGACCATACACTGGGTGAAAACGACAGACAGTAGAGAGGTAGTAGTGTTTAAGTACATGTAGTAGGCAGGTTTGTATTCTTACCTGTGTCTCACTGGAAATATTGCTGGATCACTGAGTCCCTGTTGTCTATGTCTTCTTCCTCTGCTTCCTCGTCTTCACTGTCCACAGGCTCCACAGCTGCAACAACACTGCCATCTGGACCATCCTCCTGTAGAAAAGGCACCTGTCATCACAAAGCCAAGTTGTGAAGCACACAGCAGGCCACTATGATCTGGCACACCTTCTTTGGTGAGTAGAATAAGGAACCACCTGTCATATGGAGGCACCTGAACCTGGCCTTCATGAGGCCGAAGGACCGCTCGATCACCCTCCTAGTTCGCCCATGGGCCTCATTGTAGCGTTCCTCTGCCCTTGTCCTGGGATTCCTCACTGGGGTCAGTAGCCATGACAGGTTGGGGTAAACAGAGTCACCTGCAAATGGCAAGGGACAACTGTTAGACACACACTAACCTGGAGGGATATCCCCAGACCCAGACAACCATTACCACTGACTAGCTTCCAGGTGCTCACCTAATATCCACAAACGGTGTCTCTGGAGTTGACCATTCACATAAGGGATGCTGCTATTCCGCAGGATGTAAGCGCCAGGGAACCAGGGCCAGGGAACATGGCATTCACATGGGAGATGTACTGGTCTGCCAAACATACCATCTGTACATTCATCGAATGATAACTCTTTCTGTTTCTGTACACCTGTTCACTCCTGTGGGGGGTACCAAAGCCACATCTGTCCAATCAATGGCACCTATGATGTTGGGGATATGTCCCAGGACATAGAAGTCACCTTTCACTGTAGGCAAATCCTCCACCTGAGGGAGCATGATGTAGCTCCGCATGTGTTTCAGAAGGGCAGACAACACTCTGGACAACACGTTGGAAAACATAGGCTGGGACATCCCTGATGCTATGGCCACTGTTGTTTGAAATGACCCACTTGCAAGGAAATGGAGTACTGACAGCACCTGCACTTGAGGGGGGATTCCTGTGGGATGGCGGATAGCTGACATCAGGTCTGGCTCCAACTGGGTACACAGTTCCTGGATTGTGGCACGGTCAAGCCTGTATGTGATTATCACATGTCTTTCCTCCATTGTCAACAGGTCCACCAACGGTCGGTACACAGGAGGATGCCGCCATCTCCTCACATGTCCCAGTGGACAGTGCAAATGAAGGACAACAGCGAGCACAGAATCAAACAACTCAGAGGTACGTACCCACAGCTTACACAGAACACCATTCATAATCAAAATGTGGCCTGTATGTGTGTTGAGTCTAGGCCTAGGTATTTGTGACGCAGTTGAAAATGAAGCCATGTGGGCCCCTGAAATGGCGGCTGCCTGACCTGTAAAGTGGGACAATGGGATGTGAGGTAACTGCTCTGGCGTACACCGTCGCGGTTGGCGGTCGAAGACTGTGGCGCAATGCTACATTGGTTAACATTGGACCCTATGGGTCCCAGGAGCCAATGACGATGTGCTCCGGCAGTGACGGTATGCACCGCCGTGGACGTGACCGCCATTTTCTATCTGTTCAATCCCTCGATACCTGATCTTTGACAGGAGAGGACCTACACTGCACGTGCTGCTGTGACCTCGGTCTGGAAGAGACAATGGCTCGAGTGTCTGGAGAAAGGGCCCCTGCCTTCACATCGGTGGAGTTGGTGAAGCTCGTGGATGGGGTCCTCCCCCAGTACACGCTACTCTACGGTCCTCCAGACAAACAGGTAAATACACTGTGAGCATGCTGTATGGGCTATGACTGTGTGGCGTGGGGTGCATGAAAGATGGGGGGGAGATTGAGGCGTGCATGAAATGACGGCGAGTGCATGTGCATCATGGCAAGGGTAGGGATTGGGGGCAAATTACTTTGATGGTGCAGTTGGTAATAACTACTCTTTTTCCCCTGTACATTTCATGTAGGTCAGCGCCCACCAGAAAAAACATATTTGGCATGCCATCGCCAAGGACGTCCATACCCTGGGGGTCTACCACAGACGGAGCACCCACTGCCGTAAAAGATGGGAGGACATTCGCCGCTGGAGCAAGAAGACGGCGGAGGCTCAGCTGGGGATGGCCTCCCAACGTGGGAGGGTTGCCTGTCGCACCATGACCCCCCTGATGTTCCGGATCTTGGCGGTGGCGTACCCGGAGTTGGATTGGCGCTTGAGGGCATCACAGCAGACGTTAGGGGGTGAGTACACTCTCATTCTGCTGACTTTGCGTGCAGTGGAGTTGTCTGGGTGGGGGAGGTGGGCTGTGGGTTTCCCTCGGCCAGGGCGAGTTCCGTAGGCAAGGCCCCTC
Organism: Pleurodeles waltl; assembly: GCF_031143425.1. Classification (NCBI taxonomy): domain Eukaryota; kingdom Metazoa; phylum Chordata; class Amphibia; order Caudata; family Salamandridae; genus Pleurodeles; species Pleurodeles waltl. The sequence goes on along the minus strand of NC_090437.1, from coordinate 804,452,563 downwards.
CGTAAGGCAGGCCATGTGGCACCCCAGCCTACCTCTGTAGAGTGCCAAGTACACCTAGTCATGCCCCTGTGTCATCTATGTGTACAGATGTCGTCCATAGCCTTGTAGGCCATTTCCCAGGAATTGAACAGTGGAGCCCAAGAGCGCGGTGTAGTGCAGGGGGCTTCTGTGTCTGTTGTGTCCGCCAACGGTAGCAGTAATGCATGCACTCACCATGTCTCTCTTCTGTTTCCCCCCCTTTTTGTGGTCTCCCTGTTCTTGTGTGCATTAGCATCATCAGGCGGAGGAGCAGTGGCACCGGGGCAGGAGGGAGCTGCATCCCACATGGCCCTGGAGGGCGACACTACGGAGTCTGAATTCATCAGTGGGACGGAGGGCGAGGGGAGTTCCAGGGCGGGGACAGGAGCTGAGACCAGCGACACGGACTCGTCCTCTGATGGGAGCTCCCTTGTGGTGGTGGCAACATCTGTTCCCCCTGCATCTACAGGTACAGCGGCCACCCCCGCTACCATCACTGCCCTCCCAGCAGCCCCTCAGGCTTTGCCCCGTGCCCGCTCACCCAGGAGGGTGGCCATCACCTTCGCCCCAGGCACCTCAGGCCCTGCCCCAGTCACCCCTGCTGCCCTCAGTGAGGAGGCCATTGACCTCCTCAGGTCCCTCACTGTTGGGCAGTCTACCATTTTGAATGCCATCCAGGGTGTAGAGAGGCAGTTGCAACAAACTAATGCATTCATGGAGGGCATTCATTCTGGTCAGGCGGCCCTTCACCGAGCTTTTCAGACTCTGGCCTCAGCACTGATATCAGCCATTGTCACCGTCTCTAGCCTCCCCCTCCAACTTCCTCCTCCCAGACCCAATCCCCTCTACCTCAGCCCATCCCAAGCACACCTACAGACCAACATGCACACACGTCAACACCCAAGGGTAGTTCAGGCAAACATAAACACCACGCATCCCACAGGCATTCACGCAAGCATCACACACATGCAGACACACCAACATCCACTGCCTCCACTGTGTCCCCCTCCTGCTCGTCTCCCTCCTCCCTCCCAGTGACGTCTACACTCACACCTGCATGCACTACCTCTACAGCCACTACGTCCCTCTCCAGCACACCCACCACCACTCCCCGCTGAGGTGCAGTCACCACCCCCACTACCATTCACAATTCCCCTGTGTCCTCTCCCAGTGTGTCTGTGACGCCCCCTCCAAAGATACACAAACACAGGCACACACCCACCCAACAGCCATCCACCTCACTACAGCCTCCAGCGCATGCACCTTCACCCAAAGTCACCAAACGTACACCTCCTACAACCACCACCTCTTCCTCCACTCCCAAACCCCCTCCAGCTACCCATCCCAGTGTGTCCAAAAAACTTTTCCTGTCCACCCTTCACCTCTTTCCCACACCTCCCCGACCCCATCCATCTCATAGGTCCAGAACTAGCAGCTCAGCCACAACATCTCCGGGACCAGTGGTGCCTGTAGTCACCGGAATCTGGAGTGTACCGGCCACCAGGGCAGCCAGTGTGGCACGGAGCGACAGGACAGACAGGCCCCCACCTGTGAAGCATCAGAAGTTGGCCAGTGCCCGGAGGGAGAGGGGGAAGTCTCCAGCCACCAAAGCCGCTCCCAGGGGTCCCGGTGGGAGTGTGGAGTCAGCTGTGACACCTTCCAAGGTGGGGAAGGGCCACAAGAAACCTGGCAAGTCTGGGAAGAGCAGCACGGCGGAGAAGACCGACATCATCCCCGCTGCCCAGGAGGCCACCGCCAGCACCAGCCCTGCTGCCCAGGAGGCCACCGCCAGCACCAGCCCAGCTGCCCAGGAGGCCACCGCCAGCACCAGCCCTGCTGCCCAGGAGGCCACCACCAGCACCAGCCCTGCTGCCCAGGAGGCCACCACCAGCACCAGCCCAGCTGCCCAGGAGGTCACCACCAGCAAAAGCCCCGATGGGCCATGAAGGACCACGAAGGACCGCCAGCAAAAGCCCCGTTGGGCCATGAAAGACCGCAAGCAAAAGCCCAGTTGGGCCATGAAGGACCACCAGCAAAAGCCCCGTTAGGTCATGAAGGACTGCCAGCAAAAGCCCCGTTGGGCCGTGACGGACCGCAAGCAAGAGCCCCGTTGGACCATGAAGGACCGCCAGCAAAAGCCCCGTTGGGCCATGAAGAACCGCAAGCAAAAGCCCCGTTGGGCCATGGAGGACCGCCAACAAAAGCCCTGTTGGGCCATGAAGGACAGCCAGCAAAAGCCCCGTTGGGCCATGAAGGACGCCAAGCAAAAGCCCCGTTGGGCCATGAAGGACCGCCAGTGAAAGCCCCGTTGGGCCATGAAGGACCCCCAGCAAAAGCCCTGCTGGGCCATGAAGGACCACCATCAGCTGAGACCCTGCAAAGGAGACCGCCATCTCAAGCACCACTGAACAGGGCACCGCCGTTTCAAGCACCGCTGCATAGGGCACCGCCATCTCAAGCACCGCTGAACAGGGCACCGCCATCGCAAGCACCGCTGCACAGGGCACCGCCGTCTCAAGCACCGCTGCACAGGGCACCGCCTCAAGCACCGCTGCACAGGGCACCGCCATCTCAAGCACCGCTGAACAGGGCACCGCCGTCTCAAGCACCGCTGGCCCATGAGCAGCAAGGGCACTGACGCAACTGAGTCCGTCACGGGGTGAATGATGCACTCTGGCCACCATGCCCCCTCCAGAACCAGTCGAGAGATACATCCACTCCATCTGTCCTTAGCAGAATGAAGCACTCTGGGCACCATGCCCCCTCCAGAACCAGTGGAGAAGGCATCCACTTGAGAGACTGTGGCTTTGCACTCCCCAGGATTGAACAGTGGGCAGCCCACCCACTGTAGAGACTTGAGAGACTGTGGCTTTGCACTCCCCAGGATTGAACAGTGGGCAAACCACCCACTGTAGAGACTTGAGAGACTGTGGCTTTGCACTTCCCAGGATTGAACAGTTGGCAAACCACCCACTTGTGAGACTTGAGAGACTGTGGCTTTGCACTCCTCAGGATTGAACCGTGGGCAGCCCACCCACTGTAGAGACTTGAGAGACTGTGGCTTTGCACTCCCCAGGATTGAACAGTGTGCATGTGACCCCCTCATGGATTTGTCATTGTGCACTCAAGCGGCTGAGGTGCCCCCTTTCCTTCCCCCTGAGGTGCCTGTTTAGTGATGTCTGATGCCCCTGCAGTGTTCTCTCCGTCATGGTTGGGGATCTTGTGTGGGCCTCGCCCATACCGTGTGGTCCCGGTGTTCCACGGACTTTCTTAGAACACTACCTGGACTACTATGCTTGGTATATATTATGTACATGGTGTATATATCTATTTCTGCCTACTTGCTTTTAATATATTACAATGGTTACACTCATTTTCTATTGTCTTTGCATTCTTCAGGGGGGTTTGAGGGGTGTAACTGTGATGTATTGATACGCATTAGTGTGTGTGTTGTAATGGGTGAGGGTCTGGGTGGGGGTGTTGCGTGTGTGTGTCCCTGTTCTTTCCCTCCCCCCTCCCCTGTGTCGTAGGTGCAGTACTCACCGTGGTCTTCGCTGCCGGCGTTCGTGCTCCTGGTAGAGGAGCAAGAAGATGAAGGCTGGGAAAATGTGAAGCTCTGGTTCCATGGCGTCCTTGTTCCTCGTGGAGTGTGTAGAGGTGAGCGTTTTTCCTTCGGGATTCCTGTTTCTGCCGTGTTTTTATCCGCGGTGAATCCGCCCCGGAAAAGGTGGCGGATTGGCCTGTCATAATAGTGTGGGGGGTACATTGTCTCCCGCCTGTCTGTTGGCGGTGACCGCCGCAATGTTTGTTTGTACTGCCGTGACGGTCAGAGTGTTAAAGTGGCTGTCTTTGTTGGCGGTTTCCGCTACGGTCGTGATTCCAAATTTTTTACAGCCGTCCTGTTGGCAGTCTTACCGCCACTTTAACACTGACCGCCAGGGTTGTAATGACCACCTAAGATCTTGTTTCTTTACTACAGGTGTGGGAAGACCAGCAACAGAGCTTGTGCCCTCCACCTCTCTAGTGCTAAATGACTGCCTTAGTGCCCCGGGGCAGATGGGTTAGATGCATTTTGTGAAAATTGGCTAGAAAAGTGTGTCACCCAGTGACTGGCTGAAATATTGTAATTTATGAAGCAGAACCCCTACCTGCTTCCAGTGGACACCAAGTTCCAAAAGGAACTATGGTTGCATGTTCTAGCGGCCTCCAAGAAGCCCTCCCACCTTCCTTGCTCCCATTCTTTTTTGTGTGGCTGGTAGCGTGTGTTTGTAGCATCGTCTAGCTACCTGGACCAGGGTTCTGTCGTGCTTCTTAATCGTGTCAGCCAATTTTATTTTGGCCAAGATTGGGGGCACTTTCTCCCCCTTGTTCTCCCAGTCTCCATATAAAAGTAGTTCCTCAAGATTTTAAACAACTGGATGTGCACCTCTGTAATCGCCAGCCAGGGTCAATGATGACAGACCCTCCATGCCATTGGCAACTGAACTATAGATCCCGCTAATGGTCTCCTGCAAATGTTTCATTCTGCACCATTTCGCCCTGCATCTTTTGCAGATGACTCTCAAACTTCTGTCTATGTTCTCGCCTTCAATGCTAGAGTGTGTATCGGTAGATATGCTCAGCTTAAGAACAAGGGTATTGTGAACACTATCAAAGCAGAGAATTACTATTGTATCAAATAAATTTTGCCAAAGTCTGATGTCCAGCAATATATGGTTTATTAGACTGGTGTGATTAATCTGGTTGTACATGTAATTACCTTTCAAGCTTGTTCTACCATTGCAGGCAGACAACCCCTGGTTCAAAGGCAAGACACTGATTTGGAGTGCTACCAGAAACAGTTTCTAAATGGGAGGAATTTCAAGTTTGGGAATCATCCTGACAGCATCCTCATCACGTAAAGGGGACTAGCTTCTTACTTTCTTGGGACAGGGAACAATTACGGGTGGTGAGGGCCACTGTGGCTGCTGACAGATGGAATGTTTATGTCAGGCAAATGACCTATAGCAGTAAGCCAGAGGCAAAGGCTCTATGCCGATGATTACTGAACTGAACTCATGCACAGCCATAGAGTAATTTATGGGCCAGAGAGGGGAATCTAAAATTGACAATTACAAAGTCAGTGTCAAGGACCACTCTAGCCAGCCCTATCTATACAACCTTTCTAGTAAGAAGTATGTTGTTAACCTGCAACAGGGGAAAATCTTTGTGCTGGAAAAGCCAACCCAGGATCTTGTTGAACAGCTATTCATGTGTCTCACTCTACCGTCGTGCAGCTGTGGTACTTGGGTTACAATTGCCATGTATGGACAGTAGGTCAGAGGAAGGTTCACCCTTGGAAGCCTAGGGCTCTCTGTACTACAGTCACCAATGGTAGCCAAACCTGCAGATAACTCCTGTTCCTTGCTCTTTTCCTTGATGGGGTGAAGAGGAGGGGAATGGTGTAAAGGGCCAGAGCTGGATCACCCATATATCTTGGATGATGGGTCAACCATTGGGCTCTTATTTCTCAGCTATGAGCTTACACGAGGCCCAGAGCCACTAGTAGCAGGTGTCCCCTTTGACATTTCCTCCTGAGTGGCCCTGTAGTTCAGGGGGGATTTACTAGCATTGGTTGAACTTGGACTGTCTTGGGCTGTCTTATAATGGTCATTTCCTTCTCAGTGGCCTCTAAACAAGCATAGAGAGGGGAGAGTTCTTTCCAGAGGAGGTCTTTGACATTGCTCATACAGTTAACAATATGTTGCTCTGCCCAAACAGGTTTATGTGGATGGGCTCTGCTAGCAGCTTCCTTCGAGAACACCCCTGTTGGGTCCTAACTGGATTGTGTGAGACTGGCCGGGGTGTAGATGTCACCCAGATTTGGTTGTTCTCCTGGTTGTCTAACTCTCTTGGGTCTCCCAGTAGTTTTTGTGGTGCCTTTGCCTGATGGCCCAGAGACGGGCACAGGTTCTGAGGAGGGTTCTCTCATATTGTGGTGGGTGTGTACACTGGCTAGTTATGGGGAGGCATAGATAAGCATCGCTCTGTGAGCTAAATCTTTGTAGTAATAACCCCCAGTGCTCTGTGGAGAATCCTATCAATGGATATGCTTTGGGCTGGGGGCATAGCAGGTGGGTGGCTAGCTAAGGTTTTCTGCCTCTTAGTCCTAACAGATGATAAAAAAGAATAAAAAGACAGAGAAAAAGCTACTGGCTAATTGATTCCAAAATAACAGTCCACCTCCGCCACGCAAAGCAGCCAGTTTACCGCCTGTACCCCCAGGACGGTTGGACTACAGGGGCGAAGGTGGACCATTGGAGCCAACTGTATTGGGAGCCTACTTTCCACCCGGGATTCCACCAACACCATCAGGAAATCCCTGGCAGAAAGGATACTGGCAACAGGAATTTACATTCCTGTCGCCAGTATGCGACTCCCTCTAGCCCCCCCACACAGCCACGGTTCCCCCTCAGCCCCAAGAGACTCCACCCCATCCAAACATGCACGCACCACGCACACACACACACGCAATCACGCTTCACACACTCATACAGACACACACATACACTCACACACACCTCCACAACCCCTGCTTCCATTCATGCACTCACACACTCACAATCACACACATACACGCACACAAACCCAACCACCCTCCAATCACACAAACACCCCCCCCATGCATGCACCCACCACTCATCACCCCCTCCCCTATCAGACAGGCACTTATCTTTACGCAGTGGACGTCTGGGAGAGGACGGGATCCTTGGGACCTGCTCTGGCGGCACTGCCCCGTCACCCACAACACCATCATGCCTATTACCAACTCGTAATAGGTGTGGTGGTGTTGTGATGACATGGCGGTGCAAGCGGAGCAGCCGCCACTGCACTGCCGACCGCCAGTATGGCTGCTGGTGGCTCTCTGCCCAAATTCTGTTGGAGAGCCGCCAGCAGTCATAATATGGCAGTAAGATGACCGCCATCCCTGGTGGTCTTGTGGCTGGCGGGACTTCGGCAGTCTAGGTTATAGACCACCAAAGTCATAATGAGGCTCTATGTGAGGTACGCATCCAATATACCATAAACAGGCTGAGACATAAAAAGTAAATGTGGAAAGGAGAAGGCTAAGAGGCTCGGAGGGACAGATTCAGGCAATGCGGGTCCACTTATAATACTGTTGAAAAAAAAGGACCCACCCCTGCCACCAGCCAAGGCTAATTTGAAATGGTCCACACCCAAAACCATAAGCTAAATGAGCTATGCACAATTGAGTTAGGATCAGGAGCCTTCCTCCATGGGGCGCAAAGTACAAAAATAAATCCTGAGGTCAAGCACAAAGTGGCCCGATGTCTCTGTGATGATTTATGATGCATGGGCAACAAAATCACAGCCACCTTTTGGGGCACAGTTAATACCCCATGCCAGATTTGAGCCACACAATGTCTAAGAAGGGCTAACTGGCAACTGTATAGGTAAAGATGGAGTGTACTGAAACAGGTGTGGTCTTTTACAATGTCACTACTATGAAAAGTACCTTTGCATGGGTATCCCCAGTGATGTCCAGCTGCAGAGCCAACGGGGGGTGACCCTGCCTCTTCCTGGCACTGATGGGCATGTGACGGGCCTGCCCTTGGCTCACACATTCCATGTGGCAGGAAGTGTCTCTGCACTTTATAGTGCTAGTAGGTGGCCACAGGTGTTGGAGGTGAAAGGGCCTCCTCCTCGCCCTTTCTGCCTTCTAAGCAGCATGGGACATGTAGTCCCCATTTTCCCAGCTCTCCAAACAGTGTCCCACCCAGCGGAATGTGTCTCTGTGCTTTATGGCGCTAGTTGGTGGCCACATGTGTTGCAGACGAAAAAGCACCTCCTCGTACTCTCTGCCCTCAAAGTAGCATGGAACATGTAGTCCCCCTCTTCCCAGCACTCCAAATGGCATCTCACACAGCAGGAAGTGTCTGCACCTTGTAGCGCTAGTGGGCAGCCACATGTGTTACAGGTGAAAGGGCCTCCTCCTCACCTTCTCTGCCCTCAAAGCAGCATGGACTATGTAGTCTTCATCTTCTCAGCACTCCAAATGGCGTCCTGAGCAGTGGGAAGTGTCTCTGTGCTTTATAGCGTTAGTTGGTGGCCACAGGTGTTGCAGGTGAAAGAGCCTCCTCCTTGCCCTCTCTGCCCTCAAAGCAGCATGGAACATGCACTGCCGTCTTCCCAGTACTCCAAATGGCGTCACCATTCATCAGAAGATACCGATCGAGGAAGCCCAGGATCTGCAAAATACCAAATTAGAGTTTTACAGGATTATGTGTATAGATGGGACACGTGCCCATGTGTCCCCATCTCATCTGTAATACATCTACAGAAACAGGAAGAGTATACGTTCTCTTAACATACAGATGGTTTGTAATGCTGACTGCATCATAAGTGATATTGTGTCACAATATACAGGAAGCACCCTTGACTCCTAAATCTTTAGAAACAGCGGAATAAACAGACAGCTGGAAAGAGGGGAATTTGATGATTGATATCTACTATGTATTGAATACAAAGTAAATATGAAATATATGTGTGCAGTCCACTATTCATCATGTCATGTAGGCTCATAACTAGGTCTGTCTTGCAGGTGACAGTGTGTATGCTCTACACCCATTGATCTTACAACCATTCCTCACTCTCACATCCCTAAGTGAGTGGCAATATATTGAGCATACTTTTGGCCTACTAAAATACCATTTCATGTGCCTGCACAAGAGTGGGTGTGCCTCACAGTATGCACCAGAAATAGCTTGCAAAGAATTAGTGTGCCATCCTCCACAACATTGCCAACAGGAGAGGCATCCCCATCAAGGGGTCTGTGCCATAGTCAGAGGATGACGATCCTGCACCACCGACCTACAGTCACTCTGCATTGCTTCTACATCAGATGTGATCTTTTGCAGACCCCTTGTGACATCGCCAATAAAATAGCCAATCTCCACCTCTTCATTCACAATCCTTCTGCATAGTGTTAGAGTAGCATATGAAAGTTGTTGGAAAATGGGTTATTGGTAAAAGCAGGTAGGTACCTACACTTAGCAATAGACCACTAACCTCCACTTAGGTCCAGTTAGGTCTCAGTAAATTAAACCTAGCTCAATCCTTGGTAGCTTGGCAACGAGTAGCAAGGCTTAACTTAGGAGACAAAGCGTAATGCATTCAAATATTACAAAACAGTAATTAAATAAAACACAGGAAACTGTTTAAAAATTCAAAATCAATTTATGAAAATAGGAAATATTTTTTGCTTTAAAATGACACCACAACGAATAAAATCGGATAAGGGGAACCAGAGATATGAATTTTTAAAGAATTAATGCTTTCTAGTGCATAGAAACAAAAAACGCCAATCTGGTCGCACCTCGACAGGGGTAAATTCAAAGTTTAAGGCCAAGTGCTATGGAGCCCGGCTCGGCTAAAGCCGGCGGGAGGCCTCTGTCAAAAGTTTACCATAAGACTTAGTCATTTTTCTGGAGATTTTCTTCAGCGGGACCGTCCAATCCGACCTCCTGGAACTCTTCCTCGGATACGCGTTGCAGGAGCCCTCGGTGGAGATTTTTACCTTCGGGCTTAGTCATTTTTTCGAGGTGAAAATCCTTTGACCGGGGCAAACCTGAATCTTGATCCCTCTTCTGATACACTGCCTGGGAGGTCCCGGTCAACTTCCTATGTTCGGACGTAGTCACTTTTTTGGAGATTTTCTTCACTGGGACGAACCTGCAAGTCAGGCCAGGTCGCGGTTGAGGCAAGACGGCTAGAGTAGCCGTGGCGGGTAGGGCCCTTTATGGAGCTTTTTTCCAAAAGTTCTCCAAGCTTCTCCAATCTTCTGGATCTTCTTCCAGATGTTCCTTTAGGGGTCTTTTGAGGTCCATAGCTCACTCCAAGGTTCCAGAAGCTCTGAGATGCTCCTTGAGGGTGCGGACTACAACTCCCCGAATGCACCTTGCGCAAACTCCTTTTTGGCCACTGGGCAGTGGTCAGCTGGTTGGTTTCTTCAGGAATTGGAAGCAGGGGACTCTGGTTAGCAAGTTTTCACCTGTAGCAAACAGGGAGTCCCTCCTTGAACCAGTTGAAGCCAGGAAAAGTCCTTCTTGTGGTGAAGCCCAAGTGTGCAGCTGGTGCAGTCCTCCAGAGAGCAGTGTCCAGGTGCAGGTCAGGGGTATAGCAGGGCAGTCCTTCTTCTTCTGTAGTTCTTCCTTGTTGGAATCTGATAGGGATCTGAGGTCTGGGTGGAGGTCAGACAGTTTTATCCTTGCTCCTGGGTGAAAAACAGGGGGGTCCTGGTTCTCCAGTCAGGGGCAGGGTTCTTCCCCCCTGTCATGACCACTTCCTGGGAAGTGTGGCAAAAATAAATCCCAGGGAGCAACATTCCTCAAAAATCCATCATGGCTCAATGTGATTTTTGGAGGTTACATCTGGCTGAGACCACCCATTGGTGTGGCTAAAATCCTAAACACACCCCTCTCCTGCACTCTCCTAATCTAATTAAGGGGGCACCTAATTGTCTGGGTTTGCAGGATGTGAGGGTGTTGCTGGTTTGCTTCAAATGTCATTCCCTGCCTTTAAAGACCAGTTTGGCAGCCCTCCCCCCTTCCTGCTTCCCCATTTGCTGAGGGGAGATCTCCCCCAGGGCACATCTCTTTGTGTTGAGCCAGGCCACTTCACACCTCATCCAGGCAGCCGGGCCAGGCTGCCGGAGGCTGGCCAATCAGAGCAAAGCAGCAAAAACACTGCAGGGCTGAAGTTGGCAACTTTTCAGGTAAAGTTTAAAAATCCTTACCTGAACAAGTTATATTAAATCCAACAACTGGAAGATGTGGGATTTATTATAACAATTAAGTTGATACCAATCTTCTCGTATATATGTTACTTAAGCAGACTTTTAAAATTAAAATAAAGTCTCCCTATTCTAGCCTATGAAGGCCATTCACTACAATGAGGGAAAAATGAATTTGGCTGTTTAACCTCACCAGGGCTTAACAAGCTATTTTTATAAGGTCCCTGCGTATAGTTACATGGCACCCAGCCCTAGGTGCACATAGGGCCCATCTTAGGGGTGACTTATATGTAAAAATAAGATAGTTTAAGACTTTGGAACTACTTTGAATTCCAAAGTCGAATTTGCATGTAACTTTAATTTAAAAGCAGCCAGAAAGGCAGACCTGCCTTTACAATGACACTGGGCACCTCAGCAGTACACCTATGGGGGCACTACCTATGCTGGGGTCCCTAAACCTACATGCCCTACTATATACAGGGACTTATAGGTAGGTTAATTCTGCCAATTATAATTAGCCTAATTTGCATATCCACTTTGCACAGAGCACTGGCCCTGGGACTGGTAAGCAGTACCTAGGACACAGCCAATAGTCAGTAACCACCAGTACCTGTCCCAAAAATTTTGGGGTGACCAGGGCAAAAAGCAGAACTTTCCTACACCAGTCATCGAGTTGACCTGTTTAGGATGTTCATCCTGGCTGCACTGTGTCTATCCTTCCTTGTTTGCCCTGCGTCAATATTTGAGAGTTTTAGAAACAGCTTGTCGATTACAGCTGTCGTGCTGACCATTTTCAAGTGACTTTGTTTCTCTGCCATTTCTGTGGCAAGATTTTGAAACCCCACTGCAGTTTATTTTATCAAACGTAGGCAGTGGTCTCCTGGACCACTGCCTGCTCCTAATAAAAACTTGTTTTCCATTCTCAAAGGGGAATGGGCCTCCTGGGGACCTCTTCCCATTTTGTATGATTTGGCACCTCCTTCATGGAGTTAGTGAAATATGAATGTTTTGCAACCATTATAAAGTCTCAAAACATTGATACATCTCATTCAGGTTTGGCATTTGGAAGGGATGCCCTAAACTCGCTGATTGCAAATACTTAATTACAAACATAAATTGTGATTTGGTAATCTGTTATCAAATCACAATTTGTGTTTTGTTCATTCGGCAAAGCATTTTTGCGGTCAGGAACTGCCTGATCAGCCGCTTTCGACCACAAAAAAGATTGGTACATGAGGCCCTTAGTTATTTATGTGTAAGTGTTGGAGTGCGTTCAAGGATTTTGGCTACTACTCTGGCTCCAGTCACATACCCAGACAAGATATTCACCGACATCCATACACATTGAATCACACTTGCACACTTGCATGCACCCATGCATACTGTTGAACAATAAACATGAGTGTTGGTGCTTGTCACATTGCTGCTGCACCAAATGCAGGGAGTCTGCACCCATCACTGCCTGTGGGTGCTATCTAGTACCTCAATTACTTTCTTCCTGATGCTTGTATTATCCAGGTTTCAGAACATCAGACACTATCCCAGTTCTTCACTGTCATGTCCCAGCAACACAGTAAGCAATGGTGGCAATTAATTGCCATTTGATCTGAGTGAGCTGTGTTATTATATGCAGTGTGGTACCACCATTCCTCCACAAGATGGGTGGAATTCAGCAACTACCACACACAGTTATTTGTTGTTGCATTACTTTATATTTAGTTCTCAATGCCTGATGATTAGGGAGTTTATAGTGACATATGTGTATAAGTGTTATTACGTAGCTCAATGGTTTTAATTTTATCAACACTGAATTCATGGCCCCTTAGTGGTTTGCTTTTGCTACTTCCTGCGTTGCACGTTTTCCATTTGCAAGGGAAAGTTGGGCCTCTGCTGTATGAAGCATGCCTACCTTACCAACCTTGCACTGTTGCCTAAAATGTTATTCTTGTCTCCTTTGTGAAACAAGCATGAACCACTGCTCCCGGATGCAATGAAGTGTTGTAATGTAATTCTATGTAACAAGGTTGTTATATTTGGTAGAAATTGGGTATCTATTTGGCAGAGATAGGCACCCTGTCCAAGTAGGAACCACAAGCCTAGTCAGGGTAAGTGAGATGCACACTATGAAGGGGAATTTAAGGCTTGGCAAGAGGCTTTACATGCCAAGTGGACATGGCAGTGTACACTGCACACACTGATTCTGCAATGGCAGGCCTGAGTCATCTTTAAGAGCTACTTGAGTGGATGGCACAAATAGTGCTGGTGTCCCCCTAGTAACATTTAATATAAAGGCTCTGGGTACATATAGTGCAATATACAATTCAAACCATGTTTTAGAGACAGAGCATGAGCACTTTAGCAATGGTTAGCAGTGGTAAAGTGCACAGAGTCCTAACACCAACAAAAAAGGGGTCAGAAAAAGGGGAGGAAGAAGGCAATATTTTGGGGTGACTTTTCAGAGAGGGACATTTTCCAACATGACCCATCCACTAGCCTAACACCAGGGTAGACTAATCAATACAATGATGGACTTCCCTTATTAGAGAAATAGAACATAGACAATGGCCTACTACTGTAGGGGGCCTTGCCAGTTCTAGGCCTCTCTGAACCCAGTTGGATCCCACTGTCTATGCTCTCCTGAGCCAACAAACTAACCCATGGGGAACCCTTCCTCTTATCTGTGCAGTCTGTGTGGTACCTAACTTTAACTTGCTCACGAGTGCATCTGAATAGACTGACAGTATCACCATGGCCAACAAAGTGATGTGGCCCATTCCACTCCTTGATTAGACTTCTGTCCCCAACCCAAGGAAAACTCTTTCAACAGGGACAACTAACAGAGGGTATTGACAGCTGTCAATTTCAAGAATCAGGCCCCAGGCCATCCAGGGGTCTCTGACCTCTATGTTTTTTCACAGTGGGGGGCTTTAGCCCCGGGTGCCTTGCACCCTTTCTCGACTATGCCTCCCACTAGTGCAGGGGTTGTACTGTGAAACTGGTTCTTCAACCCAAGGTCTCTGCCTTTAGGCTGATCATGTGCCTGGCAAGCCAGGGCTTCCAGGATATTACCACTACCCCCTCAAGGGAGACACACTTTGTATGTGTCATACAATAGTCTGCCTGGTGTAGGTCCCTAGCCCTCTGTCCAGTGAGAGCTCATTGAGCTCCTCCGGGCCAGAAGCTGCCTCAACAGGGTCAGTCTTCGTGTGCTAAGTTCTCAGAACTGGCAACCCCTGTCCCACTCTGGACTGTTTTCACCTCTTGCCCCTCCATCTAGGTCTCTATAGTCTCTGCTACAAAGTGGTACCCCCAGAAAACAGATAAGGTAGGGTGCCTATGGTGGCCACCCCACTCAGCTCTCCTGACACTTTGGAGCTCCCACCAGTGGATGGTTTCTTGGTACAGACCAGGTCCCCCTGTTTGAGTTCCCTTTGGGAGCAATCCAAAGCTTTGGGGCTGGTAATAGGGCATCCTGGGCCTTTACTCACCAAAACCTCCCCTCCTACATTTAGAAGGGACACTGGACCTCTTTTCCCACACACTATTCTAGGACCTGTCTGGGTCACTGCATACCTCCCTCCCACACAGGGGGGAGGGAGACCTGAGCCACTCTCCTTAGGATCATTCCCCAATGCCTTCCCAGATGATTGGGTACACACCCAGAGGTCTGCCTCCTTTGCAAGCTCCCTGAGGTCAGTGAACTTGCAGTCACCAGGTGTTGGTGTAGCTTTGGAAAACAGTGACTAAATATGCGATCTCTAGCCATCAAATGGTGCAGCTGTTCATAAGTGTTTACCTCACTACCCTTCACCCATCCATCCAGTGCCTTGGTACAGCAACACACAAAGTCCTCACAGGACTGGTGAGGTAGTTTCTGAATGCCCCTAAATCTCAACCTGCCCTGTTCTGGTGTGAATCCATACTTCCTGACAAGGTTCTCATTCCTGGTGGGACACCTTAGCTTGCCCCCCTACTCTAGGGCCAGAAGGGCATCCCTACAATCTGTAGGTATGTGCCTCCATATGCCAGCTCCCCAATCCTTCTCAGGGATCCCCTCCTTGAAGTCATGGCCCAAGTCTAAGGGTATGTGGATCCTTTCTTCAGCAATGTAGACTGTAGTATTGACGCCACCATCTCTGCTAGACTCTACTAGCTGTATGGCTTCAGGGACAGCCTCCTGAGACTCAGACCATGAGCCAGCAAGATATTTTTATCTTCCAAGACTCTCTGACAGCTTTTCTCTTCTCTGCATCCAAATGGGCAAGCAGCAGCCTCAGGTCCCCCTCAGTTTGTTTATCCTTTAATTCATCAGGAGACATGGCTTAAGAAAAGACACTGCTTCCTGCATAGGATGCAGCAGGAGACTGCATCTCCCTGAGATCTCCTTTCTCTTTGGGAGCACTTGCCCAAGCATCTTTATCCACCTCCTCCTTCTCATGGCCATCACCCAATTGGGGCCATAATTCTTAGGTCAGGTATAACCAGGGTTCACCATTCTCTAGAGTGGTGAAGTAGGCCTTTTCAGGCTCTTCCTGTGGTGATGATTACATTCTGTGGACCTCCTCCCAGGCCGTAAGGGGTATCTGATATCCAAAGTTTGGATAACCCTTAGGAATTTTCAGTCCTCTCTTCCTCCACAACTTTCTGAGCGCAGCAATGCTACAGCTCTCAATGGTGTTGATGTCCGACTCCATTTGTGACAGTCCCCTGGTAGATACACTGCTCCCGCCCCATCCTGGGCATTCAGATTCCCCTTCTGGAGGCAGGGGGTACTTCCTGCAGGTCAGGTTTGCATGCAGCCTCTTGACTTCCTCACAGGTTCATAGGGCTATCTGTAGGTCCACTTTGGAAGCTTTCCTACCCACAATCAGCCCCCTCTCCTTACAGAACTACTGCAGCTCCCTCAGTATAGTATGGTGAGCAGTTGAGACCCATGGACATTCTGATAAGGTATTACAGGTGCAACAATATAAAGAGTCCCAAGTTGATGAAGATGAAGCATGAGTCAAATGTAGAAAAAAAGACCAATTGAGAGAAAAGGAGACTGTAAAAACTTGTAATGGTCTTCTATGTGAAATGATAGTGTACACCAAATCACTGTAAGGCACTGCATAAAGACAAGTCCTATCTCATCGTTGATCACTCTTGTTACCAAGGGTTTTTCACTTCCAGAGGTATGCACCCTGTCCAAGCAGGAACCACAATCCTAGTCAGGGTAAGTCAGATACACACCATAAATTAACCTTTGCTCACCTTCTGGTACATTGGCACAGAGCAGGCAGTCTAAATGTAAGAGGAAATGTGTAAAGTATGTGTGCAATACATAAAACAGTAACGCAGTGAAAACACCACAAAAAGACTCCAGACCACTTTAGAAAAATAGAACAAAACAAGCCCAAAATGAAGCAGAGATATGTTTTTCTAAAGAATAATTTAAATTGCAGTGATTAGAAACTTAAAGTGCCAACTGGGGTTATCTGGTCATGCTAGACTGGGGCAAATCCAAAAGTTAAGGCCAACCATGATGGAGCAGGGGTCGGAGACAGGGACCAGCCTTGGCCCACTGAAAGAGTACTTTGGCTCAAGGTTGCATCGACATTGAGAACAAGATGTGAGGATCAAAGGAGGTGATGCGTTGACGTCAATTCCAAAGATGTAGGCGATGTGCCAGCTCCAAGCTACACAAAGGTGGAGATGCATCCGGGGCCTTGCGGTGTCCTTGATCCTGGCAGCAGCTGCAATGCGTTGCTGTTGATGAAGATTCGCCGGTTCCAATCAGCACAATGGTGTTGAAGCACAGGTTCTGGCAGCTGTAGCACTTTATACCCACTTCCAAGCGCCCAGGACTGGATTGGCAACACTTATCAGGGCAAGGCCTGCACCAAGCAAAGTCCAGGAGCTGTTGGTGATGAGTTGGAAGATTTTTGTGTCCCTGAAACTTCAGAAGAAAGGGAGAATACGAGGCAAGCCAGCAACTCCAGTCAATCTGGGTTCAAGTGAAATGAGTCCAGCCCTTCCTCATGAGGGCAGAGGTCAGCAGGCAGCAGGGCAGCAGACAAAAAAGCAGTTGTTCCAGAGCAGCAGTCCAGAGAGGCAGCCCATGTAGCAGCACAGCAGTGCTTCTTCCCGGCAGAGTTCTTCACAGGTCCAGCAGCTTACTGAGTTGGTAGGGTCAGAGTTCCAATACTTATTCCAAATTATGGCCCTCATTACGACCCTTGCGGTTTGTAACCGCCAGGGCCGCGGGACGCGGTGGCACCGCCTACAGGCCGGCGGTGCCCCGCGGGGCATTCTGACCGCGGTGGCTTAGCCGCGGTCAGAGAAGGGAAACCGGCGGTCTCCCGCCGGTTTCCCGCTGCCCCCAAGGAATCCTCCAAGCCGGCGCAGCTTGCTGCGCCGGCTTGGGGATTCCGACTCCCCCTCCCGCCATCCAGTTCCTGGCGGTTCTCCCGCCGGGAACCGGATGGCGGGAGGGGGAGTCGTGGGGCCCCTGGGGGCCCCTGCAGTGCCCATGCCAATGGCATGGGCACTGCAGGGGCCCCCGTAAGAGGGCCCCGCTTGTATTTCACTGTCTGCATAGCAGACAGTGAAATACGCGACGGGTGCAGTAGCACCCGTCGCACCTTCCCACTCCGCCGGCTCGATTACGAGCCGGCTTCATGGTGGGAAGGTCGTTTTCCCCTGGGCTGGCGGGCGGCCTTTCGGCGGCCGCCCGCCAGCCCAGGGGAAAACTTGGAATGCCGGCCGCGGTCTTCAGACCGCGGTACGGTATTCCTGCGGCGCAACTTTGGCGGGCGGCCTCCGCCGCCCGTCAAAGTTGTAATGAGGGCCTATGTCTTTGAAGCGGTGGTGACTTCAAAAAATGGTCTATGGAGTGCACAGAGATCTTTACTACCTGCTCTACTTCCAGACTCACTATAAGGGGTTATGCAGCTCTTTGAGTGGGGACAGGACACTGTCTATTCAGGGGTAAGTTTGAGGCTGTGCCCAGCTCCTCCCTCCCATCCTGACCTTCTGTGTGGGAGCAGGGACCAACTGTATAATTACGCTTTGTCCTGTTTTTCTGGCCTGTAGGGGATTTTTTTTTAAACTTTATTTCCTGCTTCCCTTTTGGTTTGCAGAGCATTCTTCCTCTGAGGTTAGCTGTAAACAAGACTATAAATCAGGCTGTTATCTTGGTCACATTTGGTCTTTGTGGGCTCTCTGCACAGTCTCTCAGCTGGCAGGCTCCTGCCCTTCCTTGGCTTGGATTTTCTTTACCAAGTGTGCCTGCCTGTGTGCTGAGAGCAAGGACAGAGGATCACTTGTAATTGCCTATAGCCTAGGCACCAATCTCTACCAGGGCTTAACAATCCTTAGAGACAGTGCCCACTTCTGTTCCATACTGGAATCCCACTTCCAGCTCCATCAGTGCACTGCAGTTCATACACTCCATGCCCTCAGCTGTGCCAGTGACAGAAACCACACACACACTGTCTACCAGAGTACCTTAGTTCTTGCAATCAGTACACTGTGCTGCTCCAGCACTGGGCCCCCAGGCGCAGCACCATCAGTGCACCGCAGTTCACACACTCTAATCTCTCAGCCGTGCCAGGAACCCCACACAGGCTGTCTCCCAGAGCACCTCAGTTTTTGCAGTCAGTACACTCTGCTGCTCCAGTACTGGGACCTTGGGCACAGCTCCATCAGTGCACCTCAATTTACACACTCCAAGCCCCTCAGCCGTGCCCTTGCTAGAACCCCACACACACTGTCTGCCAGAGCACCTCAGTTCTTACAGCCAGTACACACTGCTGTTCCAGTACTTGGACCTTGTACACAGCTCCATAAGTGCACCTCAGTTCACACACTGCAAGCCCCTCAGCCCTGCCGATACCAGAACCCCACACAGGCTGTCTGCCAGAGCACTTCAGTTCTTACAGTCACTACACTCTGCTGTTCCAGTACTGGGACCTCAGGCCCAGCTCCATCAGTGCACCACAGTTCATACACTCTTAGCCCCCAGCCAAGCCCATGCCAGAACCCCACACATGCTGTCTGCCACAGCACCTCAGTTCTTACAGTCAGTACACTGCTGATCCAGTACTAGGAGCTCGGGCGCAGCTCCATGAGTGCAGCTCAGTTTTACCTCAATGAGGTCATTTCCTTTCCTATGCTGGGACCCTGCTCACATACAGTTTCATTACAGCAGCTCAATGCTAATACTAAGTCCCACTGGCAAGCCAATACTGGACCCAAAAGAACAAAACACAGTGCGGCCAGTGCACCTCAAGTCTAACATTGAACACCGCTGTTGATGGGAACCATCACAGCTCTGCCAGAATCCATCAATTCTAACATTCAGTGCACATTTCTTCTCAGTACTAAGGCTCACACACATGCCCTTCAGGACTCCTTGCTTCTGTGATTCAGAGGCAATGCCACTCCCATACTGGGCCCCACTCACAGCTTCACCAGGACACCTCCAGGCTAATACTTGGCAACACTGGCATGCCAATACTAGGTTCCACACATAGCTCCATTCACATACCTCACTTCTGACCTTGTGTGCCTGTTACTATTACAGTACTACTGCCCACATACCTCTCTGTCAGTACACTTCAACCCTAGCTGGCAGTGCACATTATTCCAATACCAGGAATTACACTGCACTCCATTTCTCATTCCTCACCCGCTGCCTTTCTGTTATTCCGGCACTGGGCTGGGACACAGCTGTGTCTATACCCCAAATGCTGATCTGAAGCGCCCAAATATTGCTGTACATACAACACTGTTAACGCACCTCCTGCTGTTCTGCAATTCCCCCTGCTGTTCCTCACTATGACTTCTGTTTGAGGACCTGGGGGAGCCAATTAAATATATTCTTAGCTGCCATCTTTATTTGGGAGGATCTGTTTCACCTATCTCACTCTGTTCTTTTCTTTACTCTGTTTATTCTCAATGTTTTCTTTCTCCCCCACTTTTCTCTTTCCAGCTTTTAAAATCCACACGTTAACAGTTTCACTCTTTCTTTCAACTGTTTATGTGCACTCCTCACCCTGTTTTTATTTCCTGTTTTAAAACTCGCAAAAATGTGGTTATTTCTTTCTTGTTTCTTCTACATCACGCATTCATTCTTCCACATTTTTTTCTCTTCCCTTCATTCTTTCTTTGACTGTTTTTTGCTCCTTCCTTTGACTCGGTATGCATCCTTTCTCTTTTTTTCTTCCTTCCTTTCTCTGGAGTTTTTCTTAACTTCATCTGTCAATTCACATTGTACTATAAATCCCTCTTTTTCCTATCTGTATGTGGAACCCACATGTTACTTGTCGGGACCAAAGGGTCAAAGTGGTTTTCCATTATGTGTCTGTGGTAAATGTGACAGTACATACATGCCCTGGTTCTTTCGCTGCGTGTATCTCTCACCAGCTCTCTTTTTTTCTCTAATGTTCATTTTTCACTTTTCTTTTCACACTTCTTTTGTTATTTTTTCCTCTATCTTTCGTTCGCAAGCTTCCTTTCCTTTTTTCTTTTGTCTCACGTTTGCTCTATTTCTTCTCTTACTTGGGTTTTCATTTTCTTGTTCTTTATTTCCCTTCTTTCTTTTATCTCTTTGTAACTCTGTCTCTTTTTTCCTTTTGTCTGTTGTATTCCTTTCACTTCTCTTTTTCTGCCCCATCCACTTTCTCTCTTTAGGTCTAGTTATCAATGGAGCAACAGGTGCAGTGGCACCAGGGGCCAGAGACCTATGGACCTCACTCAACTCTAATTACTGCTGTATTTTCCTGCCGAAATTGCAGTCAACATTTTCCTTTCTTACTTAAGGGCCCATGACTCTGTTTCTACGCCACTTGCCCTCTCCATCATGACTCCCTCTTTCCTTACACCCTCCAATCCGTCCCAAATTATATTTTTGATATGGTGTTTTGAGCATTACACTCTGCCATAGTTTATTTCTGATAAAGGTTTATACGATAATTGTATATATTTTAACATAGAGAACGAAGGTAAATGGAAGTGCTTTAGTTAAATGCTGGCCCACTGGAATTATATGGCAGGAAAGATGAAATTATGAAGCAGGGTTGACCAATTTATGTGGCAAGAAACGTCCAGTTATGAATTTACAATGCCAATAGCTCTAACTCAAGAAAATGTGAGACCTATTGCATTGCAAATGCTTGTTAATAACTTATAACTGCTGCAATAACACTGCTGCAAGAACCAGAAATGAGTGGGACATGGATCTCATAATTCAGAGCCAAACATTCACACAGTTTCATCACAGCAATACTTTGTTACACGTTAGGAAGGTAGTAGCCGCAGAAGTAAATTGGAATCAGTGAACAATAATGTCCACCTGGCTTAGATGAGAGAGAACTCATTCCTGGGTGAGTGAATCTAACATAATTTTCTTGAAAAAAACAAATCAGTCACATTAAAATTCACAACTATTGAAACAAACGACGCCTACTTGGTAGAAGAAAATTAAAATCCATCGTTTATTAGTCATCCCCAACCCTAGAATTAAAATAAAATAACGGCTTTCAAATCCTGTCATGCTGGCTGCGCTGCTCATCATTTCCTGCTGTGAACTTTGCTCGTAGCGTGCATTAAGTACAACCTGTCCTAAGATAAACAGCTCTACACAAATAAAAGTTAACACATCCCCTTCATAATATATGCAAAAATAGATTAATATATCCTCCTGCCGGGTCCCTGATTATGTTTACCAGACAGCATTAACTTGAAGGGATGTTGTTGTCTTTGGAAGTGAAGCCACTAACAGTGAGTATCTTGGCATGATGCAGTTTTAAATCCAGCCTAAGCAGTAGAGAGCCAAACTTCGAGGGTAATTTAGTGCTTTGTTTTTGCTGGACGGTTTTCCTGGCTTGAGTCCTGCAGCGCATACAAAATATTAATTAAACAATCAAAGTTTCTTAGAACTTCTCAATTCAAACTAACAAAGCTCGACACGATCTTTGCTATCCCTTTCTTTTCATACATCCTGCATATGAAACTATGTGACAAAGCCTCATGGCATGCTATCCCTGGATTGCCCCTTGCGACCCATAGCCCTGCCTTTGCGACCCCTGGCCTCAGAGATGGCAAAATCAGTTCCAGGAATGCAAGGACAGCTCCTTGTGAATGTAGGTTGGCTCCACTTTCCTTGTTTTGGGTCAAATTACATACTGAGTAATAATTGACTATTTATCATTACTGCAAAAAAGAATGGACTACAATTACCTGGAATATGTCCCTCCTGCAGTGTCTTCATGGACACATTCTCATGTTTCCACCAGTCACTCTGCTGAGGGCTGGCCTCCACACTCACTCCACACTTATCCATCACAGGCTTCACCAGTCAGGTGACCCTGTAAATAAAAGAGGCCAGGTGCACGCTCCCTGGGCCAGTTGTACCAACCACAACCATCTGTCGTGTCATGCATTTTGTAGAATGAGGGCCTAGGGCCCACAACACTACACCTCCATGGCAGCTAATGTAAAAAAAAAATGCTTTTTAAATATATGTTGTGTGCATGATTGTGGGTAAGAGAGTGTATTAAGTGAGAGTATGTGTATGTGTCAATGTGGGTGTGTGCAAGCATGCATGTGTGAATAAAAGAAATGGGTTAAGGGGCATGTGATGTCTCTTCTGCTACCCTTGGCATTCGCTAAAGTGACACTCATGCCTCATGACGCAACACGCAGGCTCTTTGGTTCATCAGCAGAGACTTATCACCTTACCACAAATGCCACACTTTCAGGGCCCAGCTAACAGTGGTGCAGCCGGTACACAGAGGGGAGGGGAGGGGAGGGATGTCCAGCCTCTCCAGTATCACCTTTAGTTTAGTAGCAGGCCGTCGACACCAATTGTTGTCAAAGTGCCTGCCTGGGACTTGTCTTTATATTTACTGAATGTGGAGGATGTAACGAGGCTGAGGAGATGCAAAACGGCACAAGGTTCAGGAAACAGATAAAAATGGAGGGCTATAGGAAAGTGAAGAGGTAGGTGAAAGAATAAAGAGATAATTAAGTGAATGGGTAGATACGGGGAAAGTGAGCAAATGAAGGGGTGCGGAGATTCAGGAGATAAGGAAAAGAGGAGTGCAAAAGATGGAAGAATGAAGAGATGTCAGTGTTGTTTTGAGAAATACAGGACAAAATAGAGATACACTGGTGAGAAATACAGGTGAGAATGGATAGGTACAAGGGAGAGCAGAGAACAAGTCAAAGGAGTTGCACGAGACCGGGAGCTGGAGCATAGCTTCCTTTAATGCAGTAGGTACAGGACACTGGTGCCCAGGGATGTGCAGAGCGTATTGCACCTCATTTGCTACTACAATCCGATCTATAACTTGCACAACATCCATGCAAACCAGAACTCACCCACCGAAGAACAGCAATGTTCTTGACCTCACCCTTGAAGTAACAGATGCAACTACAAATTTCATAAATGACCTAGCAGGTCAGATTTCTCACATTACAAATATCAGTGAGATGACTATGAATATATTAAAACGTATTGTTTGGAATGTGTTGTTATTTAATGTTGTTGTGCTTTTATGTGTTGCTGCTTTTATGTGTTGCTGCTTATCTGGGATGATTAACGTGAGCCATAAGAATTGCATTTTGTGTGCTAATGATACATCTCATAGATGTGGTGTGCGTTATGGATTGAGGAGATAACCATAACTGGCTAATTTCAGTATTTGCTTAATTTTTGTTTGTAACTGTAACTAATTTTAATTGTGTTTTTTTTTAATGATTTCCATAGTTTTGTTAAAACATAATTTAAAGGGTTATAACCGGTACTAACTATAACTTACCTTTAACTACTTCCTTTTTTAAAGTGAATTTAAGTATTTCTGGTAATATACTACGTCCACCTTTTACAGAAGCATTCCCTAATCCGCTGCACATAGCTTTTGGTCATGCACAGGCTATAATGACAACAAATATCCCAAGGTGAATTTATGGATTTGATCAAAGCAAGCAGGCAGCGAGCAAAGCAACCAGGCCTTCCGGTTGCCCTTCTGACCCTTGTCCACCACAAATCTTCAAGAACATTCTTTTATCTACTTCTGATGCCACACCTGTAAGAAGGATCATCAACAACTCTTTAACTGCAGGAATTTTTCCTGTAGACCTGAAAAAGGCATACATACGACCGTTATTAAAGAAAACAAACCTAGACCCGCAAGACCCCGACAACTACAGACCAATCACAAATGGACCTTTCCTGGGCAAATTGATAGAGCAGCATTCGCCCAGATGTCACAATTCATTGAAGACAATTCTATACTTTCAGACTTCCAAACTGGATTCCGCCCAGGAAGAGGCACTGAATCGGCACTCATAGCAATCTGGGATGATCTTCAAAACACAGTCGACCGCAATGGAGTTGCTGCACTACTTCTCTTGGACCTCTCCGCTGCCTTTGATACGTTGACCATGACACCCTAATTCAAAGACTCCATAAACCCGGCATACAAGGGACTGCTCTTGACTGGATTACTTCCTATCTTCAAAAAAGATCTAATATCATCTACTCGCCCCCCTTCTTGTCCAAACCCTACCTCACAAAAGCAGGGGTCCCCTCAAGGATCAATCATCTCACCTTTGCTTTTCAACATCTACAAGATATCATTACCAGAACTGATCAATGATTTTCATCTCACATGCTACAACTATGCAGATGACACACAAATGCTACTTAAATTAGAATGCCCCAAAAACATTGAAAACTCCGAAATCTTCAGTTGCCTTAGAGCCGTTGATCAGTGGATGACCTGGAGCCATCTCAAACTAAATACCTCCAAAACAGAAATAGTCATATGTGGTGACTGGAAAAGTTATGACCCTCTGTGCGTCCGGCCTGATGATCTAAGACCACCTCCTCAATTATCCAAGGAAGTTAAAAACCTTGGAATCACCATGGATTCCAAGTTAACTATGAATGCCCAAGTGGACAAATTAGCACGAACAAGCTTCATCACCTTGAAGACTCCACAACGCATCTTCCCCCACCTCGGATTTCCACACAAGGTGCAAGCTGCTATCTCGCTTGTACTATCCAAACTGGATTATGCCAATGGCCTCTACCATGGATCATCTCTATCTATTATGAAAAAACTACAAAATATTCAGAACTCCGCAGCCAGGCTACTATTACATGTAAAGCTGCAAGCCTGCATCTCCCCTGCCTTGAAAGCACTACACTGGTTACCCGTTGCCGCAAGATGCACTTTCAAACTGCTTTGTATCACCCACAAAGCTATACAGGGAACAGGACCGCTTTTTATCAGAAACAAAATAACCAAATACATCCAACAAAGAAACCTCTGCTCAAGATGGGCACCCAGCCTTAGTACACCACCATACAAGAAAAAGACTATAGGTCGTACATCCTTCTCCGTTCAAGCAGCCAAACTATGGAATTCATTACCCCCAACTATAAGAGCCACAGACAACTTTCTTGTCTTCAGAAAACTACTCAAGAGTTGGCTCTTTCCTTCACAACCACCATATACAAACAACTATCGACTGCATATGCCTATGTTGATAAATATTTTTTTCTGATTATGTGTATATTTCTAGTTATGTACAGTTCTTTAGAAAATATGTATCGCTACTATGTCATAACAATAAAATACACACACACTCTTTAAAGAGTATATTTACCCATGGTTCTAATTATGTACTGTATGTACATATGTGTGCATATGTGTGTGTATTCATGTGTGTATGTATGTGTGTGTGTGTATATATATATATATATATATATATATATATATATATAAATGTATGTTGTTCTGTGCTTGGCATGTTCGTGGGTCATTGCATGGCTCCTGGGTGGTTGTTATACTAGATATCTATGAATCCCTGCTCTCATCTTATCACACTTATCTACCCATCATCATATGTCATGTCTCTATCAATCTATCCTCCATTCCCACTCTGATTCATCCCAAATCCATTATACTACTTTCATCTCCTAAATAACTCTGCCTAAGCTCTTCATCCGCTTCCACATCTAACTCACCAGACCTCACTCTACTACCATGGTCTCCCAAACAACCCTACTAAATTCGCCCCCATTTATCTCACCCTGCTACTATGATCTCCCTAACCCTCCCACAGACTCTTCCCTCTTCCATTCCCCTTTACTCATCCCAAGCATTCTCAGCAGAGAGTCTCAGTGCTGGCAGAGGAAGTCGTAGATGGTCCTGAGACTTCTGAACAGGGGGTAAGCTCGGTCCAAGCCCTTGGGGATTCTTCTCAAGCAGGAACACACCACAAAGTCCAGTCTTTGTCCCCTTTCACAGGCAGAAGCAGCAACTGCATGATAGCACAACAAAACACAGTCACAGGCAGGGACAGCACTTTTCCTCAGCTCTTCAGCTCTTCTCCTTGCAGAGATTCCTCTTGAATCATTTAGTGATCTACTGTTCAAGGGTTTTGGGTCCACTACTTATACCTCTTTCTGCCTTTGAAGTACGCAAACTTCAAAGAAAAGTCTCTCTTGTTTGTAAGATCCTTTCTTGCCCAGGCCAGGCCCGAGACGCACACCAGGGGGTTGGAGACTGGATTGTGTGAGAGCAGGCACAGCCCATTCAGGTGTAAGTGACCACTCCTCCCTAGTGTACTGTACTAAGGAATTACTAGTAAATCAAGTAAATCAAAACTGCCAATCATGGAAAGCCAATTACAAATACATTTTGCATAGTAGCACTTGCACTTTAGCACTGGTGAACAGTGGTAAAGTGCCCAGAGCATAAAAAAACAGCAAAGTCAGAGTTCAGCACACATCAACAACCTGGGAAACAGAGGCAAAACGTTAGGGAATACCATGCCAATGAGCCAAGTCTAACACTTCCCATCTAGTGAGATAGCTAGTGGCAAGGTCAAAGTTTAGGAACTCCAAAACCATTCTGAACTAGAAGCAGTCTAATAAAGTGAGGAAAGCTTTTGCTTTTAAACAGCCACAGCACTTCAGATTCCACAGCCTGCAATACCTACATTCGGGGGACCAAATCCAAACTGGTTGACATTGTATAATGAGTATCGAGGGTTGGGTAAAGGTGGTTGATTTGGAAGTCTTATTGAGTGTAGAAAATGATTATGACCCTATCGTAGCCCATTTGTTTATGAGCAGCGAGGGACAGTATGAGTACAAAAGAGAGGGTTTAGTAAACTACCTACTTGATAATACCCTGTCAAAAAATGGAAAATCAGTCTGTTAGAATTACAAAAAGTACCATAAAGAAATCCATGTACTTAACACCATGGTGTTAGATATGGTGGCCTCATTTTAATGACGTTGACAGAATCTTTGATTTCTCTGAGGACATGTTGGATTGTATAAAACTATTATGGTCCCATTTAATTAGGAGGAGTCACCCCAGGTCAGATAATCAGGAGAATAGTATTTGGCTAGACCAACAGTGCATAGATGTTAAACGTAAGGTGTCAAACACACTAATTGCTCTACACCTTTCCCCATCAACTGTTGTGTTGTTCCAGCAGCTTAGAAAAGAATATAAAAACCTAATGAATACAAAAAATAGAGGACCAAAATAGACAGTAGACAGAATTAAAGGAAGTCACAGATATGAAGAACACAAAGAAGTTTTGGAAGATTGTTTCTGATGTGCGAACAGGTAGAAGGAGCAGTTGTGATTGCCAAACAGGAGTTAACAATGGGGTGGTGAGATATTTTATGCAGTTATATTCAATCAAATATCCTGCAAGGTGCAATGTAGTGGTAAATAATGAACCTAGTTCAGGAAAACAGTAGGTGTTAGGTATTGTAGTTTGAGAAGTGGAAAGAGCTATTCTTAGACCAAAGTTTGACCGTGTATTCTCACTGAGGTGGAAAAAAAAGTCAGGATTGCGATCTCATGGTGATCAGCTTTTTAAAAATATGTATTAATGCATTGATGGTTTTAATAATAACAGTAGTGCACAAAGCACATGTGCTGGCACATTGGCCATTGGCTTCCTTGCTACAGCTGCATATCAAAGGCAGACAAAAACACCTCCAATACCGCCCACTTTCCTTATTGTATGGTACAGGGAAGATCTTGGCTAAGGCATCACTTAATAGATTGCGGGCTGAATGGAAAACAAGAGAGATTCCGATGGAGATGCAGTCCAGCTTCAAGTTAGAGATCAGAGTGGTGGCCCCAGCAATTTGTTTATATATGAAGGGCTTCAAGTATACTTGTTGTGGGTCCATTTGTAGTTCCCTGCTTGGGCTCAGTGGTGGCTTAGCTTAGGCTTGCAGCCTGGGCCCTTTTTCATGCTCTATATTCATTTGTTCATTTTCATTCAGTTTAGTTCAGCTTCTTTTAGTGGCAATGTTTTTATTTTCATAATCAGTCGCTATCGAGCAAGAGCGTCACTATCAGTGTTATGGATTACATGCTTTGCATCATGTTCTTTTCCCTTGGGTTCACAAGAACAGAATGCGAGGCAAACAAGATAAACTTTTGTTTTGCCGTCCACGAGACTATATAAACATTCAGTGCTTAGGTACATACCTGTGTCAGGCTTCTGTGCAAGAACATAAACATGTACCCTATAGATCATCTTGTAGGATAAAGGCCATTAGAGGGGGTTCCAGCCAGAATTTCTATCTATCCTGCATGTCAGTTTTCAGTTTACATCAACCTTTGTGTCTCTGTAAAGCCTGGTCTGGAGAATGAAGCCCTGACCTTGTACCAAGGTAACAGGGGTGGGTGTGCTTCTCATGGACAATGCACAGACAGATTTGGCTTACATCACCATGATTAGGCTTTTAGGTAGGAATTGTGTATCAATATCACTGCAATATGTTAGGGTTGTTCATATTTACATCTCTGATTTTCACAGTCCTGATTTTGTCCTAATCCTAATCATTGCAGCTCATGCATTTTATCATAGATTGCAGTCTTTTCAATAAATGTAGTGAAAACTGTCCTGCATCTCTTTTCCTGCCTACGTGTCTGTAAGAGACTTGTATGTGGACAGAAAAGGGTGAGGCTTATTTACCACGATTTCCCTGAGGGGTTTTCAGAGTTCTCTTAACAAGGCTGTCACAAATTACCTTTACCTGTTGGGTTTGGGTGAGGTGCTGCTAGAGAGGGAGGACTGGGCAACAGCTGCCAACTGGTGTGGGAGTGACCCAGTTGCCTGCAAGCAGAGGTGCTTCCTCCCCAAATCCAGCAGTCCTGTTATAATGCTAGAGTCCTTATGACATGGCACCACCAACAATGGTGTAGGCACACATTTTAAAAGTCTCCTGAGTACCTCTGTCTCACATTGAAGGTACCATAAGTACCATTACCCAGAGATGTCTGTGGTTTTAGGGGCAATCCTCCTCAGTTAAATAGGGAGCACCTATCTAGGCTGCAGTTTGTTCAAGCTTAAACATTAAAAGGATTTTTTCCCCATTGGTGTTCCCAACCCTAAGACTTATTCTTTAATTTGATGAACATGATAAACATTCTGGGAGAGCTGCTGAAAACCACTCATGCAGCTTCTCATAGCCAATGACTTAAGAGAATAAGTAGGGGATGTTACATTTGTCATGGAAGCCAACAACGTATATAGAACATAAATATTTTATTCTTGGGTTACCCTTCCTGAAACAGATGCAAATACATATACAGAATAAGAGTACCAAGCTTATCAATACTTAGAGATCCCTCTCTCATATCAAGAACATCAAAACCTGTTCAATGCTACCCTTCTACATGTAATAAAACCCGTGAGATTAAGTCCTTTAAGTAATGATGGACCGATGTGGACGACACTTAGCACATACATGCCTCATCCCAAAGTGCAGACTATACCAGTAGTTGAGGTACGCACATTTTATAATGAGCTAGTAGCAATATATGGACCAGTTATACAATTCGTAATGCAGACATTGAACAGCACCCAAGCAAGGGATGCTTCAGCTGTTCATCAATTGGAAACAGACCATTCAATAATGGGAAACACAGCTACAGAGCAGGAGAAGATTATGTTCTAGATTGCATCAAAATCAAACACATTGGAATCAGTGTTTCCCCATACAGGACCCCAAGGCAGACATAGAATTCTCAAAATGTGCTCGCCGTTTGGCTTGGATTCCTCTAAAGAGGACTGTAACACTTGGGGTAGAGTCTTTGCTCCGATTTACACTACCACACATTGTACCCCGACACTTGGCAATATACCAGAAGTGTTAAAACAAATTCAAAATGAACACGGAGCAACCCAGGCCCTGGACTTAGGGATGAAACTGATGTGCAATTTTGACACACTGTCCTGAATTATTTTAAGTAACATTAAAGGGGAAGTAGCAGCGTTGGCTATTCATCACAGTTCCTGGAGATTCCTCAACAGGAACAGCAGCGCGAGCTGCCAAAAACTGTTTCCGAAACCTATACTATTATAGGAATGGGTAGTCTAGGGGCCAGACCAATTGAACCACAAAAGCATTAGAGTACCACCCGTAAAGGTATGGTACTAAGCAAGCACAAGAGGGTTTTAAAAAATGCTGGGATAAAAAAAAAAAAAAAAAAACAGAAGTCAGAGAGAAGAATCTCCACAACCAGAGACCACTGAAAGAACATGTAGGCCCTCATTACAACCCTGGCGGTTGGTGTAAAAGCGGCGGTAACACAGCCAGTAGGCCAGCGGTAAAATAACGGAATCACGACCACGGCGGAAACCGCCAACATAGACAGACACTTTAACACTCCTACCACCAGGGCGGTAGCAACAAACGCTGTGGTGGTCACCGCTAACAGACAGACGGAAGACAATGTACCGCCCACTGTATTATGAGAGGCCAATCCGCCAGCTTTTCTGGCGAGGTACCAACGACATCAAAAGCACGGCAGAAACAGTACACTAAAGGGGAACCACTCACCTTTCGACACTCAACGAAGAACCAGGATGCCATGGAGCCCGAACTGCAGGTCCTCCCCATGTTGGTGTATCTACTAATACACCAGAAAATAGAAAGAAGTTGGCGGCAACGACAACAGTGAGTACTGCACCTAACACACAGGGGAGGTAAAAGAGAGTGACACACATACACGCGACACACAACACAACCAACCCCCCACCCACAACACCATACACACTAACACATCCAACAACATTACAGAGTCACCCCGTTACCCCCTGGAAGAATGCAAAAACAAAAGGAATTGAGTTCACTCAGTGATATTTTGGAACAGGCAGATATAGCAAACAAGTTTAAAAAAATGAGTGTATACAAATATTTACATTATGTACAGAAGGCCATAACCTACTGTCCCTTGTAAATGTCTGTGGACCAGTGGGCCCATACATTATGGGCGAACCCACACTTGACTCCTGCCTCAAAATGGAGAGAACACTGAACGAGCATCGGGTCAAAAAAACACAGGCACCTCAGGGGGAAGGGGAGGAGGGGGACCTCAGCCGGAAGATGGTACTACGCCACTGGTCCTCGAGGAGGCAACATGCCCACAGCGATGTCCTGGGGAGTGCAAAGCCACAGTCTCTCAAGTCTCTCAAGTGGGTGGTTTCTCCACTGCTTGGTCTTGGGGTGTGCAAATCCATAGTCTCTCCAGTTGGTGGTTTGCCCACTGCTTGGTCCTTGGGAGTGCAAAGCCACATCTCTCAAGTGGATGGTTTGCCCACTGCTTGCTCCTGGGGAGTGCAAAGCCAGAGTCTCTCAAGTGGGTGGTTTGCCCACTGCTTGGTCCCAGGGAGTGTAAAGCCACAGTCTCTTAAGTGGGTGGTGTGCCCACTGCTTGCTCCTGGGGAGTGCAAAGCCACAGTCTCTCAAGTGGGCGGTTTTCTCACTGCTTGCTCCTGGGGAGTGTAAGGTTACAGTCTCTCAAGTGGATGACTTCTCCACTGGTTCTGGAGGGGGCTTTGTGCCACAGTCTGCTTCATCCTGCCAAGGATAGGGTGAGTGGATGCCTTCTTCCACTGGTTCTGGAGGGGGCTTTATGCCCAATCTGCTTCATCCTGCCAAGGATTGGGTGAGTGGATGCATCACTCTACTGGTTCTGGAGGGGGCTTTGTGCCCAGTCTGCTTCATCCTGCCAAGGACTGGGTGAGTGGATGCATCCTTCCACTGGTTCTGGAGGGGGCTTTGTGCCCAGTCTGCTTCATCCTGCCAAGGATTGGGTGAGTGGATGCATCTCTCCACTGGTTCTGGAGGGGGATTTGTGCCCAGTCAGCTTCATCCTGCAAAGGATTGGGTGAGTGGATGCATCTCTCCACTGGTTCTGGAGGGGGCCTTGTGCTCAGTGATGCTGCACCTGGGGTGTGGCAGTTCCCATTCCCTCACCTGGGTGTCTGAGGCACGAGATGTGCTGGGAACAGGTGGCATGATACTCCATGGAGGCAAAGCAACACTCCATCCTGCGGCGACTTAGGCTGCAACCTGCTGGTAGTGCCAGTGCTGGTGGTGGTGCCTCATGTGGTGTGTGCAGGGTCCAGCACGTCTCCTGCAGCCTCGGACAGCTGCCATTTGGGGATGCTGCTGATGTCCTATGTAGTGGCACCAGCTGAGCACGTGGCGGTGCATATGGCAGTGCAGGTGGCTGCGGCGGGGTCTGCGGCGGAGATGCTGCTGGTGCTGCCTGTGGTGCAGGTGTCTGTAGTAGTGGAGGGAGATACCAGGCCATCTCCAGAAGCCTTGGACGGCTGACCACTAGGGAGGATGCTGGTTACTGTCGATGTGGCAGCAGCGGTGCAGGGGGGTGGTGCAGATGGTGGGGCAGGTGGCGGTGCAGGTGGCGGTGCAGGTGGCGGTCGTTGCGGCGGTGCGTACCATGGTACAGGTTGCTGCCCTGTCAGGAGAAATGGTGGTCACCAATCCCTCACCAGGAGGCTCCGTGCCCTGAGGTAACTTGCCCTTGCTTTTGTGTCCCTTCCCCACCTAGGTAGTTGCAGCTGGGACCTTGGCACTCTCCTCTTTGGTTTTGGATGAGAACTTGCTGGGTGGGTGGTGCGTCTTTTCCCTGCTACATGCCGGCCCCTTCTTAACCTTGGCAGGTGGCGGAATCGGGTGGTCCTTAGCATCGGTAGGTGGCCCACTGGCAGCCCTGACGGGTGCCCCCTTCGATCCTCTCGGACTTGCAGGGACCACAGCGGACGTCGACTTTGTGGCTGAGGTGCTGGCCTGGGATCTGGACATCCTGGCCCTAGGGGAAGGATGGGGGGAGGTGTATGGAAGAGGTGAACGTTAGCCAGGAAAAGTTTTTTGGGCACACTGGGACGGGAAGATGGAGGGGGTGTGGGGGTGGAGGAAGAGGTAGTGGTTGTAGGAGGTGTACGTCTGCTGAGTTAGGGTGAAGGTGCATGGGCTGGAGGCTGTTGTGAGGTGGATGGCTGTTGAGTGGGTGTGTGCCTTTGTGTACTTTGGGAGGAGGGCTCAGAGAAACACTGGGAGAGGACACATGGGACATGTGCATGGTTGTGGGGGTGGTGATTGCTCGTGAGGGGTGTGTTGTGATGGGCGTGCTGGTGATGGAGGCAGTGGCTGATGATGTAGTGCATGTAGGTGTGAGTGGAGACGCTACTGGGAGGGAGGTGGACGAAGAGGAGGAGGGGGAAACAGTGGAGGAAGTGGATGTTGGTATGTGTGCATGGGTATGGTGCTTATGTGAGCGCCTGTGTGATGATGTGTGGTGCTTCTGTTTTCCTGAGCCACTTTTGTGTGTTGATGTGTGTGCATGCTGGTCTAAAGGTGTGCTTAAGATAGGCTGAGGTGGAGAGGATTGGGTCTGGGTAGTGGAAGTTGGAAAGGGGAGGCTGGACACAGGGACAATGGCTGTCAACAGTGCTGATGCCAGAGCCTGAAATGCGCTCTGTTGGGCCGCCACACCAGAATAAATGCCCTCCAGGTATGCATTTGTTTGTTGCAAATGCCTCTCGACAACCTGGATGGCATTCAGAATGGTTGACTGCCTAACAGTGAGGGATCTCAGGAGGTCAATAGCCTCCTCACTGAGGGCAGCAGGGCTGACTAGGGCAGGGTCAAAGGTACATGGGGTGAAGGAGATGCCCACCCTCCACGGGCACGGGAAACACGCTGAGGGGCTGATGGGAGGGCGGTGCTGGTAGTGGGGGTGGCAGCTGTACCTGTTGTTGGGGTGGGCACAGAGGTGTCTTCCACCGCCAGGGAGCTTCCATCAAAAAAGGAGTCGCTGTCACTGGTATCCCCTCCTGTCCCCATTGTGGAGTTACCCTCGCCCTCCATCCCACTGGTGCCTTTACCCTCAGTGGATTCACCCTCATGGGCCATGTGGGATGGGGCTCCCTCCATCGCCGGTGCCTCTGCTCCTCTGCGAGATGATGCTAATGCACCCAAGGACAGGGTGACAAAACAAGAAGCTAGGGATAGACAGAGGATACACATGGTCAATGCCAGCAACACCACTACCGTTGGTGTACACAACACACACTGAGCTGCCTATCCAAATACCATTCTTCTGGTGGGCACTGACCTAGAGGGAAAAGACAGCAGAAAATGTAATTACTCACCCGTCCGGACCGTCATACTCATTGCCCACCAGTTCCCACCCATGCCCTGACACACATACACTGACCACCTCTAATGCAGCATTCAGGCCAGGATGCCTTAGCACCCCCCAACATTTGGCTTATATCCACACCACTCCAAACAGTCATTGCCCACGCATCATGCTCACAGTGTACTCACCTGTTTGTCTGGAGGACCGTAGAGTAACGTGTGCTGGGGGAGGACCCCATCCACCAGTTTCTCCAACTCCTCCGCAGTGAAGGCAAGGGCCCTTTCCACAGACACTCTAGCCATTGTCGCTTCCAGAATCAGGTCACAGCAGCACTTGCAGTGTAGGTCCTCTCCTGTTGATGGTCAGCTAGCAAGTGAGTGGATAGGTAGAAAATGGCGGTGATGTCCGAGGTGGTGCGTACTGTCACCGCCGGCGTACATCGCCTTTGGCTCCTGAAACCCATAGGGCCCAATGATAACCAATGCAGAGTTGCGTGGCGGTCTTCGACCGCCTACCGCGATGCTGCACAACGCCAGTGCAGTTACCTCATTTCCTCTTGTCCCTCCTGCCAGGTCAGGCAGATGCCATTTCAGAGGGGCACATGGCATGGCACCTAACTGTGTCACAGCACATATTGGCACATATACTGACTCTCGATTACACACACTGCTTCTGTCACATTAATGCAAACACAGTTGTACTATCTATGTGGTAAATGACCTTCTGCTCACTGTTCCCCTCCATAGGTTACAACCGCTGAGTCAGCATGTGAGATGGCAGCATCCTCCGGTATACAGACCCCTGGTCGACCTGTCAACAATGGAGGACAGACACATTATAATCACATGAAGACTTGATCGTAAAACAATCCAAGAACTGTGTGCCCAATTGGAGCTAGACCTGATGTCAGCTATCCGCCAGCCCACAGGAATCCTCTCTCTATTGCAGGTCCTGTCAGTGCTCCATTTCCTGAAAAGTGGCTCAATTCAAACTACAGTGGCCATGGCATCAGGGATGTCTCAGTCAATGTTGCCCAATGTGTTGACCAGAGTGTTGTCTGCCCTGCTGAAACACATGCACAGCTACATCGTGTTCCCCCCAGGTAGAGGATCTGGCCACAGATAAAGCTGACTTCTATGCCCTGGGACATATCTCCAACATCATTGGTGCAATTGATGGTACACATGTGGCATTTGTCGCCCCCCGAAGAAATGAACAGGTCTACTGGAATAGAAAAAGCTATCATTTGATGAATGTGCAAATGGTGTGTTTGGCGGACCAGTACATCTCCCATGTGAGTGCCAAATATCCTGGCTCTGTGCATGACACCTATATCTTGAGAAATAGAAGCATCCCTTATGTGATGGGCCAATGCCAGAGTCTTCTGTCTGGATCACAGGGACCATTTGCAGGGTGGTGCCCTTCTGCAGGGGGTGGGGTGCTAGTGGTCTGTTGGTCGTGTGGCGGGGCCTCCTGTCCACTAGCACGGGTGGAGGTGGAAGGCTGTTCATCAGTTTGGCTAGTGTCAGGGGCCCTTTATTGTTCCACTGCCTCCCTCATGGTCTTGCCCATGTGGAGGTGGAGATTTTTGTGAGGTCTTCCCTGATTCCTAGGTACTGTCCCTCCTGCAGCTGCTGGGTCTCCTGCAACTCGGCCAGTACCGTGCCCATGGTCTGGGAATGGTGGTATGCTCCCATGATGTTTGAGAGTGCCTCGTGGAGGGTCGGTTCCCTTGGCCTGTCCTCCCCCTTTCGCACAGCAACCTTCCCAGCTTCCCTGTTGTCCTTTGCCTCTGTCCCCTGAACCGTGTGCCCACTGGCACTGACCCCAGGTCCCTGATCGTCCTGTGTTCGTGGGGTTGTCTGGTGTCACTGTAGTGCTGATTAACGTGTCCTGGGGACAGTGGCCTGGGCCCGCTGGGTGGGTGCTGTGGTGGTGTTTCCTGAGGGGGGCAGGGTAACCAACTGTCCAGAGGTCCCTGATGGGCCAGGTTGGTCATCGTGATCCAGGCGTGCAGAGCTGCTGTCATCACTGTGGGCCTCTTCTGTGGTGGGACTGGATGTAGCTGGTACCTCCTCTCTGGTGACGTTGGGTAGGGGTCCTGTTGGGATGCAAATGCATTTGTATTTGTATCTGTGTTTGCCATCTTGTGCAATGGGTGTGTTTCCCTTATATAATTGTGGTTTCCCTGTCGCATTGGCCTTGTGTGATTGCTGATTGTGTGGGCAGGGTGAGTCTCTCTACTGGGCATGCTGTGGCGATGGGTGTCCATGCATTGTGGTTGCATGCAGGGCTTGGTATTGGGATGTGGGGGTTGTGATGGTGGGGTAGATGTGAGGTGATGGAGTGATGGGAGTGAGGGTACGGGTGGGGGTATGTGATGGCATGCTGGTATGGGGGATAAAGTAGTAAAAAAATTGACTTACCAGAGTCCAGTCCTCCTGCTACTCCTGAAAGGCCCTCAGGATGCATGATCGCCAAGACTTGCTCCTCCCATGTTATTAGTTGTAGGGGAGGAGGTGTGGGTCCACCGTTAGTCCTCTGTACAGCATCTGGTGTCTTGAAACCACAGAATGCACCTTCCCCCGTAGGTCATTCCACCTCTTCCTGATGTCATCCCTGGTTCTTGGATGCTGTCCCACAGTGTTGACCCTGTCGACGATTCTCCACCATAGCTCTATCTTCCTTACAATGGACGTCTGCTGCACCAGTGATTCGAATAGCTGTGGCTCTACCCGGAAGATTTCCTCCACCATGACCCTTAGCTCCTCCTCTGAAAACCTAGGATGTCTTTGAGGTGCCATGGATGTGCTGTGAGTGATATGTGTGAGGTAATGTGTGGGTTGATGTGTTGTGATGTATACTGTGATGTATGTGGATGGTGTATGAGTGATAGTGTTCTGTGCCTCTGATTGGGTGTGTGCTCTTTGCTTGTCTCTCTATGCTTGGTCTCTTTTTTTTGGTTGTAAGGGGTTGTGGGTATTGTGGGTGTGTGTTTTATAGTGGTGTGAGTGTGTGGGTGTGGTGTGTGTATGTGTGTCAGGTGTGTGTATTTTGAATTGTCCAATGTGGTGTTGTTTTGTAAATGTGTGTGTATTGTGAGCGCTGCGGTGTGTACTGCCAATGGTTTACCGCGGTTGAAAGACTGCTGCGTTGATTCGTGGGTCGTGATACTGTGGGTGTATTCCTGTTGGCATGACAGTGTGGGTTTTGCTATCGCCAGTTTATCACTGACCTTTGGTGTGGTGGACATTTGTGGGTGTCTGCATTGTGGCGGTATTCTCTGTGTGGGTCATAATACCTGTGGTGGATTACCACCACAGGTACGGTATCTTGACGGCTGTTGGCACAATGGTAAGCGGAATTTACTGCCAGGGTTGTAATGAGGGCCATAATCTCCGAAATAGAGAAACTTCAAAAACTTGTGATAGATACCAATATACTAATACACGTTCCTCTCGTTCCTTTCAAGACACACCAAACAAATGGAGTGAGAGAGTGGGATGGTCTGAAATGTGAAGTTACTAAACAAAGCCGAAGAAGGATTTACAACGTTCCTCAGAAGCTTAAGTTAAGAAAGAGGACACAACTCCTCAACAAAAGCCTAAATTTAAACAGAAAAAGGTGACTGCAATTTTAATTAAAAATGTCAGCCACTCGGAGAACATTGTTGAAGACCAGAGTTTTGGGTTGGGATCATCTTGATGTGACAGCAACTAACAATTTTCTCATCATCGAGACAGCGAACAGGTGCATCTCCCCACATGACAGAGTTTATGAATTAAATATCCAAATAGAAGAGACATATAGTACACTATTGAATTAATATTTTGGAAACATTTAAACTATGATATTCTATTGGTAAAAAAAAGATTGGCCACCAGAATTTGTCTATACGCTCCCACATGGGGAAGATGTCATTTTAATTGAAAGTAGACAGTGCATTCTCTTTTAATCCCATTAGGTCTGTGATGTACCAATAGCCCTTTCAATTTCTCTTTGGGTGCACAAAGGTATCAATCTCTGACCCTGGGTGTAAATAAACATATACGACAGAGCACTGGCCCCTACGCTGGAGCAGCGTCCCTTCTGTGCATTCCCAGTCACCTCTACTGTTGATCGTCCTTTATAAAATCATCAATACTCCATGCCATACATTACTTTATTCTTAAACGTTTTCATGTGATCACAGTGATGAAATCTCCATACAAATTAATATCAAAGTAGATCTTGGTTATGTAAATCAGCATAGTAATCCCAATACATTTCGGGCTCCTGCCCTTCTTCAGGGGACATATGATCCTATAGTATTGTTAACGCCTCCCTTTATGACTAATTATTACACACTGGGACTCGTTTTAGGCCAATGAATCTTTTGACCCTGATTGAAGACACCTTAGGACGAGATAGATAATCAACATGTCAATCAATATGTCAACAAGGTCATCAATATTTATTACAACAATGCATTTCACCTTAGTTAATGACATTTAATTAAACTCAAGACACCACCATGACCTTTCAGCTATGAATAACCACACCAGTTTAGTATAATTTGTGTGATATTTATTCCCTATTGATTACAATTCAACTAATAAGTTTATTAGTCTCAAAACCAGAAAACACATTAGAATAGTCACAATATGGCAACTCTGATAAGATTTCATCAAAGCAAGAATCACAAACATCAGAATATAACAAGCCGTGAATATAAGCTACCCTTAGCAGAGTATCATTAGCGCATTATTCAACAAAGCATAGATTCAGTCATTTGTCTATTTGCGTCAATTTAATGATCGCCTTTACTAACCTCGAATTAGCATTGGCATGTTGGGCTTCATGCAAAACAATTTAGTAACACCAATTTGGAAAACATCTAGCTATGGTCTCTGTCAAAAAGAAAAGCAGTTGGTACCTAGAAAGGAAAAGCAAACAGACAATCACAATTTCATTGTCATATAGTTACCCTCCAAGTTTGGGTCAGCACTGAGGTTCGGTCTTCGTCTTCAGGACATGAGTTGATTCACCATCAGTCAGGAACTCAGCTCTCAGGTAAAGGGGGCACTTCCCTCATAAGGAGGTAAAGTGTAAATGGGCAATCTAAGGACAAGGACGGTTCTAACTAAAATGATAAAGTCACTAGTCAAAGTGACAAAAGGTCTGGATCATAGCAATTCGCATCAGCATCTCCCCTAATCTCTCTCCTATCCCTCCTGTTCTCTCTAGTTCTGATTTACTTCCTGGTGTCAAGGATTTTTATCCCCTTTTCGTTGTTCATTCCCCTAAAACTTGATTGGAAAAGGGGTTGCACCCCACTATCTTTAACAAAACTTTACATTAGGTTGTCGAATTTGTCACCCCATAACAGTTCTCATGCATTTTATTGGTCCTTATGATTGACGTCTTTAGAAGTAGAATGTCCGGTATGATTTAATCCTTTTGTAATTCTTTGCGCATCTTCGGTCAGTAGCTCCATTGTCTGTACCGGTTCAGGCGACCTTGTACCTAACATTAATCTACACTGTTGCATTCAGTTAGAATATTACTATAGTTACATTCAGCTTCTAGTTTGAAGAAAAAAAACAAGAGTTCATGTCCTTTAGCAAGTCAGCACACTGCAGGTTTAGAAAATACATTTAATATGAGAGTCAGGCAGCTAGGCCTCCACTCATGCTAACTAAGGCCTAAAAGATTTATTAGCAAAACTTTAGTAACTTAACCATTAATAATTATTGTAAAACCATCCTTAAATGCAATAATTCATCAACATTAGTCATTTTCATTAGTCCCCGTATAGATTGATGGCCACTCCCCGTGGGCACATTTCAAGTGCACGTTTTAGCAAAACATATTAATACAGTTTCTATGCAGCATTATTGCACATTAGTTTATAAACGTTTCATGTGAATATTAATTATATAAGCTACACTCTCTCAGTATAAACAAGACAAGTAATTATTAAGGATAGATG
This sequence comes from Pleurodeles waltl, assembly GCF_031143425.1. NCBI lineage: Eukaryota > Metazoa > Chordata > Amphibia > Caudata > Salamandridae > Pleurodeles > Pleurodeles waltl. Next base: position 804,412,290 of record NC_090437.1, on the reverse strand, counting down.
GGGTCCCCAAAACAAAATCGGGTGTATTGAAAAGTAAACATCATCTGTGTCGTGTGACTATTCCTTCATGCAAGTTTTCAATAATTGTCTCTCGTGTCTAATGGTAAACCAAACGTAATAAACAAACGGTTTCCCACGGTGATCACTGCGTGTTAAAACCAACTGAACTTATGCTTAAGTTTGTGGAACTATGGGTACCCGGTGTGACCAATTGTGAAAAAAAAACATCCTAGAAAGTTTGTGTGGACTCGGACATGAATTTAAATTAAAATAAAAGTGCACGTAAAAAGAACAGTACATGTTAAAAAAAACAACAACAAAAAACAGCTCATTCCACGCAGTTAAGTGTGTCGGTCCCGTATTTGGGACAAAACTCAAACAGGCGAGGTGATCAAAGTACCCGCCCTTTATCCAATCAACCACATATTAACACAACTATTGCAGAAAATGGTTTCATGCAAACATCGTGTGTGAGAAACTAGAATGCAAGCCACTGTTCGCCTCGTTACTTAATGTTCTTACCTTTGTATGTAAATGCGCACGTTCTACAACTTCACACTGTCTAGCTCGACCGCTCTGTTTTCTGAATGCGAATGTGACAAACAAATAACAATGCGCTAGCTGACTCTTGCAGCTTTGAGTCAATACCTGGGTCTCTAAACTCCGATGTTGCCATTTATAAGTGAACACACTTACCTATGTGTGAAGGCATCCTTATTCCCCTTCACTGCGTTTCACGCAACCACTATGCCTGCTATTTTAAATATTCCAATCAACCTGAAAATATATGACGGACTCTGCGTGATTCACCCCAGGATAATGAGTTGCGTCTTGTAAAGGTAATGTGTGTGCACCTCATTCATACACAGCCCAGAACCAGCAGGAAATACAAAGGGAATGTTAACGCGTCCCTTTATGTTAATTTGTTACACATTAGGACTCGTTTTAGGCCAATGAATCTTGTGACCCAGTGGAGAGACACCGTAGGACGAGATAGCTAATCAATATATCAAGCAATATATCAATTATGTCATCAATATTTATCACAACAATGCACTTTACTTTGGTTAAAGACGTTAATCAGATAGACGACGCAACCATGACCTTGCAGTCATGAATAACCACACCTTTTAGTAGTATTCTATGTACTTTATTCCCTATTGGTTACAATCTACGAGCAAAAGGGTTAATCTCAATACCAAGAAGCATAATAACATAGTCACGATATGGCAGCTGTGATAAGATTTCATTAATGCAAGAATCATAAACATCAGAACATAGCACGGCGTAAACAGAATACAGCAGATGTCATATACGCGTTAGTTCAGCATAGTGTAATGTCAGTCGTTTGTCTATTTGCGTCAGTCTTAAGTGAACTCCTGTCCTAGCCACTGATTAGCATTAGCATGTTGGGCTTCATGCAAAACAATTTAGAACACCAATTTGGAAAACATCTGACTATGATCTCTATCAAAACGAGCAGTTGGTACCTAGAAAGGAAAAGCAAACAGACAAATTACAATTGCATTGTCATAATTACCCTCCAAGGATTAGGTCAGCACACAGGATCAGTCTTCGTCTTCAGGACATCAGTCAAACGCCATCAGTTTAAACTCAACTAAAGGCACAGGGGACACTTCACTCATAAGGAGGAGAAGTGTAAAATGGGCAGTCTATGGATGAGGATGGTTTTAATAAGTCTCAAAGTCACCAAACAGAGTGACAGAGTTTCTGGATAAAATCAATAGCATTCCCTACCTAGTTCTAATGACCCTTCTGTGTCATGGGTTTTTATCCCTTTTTCATAGTACATTCCCCCAAAATTCTATTGGACATTTACTATACCCCACTATCTTTAACCTATCAAATTAAACATTAGGTAATCCCAATTGTCACCCCACAATAATTCATAACACTTTGATTGGACTTCACAATTGACGTCTTTGGAGGTGGCACATCCGGTGTTTCTTCATACCTTGGCACGTCTTCTCGGGTCAGCAGATCCATTGTCCATTGGTCTAAATGTCCTTGTACATTACATTAATCTACATTTGTTTCAATTTTTATACAAATTTTAAACCAAGGCACCAAATATGCGCTTGGGAACGGAATCACATAGATACTTTCATCTTCCAAGTTGAAGAAAGGGAACATTTGCAAGGTCATGGCCCTTTGCGAGTCAGCTCACTGGAAAAACAGAAAAATGCATTTAATATGAGAGCTGGGCAGCTAAAAACCCACAGCTCACGCTAACTTAAGGCCTATAAGATTTTCAATGTAAATGCAATATCATAAATGTTAATATAAACTTGATTAATCATAACATGAACAATTTTCTCATCATTATTAGTTTGCGTATACATTGGTGGCCACACACCATAATCACAATTCAAGTGCACGTTTAAGCAAAACCGCTATTATTATTGTTTTCTATGTAGCATCGTTATGCATTAATATATAAATGTTTCATGTTAATATAGAATATATAAGCTACGCTCTCTCAGCAAATAATGTTGAGAAATGATACAGATGTGATGAACGTATCTAATTGCAAACACTGGTACGATGTGAGTGTTCCTAATGCAACAGTTAAACATGTGTTGAAAATATAACATAGAGGCTCCTGGTTATAAACCATCACTATGCAATACAAACAGTGGATTAAAAAATGCTGTTGTAGAAGATAACTAAAAAAATAGACAACAATCTTAAAGTTCATTCCAGGAAAGAACTTAATTCAAAACGGTCATCCGGTGCCCTAGCGATCAGTGTGTCAAGTTTCTGTATCTAAAACGCTTCCCTTTGCTAGAAGATTGTTCTATTGTCAATCCCCTCCAACATCATGACAGTCTCCAGCACTATACATTTCATTTGACTGATACTGTGACCAGATGTATGAAAATATGTAGCTACTGTTGATTTTTCATTTCTATGCGGATATTGCTTGTATGTTCAGTTCTTCTGTTTTTATTCCGCTTTGATTACTATAATAATCCACAGGGACATTTCAACAAATAAGCTGCGTTCTAGGTATCACAGGTGACTGTAGTCTCTAGTTTGATCTGCATGGCCTTTCATTGATGTGCGATGGTTGCTCCTCTAATGAAGTTGTTGCAGTTTTCACAATTTAAACAAAGCACAGCCCCCCCTGTGTGTTACAGTGACATGAGTGTCCCTCCGATGTACCAACAGTTCTTTCATATTTTTTTACCTTTCATATGCAAAGAGAGGAGGTTGTCTAAAAATTCCTTTAACATCATCTTCTGTTTGTAACATAGGCCAGTGTCTCAATATAATCCTCTACTAAAGCAATACACTGTTCCTAAGAAACCAAGGTGAGACAGGGAAAGTACTCTGGGATCCTAATTAGTAGGAGCAAGAGTCCTCACACACCCAGTTGGGTGTCATGCTTCATCATCGGACAAGCTCCTCGTCAGACCGGCGCTGCAATGTCTGACGGGCACCACCCATTGGGGGGCTCTTTGCCGGAGATCTTTTCTCGATGATGCCACACTATCCCGCAAATGAGTAGGGAGAAAGAAAAACGGGGAGAGTTCAAAGAAAGAAAAAATAAAATTGGCTCAGGACCCTTACTGAGTGCTAACTTTATTCTGTCTATGTAGGGTGAAGGCCAAGGTTAAAATATCAATAGAGAGAGTGAGATAGAGATGATGCTCAACCACTCTCAAACTGTATGTCTAATAACGGGGGTTCAGGAAACTACAAGACCCACCTCAGAATCGGGTCGACATGTTTCACGTCTCAGCGGTCCAGGATGGATCCAATGACGCTTCTTCAGGACCTAGTGTAAAAGAACTTCTCCAATTCAAAGCTAAGTAAGCTATTATATATCTAGGCTGACAGTCAAAAAAAGTTATCGTCAGTCACTTACATGAGTCCATTGTGACCCTGTATTTAGTTCCTATTCGTCACCCCTCCCAAACTGAGTAAGGGCTTCATGGGATCACGCGGGCCATAAGCCAGGTCAGCATAACACACTCTGGGGGTTATTCTAACTTTGGAGGAGTATTAATCCGTCCCAAAAGTGACGGTAAAGTGGCGGATATACCACCAGCCGTATTACGAGTTCCATAGGATATAATGGACTCGTAATACGGCTGGTGGTAAATCCGTCACTTTTCCGTCACTTTTGGGACGGATTAACACCTCCTCCAAAGTTAGAATAACCCCCTCTTTGTCTTGTCTGGACCTGGTGGAGGGCGGCTCGACCTACCCTTGGACGCGCTCCTCTTCAGGTTAGCACTTCAGGTGGATAGATACATAAACCATACTTTCCACTTCTTTGCTGGTCTCTTTTGATGTTAGTAAATTAATCCTGCTTTTAGTGTTCACCCGCTCAGTCGCTTCTCATCACATGCGTGAGGTATCCACGTTGCACGAACCTTTTCACCATGCGATCTTTATCTGCTTCAAATTTGGTTGAATTTGGAATGAGGCATTTATTTCGGAACAATTGAGAGTATGGTAAATGCATCTTCAAAAATCTCTGGTGGAAACTACTGTAATGCAAATGCTTGTTGCAGTCCACTGGCTTACAGTAAACATTTTATTCTCCCTTAAGGTTATCTCTGCGTCTAGGAATATGATTTTCTTTTCATCAGCAGTATTAGTAAAACCAATGTGGTCGTCAATCAGGATACATTTTTCAGTGTTTTTTTACTTTGTGTGTTTTCCCACGTCGCGTTCACCAAAAGTGGGGGTTTGCAATGGGGGGCTGCTGCTAGCAACAGGCTTGGAAGGTCAAGTTTCATGGGTGGTAAACGCTTTGAAGCTTATTAGCTGTACAGTGTACATTCCTGTGGGGAGGTGTGATAGCACCTCAGCCCAGAAAGGGCTCAGCTCTGGGACAGAGAGATCAGGATCTCTCACCTCAGGGTTCCAGAATCTTGTCTGATTGTGGCAGGCTGGTTGTGTCTGACTGGCCAGCAACCATGAATTTGCAGAGGGCACCTCTAAGGTGACCCCTAGGTACATTTGGTAATAAATCCAATACTGGTACCAGTTTGGATTTATCATACTGAGTTGTTTGATACCAAACAACACAGGGTTCAGAGTAGCCATCATGTATCTGTGAAGCTCATACTGCCCAGTGTCCAGCACATGTATTAAAATGTCTGCTCTGCCAGGCTTGGCAAGGACACAGTAGGGGAATACACAATAGGGGCATATTGCTCATGCATCTAGGCCCACACATACAGTTTATTACACTCTGTCTTATGGCTGGAAGGCATGCCAGAGGGGTGACTTACCTATATTGCATGCAGTGTGTAGTGGACAGGGCACACAGACTGTGTGCCATGTCGAGTTTGTGTGTTAGGATTGCACCATGACACACAGCCTGCAATGGCAGTGCTGGATGCATCTAGATTGATGGCCCTTGAGGGTGACACAATCTGTGCTTCTGCCCTTAGGCGCATACCCTTAGTACCCCATGCCCTAGGTACTCAAGTACCATTTACTAGGTTAGCAGGGGCCCTTGGAACTAACAACTTTGGGACTACATCATGTACCAGGCAAAAAGTGGAGGCAAATCATGACAAAAGAGGCCTTTTCTCACACTACCCTCCCCCAAACAAAAGAGGATGAGATTATCCTTTCCCTAGTGAGTCTTCATCATCTAAGTGTGAGAACTTAAAAAGGCCATCTGTATTGGCGTAGGCAGCCCCAGGTCTGTGTCCCACTTGAAAGTCCATTCCCTGTAGGGAAATGGACCACCTAAGCACTTTGAGGTTTTCACCCTTTACCTGTTGTAGCCATCTGAGAGGCCTTTGGTCAGTCTGAACTCTGAAGTGAATGCCAAACTGGTATGGCCTCTTCTTCTTCAGGGGCCAGACCACAGCAAAGGCTTCCTTCTCTATGGCACTCAATTTTTATTCCCTAGGGAGTAGTCTTCTGCATCTAAAAGCAACAGGCTCATCATGTCCATCATCATTTTTCTGGGCTAGGACCACTCTTTTCCTTAGTTCTGAGGCATCTGTTTGGACAATAAAGTGCCTGAAGTAGGTTGGAGCTTGCAGGACTGGAGCAGAGCACATTGCATTTTTCACAGAGTCAAAGGCCTTTTGACAACTCACCATCTAGTTAACCTTTTTGGGCATCTTCTTGGAGTTTAACTCTGTAATGGGGCAACTATGGCACCATAATCCTTTACAAATATCCTATAATACCCAGTCAAGCTAAGTAATGCCCTGACCTGTGTCTGGGTTGTGGGGGTTTACCAAGCCAGAATGGTCTGAATAGTGGTTTTGGAGGGGTTGAACTTGGCCTCCACCAAACAGGTGGCTCAAGTAAACAACTTTACCCTGTCCTATCTGGCACTTGCTGGCCTTGATAGTGAGGCCTTCCTTCTGCAGGCCCGCAAGAGGCTTCCCTAGGTAGATCAGGTGATCCTGCTAGTTGGAGCTATAGACGTTTTTGTCATCTAGGTAAGCTGCACTAAAGGATTCCAGCCCAGCAAGAACTTGGTTCACCAACGTCTGGAAGGTGGCAGGTGCATTCCTTAGACCAAAGGGCAAAACAGTGAACCGATAATGCCCTCTAGGAGGAGAGAATGCTGACCTCACTTTTTTCCTGGGGTCAGGACAATCTGCCAGTACCCAGATGTTAATTCAAAAGTACTCAGATAATTGGCTACCCCTAGTCTGTCAATGAGCCCATTAGCTCTTGGGACTGTGTGTGCATCAGTTTTAGTTACAGAATGGATGCCCCTGTTATCCACACACAACCCCATTTCCCTTTTCTCTCCTTTATAGTGAGGTTGGGGACTAAAACTACTGGGTTAGCCCAGGGACTCTCTGAGGCTAGCCAAGTAGTTCAATGACACACAACTCCAACATCTTTATAACTTCTGCTTCTATGCTCTCCCTGACACGGTCTGTAAATTTTGATTTTGACAGGCAAGCTGTCACCAGTGTCCATATCATTGGTGTGGTATAGGCTTTGGATGAATTCAGCCTGATTGGAATGCTCACTAGCCTTCCTTGGGCTGAGGTCAGTCATGACATAATAGTGGAATGTGGAATGCTGCCAGGAGAGAGATGAAGATCAGAGTAAAGGGAGCTGTTGGACTTGCTTGATGGTGGATGGGATGTTCAAATACTACATATCTCTGGAGACTACAGAACTTATTTATCACACTGGCGACGAGGGTCTCTGGAACATCTCAACGCAGAAGGCCATCTCAAGGAAAATCCTTTCACTAAACCTTTTGCTGTAATATAGTTCGACGTGTGAAGATCTCAATATTTTATAATTTCCACCTCAAGTGGCTGCTATCTGGTGGCTGTGAATTGATGTATGCGCTTTCTGGACTTAAAGGTACTTTTTCAAACATTTTATTTACTTTTACATTCAGCCTTGCTTCAACTGCTCTTTCTCGCGCATATTGGCACGCGCTTAGTTCAAGCGCACGTGCATTTGTAAACAATTGGCCTTTTCCTTGCGCACCGAACGTGAGCCGGCTTTTCAACCTGAGTGTGTGCATTCATATGTAAACAAAGCTCATGCGCGCTTCTCGCGCTCCCAGCGCAAATTGTACTGCCTCGGGTTTCACACGCTCTTCAATACGAGCGTGTGTATTTCATTCTTAAACAAACAACTCGCCTGTTTTTATCATGAAACTGTGTAATTAGCGTCTTCCAGCCCCATTCTAAATTAAAGAATCGATTCTATCGTTACAACTATAGACTTTTGAGAACTTATAACTGGATACATGATACATGATAAATTATAATACGTGATCTTGTCTAAGGTGAAATGAAATATAGAATTTGAATAGACATATTGAACAGTTGACTTTAAAACATCTGGTTTCATCTTAAACTATCAACAGTGCAACAGGAAAATTTCAATATGCAGAATATTCCGCCACCACCCTTCTTCTTAACTTCACCTGGTGAACCACCTATAAAATGGTCCAAGTGGAAAAAAACATTTTTGCACTATTCAAGAGTATGTGGAACAAATCTATCCAGTGAGAGAAAAACAGCACTTCTCCTGCATTGCTTAGGTTGTGAAGGCCAAGAGATATTTGAAAATCTGCCGGATCTTGGTGAAGAAGTTACAGATCTCAATGAGTTTGAAATGTGTTTAAGAAAACTTGATCTGCATTTTCTACCTAAGATAAGTACCATTTTGGAGCATTTTCATTTTGGCATGAGGGAGCAAAGACCTGGTGAAAATATTGAAGAGTATGTTACTGCACTTAGGAAACTTGCATCGACATGTAAATTTGGGAGCACGATTGAAGAAAGGATCCGTGATCAATTCATGTGGAAATGTTCAATCGATAAGATCAGGCAAGAATTATGGAGCAAAGATGATCCAACTTTACAAGAGGTGATTGTTCTAGCTAAAAGTGTGGAGCATACTATGGCGTGTGTTGATGAACTAGAAAAAGAAAAAAACGTGGAGAAAACTGATGTGAGCAAAATCACAACAAGAAGAGAACCAATTGCTACTAAAAATTACAGCTTAGAATATGAGTAGGGTAAAGGAGATCTTGCTATGGTGACACGATACAAGGATGCTAGATGTTTCCGTTGTGGGAACACTGGACATTATGCATCTTATAAAAAGTGCCCAGCGGTGAACTCAAATTGCAGATTGTGTAACAAAAAAGGGCATTTTGCCAAATGTTGTAGATCTCCTAAGAGTCAGACTTCAGTAAAGGTAGTTGAAGACTGTATTTTGATGGTCTCCATGGGTATTGAGAAGAAAAGACATCTTAAGGACGTCGTGACCATTCTTGGAGTGTCAAATGAAACGTTATTTGACTCAGGGCCTGGGTAACTCTTATATCAAAAAAAGTTTTTGATGAACAACTCAGTCACAAGGTTGCGTTAAAAGATCCAGATATTGTTCCAGGTGGCTATGGCGGTCAGACCATTGATCTTAGAGGTTATTTTGAGGCTGAGATCACCTTCCAGACGAACACCATCTGTGGAAAAGTCTATGTTCCTGTGAAGGGTTATAGTGTTTTGAGCTGGCCTCATCAGAGAGAGCTGAGGGTCATACTGGATCCAAATTCACCTTCACCTGTCATGATTAAGGAAGATTATGTTAATTATCAACATCGTATTGATGAGTTGCAGGTACAGAAAAAATAGCTTTTACCAGAATTGGTTGAAGAATTCAAGGAAGTTTTTAGTGGGAAGTTAGGATGTCTAAAGAAGTATTCTCATCAAATAAAATTTTAAAAAGGCTCCATTCCAGTAGCATCCAAAGTACGTCCTGTTCCCATCTCCTGAAAAGAAGATGTGGAGAAGGAGATTAAAAGACTTTGTGATGAAGGTATCATTGAGCCGGTCGAGTCAGCTGAGTGGATTTCTCCGATTGTAGTAGCAAGGAAGCCGTCAGGAGAGTTAAGGTTATGCATAGATTTGAGGAACCTCAATAAATGTGTAGTCAGCGATCAATTTCCCTTACCTAACATCACGGAGATGGTCACAATGCTTTCAGGTTCAAAATATTTTAGTAAAATTGACTTAACCTCTGTGTACCATCAAATCAAATTTCATCCAGATTCACGTAATTACACCACCTTCATCACTCCGTTTGGAACATTCAGGTTCATAAGAATGCCATTTGGGCTAGTCTCAGCGGCTGCTGTGTTCCAACGTCTCATGTATAATTTATTTGGTTCGGAACCTGGGGTAAAGTGTTATCAAGACGACATTTTGATACATGGAACGAATGAGGATGAACATAACTTGAGAGTTAAAAGAGTTCTAAGTATACTCAGAGAGCATGGTCTGACCCTAAAGCCAAAAAAGTGTTCGTTTGGAAAAACAGAAGTTGAATATCTTGGACATAAGATCACTGCAGAAGGATTTTGTCCGAAGGCAGAATTAGTGAAGAGCATATTGAACCTGCGTGCTCCAGGGAATTTTTTTTTTCTCTTTTCTTTTTTGGAATGTTAGAATTTCATGCTAAATTTCTTCCTAACTTAGCATCTAAGACACTCTGCATGCGGAAACTTGTTAAGAAAAATGCTGAGTTTGTGTGGGACGAAGAATGTCAGAGAGAGTTTGATGGGATCAAAGCAGAGTTATCTTCAATTGGGTCATTGAAATATTTTAATCCTAACAGAAAATGTGTAATTATGACTGATGCTTGTGAGACTGGATTGGGGGCAGTATTGTTACAGGATGTGGATGATGGAATTCCTAAGCCCATAGTGTTTTGTTCACGGACTTTAAGAGGAGCGAAGATCAATTACTCCACTATAGAAAAAGAGGCATTATTTGTGTTTTGGGCGATTAATAAGTTGAGAAATTTTGTGTGGGGCAAAGAGTTTGAAATACTTCCTGACCACAAACATCTGGTAGAGGTGTTTATGAAAAAAGGTCTAGATTTGATCTCCAGTAGAATTAGCAGATGGGTAGTCAGCCTTCAGGATTATGATTACACAGTGCACTACGTTCCTGGGCCATATAATAAAGTTGCAGACTGCCTTTCCAGATTGAGTTCGGAAGTAGAAGAGCTACCTGAGAAGGAGATACAGCGTAATATTTCTGTGTGCATGGTTACTGGGAGTGTGATAAAACAAGATGAGTGGGTAAGAGTTGTGGGTGAGAATAAGATCTTGCAACGTGTGTGTGAACAGATCAAATGTGGTTGGAGGGTTGAGGTTAAACAGGACAAGGATCTTGTGAGCTTCTGGAGAGTGAAAGATGAATTGTCAGTGGAAGATGGTATCCTTTTACGTGGTCTAAGGTTAGTTGTCCCTACAGAATTGAGGAACAAAATTATTGAGCTAGGACATCAAGGTATGAGCAGGACGAAGGCAAGGATTCGCTTAGATTATTGGTGGCCGAGAATGGATTTGATGGTTGAAAGATTTGTAAGGGAGTGCACAGACTGTTGTTGCAGTGACAAAATTTACAAGACTAAGGTTCCTCCTATGTGCATAAGGGATATGCCGCGAAAACCTTGGGAAGTAGTGGCGGTAGACGTTGTTGGACCTATAGGTGGGAGAAGTGGTTCGAATTATTTAATAATTTTGATTGATCAATTCTCGAGGTAGGCTGAAATTGGTATATATGGTTCCACTGAGTCTAGAAGAATTATTGACTTCTTTAAAGATGTTTTTGGTCGTGAAGGTATCCCTGAAGCTATTGTGATGGACAATGGACCACAGTTTGTATCAAAAGAAATGGAAGAATTTCTCAAAAAATGTGGGATTAAGCATAGAAAGTGTTCTCTGTATCATCCAGAAGGAAATGGTACAGTAGAGAGATTCAACTGGTGTGTGAAGGAGTGTATTCAGCTGTAGGTTGCGTCGAATAGAGACTGGAAAGAGGGTTTGAAAAAGTTTCTTTATGCATACAGAGTCACTCCTCATTCCACTACGGGGAAGGTCCCCTTTGACCTTTTCAGAGGTCGGAAAGGCTAATACCTCTCTCTCGCCTGCGTGGGTGTATTGGAGTAAGGATGCTGTAGAATGTAAGAGTCTCGTGGGTGAAGAGAATGATTTTGAGAAAGTCTGTGTGCGGAAAAGGAAAGAATACTTTGATGATAAGAGAGGTGCACATCTTCTTGATGTAAAGGTTGGAGATCGTGTTATGGTAAGGAAGCCAACTTTGTGTAAAAGTGAAAGTACATTTTAGGACCATTTGAAGTTATCAAACTGTTTAGAAATGCTGTCAAGATTAAGGATGGCAGAATGTGGAATCTTAATAGAGTAGTTAAATTTAAGGGGAAGTATTAATTTTCCCTTTATTTTGTTTTATTTCCTTTGTCTTTATTCAATGTTAAGAGGGAAGATGTGTGGTATAGGCTTTGGATGAATTCAGCCTGATTGGAATGCTCACTAGCCTTCCTTGGGCTGAGGTCATCCATGACATAAGAGTGGAATGTGGAATGCTGCCAGGAGAGAGATGAAGATCAGAGTGAAGGGAGCTGTTGGACTTGCTTGATGGTGGATGGGATGTTCAAATAAAAGGACCTACTACATATCTCTGGAGACTACAGAACTTATTTATCACAATTTGTCCACTAATCAGTCTTCCCAGGGGTCAGGGAGAATAACGCAGCATACAAGTTGAGGAGTTGCCTGTAATCGGACTGCTGTTGCTCTGTGAGGGTGTCTGATAGGACCACTCCTTCCACAGAACCATCATTTGTGTTGCTGGAGAGGAGATCAGGGAGAGGTTCACTCTCTTCATCCTGTCTCTAATCTGTAGCCATGAGCATGGTCACATCAGCTTTGTCATAATAGGATTTTAGGCAGTTGACATGTATAATTCTTTTGGGGTTTTTGCAACTGCCTAAGTCCACCAAGTAGGTGACTACCCTTTTTCTTTCAAGAATTGTATGAGGGCTAGACCATTTGTCCTGGACAGCCCTTGCAGGAATAGGCTCCAACACCCAAACTTTCTGCTCTCTTAGGAACTCCACCGTAGCAGCTTTTTGGTTATACCAGAGCTTCTGCAGCTCCTGGCTGGCCTGAAGATTTTGTCTGGCTTTTTCCATGTACTCTGCCATTCTTGAACATAGGCCAAGTACATAGTCCACTATGTCTTGTTTTGGCTCTCCCAACTTTCCCTTAAAAGACTTAGGGGGTTATTCTAACTTTGGAGGAGGTGTTAATCCGTCCCAAAAGTGACGGAAAAGTGACGGATTTACCACCAGCCGTATTACGAGTCCATTATATCCTATGGAACTCGTAATACGGCTGGTGGTATATCCGTCACTTTACCGTCACTTTTGGGACGGATTAACACTCCTCCAAAGTTAGAATAACCCCCTTAATGGTCCCCTAACATGAGGCCTGTTAGAGCTTTCATCCTTGGCGTGGTCTCCCTTAACTTTTTGCCTCTGTTCTCCAGGTTGTTGATGTGCGCTGCAGTCTGATTTTGCTGTTTTTGTTACTCTGGACACTTTACCACTGCTAACCAGTGCTAAAGTGCAAGTGCTCCTTTACAAAATGTGTATGTAATTGGCTTATCCATGATTGGCATATTTGATTCACTAGTAAGTCCCTAGTAAAGTGCACTAGAGGTGCCATGGCCTATAAATCAAATGCGACTAGTGGGCCTGCAGCACTGGTTGTGCATCCCACATAAGTAGCTTTGAAATCATGTCTCAGACCTGCCGCTGCATTGTCTGTGTGTGCAGTTGTAACTGTAAATTCGACTTGGCAAGTGTACCCACTTGCCAGGCCTAAACCTTCCCTTCTCTTACATGTCAGATACCCCTAACGGAGGCCCATGTAGCCCTAAGGGCAGGGTGCAGGTTATGGTTACAGTAGGACATATAGGGGGTTATTCCAACTTCGGAGGAGGTGTTAATCCGTCCTAAAAGTGACGGATATACCACCAGCCGTATTACGAGTTCCATAGGATATAATGGACTCGTAATACGGCTGGTGGTATATCCGTCACTTTACCGTCACTTTTAGGACGGATTAACACCTCCTCCAAAGTTGGAATAACCCCCATAGTAATGTGTTTTATATATCCTAACAGTGAAATATTGCTAAATTTGTTTTCACTGTTGCAAGGTCTGTCCGTCTCATAGGTTAACATGGGGGCTACCTTTAAATATGATTAAAGTGTATATTACCTTTGGGAATGGATGGACATGTGGAGTTTGGGGACTCTGAACTCACAATTTAAAAATACATCTTTTAATAAAGTTGATTTTAAGATTGTGTGTTTGAAAATGCCACTTTTAGAAAGTGGGCATTTTCTTGCTTATACAATTTCCGTGACTCTTCCTGTTTGAGGATTCCCTGTCTGGGTCAGTTTGGCAGTTGGGCTGGTTGCACCTCACACTAGACATTGACTCAAAGGGAGCTGGGGTGTAGTCTGCATTTCCTGATGAGCCATCTGTGCTAGGAGGGAGGGGAGGAGTGGTCACTCACAACTTAAAGGGCTTTGCCTACCCTCACACAATGCTGTCTCCAACCCCCTGGTGGGTGTCTGGGGCTTGGCCTGGGCAAGGCTGGATTTCACATTCAAAAGAGACTTTACTTTGAAGTATTCCTACTTCAAAGGTGAAATTGGGTAGAAGAAGGGCACCCAAAACCATAGACTTTAGAACACTTCTGGAAACCAGAGGAACCTCTGCCTGGAGAAGAGCTGAAGAGTTGAGGAAGAAGAGATGCCCTGCCTGTGACTGTGCTTTGTAGAGCTATCCTGCAGTTGCTGCTTCTGTCAGAGTAAGATGGCAAAGACTGGACTTTGTGTGCCTTCCATCTTGAGAAGAAATCTCCAAGGGCTTAATCTAGAGCTTGCCTCCTGTTGTTTGAAGTATCAGGGACAGCAAAGACTTCTCTCTGCCAGCACCTGGAGTCTCTGGAGAGACTCCGACTCTGCCCTGTGGTGCCCATCCAGTTCCTGGGACCCTGAAAGGGGAAGCTGGCAGCCTAAGAGGAGGGAGTCCACTCACGGAGTACCGTGCAGGGAAAAAATTGATGCAACTCCGATCGGCGGCTGAAGAAACTATGTGCTGTCGGCTCTGAGGCTGAAAATCGACGCTCGCCAGAACCGCGACTGAAGAATCGACGCACGGAGCAGGAGAAAGGATGTGCAGCATCGCTGACGGAGGCTGGGAGATCGCAACCAGCGCTGCGTGGTTTTTGGATCATCATGCAGCTGGATTTCTGTCGCAAGCACCTAAGGTACGTTTTTACGCTAACAGTGTTAGTGTGTGTTTTAACCCATTCGCTGCCAGGTCTTTTCCCCCTCCTGTGCCAGGCCTTTTTTTGCCTATTTGGGGCAGTTCGCGCTTAGGCCCTCATAACTTTTTGTCCACGTAAGCTAACCAAGCCAAATTTGCGTCCTTGTTTTCCAACATCCTATGGATTGTAGAGGTACACAGACTTTGTGGGGTCCCCTGAAGGAGGCCAAGAAATTAGCCAAAATACAGTGAAAATTTCATTTTTTTCAAAAAAATTGGAAAAGTGGCTGCAGAAGAAGGCTTGTGGTTTTTCCCCTGAAAATGGCATCAACAAAGGGTTTGCGGTGCTAAACTCAGCAGCTTCCCAGCTTTCAGGAACAGGCAGACTTGAATCAGAAAACCCAATTTTTCAACACAATTTTGGCATTTTACTGGGACATACCCCATTTTTGCAATTTTTTGTGCTTTCAGCCTCTTTCCAGTCAGTGACAGAAATGGGCCTGAAACCAATGCTGGATCCCAGAAACCTAAATATTTCTGAAATGTAGACACAATTCTGAATTCAGCAAGGGGTCATTTGTGTAGATCCTACAAGGGTTTCCTACAGAAAATGACAACTGAAAAAGAAAAATATTGAAATTGAGGAGAAAAAAACATCAATTTTTCTCTACGTTTTACTCTGTAACTTTTCCCTGCAATGTCAGATTATCAAAAGCAATATACCGTTACGTCTGCTGGACTCCTCTGGTTGTGGGGATATATAGGGCTTGTAGGTTCATCAAGAACCCGTGGAACCCAGAGCCAATAAAGGAGCTGCACCCTGCAGTGCGTTTTCATTCTATACCGGGTATACAGCAATTCATTTGCTGAGATATAAAGAGTAAAAAATTGCTATCAAGAAAACCTTTGTATGTCTAAAAAGGGCACAAGATAAGGTGTTGAGGAGCAGTGGTTATTTGCACATCTCTGAATTCCGGGGTGAGCATACTAGCATGTGAATTACAGGGCATTTCTCAAATAGATGTCTTTTTTACACACTCTCCTATATTTGGATGGAAAGACAAGGGGCAATAACACTTGTTTTGCTAATCTATGTTCCCCCAAGCCTCCCGATAAAAATGATACCTCACTTGTGTGGGTAGGCCTAGCGCCCGCGACAGGAAATGCCCCAAAATGCAACGTGGACACATCCCATTTTTTTTAAAGAAAACAGAGGTGTTTTTTGCAAAGTGACTACCTGTAGATTTTGGCCTCCAGCTCAGCCGGCACCTAGGGAAACCTACCAAACCTGTGCATTTCTGAAAACTAGAGACCTAGGGGAATCCAAGATGGGGTGACTTGTGGGGATCGGACCAGGTTCTGTTACCCAGAATCCTTTGCAAACCTCAGAATTTGGCTAAAAAACCACATGTTCCTCACATTTCTGTGACCGAAAGTTCTGGAATCTGAGAGAAGCCACAAATTTCCTTCCACTCAGCGTACCCATAAGTCTCCCGATAAAAATGATACCTCACTTGTGTGGGTAGGCCTAGCGCCGGCGACAGGAAACGCCCCAAAGTGCAACGTGGACACATCCAATTTTTTGAAAGAAAACAGAGGTGTTTTTTCTGCGACGTGCCTACCTGTAGATTTTGGCCTCTAGCTCAGCCGGCACCTAGGGAAACCTACCAAACCTGTGTATTTCTGAAAACTAGAGACCTAGGGGAATCCAAGATGAGGTGACTTGTGGGGCTCGGACCAGGTTCTGTTACCCAGAATCCTTTGCAAACCTCAAAATTTGGCTAAAAAAACACATGTTCCTCACATTTCTGTGGCAGAAAGTTCTGGAATCTGAGAGTAGCCACAAATTTCCTTCCACCCAGCGTTCCCCCAAGTCTCCCGATATAAATGATACCTCACTTGTGTGGGTAGGCCTAGCGCCCGCGAGAGGAAACGCCCCAAAGTGCAACGTGGACACATCCAATTTTTTTTAAAGAAAACAGAGGTGATTTTTGCTAAGTGCCTACCTGTAGATTTTGGCCTCTAGCTCAGCCGGCACCTAGGGAAACTTACCAAAACTGTGCATTTCTGAAAACTAGAGACCTAGGGGAATCCAAGATGGGGTGACTTGTGGGGCTCGGACCAGGTTCTGTTATCTAGAATCCTTTGCAAACCTCAAAATTTGGCTAAAAAAACACATCTTCCTCACATTTCTGCTGCAGAAAGTTCTGGAATCTGAGAGGAGCCACAAATGTCCTTCCACCCAGCGTTCCCCCAAGTCTCCTGATAAAAATGATACCTCACTTGTGTGGGTAGGCCTAGCGTCCGCGACAAGAAATGCCCCAAAGCGCAATGTGGACACATCCAATTTTTTGAAAGAAAATAGAGAAGATTTTTGCGAAGTGCCTACCTGTAGATTTTGGCCTCTAGCTCAGCCGGCACCTAGGGAAACCTACCAAACCTGTGCATTTCTGAAAGCTAGAGACCAAGGGGAATCCAAGATGGGGTGACTTGTGGGGCTCGGACCAGGTTCTGTTACCCAGAATCCTTTGCAAACCTCAAAATTTGGCTAAAACAACACATGTTCCTCACATTTCTGTGGCAGAAAGTTCTTGAATCTGAGAGGAGCCACAAATTTCCTTCCACCCAGCGTTCCCCCAAGTCTCCAGATAAAAATGATACCTCACTTGTGTGGGTAGGCCTAGCACCCGCGACAGGAAACACCCCAAAGCGCAACGTGGACACATCCAATTTTTTTAAAGAAAATAGAGGTGATTTTTGCGAAGTGCCTACCTGTAGATTTTGGCCTCTAGCTCAGCCGGCACCTAGGGAAACCTACCAAACCTGTGCATTTCTGAAAACTAGAGACCTAGGGGAATCCAAGATGGGGTGACTTGTGGGGCTCGGACCAGGTTCTGTTACCCAGAATCCTTTGCAAACCTCAAAATTTGGCTAAAAAAACACATGTTCCTCACACTTCTGTGGCAGAAAGTTCTGGAATCTGAGAGGAGCCACAAATTTCCTTCGACCCAGCGTTCCCCCAAGTCTCTCGATAAAAATGATACCTCACTTGTGTGGGTAGGCCTAGCGCCCGCGACAGGAAATGCCCCAAAGCGCAACGTGGACACATCCACATTTTTTAAAGAAAACAGAGGTGTTTTTTGCAAAGTGCCTACCTGCAGATTTTGGCCTCTAGCTCAGCCGGCACCTAGGGAAACCTACCAAACCTGTGCATTTCTGAAAACTAGAGACCAAGGGGAATCCAAGATGGGGTGACTTGTGGGGCTCGGACCAGGTTCTGTTACCCAGAATCCTTTGCAAACCTCAAAATTTGGCTAAAACAACACATGTTCCTCACATTTCTGTGGCAGAAAGTTCTTGAATCTGAGAGGAGCCACAAATTTCCTTCCACCCAGTGTTCCCCCAAGTCTCCAGATAAAAATGATACCTCACTTGTGTGGGTAGGCCTAGCACCCGCGACAGGAAACACCCCAAAGCGCAACGTGGACACATCCAATTTTTTTAAAGAAAATAGAGGTGATTTTTGCGAAGTGCCTACCTGTAGATTTTGGCCTCTAGCTCAGCCGGCACCTAGGGAAACCTACCAAACCTGTGCATTTCTGAAAACTAGAGACCTAGGGGAATCCAAGATGGGGTGACTTGTGGGGCTCGGACCAGGTTCTGTTACCCAGAATCCTTTGCAAACCTCAAAATTTGGCTAAAAAAACACATGTTCCTCACATTTCTGTGGCAGAAAGTTCTGGAATCTGAGAGGAGCCACAAATTTCCTTCGACCCAGCGTTCCCCCAAGTCTCTCGATAAAAATGATACCTCACTTGTGTGGGTAGGCCTAGCGCCCGCGACAGGAAATGCCCCAAAGCGCAACGTGGACACATCCACATTTTTTAAAGAAAACAGAGGTGTTTTTTGCAAAGTGCCTACCTGCAGATTTTGGCCTCTAGCTCAGCCGGCAACTAGGGAAACCTACCAAACCTGTGCATTTTTGAAAACTACAGACCTAGGGCAATCCAAGATGCGGTGACTTGTGGGGCTCGGACCAGGTTCTGTTACCCAGAATCCTTTGCAAACCTCAAAATTTGGCTAAAAAAACACATGTTCCTCACATTTCTGTGGCAGAAAGTTCTGGAATCTGAGAGGAGCCACAAATTTCCTTCCAACCAGCGTTTCCCCAAGTCTCCCGATAGAAATGATACCTCACTTGTGTGGGTAGGCCTGGCGCCCGCGACAGGAAATGCCCCAAAGCGCAACGTGGACACATCCAATTTTTTGAAAGAAAACAGACGTGTTTTTTGCAAAGTGCCTACCTGTAGATTTTGGCCTCTAGCTCAGCCGGCACCTAGGGAAACCTACCAAACCTGTGCATTTTTTAAAACTAGAGACCTAGGGTAATCCAAGATGGGGTGACTTGTGGGGCTCTGACCAGGTTCTGTTACCCAGAATCCTTTGCAAACCTCAAAATTTGGCTAAAAAAACACATGTTCCTCACATTTCTGTGGCAGAAAGTTCTGGAATCTGAGAGGAGCCACAAATTTCCTTCCACCCAGCGTTCCCCCAAGTCTCCCGATAAAAATGATACCTCACTTGTGTGGGTAGGCCTAGCGCCCGCAACAGGAAATGCCCCAAAGCGCAAAGTGGACACATCCAAATTTTTGAAAGAAAACAGAGGTGTTTTTTGCTAAGTGCCTACCTGCAGATTTTGGCCTCTAGCTCAGCCGGCAACTAGGGAAACCTACCAAACCTGTGCATTTTTTAAATCTAGAGACCTAGGGCAATCCAAGATGGGGTGACTTGTGGGGCTCGGACCAGGTTCTGTTACCCAGAATCCTTTGCAAACCTCAAAATTTGGCTAAAAAAACACATGTTCCTCACATTTCTGTGGCAGAAAGTTCTGGAATCTGAGAGGAGCCACAAATTTCCTTCCACCCAGCGTTCCCCCAAGTCTCCCGATAAAAATGATACCTCACTTGTGTGGGTAGGACTAGCGCCCACGAAAGGAAATGGCCCAAAACACAACGTGGACACCACATTTTTTCATAGAAAACAGTGCCTACCTGTGGATTTTGGCCTGTAGCTCAGCCGGCACCTGGGGAAACCTAACAAACCAGCGTATTTTTGAAAACTAGAAACCCAGGGGAATCCAAGATGGGGTGACTTGCGGGGCTCTGACCAGGTTATGTTACCCAGAATCCTTTGCAAACATCAAAATGTGGCCAAAAAAACACTTTTTCCTCTCATTTCGGTGACAGAAAGTTCTGTAATCTGAGAGGAGCCACAAATTTCCATTCACCCAGCATTCCCCTAAGTCTCTCGATAAAAATGGTACCTCACTTCTGTGGGTAGGCCTAGCGCCCACGGAAGGAAATGGCCCAAAACACAACGTGGACACAACATATTTTTTCACAGAAAACAGAGGTGTTTTTTGCAAAGTGCCTACCTGTGGAGTTTGGCCTCTAGCTCAGCCGGCCCCAGGGGGGGGGGGCAGAAATGCCCTAAAATAAATTTGACCCCCCCACCCGCCCCAACCCCCCATGCCCGGGAGCGCCCCTTGCCTACGGGGTCGCTCCCCCTGCGTGACATTGGCGCCAAAAAACAAATCCACGGTGCCTAGTGGTTTCTGCCCCCTTGGGGGCAGATTGACCTAAAATCAGCCAATCTGCCCCCAAGGGGGGCAGAAATGGTCTAAATACAATTTGCCCCCCAGGGGAGCGACCCTTGCCTGATGGGTCGCTCCCCATCTCTAAAAAAACAAACAAAAAAAAAATTGCCCTGACGCCTAGAGGTTTGGGGGGGCAGATCGGCCTAATAATAGGCCGATCTGCCCCCAGGGGGGGCAGAAATGGCCTAAAATAAATTTGCCCACCCCAACCCTCCCCCCCCCCTCCGGATGCGACCCTTGCCTACGGGGTCGCTCCCCCTGCGTGACATTGGCGCCAAAAAACAAATCCCCGGTGCCTAGTGGTTTCTACCCCCTTAGGGGCAGATTGACCTAAAATCGACCAATCTGCCCCCAAGGGGGGTAGAAATGGTCTGAATACAATTTGCCCCCCCAGGGAGCGACCCTTGCCTAAGGGGTCGCTCCCCTTGCGTGAAATTCACGCAAAGACAAAACTCCCTGGTGTCTAGTGGTTTCTGCCAGATTGGCCTCATCAAAATAGGCCAATCTGCCCCCAAGGGGGGCAGAAATGGCCTAAATATAATTTCCCCCCAAGGGGAGCGACCCTTGCCTAAAAAAATTAAAAAAAACATTTAAAAAAAATATATATATCCCTGGTGCCTAGAGGTTTCTGCACCCCCTGGGGGCAGATCGGCCTAATAATAGGCCGATCTGCCCCCAGGGGGGGCTGAAAAGGCCTTCCCGAAAATATGCCCCCCCTGGGAGCGACCCTTGCCCAAGGGGTCGCTCCCTTATGTCAATTTCACGCAAAAAAAAAAAATCCCTGGTGTCTAGTGGGGTTTCAAAAGCCGGATTGCAAGCAAGCAGAAGATCTTCCCTTTCCATCCCCGCCTTGGGGGGGAGGGGGCGCACAGGGGGGGCGCGCTAGCGCTCCCCCAAGTTCCCGTGTGCCGTGGACGAGGTGACCTCGTCCAAGGCACACGGGCCCTGGACGAGGTCACCTTGTCCAGGGCACAGAACCGGTTAAACTACATAAAGACTCTTTTTGCTTTTTAATTGATAATTTGACTTGTGTATTGTGGATTTTTGTTGTTTTGGTCTTGTTGTATTTAGATAAATATTTCCTATTTTTCTAAACTGGTGTTGTGTCATTTTGTAGTGTTTTCATTAAGTTACTGTGTGTGTTGGTACAAATACTTTACACCTAGCACTCTGAAGTTAAGCCTACTCCTCTGCCAAGCTACCAAGGAGGTAAGCAGGGGTTAGCTGAGGGTGATTCTCTTTTACCATGGCTAGAGTCTCAGTTTGGCAAGGACTGCCAGAGGAGTGTCCTACCTATAGTTTATGCAGTGTGTAGTGGACAGGGCACACATGTCATGTTGAGTTTGCATGTTAGTATTGCACCAAGACACTCAGCCTGCAATGTCAGTGCTGGCTGTATCTAGATGCATGGCCCTTGAGGGTGGCACAATCTGTGCTGCTGCCCTCAGGGGCCTACCCTTAGTACCCCATGCTCTGAGTACCTAAGTATCGTTTACTAGGGACTTATAGTGGCAGCTAAAGGTGTTTCCAATTGTGCAAATGCATCACAACATTTCTAAGGAAAGAGCTCTGGCCCAGGGATCCTTGTTATCAGGGGCCTCGGGCACTAACAACTTTGAGAATTCATTATATAGCAGGCATAAAGTGGGGTCTAATCATGACAAAAGAGGCCATTTCTTACATTCCCCGTTGCCAAACCAGATCATTCATATAGAATAGTCTTAGATTACAGACACTTAAACTGTCACACATGAACATATACAATACAAAATGCACACAGCACAGCACTAATGACCAAAATAGTGTGCAAAAAATACAAAACACATTGGATATTTCCAATGTTTTTTTCTGCCAAAATCTAGCGCCTGAAAGTCGCCATCTAAGCGTCTTTAGCTCATTAGGCTCGCAGTGGTGCTATTGTCGTTTACAACAAGAGTATAAGAACAGCCCTGGGTTGTTTTCAGCCCATCAATACTACATGAGATTGATCCTGAGGCGTTGTCTTATGTGGATGATATTTATCTCACAGATGATGATCTCAATGTATATCTGGCCAGGATGTATTGAATCATGTTAGGATTCGCTGCCCACGGATACAAATTCAATGTGAAGAAAACTAAAATTCCTTTCTTAAGTGTCCTCTTCCTGGGATACGAGCTATCAGGTGAAGGCAAGAACCTGGCCCTGCACTTTCTAGCAAAATGCACTGAACTTCAACCTTCAGACACCATTAAGAAATTGCAGTCATTGCATGGTTTCTTTTACTTTGGCAGAACACACATATCTGATTATGCACAATGCATAAAATCACTTTATGAGCTAATTTGCCTAGATTTTTCACCTCAACACTAGACAACAGAACACACACGCATTCTCAGAGAACTGCAGGAGGACATGCTAAAAGTAAAACACTCAGACACATGTGGCAACAAAACAAACATGATAATCAGAATAATTGCTGTCACTATAGGATTCATCTATGTCACTTTTAATGAAGGTGACACCGTATCTACAGCATGCAAATCTCATTTGTACTTAAATGCAGAACAATATTTTGCACCCACGGAAGAAATACTGACTGCTGTGCAGATGGCTGTCATTAAAGAGACTGAAACACATTATTGTCATTACCCAAGTGCCTGCTCTAAAGGCATTCGCCAAAGCTAGGGTTCCAAATGCCAAAGCATTACATCCACGCTGGATCCAGTAGGCAACCTCTCTGACTGTCACTGATGTTGATTACATCCTTGACTCAAAGCTTCAGACCCAAGAATTTCTCAACTACGAAAAGGAGTAACCTGCACCTGCCAGCATACTATCACTTGATCAATATTGAACTATCATTTACACTGATGGTTCAACACAACTAGCTGTAGGTACTAAACACCAATATTTAGCTGCTTGAGCAGCTGTAAGCTGAGTGATGAGGTGTGGTACCTTCTACCTTCAAAATATCTACACGCAGACCCTACAGGACTGTATTTCACAATTGGCAGAGCTTAAGGGTCTTGTCCTATTTAACAACACTAATTGTGTGTGATTGGTATTATTGTGTCTAGTCCTACAACGATTAACTGAGTCACTGGTGCCTGCACGGCTTCAGTGCTTCCAAAGGGAACACCATCAAACACAGAAATGTGTGGGGAAGGGTAGCTGACCTTCAGGACAGACTACTAAAAACTCATGTAGTACATACATTGGGCCATGAATGAATAGGAATACACTTGTAGGGAATACATGGATTGATGAAGCTGCCAAATCTGTGTTGCTGCAAAAACTCATAAGAGGTTGGAAAATGAGACACTGGGTGCTATGAATGCTTTGACTAAAGGCAAGCCTTTACCAAAAGCATACCTTGCAAAATATTCCTACTATCTCAGTGCCCAGAACATTACATTTACAACCATTCTAGGAGTAGGAGATCATGTGATCCCCAACCAGGCCCAGGGAGTATATCTCATCAAAGCAGCACATGAGAGTGTTGCTTCTGCTCACACAGGTGTGATGGCAACAATATGAGTATTACAAAAACACTTTTAGTGGCCATGTCTTTACAAACAGACCGAGCAATATGTTCTTTGTTGTGATATTGGCCAGCATATTAAAGGATCCATCGTCAAATGGCCACCGCAGACACCCCTCCTAATTTCCAACAAACCATTATAGTGTGTGTACCTGGACCATTGTAGTCCTTTATAACCTGATCGTACATACAAATACATCTTAGTCCCTGTTGATTCTTGTTCTAGATTCCTGTGGGTCTGGCAACAATGGTTATCTGACACTCTGTTATGAAAGATTTGATAGTATTTATCAGTACATATGCAGTTACAGCATTCCACTCAGATCAGGGCCCTGCCTTTGCCTCTAAGGCATTCAGGGACACCATGGCAATGATGGGTGTTCAACTCCATTATTCCTTACCCTATCACTCTGAGGGAAATAGTGTTGTGGAGAGGAAGAACCAAGACTTAAAGCAATCCTTCACAGCAAGAGTTATAGGGTCAAGCCGTAGTTGGCTTCATCACCCATATGGGGTCCAGACAGCACTAATTAATCTGCCCAGAAGGTCTTTGGGAGGTTGCACCCTAAATGAGGTCCTGTTTGGGAGACCTACGTATGTCCCTGATCTTGATGGTCCTGGTGCGATGGCAGCTGACTTACAGTTTGACACAAATTAATGTGTCACTGTTTTACAGGAGCTACAACAATTCTGTGATGAAAATACATCTGCCTGTGCTGCCACCTCGTCTACAGGCTGGATTCCTAAAATCGGGGATCTAGTGTATGAAAAGATTGCTGTGAAGAAGGAATATGGCCCATCCTACAGAGCATCAGTTCCAGTCCTGGGAATACAAGGTACCAGAACTTTCATCATACCACCACTGCCTGGTTCCAAAGAAAACAGATTTGTCTCAATTGATAATGTCAAATTGTATCATGTGGCCGATCATGCACAGTAGATATAGAGGTCCTTCGGGTACCACCCATTCCCCTCTCACTACATGACAGGATATACCCCTCAAAGAAGTAAATACCGTTTCTGCCAACACTTATGGTACAATTGCCTCCTCAAGCATGGAGACGGTAGAGAATGAGCTTTTGTTGATTCCTGTGACCACTTCATTGACAAGAAACATCCAAGATGTGGAACTTTACTATTTCAATTTGACATAGACAGATGACATTGTCTACTATGAACCACCTCAAATGGGTCCATCCACCAGCTCTGCACTGGCTCCTGTGTTTGTATACACTGCTTCTGTTTATTTCATTGGCATAGGTGACTTTTCTTCTGACTCATCTGCTTCTGCAATTGAGACTGTATCAAAGACATGCAAGCTGTACATGTTGCTTGAAAACAATTACTTAATGTATCCATGGTACTATCTGTGGATATTTTTTACAGTGCTTGCCTCTCTGCTTTGGATTCGTTTTGTTATTGTTTTCTTTCTTCTGATAAATGGTCATTATGTTCCTGAACACTCTGCCATCACCTTACCTGTCAACCCATATGGTCCAAAGAGACTTGTCCCTTGTGAACATTTCATCAGTTCCGATTCCAGATGGGATTGTGTGGGATAAAGTACATTTTGACATATGCGGTCCTACTGAGGTCTTTCAAATTCCATATGTGTTTAAATTTTCCATGTGTGATGTTATTACACCTGGTATTGTTTCCGATGACTGGGATGTTAAAACAGTTGTTTCTATTCTTTCTGAGCTTGAATATTATACTGCATTTGAAAGTGAAGACGTGGATATGAAGACAGCAAAATATGGGGATATGTTTTGTTATCACCATTACAGACATTAGTTTCTGCACTAAGCTAGAACTCCAAGATCTGTTTACAATTACACACAGTGGGAACATTGTACGACACCATCTGGGGGGAGTCCCAAAATAATATGTAGATAAGTTGGTGTATTTTACCGGGCATGACACTAGAAATGCTGAGTCATACTATTTCAAATTGCCCCCTTCCAGAATGTGGAAAATATTGCTAACCGACACAAAATTGATCTATTCAGATTCCTTTGTTTTGCTTGCTGTTGAAGGTATGAGTACTGAAAAAATACTATTGACTTGAAAAGTGTATGGGGAAAAACAGATTGGCAAATATAGGGTAGGGAAGCTTTGTTTATAGTGTGCCTTATTACTCTACAAATTACATTTTTAAATAACACTGTCTAACAAACATCCTGCTTGGGGTTAGCAAACGTAAAAGAAATAAATGTGCCCAGTATCCCCTCACCTGCTAAATTTCACAATTGGCAAACATTTCTAAATGTCACTGTAGAACAACTCATTTCTTGGGTTCAGAATGGTACCTTTACTTCCTCACTTTTGAGTCCTGGCGGGTGGTTATTGTGGCCAGCGGGCACAAATGAACGCCAGACATGTTTTGTTAATAATTTCTCGGGGTTTCAGAACCAGCCGGCCAGACCCTCACTTTGTCTCAGCTCAACATTCAGGTATCATCACTACATACAGTGTGGGTAAACTGTGCCAACAAATGTTACATTCCTCCACTTTAACAGCTGTCAAAGGATACCTTTGTCTCCTTTCTGATGAAGTCAATCTACAAGATTTCTAGTTAGGATCTAGGAAGCCATGCTCAAAACACAAGACCTAGAAACTTTCCCAGATGGATGCTGCTGCACGTTTAAGGCAGATTGATAAGGAAAATATGTAAAGGCTTTAGCTGTTGTTGATAAAGGCATGAACACTTTGTGCAAAAGAATGTTCACTTTAAATAACATAGTGTCATCAGTAATTGCCATAATTCAGAATGACATGCCTTTTTTACAACATGGACAGAGCCAGCTGAGTTCTATCATGCAGTTAAGTTTGGACACTGCAGGTTCTCAAAAGTGGCCGCATGCCTTGGAAACACATTAACAGTACTCAGTTATTTGCTACTTTTAATTTGTCCCGACAACAACAGTTAATGGCTAAAAATAAGCTAGTTACATTATGCTTGACACTGAGAAACTGGAAAAGTTGCCCTTTATTGTAACAGAAATCCTCCCGTCAATAAAGCTAACACATGGAGTAATAAATCTGCCCATTTCCACCTTTCATTTCACAAAATGCTAATAGCATTTGGCAGTACACAGGTTTGAGTGGCTAGGCTACTGTCACATACACGAGGTGTGGAAGCTGCCTTACAATTACAAGTATACGAACGGTGAAACAGAGGGCTTTCTTAATGAAAGCAAATCTGAGACTACTGTTAGTCATTCTATAATTTGTATGCAGGTGTCCTTGCATGGGATTTGCAACACGGAGGTCGTGAATTTGCCATGCTATCTGAAGGGTACTCCCATCTCTTTGATTCATCCAGTCAGATGCTTTCTAATGGAAGTTATGTGGTTCTGAAAAATCAAAGCTGGTGCTGGATTCCTGGTGCTGGCAGGAATCTCTTATGTGATCTCAGTTACTCAAATGGTTACTTGTTGTGGCCATGTTTCATTCCCTTCACACACAAGAGGTAACAGTAGCAGACTTGTGGCCCCACATTGCTACTTCTAATGTAAACTTTGACAAGCTCAGTAGACTAAAGGCGCTATTGTTTCAAAAACATCATCCAAAGAGACTTACGATCTCCAGATACCAAAATCATCACCTAAGGTACAGTCCCTTTTAAATGCCAACATCTCTAAGCATGTTGGTGAATTGGTGAGCAGAATATTTAATGCATCGAATACTGCGGGGATTGTGCAATATGTTACCTATGCAGTTCATTCTGTGCCGGAGGCTTCTGCACACTTCTGCTCTGTGGATTTGTCTGCCAATGCATTGATCAACTTGTTGCCTGCTGAAGTGGAGTCCTTCCTATCCTTAATCTCCCTTGATAACATCTGAGATTTTCTGCAAGACCACGATTATTGTTAAAATTTGAACATTGTTTTTTTTAAAATATAAAATGTGACACCAAATTGTCTTTTAATTCAGTCTGTCTGTTGGCCTGCTTGACTTGCTGACTTAGACATTTTTCTTCTTATGTATGATTTCAGTTATGCTTTTAAGATTTTATGATTTTAATTAGAGCATTTTTAATATTAGGCTTTGGACTCTGCACCCTTGTTCCGGCAATAGGGGAGGTTGCAGTGGGTCCATTTGTAGTTGGCTGCCTGGGCACAATAATGGCTTAGCTTAGGCTTATAGCCTGTGCCCTTTGACCCAGAGAACATGTTCTGTATTCATTTATTCATTTGTATTAATTTTAGTTCAGATTCGTTTAGTGGCAATCTGTATATTTTCATAAACAGTTACTATCCTGCAAGAGCATCACTATCAGTGTTATGGATGACATATTTTGCATCATGTTCTTTTTCCTCTGGTTCACAAGAACGGAATGCGAGGCACACAGATTAATATTTTGTATTGCCAGCCACAAGACTACGTATACTGTCCAGCGCTTAGGGACATGCTCACATCAGGCTTCTGTGCAAGAACATAAACATGTCCCGTACAAAAACATCTTGTAGGACAAAGAGTCCAGAGGGAGTTCCAGACAGAATTTCCATCCATGCTGCATGCTGATTTTCAGCTGACCTCAGCCTTTGTGTCTTTGCAAAACCTGATCTGGAGACTGGAGGCCTGACCTTGTACCAAGGTAACGTGGATGGGGTGTGCTTCTCATGGACAGATTTGGCGTACCTTGCCATGCTGTCACTAGGGGGCTAGAGTCTAGGCTTTTAGATAGAAATTGTGTTATCATATCTTAATCATTGAGGCTCATGCATTTTATCATAGATTGCAGTCTTTAAAAAAAAAATTATTGGAAACTATTCTGCATCTCTTTTCTTGCCTATGTGTGTGTAAGAGACTTGTATAAGAGGAGAAAAGGGTAAGGCTTGTTTACCACGGTTTCCCTGAGGAGTTTTCAGAGTTCCATGTGCAAAGCTGCCACAACTCACATTTACCAGTTGGTTTTGGGTGAGGTGCTGCTTGAGAGCCGGGAGTGTGGGCCAGCAGCTGCCAACTGGTGTGGGAGTGACTCAGTTGCCTGCAAGCAGAGGTGTTGCTGCCAGCAGTCTCTTGTGACACTAGAGTCCTTATGACATACTATTGTTAAGAATGGTCCACTATACCTGATATATGTGGACCTAAAGTCAGTCAGGAACCTCTTCAGTCAGGAACAATTGCAGTAGTCACAGCATCACTGTAGAATGTGGGTGTATAGCTCTCTTTTGAATGCTATCATTGGGCAGCACACCAAAAACTCAGCTAGGGTCCGAAATGGACCCATTGGTGAGCATAGTGACACCTTTCTGATGGACCCAGGTATCAGGCAAGGTTGTGTGTATGCCCCAAACTTTCTCAGTCTATTTTTAAATGACTTGGTTGAACATCTGTTAAAAGCCAATCTGAATACACAGAGAGTACAGTACTGATATTTCTTAGTGCAGATGATGCTGTGTTATTAGCAACAAATGAAAAATATCTCATAGATAATTGTAGGACTTTGTAGGATACTGCAGTAAGAAAGATCTAACCTTGAACACTACAAAAAGCAAGATCATACTTAGTAAACCAACTTCATAACTCAGAAAAAAGCTCAACGTTGATGGTGTTCCCCAGTACGATTTCTTGGGTATGCGCTTTGAAGAGCAATAAAGTTAGAAGACCCAGATACACAAGGCCACTGGTAGTCTATTACATACTACTCAGGCTACAGTGGCCTTCAAACAAAAAGTGGGCAGTCAGTTCTTAAGTATATCCTTGCAAATGTATCAATAGAAAGCTATGGTTGCTGCTTTGTGTTGGGCAGATTTATGGGGGTACGGTAACTTAAAACACTTTTAAGTACAAGAGAATAATTTTCACAGGTCCCTGATGATATTAGGCTGTGGGACCCCAATGGTGACGCAGTACCTGGAAATTGATATTTCCACAATAGCCGATCAGGATGCATTAAAACATTTAGGGGCACATTTATGAGAAAGTAGTGCATTGATCCATATGCGTCAATTCTCTTGCCTCACCCTAACCCCACCTAACAACACCATGGTTGTGCCGTGTTTACAATATGACGCACCATGGAGACCGTTACCACAACAGCATCAGAATTTTTGACACTGTTGTGGCGCTGTGCTGCACTAGCATCAACATTTTTTACGCTAGTGCAGCAAAGCACAGGTAGGTCCATTGATTTTAATGGGTTCGCCATTTTAATGCCTGCTATGAGCAGGCGCTAAAAATTATGACAAAAATGGTGCAGTGAAATCTAGTAAATTTCACTGCACCATTTTTTCAGGTCTCCTTGCATACATTATGGCTATCACAGGCATAAGTGGTGCAAGGGGTTGCAAAGTGGCAAAACGCATGTATTGTGCAACTTTGTAAATCTTGCGTGCGGGAAAGACCACCTTAACGCCTCCTTAGTGTAAAAAATGGTGCTATGGCGGCACTAAGGTGGAGCAAGGGGCATGTAAATATCCCCTTAATGAATTGGGTCCACTTCTATATGAATCCTTGAGGTGCAATATACCTAAAATCAGTTCATGAAATGTCTTTATATGCAGAGAGGGGTGGCAAAAATGTGTTGAATGCTATTGGAATGATACTACTCAATTCAGTCCAGATTCAATTGATCTTGTTAAGGGCGTTATCGGTACCATAAAAGAGGCGCATATACATCTAAAACTCTGGGATGTAGTTTAACCTCAAAATGCATCATCCATAAAATAGCCCTTGGGACCGAAAAGTACTTGGACTATCTATATCTGTAACTGAAAAAATCCTTATATATAAGATTCAGGTTGGGGAAATTTCCAAACAAAGAATATCTGGTATTGTGTGGTACGTTTCCAAAGGGGAATAATAATTGTGATTTTTCTGCTGGTGGAACAGATACTGTTATGCACTTTGTGCTAATTTGCCCAAAGTTTACCAAAGCCGATAAATGCTGGCTGCTTCCTTTATATAAGCTGAAAGGCACCAGGACCATAGTCAAGGCTCTGTCACTGTGTGCAGGTGATCAATGGATTCAAAGGGGTTTGTGTATGCAGAGGGAGTGACCTACAGTCTAATTATGTTACATAAGCACAAATGTTTATGTAATTTATGTTTTACATGATTCTGCACCATTTAGTACTCGTTTACATATTTCAAAAGCTGTACTGGTTTGTAGAATAAATTAAACATCTGTATGGTGAAGGATGTAATCAGTGATGTCATCTGTGTTGTCGTCAATGATAAGCAGAACAACTGGTGAATTTGTTACTTTTTTTTCTAACTTAAATTGATACTAAATAGCTATTTGTTTTACCTAACTATCATATTCCTTTAACCTCTTGGTTGTTTCCAGTGAATTTCTATGCTATGTTTAAAACTATAACGTACAAACCTCATTGTTTGCCTAACTATACCCTCACTTTAACCTATTTTTTTTAGTGAATTTTAGGGATGTTTTTTAACATAAAGTGAACTATTATTTTCTAAGATAAAAAACATGTTAATTTTTACTTATATATATTTTACAATTAATTTACAATAGTATTCAAATGTAATATATGTTTTCAAGTATATTTATTTTTTTCTCGTTCATTGGTAATGCTGTACTTTTGTAGGGATTACTCAGGCACACAGTACCATGACAAAACAACTGCAAAAAGTAAAACATTGAGTTTGGTAGAAAACACTGATCTTTGTTCAACTTTAAAGCCAAAGGTCTTCGATCTGGATTACGTTATAAAGATCCATTAGGTGGTTATATGAAAAAAGGCAGCTTCTTTTTCTTTTTGCTGTTTCGTAAGCATACTGCCGTAGTCTCATGTAGTACTGCGAGACCGGTGTCGCACATTGAAGGCTTCTGATTGGTTTAAATCACTGGTATTCTTTTTTGAGTTATTTACCAAACAAATCATGGTATATGGACAAGAAAAGTCAGAGGAAATGGAGGAAGAGGTGGTGGAGGCTATAACGTCTCAAAGGGAGTCGGTGATATGGGAATTCTTCACAATTTCCATGGCGAAAATAAGGTTGCAGCAAGGATCGTCACCTGCAGTATTTCAAGCATGTTTAAATACATAGGAAGCATGCACCCAAGGTAGATCATAAGAGCTGAGCTCCTATGCCAGCACTAGACTGAGGAAGAGTTGGCATCCACATCAGGTGCAGCCCCTTCTGTGGTACCAGGGGACAATTAACCAACAGACTCCTCCGACATTCGAATTATATTGTCCACAGGTACAGACATATGGTTACTTATTGGAGACAGTGCTCAAAGATTGTTGTGGCAGAAGAGAGCAGTATATCAACCCACAATAAGTTTACTGTGGACCACAAATGCCACCAGCAAACCTAGGTATTTTTTTCTATTAAATTCCCAATTTCAATGACCTTGATTTCTTTCAGTTGAATACCCAATTTAAAAACAAATCCCAAAAATGTTTTAAAAATGGCTTTTAGAGCTACCTTTAATGATTAAAAAATAGAACAACTTTTTGTCATTTGTCATGTATGTTTCTTTATGTAGACAGTTGCATCCAAGAGATCCCCTTAAAGAAAAACCTGTAGTCTTGGGAGGTGTAACATCATCCAAGGGAGCAAAGCTCAGTCATAATATACCCAAGTCCAAATCAAAGAGAAAATATAGCTGTTCCACAAAGCAGAGGTAAAGTAAAACAACATTTATTTGTGCAATAAATGTTGTTGCACTTTACCTCAATTTTGTGGAATGGCAACATTTTCTCTTTGATTTGGACTTTGGCATGTTTCTTTATGTTTCTACATGTTAATAGTTGGTGACAGCAGTCAATTTATTTATGATAAAACATAAGTGTATGTAGGCGGGTGTCCTACACCGCGCCTCCAGAACGGCAGCATTGGCGATGGAGGAGTCTTTCTACCGTCTCCTTGAGGCGTTGTCATGGAGACGCATCGGAGCCGCGCCTCGGGACGAGGCCGGATTTCCGGGTTGGCGGCTCTGAAAACGCCGAAACCCGGATAAAAGGAGATGCCGCGGCAGAGACGAAGAAGGAGGATGAGAGGAGAGCAGGAGAGGAGAACGGGATCGCAGCGGCAGCCGAAACCAGACGAAAGGAACAACACCCCCGCAGTTACCTGGGAGAAGGAGAAGCCTCCCCGGAGGACGAAGAATCCAGCCACGATCCAGGAGGATCGTGGCTCAGCAAGGTACGGGGTTTATTCAGGGACAGCTATTCTAAAGGGGCAGGAGGGAGGAAACAGGAGGGAAAAGGCACCGGGGAGGGTAGAAGGGGAACAGGGCAGTTTTGGTTGGGGAACTGGGGAAGTCACAAAGCACGACCTCTGCCTGGCACTACCCTGACACAGAGCCACTAGTCGTCCATCCAAACACCCCCCCCCCTAACTACACCATCCCTATCGGCTTTTCCCTCACACCCCCTTCTATTAATAATACATATATATAAAACTTACCGTCCCACTTACCGTGTCTTGTCCTCTGATTCTATCGAGAGTCCACGCGTAACCAAGGAGAAGCCGTCAGTGGACCTACCCTAATGAAAGGAAGAGGGGAGCATGGAGGACCTGCACATACCACCGCACCTATAAAAAGAGACTCCCCAAAGAAAAGACACAAAGAGAAGACCAGTCTCAAGAGTTTATTTTGTTGTTGATATTTTTTTTTTTTAATATTTTTTTCCACTAACTAATAAAACCACGGCTTCGGCCTTATGATCCCCTATAAATTTGGGTCTGAGCCTCTGTACTAGCAAGCCCAACATCCACGCCCCACCACAGTGGTGTCAGAAGTGGGATTTCTTGGAGAACTGAGGAGACTATATTTTTCCTCCTCTCGGGCTGTACAGAGGTATTACAAACATGGAAGAGAAACCCACCCTCAAGGACATGATAAAGCAATTGGCAGAGGGTCAACGCCATCTCCAACTAGTCTGGGAGGCACAACAAAGGGAGGCCAAAGAAGACAGAGAGGCTCTTCAAGCCGCATTGAAAAACAAGGCCACTATAATGGCCAATAATCAGTTAGTCCATGAGACTGCTATGCAAAAACTGACCGATACGATTGCTGCCAGTAAGGTGCACCCTAATGTACCGTGTTCAGTGTTACAGAAGTATCAGGAGGGAGAGGACCCCGACTCCTTTTTTACGAACTTTAAACGGGTCGCCTCATCTGCTCAATGGCCTGAAGATCGATGGGGTCAATATGTAGCTCCTCTCTTAACCGGTACCCTCCAGTCAGCTTATCAGGCCGCCAATCCGGGAGGCACCACTCCCTACTCCGAAATTAAGAAAAGTATATTGGAGCGAGTGGGACACGATACGGAGTACTATCGATCAAAGTTCCGTAAAGTAAAATGGGGACCGCATGAGGATCCACGTACATATTACTACCGCGTGAAAGACTTAGGACTAAAGTGGCTAGGAACCTTAGGGACCGACCGTGAAGATGTCATCAAGGCCATTGTTTTAGAACAGTATCTAGACTCCCTACCCATGAGCAAAGTGGACACATCCAATTTTTTGAAAGAAAACAGAGGTGTTTTTTCTGCGACGTGCCTACCTTTAGATTTTGGCCTCTAGCTCAGCCGGCACCTAGGGAAACCTACCAAACTTGTGTATTTCTGAAAACTAGAGACCTAGGGGAATCCAAGATGAGGTGACTTGTGGGGCTCGGACCAGGTTCTGTTACCCAGAATCCTTTGCAAACCTCAAAATTTGGCTAAAAAAACACATGTTCCTCACATTTCTGTGGCAGAAAGTTCTGGAATCTGAGAGTAGCCACAAATTTCCTTCCACCCAGCGTTCCCCCAAGTCTCCCGATATAAATGATACCTCACTTGTGTGGGTAGGCCTAGCGCCCGCGAGAGGAAACGCCCCAAAGCGCAACGTGGACACATCCAATTTTTTTAAAGAAAACAGAGGTGATTTTTGCTAAGTGCCTACCTGTAGATTTTGGCCTCTAGCTCAGCCGGCACCTAGGGAAACCTACCAAAACTGTGCATTTCTGAAAACTAGAGACCTAGGGGAATCCAAGATGGGGTGACTTGTGGGGCTCGGACCAGGTTCTGTTATCCAGAATCCTTTGCAAACCTCCAAATTTGGCTAAAAAAACACATGTTCCTCACATTTCTGTGGCAGAAAGTTCTGGAATCTGAGAGGAGCCACAAATGTCCTTCCACCCAGCGTTCCCCCAAGTCTCCTGATAAAAATGATACCTCACTTGTGTGGGTAGGCCTAGCGTCCGCGACAAGAAACGCCCCAAAGCGCAATGTGGACACATCCAATTTTTTTAAAGAAAATAGAGGTGATTTTTGCGAAGTGCCTACCTGTAGATTTTGGCCTCTAGCTCAGCCGGCACCTAGGGAAACCTACCAAACCTGTGCATTTCTGAAAACTAGAGACCGAGGGGAATCCAAGATGGGGTGACTTGTGGGGCTCGGACCAGGTTCTGTTACCCAGAATCCTTTGCAAATCTCAAAATTTGGCTAAAACAACACATGTTCCTCACATTTCTGTGGCAGAAAGTTCTTGAATCTGAGAGGAGCCACAAATTTCCTTCCACCCAGCGTTCCCCCAAGTCTCCAGATAAAAATGATACCTCACTTGTGTGGGTAGGCCTAGCACCCGCGACAGGAAACACCCCAAAGCGCAACGTGGACACATCCAATTTTTTTAAAGAAAATGGAGGTGATTTTTGCGAAGTGCCTACCTGTAGATTTTGGCCTCTAGCTCAGCCGGCACCTAGGGAAACCTACCAAACCTGTGCATTTCTGAAAACTAGAGACCTAGGGAAATCCAAGATGGGGTGACTTGTGGGGCTCGTACCAGGTTCTGTTACCCAGAATCCTTTGCAAACCTCAAAATTTGGCTAAAAAAACACATGTTCCTCACATTTCTGTGGCAGAAAGTTCTGGAATCTGAGAGGAGCCACAAATTTCCTTCCACCCAGCGTTCCCCCAAGTCTCTCGATAAAAATGATACCTCACTTGTGTGGGTAGGCCTAGCGCCCGCGACAGGAAATGCCCCAAAGCGCAACGTGGACCCATCCACATTTTTGAAAGAAAACAGAGGTGTTTTTTGCAAAGTGCCTACCTGCAGATTTTGGCTTCTAGCTCAGCCGGAAACTAGGGAAACCTAACAAACCTGTGCATTTTTGAAAACTAGAGACCTAGGGCAATCCAAGATGCGGTGACTTGTGGGGCTCGGACCAGGTTCTGTTACCCAGAATCCTTTGCAAACCTCAAAATTTGGCTAAAAAAACACATGTTCCTCACATTTCTGTGGCAGAAAGTTCTGGAATCTGAGAGGAGCCACAAATTTCCTTCCAACCAGCGTTTCCCCAAGTCTCCCGATAGAAATGATACCTCACTTGTGTGGGTAGGCCTGGCGCCCGCGACAGGAAATGCCCCAAAGCGCAACGTGGACACATCCAATTTTTTGAAAGAAGACAGACGTGTTTTTTGCAAAGTGCCTACCTGTAGATTTTGGCCTCTAGCTCAGCCGGCACCTAGGGAAACCTACCAAACCTGTGCATTTTTTAAAACTAGAGACCTAGGGCAATCCAAGATGGGGTGACTTGTGGGGCTCGGACCAGGTTCTGTTACCCAGAATCCTTTGCAAACCTCAAAATTTGGCTAAAAAAACACATGTTCCTCACATTTCTGTGGCAGAAAGTTCTGTAATCTGAGAGGAGCCACAAATTTCCTTCCACCCAGCATTCCCCCAAGTCTCCCGATAAAAATGATACCTCACTTGTGTGGGTAGGACTAGCACCCACGAAAGGAAATGGCCCAAAACACAACGTGGACACATCACATTTTTTCATAGAAAACAGTGCCTACCTGTGGATTTTGGCCTGTAGCTCAGCCGGCACCTGGGGAAACCTAGCAAACCAGCACATTTTTGAAAACTAGAAACCCAGGGGAATCCAAGATGGGGTGACTTGCGGGGCTCTGACCAGGTTATGTTACCCAGAATCCTTTGCAAACATCAAAATTTGGCCAAAAAAACACTTTTTCCTCTCATTTCGGTGACAGAAAGTTCTGGAATCTGAGAGGAGCCACAAATTTCCATTCACCCAGCATTCCCCTAAGTCTCTCGATAAAAATGGTACCTCACTTCTGTGGGTAGGCCTAGCGCCCATGAAAGGAAATGGCCCAAAACACAACGTGGACACAACATATTTTTTCACAGAAAACAGAGGTGTTTTTTGCAAAGTGCCTAACTGTGGAGTTTGGCCTCTAGCTCAGCCGGCCCCAAGGGGGGGGGGGCAGAAATGCCCTAAAATAAATTTGACCCCCCCTGCCCGGGAGCGACCCTTGCCTACGGGGTCGCTCCCCCTGCGTGACATTGGTGCCAAAAAACAAATCCCCGGTGCCTAGTGGTTTCTGCCCCCTTGGGGGCAGATTGACCTAAAATCAGCCAATCTGCCCCCAAGGGTGCAGAAATGGTCTAAATACAATTTGCCCCCCAGGGCAGCGACCCTTGCCTGATGGGTCGCTACCCATCTCTAAAAAAACAAACAAACAAAAAAAAAACACAAAAAAAATATGTGCCCTGGCGCCTATAGGTTTCTGCCCCCCCTGGGGGCAGATCGGCCTAATAATAGGCAGAAATGGCCTAAAATAAATTTGCCCCCCCAGGGAGCGACCCTTGCCTAAGGGGTCGCTCCCCTTGCCTAAGGGGTCGCTCCCCTTGCGTGAAATTCACGCAAAGACAAAACTCCCTGGTGTCTAGTGGTTTCTGCCAGATTGGCCTCATCAAAATAGGCCAATCTGCCCCCAAGGGGGGCAGAAATGGCCTAAATATAATTTTCCCCCAAGGGGAGCGACCCTTGCCTAAGGGGTCGCTCCCCACCTAAAAAAATTAAAAAAAACATTAAAAAAAATATATATATCCCTGGTGCCTAGAGGTTTCTGCCCCCCCTGGGTGCAGATCGGCCTAATAATAGGCCGATCTGCCCCCAGGGGGGGCTGAAAAGGCCTTCCCGAAAATATGCCCCCCCTGGGAGCGACCCTTGCCCAAGGGGTCGCTCCCTTATATCAATTTCACGCACACAAAAAAAAATCCCTGGTGTCTAGTGGGGTTTCAAAAGCCGGATTGCAAGCAATCCGGCTTTTGAAACCCTGGGAGAGACTTCAAAGGGAAGGAAATACATTTCCTTCCCTTTGAAGCCCCTCCGGGCCTCCCCCACGCGCTGATGTCACAGGGGGGGGGTGGGGAGGGGTCGGGGGTGGAAGGGGAAGGTCTTCCCTTTCCATCCCCGCCTTGGGGGGGAGGGGGCGCACAGGGGGGGCGCGCTAGCGCTCCCCCAAGTTCCCGTGTGCCGTGGACGAGGTGACCTCGTCCAAGGCACACGGGAACTGTAGCCCTGGACGAGGTCACCTTGTCCAGGGCACAGAACCGGTTAAACTACATAAAGAATCTTTTTGCTTTTTAATTGATAACTTGACCTGTGTGTTGTGGATTTTTGTTGTTTTGGTCTTGTTGTATTTAGATAAATATTTCCTATTTTTCTAAACTGGTGTTGTGTCATTTTGTAGTGTTTTCATTAAGTTACTGTGTGTGTTGGTACAAATACTTTACACCTAGCACTCTGAAGTTAAGCCTACTCCTCTGCCAAGCTAACAAGGAGGTAAGCAGGGGTTAGCTGAGGGTGATTCTCTTTTACCATGGCTAGAGTCTCAGTTTGGCAAGGACTGCCAGAGGAGTGTCCTACCTATAGTTTATGCAGTGTGTAGTGGACAGGGCACACATGACATGTTGAGTTTGCATGTTAGGATTGCACCAAGACACTCAGCCTGCAATGTCAGTGCTGGCTGTATCTAGATGCATGGCCCTTGAGGGTGGCACAATCTGTGCTGCTGCCCTCAGGGGCCTACCCTTAGTATCCCATGCTCTGAGTACCTAAGTATCGTTTACTAGGGACTTATAGTGGCAGCTAAAGGTGTTTCCAATTGTGCAAATGCATCACAACATTTCTAAGGAAAGAGCTCTGGCCCAGGGATCCTTGTTAGCAGGGGCCTCGGGCACTAACAACTTTGAGAATTCATTATATAGCAGGCATAAAGTGGGGTCTAATCATGACAAAAGAGGCAATTTCTTACATTCCCCATTGCCAAACCAGATGGTTCATATAGAATAGTCTTAGATTACAGACACTTAAACTGTCACACATGAAAATATACAATACAAAATGCACACAGCACAGCACTAATGACCAAAATAGTGTGCAAAAAATACAAAACACATTGGATATTTCCAATGTTTTTTTCTGCCAAAATCTAGCGCCTGAAAGTCGCCATCTAAGCGTCTTTAGCTCATTAGGCTCGCAGTGGTGCTATTGTCGTTTACAACAAGGGTATAAGAACAGCCCAGGGTTGTTTTCAGCCCATCAATACTACATGAGATTGATCCTGAGGCGTTGTCTTATGTGGATGATATTTATCTCACAGATGATGATCTCAATGTATATCTGGCCAGGATGTATTGAATCATGTTAGGATTCGCTGCCCACGGATACAAATTCAATGTGAAGAAAACTAAAATTCCTTTCTTAAGTGTCCTCTTCCTGGGATACGAGCTATCAGGTGAAGGCAAGAACCTGGCCCTGCACTTTCTAGCAAAATGCACTGAACTTCAACCTCCAGACACCATTAAGAAATTGCAGTCATTGCATGGTTTCTTTTACTTTGGCAGAACACACATATCTGATTATGCACAATGCATAAAATCACTTTATGAGCTAATTTGTCTAGATTTTTCACCTCAACACTAGACAACAGAACACACACACATTCTCAGAGAACTGCAGGAGGACATGCTAAAAGTAAAACACTCAGACACATGTGGCAACAAAACAAACATGATAATCAGAATAATTGCTGTCACTATAGGATTAATCTATGTCACTTTTAATGAAGGTGACACCGTATCTACAGCATGCAAATCTCATTTGTACTTAAATGCAGAACAATATTTTGCACCCACGGAAGAAATACTGACTGCTGTGCAGATGGCTGTCATTAAAGAGACTGAAACACATTATTGTCATTACCCAAGTGCCTGCCCTAAAGGAATTCGCCAAAGCTAGGGTTCCAAATGCCAAAGCATTACATCCACGCTGGATCCAGTAGGCAACCTCTCTGACTGTCACTGATGTTGATTACATCCTTGACTCAAAGCTTCAGACCCAAGAATTTCTCAACTACAAAAAGGAGTAACCTGCACCTGCCAGCATACTATCACTTGATCAATATTAAACTATCATTTACACTGATGGTTCAACACAACTAGCTGTAGGTACTAAACACTAATATTTAGCTGCTTGCGCAGCTGTAAGCTGAGTGATGAGGTGTGGTACCTTCTACCTTCAAAATATCTACACGCAGACCCTACAGGACTGTATTTCACAATTGGCAGAGCTTAAGGGTCTTGTCCTATTTAACAACACTAATTGTGTGTGATTGGTATTATTGTGTCTAGTCCTACAATGATTAACTGAGTCACTGGTGCCTGCACGGCTTTAGTGATTCCAAAGGGAACACCATCAAACACAGAAATGTGTGGGGAAGGGTAGCTGACCTTCAGGACAGACTACTAAAAACTCATGTAGTACATACATTGGGCCATCAATGAATAGGAATACACTTGTAGGGAATACATGGATTGATGAAGCTGCCAAATCTGTGTTGCTGCAAAAACTCATAAGAGGTTGGAAAATGAGACACTGGGTGCTATGAATGCTTTGACTAAGGGCAAGCCTTTACCAAAAGCATACCTTGCAAAATATTCCTACTATCTAAGTGCCCAGAACATTACATTTACAACCATTCTAGGAGTAGGAGATCATGTGATCCCCAACCAGGCCCAGGGAGTATATCTCATCAAAGCAGCACATGAGAGTGTTGCTTCTGCTCACACAGGTGTGATGGCAACAATATGAGTATTACAAAAACACTTTTAGTGGCCAGGTCTTTACAAACAGACCAAGCAATATGTTCTTTGTTGTGATATTGGCCAGCATATTAAAGGATCCATCGTCAAATGGCCACCGCAGACACCCCTCCTAATTTCCAACAAACCATTATAGTGTGTGTACCTGGACCATTGTAGTCCTTTATAACCTGATCGTACATACAAATACATCTTAGTCACTGTTGATTCTTGTTCTAGATTCCTGTGGGTCTGGCAACAATGGTTATCTGACACTCTGTTATGAAAGATTTGATAGTATTTATCAGTACATATGCAGTTACAGCATTCCACTCAGATCAGGGCCCTGCCTTTGCCTCTAAAGCATTCAGGGACACCATGGCAATGATGGGTGTTCAACTCCATTATTCCTTACCCTATCACTCTGAGGGAAATAGTGTTGTGGAGAGGAAGAACCAAGACTTAAAGCAATCCTTCACAGCAAGAGTTATAGGGTCAAGCCGTAGTTGGCTTCATCACCCATATGGGGTCCAGACAGCACTAATTAATCTGCCCAGAAGGTCTTTGGGAGGTTGCACCCTAAATGAGGTCCTGTTTGGGAGACCTACGTATGTCCCTGATCTTGATGGTCCTGGTGCAATGGCAGCTGACTTACAGTTTGACACAAATTAATGTGTCACTGTTTTACAGGAGCTACAACAATTCTGTGATGAAAATACATCTGCCTGTGCTGCCACCTCGTCTACAGGCTGGATTCCTAAAATCGGGGATCTAGTGTATGAAAAGATTGCTGTGAAGAAGGAATATGGCCCATCCTACAGAGCATCAGTTCCAGTCCTGGGAATACAAGGTACCAGAACTTTCATCATACCACCACTGCCTGGTTCCAAAGAAAACAGATTTGTCTCAATTGATAATGTCAAATTGTATCATGTGGCCGATCATGCACAGTAGATATAGAGGTCCTTCGGGTACCACCCATTCCCCTCTCACTACATGACAGGATATACCCCTCAAAGAAGTAAATACCGTTTCTGCCAACACTTATGGTACAATTGCCTCCTCAAGCATGGAGAGGGTAGAGAATGAGCTTTTGTTGATTCCTGTGACCACTTCATTGACAAGAAACATCCAAGATGTGGAACTT
Organism: Pleurodeles waltl; assembly: GCF_031143425.1. Taxonomy (NCBI): domain Eukaryota; kingdom Metazoa; phylum Chordata; class Amphibia; order Caudata; family Salamandridae; genus Pleurodeles; species Pleurodeles waltl. Next base: position 804,370,449 of record NC_090437.1, on the reverse strand, counting down.
TACTATTTCAATTTGACATAGACAGATGACATTGTCTACTATGAACCACCTCAAATGGGTCCATCCACCAGCTCTGCACTGGCTCCTGTGTTTGAATACACTGCTTCTGTTTATTTCATTGGCATAGGTGACTTTTCTTCTGACTCATCTACTTCTGCAATTGAGACTGTATCAAAGACATGCAAGCTGTGCATGTTGCTTGAAAACAATTACTTAATTTATCCATGGTACTATCTGTGGATATTTTTTACAGTGCTTGCCTCTCTGCTTTGGATTCGTTTTGTTATTGTTTTCTTTCTTCTGATAAATGGTCATTATGTTCCTGAACGCTCTGCCATCACCTTACCTGTCAACCCATAAGGTCCAAAGAGACTTGTCCCTTGTGAACATTTCATCAGTTCCGATTCCAGATGGGATTGTGTGGGATAAAGTACATTTTGACATATGCGGTCCTACTGAGGTCTTTCAAATTCCATATGTGTTTAAATTTTCCATCTGTGATGTTATTACACCTGGTATTGTTTCCGATGACTGGGATGTTAAAACAGTTGTTTCTATTCTTTCTGAGCTTGAATATTATACTGCATTTGAAAATGAAGACGTGGATATGAAGACAGCAAAATATGGGGATATGTTTTGTTATCACCATTACAGACATTAGTTTCTGCACTAAGCTAGAACTCCAAGATTTGTTTACAATTACACACAGTGGGAACATTGTACGACACCATCTGGGGGGAGTCCCAAAATAATATGTAGATAAGTTGGTGTATTTTACCGGGCATGACACTAGAAATGCTGAGTCATACTATTTCAAATTGCCCCCTTCCAGAATGTGGAAAATATTGCTAACCGACACAAAATTGATCTATTCAGATTCCTTTGTTTTGCTTGCTGTTGAAGGTATGAGTACTGAAAAAATACTATTGACTTGAAAAGTGTATGGGGAAAAACAGATTGGCAAATATAGGGTAGGGAAGCTTTGTTTATAGTGTGCCTTATTACTCTACAAATTATATTTTTAAATAACACTGTCTAACAAACATCCTGCTTGGGGTTAGCAAACGTAAAAGAAATAAATGTGCCCAGTATCCCCTCACCTGCTAAATTTCACAATTGGCAAACATTTCTAAATGTCACTGAAGAACAACTCATTTCTTGGGTTCAGAATGGTACCTTTACTTCCTCACTTTTGAGTCCTGGCGGGTGGTTATTGTGGCCAGCGGGCACAAATGAACGCCAGACATGTTTTGTTAATAATTTCTCGGGGTTTCAGAACCAGCCGGCCAGACCCTCACTTTGTCTCAGCTCAACATTCAGGTATCATCACTACATACAGTGTGGGTAAACTGTGCCAACAAATGTTACATTCCTCCACTTTAACAGCTGTCAAAGGATACCTTTGTCTCCTTTCTGATGAAGTCAATCTACAAGATATCTAGTTAGGATCTAGGAAGCCATGCTCAAAACACAAGACCTAGAAACTATCCCAGATGGATGCTGCTGCACGTTTAAGGCAGATTGAAAAGGAAAATATGTAAAGGCTTTAGCTGTTGTTGATAAAGGCATGAACACTTTGTGCAAAAGAATGTTCACTTTAAATAACATAGTGTCATCAGTAATTGCCATAATTCAGAATGACATGCCTTTTTTACAACATGGACAGAGCCAGCTGAGTTCTATCATGCAGTTAAGTTTGGACACTGCAGGTTCTCAAAAGTGGGCGCATGCCTTGGAAACACATTAACAGTACTCAGTTATTTGCTACTTTTAATTTGTCCCGACAACAACAGTTAATGGCTAAAAATAAGCTAGTTACATTATGCTTGACACTGAGAAACTGGAAAAGTTGCCCTTTATTGTAACAGAAATCCTCCCGTCAGTAAAGCTAACACATGGAGTAATAAATCTGCCCATTTCCACCTTTCATTTCACAAAATGCTAATAGCATTTGGCAGTACACAGGTTTGAGTGGCTAGGCTACTGTCACATACACGAGGTGTGGGAGCTGCCTTACAATTACAAGTATACGAACGGTGAAACATAGGGCTTTCTTAATGAAAGCAAATCTGAGACTACTGTTAGTCATTCTATAATTTGTATGCAGGTGTCCTTGCATGGGATTTGCAACACGGAGGTCGTGAATTTGCCATGCTATCTGAAGGGTACTCCCATCTCTTTGATTCATCCAGTCAGATGCTTTCTAATGGAAGTTATGTGGTTCTGAAAAATCAAAGCTGGTGCTGGATTCCTGGTGCTGGCAGGAATCTCTTATGTGATCTCAGTTACTCAAATGGTTACTTGTTGTGGCCATGTTTCATTCCCTTCACACACAAGAGGTAACAGTAGCAGACTTGTGGCCCCACATTGCTACTTCTAATGTAAACTTTGACAAGCTCAGTAGACTAAAGGCGCTATTGTTTCTAAAACATCATCCAAAGAGACTTACGATCTCCAGATACCAAAATCATCACCTAAGGTACAGTCCCTATTAAATGCCAACATCTCTAAGCATGTTGGTGAATTGGTGAGCAGAATATTTAATGCATCGAATACTGCGGGGATTGTGCAATATGTTACCTATGCAGTTCATTCTGTGCCGGAGGCTTCTGCACACTTCTGCTCTGTGGATTTGTCTGCCAATGCATTGATCAACTTGTTGCCTGCTGAAGTGGAGTCCTTCCTATCCTTAATCTCCCTTGATAACATCTGAGATTTTCTGCAAGACCACGATTATTGTTAAAATTTGAACATTGTTTTTTTTAAATATAAAATGTGACACCAAATTGTCTTTTAATTCAGTCTGTCTGTTGGCCTGCTTGACTTGCTGACTTAGACATTTTTCTTCTTATGTATGATTTCAGTTATGCTTTTAAGATTTTATGATTTTAATTAGAGCATTTTTAATATTAGGCTTTGGACTCTGCACCCTTGTTCCGGCAATAGGGGAGGTTGCAGTGGGTCCATTTGTAGTTGGCTGCCTGGGCACAATAATGGCTTAGCTTAGGCTTATAGCCTGTGCCCTTTGACCCAGAGAACATGTTCTGTATTCATTTATTCATCTGTATTAATTTTAGTTCAGATTCGTTTAGTGGCAATCTGTATATTTTCATAAACAGTTACTATCCTGCAAGAGCATCACTATCAGTGTTATGGATGACATATTTTGCATCATGTTCTTTTTCCTCTGGTTCACAAGAACGGAATGCGAGGCACACAGATTAATATTTTGTATTGCCAGCCACAAGACTACGTATACTGTCCAGCGCTTAGGGACATGCTCACATCAGGCTTCTGTGCAAGAACATAAACATGTCCCGTACAAAAACATCTTGTAGGACAAAGAGTCCAGAGGGAGTTCCAGACAGAATTTCCATCCATGCTGCATGCTGATTTTCAGCTGACCTCAGCCTTTGTGTCTCTGCAAAACCTGATCTGGAGACTGGAGGCCTGACCTTGTACCAAGGTAACGTGGATGGGGTGTGCTTCTCATGGACAGATTTGGCGTACATTGCCATGCTGTCACTAAGGGGCTAGAGTCTAGGCTTTTAGATAGAAATTGTGTTATCATATCTTAATCATTGAGGCTCATGCATTTTATCATAGATTGAAGTCTTTAAAAAAAAAATTATTGGAAACTATTCTGCATCTCTTTTCTTGCCTATGTGTGTGTAAGAGACTTGTATAAGAGGAGAAAAGGGTAAGGCTTGTTTACCACGGTTTCCCTGAGGAGTTTTCAGAGTTCCATGTGCAAAGCTGCCACAACTCACATTTACCAGTTGGTTTTGGGTGAGGTGCTGCTTGAGAGCCGGGAGTGTGGGCCAGCAGCTGCCAACTGGTGTGGGAGTGACTCAGTTGCCTGCAAGCAGAGGTGTTGCTGCCAGCAGTCTCTTGTGACACTAGAGTCCTTATGACATACTATTGTTAAGAATGGTCCACTATACCTGATCTATGTGGACCTAAAGTCAGTCAGGAACCTCTTCAGTCAGGAACAATTGCAGTAGTCACAGCATCACTGTAGAATGTGGGTGTATAGCTCTCTTTTGAATGCTATCATTGGGCAGCACACCAAAAACTCAGCTAGGGTCCGAAGTGGACCCATTGGTGAGCATAGTGACACCTTTCTGATGGACCCAGGTATCAGGCAAGGTTGTGTGTATGCCCCAGCCTTTATCAGTCTATTTTTAAATGACTTGGTTAAACATCTGTTAAAAGCCAATCTGAATACACAGAGAGTACAGTACTGATATTTCTTAGTGCAGATGATGCTGTGTTATTAGCAACAAATGAAAAATATCTCATAGATAATTGTAGGACTTTGTAGGATACTGCAGTAAGAAAGATCTAACCTTGAACACTACAAAAAGCAAGATCATACTTAGTAAACCAACTTCATAACTCAGAAGAAAGCTCAACGTTGATGGTGTTCCCCAGTACGATTTCTTGGGTATGCGCTTTGAAGAGCAATTAAGTTAGAAGACCCAGATACACAAGGCCACTGGTAGTCTATTACATACTACTCAGGCTACAGTGGCCTTCAAACAAAAAGTGGGCAGTCAGTTCTTAAGTATATCCTTGCAAATGTATCAATAGAAAGCTACGGTTGCTGCTTTGTATTGGGCAGATTTATGGGGGTATGGTAACTTAAAACACTTTTAAGTACAAGAGAATAATTTTCACAGGTCCCTAATGATATTAGGCTATGGGACCCCAATGGTGACGCAGTACCTGGAAATTGATATTTCCACAATAGCCGATCAGCCTGCATTAAAACATTTAGGGGCACATTTATGAGAAAGTAGTGCATTGATCCATATGCGTCAATTCTCTTGCATCACCCTAACCCCACCTAACAACACCATGGTTGTGCCGTGTTTACAATATGACGCACCATGGAGACCGTTACCACAACAGCATCAGAATTTTTGACACTGTTGGGACCTGTGCTGCACTAGCATCAACATTTTTTACGCTAGTGCAGCAAAGCACAGGTAGGTCCATTGATTTTAATGGGTTCGCCATTTTAATGCCTGCTATGAGCAGGCGCTAAAAATTATGACAAAAATGGTGCAATGAAATCTAGTAAATTTCACTGCACCATTTTTTCAGGTCTCCTTGCATACATTATGGCTATCACAGGCATAAGTGGTGCAAGGGGTTGCAAAGTGGCAAAACGCACGTATTGTGCCACTTTGTAAATCTGGCGTGCGGGAAAGACCACCTTAACGCCTCCTTAGTGTAAAAAATGGTGCTATGGCGGCACTAAGGTGGAGCAAGGGGCATGTAAATATCCCCTTAATGAATTGGGTCCACTTCTATATGAATCCTTGAGGTGCAATATACCTAAAATCAGTTCATGAAATGTCTGTATATGCAGAGAGGGGTGGCAAAAATTTGTTGAATGCTATTGGAATGATACTACTCAATTCAGTCCAGATTCAATTGATCTTGTTAAGGGCGGTATCGGTACCATAAAAGAGGCGCATATACATCTAAAACTCTGGGATGTAGTTTAACCTCAAAATGCATCATCCATAAAATAGCCCTTGGGACCGAAAAGTACTTGGACTATCTATATCTGTAACTGAAAAAATCCTTATATATAAGATTCAGGTTGGGGAAATTTCCAACAAAAGAATATCTGGTATGGTGTGGTACGTTTCCAAAGGGGAATAATAATTGTGATTTTTCTGCTGGTGGAACAGATACTGTTATGCACTTTGTGCTAATTTGCCCAAAGTTTACCAAAGCCGATAAATGCTGGCTGCTTCCTTTATATAAGCTGAAAGGCACCAGGACCATAGTCAAGGCTCTGTCACTGTGTGCAGGTGATCAATGGATTCAAAGGGGTTTGTGTATGCAGAGGGAGTGACCTACAGTCTAATTATGTTACATAAGCACAAATGTTTATGTAATTTATGTTTTACATGATTCTGCACCATTTAGTACTCATTTACATATTTCAAAAGCTGTACTGGTTTGTAGAATGAATTAAACATCTGTATGGTGAAGGATGTAATCAGTGATGTCATCTGTGTTGTCGTCAATGATAAGCAGAACAACTGGTGAATTTTTTACTTTTTTTTCTAACTTAAATTGATACTAAATAGCTATTTGTTTTACCTAACTATCATATTCCTTTAACCTCTTGGTTGTTTCCAGTGAATTTCTATGCTATGTTTAAAACTATAACGTACAAACCTCATTGTTTGCCTAACTATACCCTCACTTTAACCTTTTTTTTTTAGTGAATTTTAGGGATGTTTTTTAACATAAAGTGAACTATTATTTTCTAAGATAAAAAACATGTTAATTTTTACTTATATATATTTTACAATTAATTTACAATAGTATTCAAATGTAATATATGTTTTCAAGTATATTTATTTTTTTCTCGTTCATTGGTAATGCTGTACTTTTGTAGGGATTACTCAGGCACACAGTACCATGACAAAACAACTGCAAAAAGTAAAACATTGAGTTTGGTAGAAAACACTGATCTTTGTTTAACTTTAAAGCCAAAGGTCTTCGATCTGGATTACGTTATAAAGATCCATTAGGTGGTTATATGAAAAAAGGCAGCTTCTTTTTCTTTTTGCTGTTTCGTAAGCATACTGCCGTAGTCTCATGTAGTACTGCGAGACCGGTGTCGCACATTGAAGGCTTCTGATTGGTTTAAATCACTGGTATTCTTTTTTGAGTTATTTACCAAACAAATCATGGTATATGGACAAGAAAAGTCAGAGGAGATAGAGGAAGAGGTGGTGGAGGCTATAACGTCTCAAAGGGAGTCGGTGATATGGGAATTCTTCACAATTTCCATGGCGAAAATAAGGTTGCAGCAAGGATCGTCACCTGCAGTATTTCAAGCATGTTTAAATACATAGGAAGCATGCACCCAAGGTAGATCATAAGAGCTGAGCTCCTATGCCAGCACTAGACTGAGGAAGAGTTGGCATCCACATCAGGTGCAGCCCCTTCTGTGGTACCAGGGGACAATTAACCAACAGACTCCTCCGACATTCGAATTATATTGTCCACAGGTACAGACATATGGTTACTTATTGGAGACAGTGCTCAAAGATTGTTGTGGCAGAAGAGAGCAGTATATCAACCCACAATAAGTTTACTGTGGACCACAAATGCCACCAGCAAACCTAGGTATTTTTTTCTATTAAATTCCCAATTTCAATGACCTTGATTTCTTTCAGTTGCATACCCAATTTAAAAACAAATCCAAAAAATGTTTTAAAAATGGCTTTTAGAGCTACCTTTAATGATTAAAAAATAGAACAACTTTTTGTCATTTGTCATGTATGTTTCTTTATGTAGACAGTTGCATCCAAGAGATCCCCTTAAAGAAAAACCTGTAGTCTTGGGAGGTGTAACATCATCCAAGGGAGCAAAGCTCAGTCATAATATACCCAAGTCCAAATCAAAGAGAAAATATAGCTGTTCCACAAAGCAGAGGTAAAGTAAAACAACATTTATTTGTGCAATAAATGTTGTTGCACTTTACCTCAATTTTGTGGAATGGCAACATTTTCTCTTTGATTTGGACTTTGGCATGTTTCTTTATGTTTCTACATGTTAATACTGTAGTTGGTGACAGCAGTCAATTTATTTATGATAAAACATAAGTGTATGTAGGCGGGTGTCCTACACCGCGCCTCCAGAACAGCAGCATTGGCGACGGAGGAGTCTTTCTTCCGTCTCCATGACGCGTTGTCATGGAGACGCATCGGAGGCGCGCCTCGGGACGAGGCCGGATTTCCGGGTTGTCGGCTCTGAAAACGCCGAAACCCGGATAAAAGGAGACGCCGCGGCAGAGACGAAGAAGGAGGATGAGAGGAGAGCAGGAGAGGAGAACGGGATCGCAGCGGCAGCCGAAACCAGACGAAAGGAACAACACCCCCGCAGCTACCTGGGAGAAGGAGAAGCCTCCCCGGAGGACGAAGAATCCAGCCACGATCCAGGAGGATCGTGGCTCAGCAAGGTACGGGGTTTATTCAGGGACAGCTATTCTAAAGGGGCAGGAGGGAGGAAACAGGAGGGAAAAGGCACCGGGGAGGGTAGAAGGGGAACAGGGCAGTTTTGGTTGGGGAACTGGGGAAGTCACAAAGCACGACCTCTGCCTGGCACTACCCTGACACAGACCCACTAGTCGTCCATCCAAACACCCCCCCCCCAAACTACACCATCCCTATCGGCTTTTCCCTCACACCCCCTTCTATTAATAATACGTATATATAAAACTTACCGTCCCACTTACTGTGTCTTGTCCTCTGATTCTATCGAGAGTCCACGCGTAACCAAGGAGAAGCCGTCAGTGGACCTACCCTAACGAAAGGAAGAGGGGAGCATGGAGGACCTGCACATACCACGGCACCTATAAAAAGAGACTCCCCAAAGACAAGACACAAAGAGAAGACCAGTCTCAAGAGTTTATTTTGTTGTTGATATATTTTTTTAAAATATTTTTTTCCACTAACTAATAAAACCACGGCTTCAGCCTTATGAACCCCTATAAATTTGGGTCTGAGCCTCTGTACTAGCAAGCCCAACATCCACGCCCCACCACAGTGGTGTCAGAAGTGGGATTTCTTGGAGAACTGAGGAGACTATATTTTTCCTCCTCTCGGGCTGTACAGAGGTATTACAAACATGGAAGAGAAACCCACCCTCGAGGACATGATAAAGCAATTGGCAGAGGGTCAACGCCATCTCCAACTAGTCTGGGAGGCACAACAAAGGGAGGCCAAAGAAGACAGAGAGGCTCTTCAAGCCGCATTGAAAAACAAGGCCACTATAATGGCCAATAATCAGTTAGTCCATGAGACTGCTATGCAAAAACTGACCGATACGATTGCTGCCAGTAAGGTGCACCCTAATGTACCGTGTTCAGTGTTACAGAAGTATCAGGAGGGAGAGGACCCCGACTCCTTTTTTACGAACTTTGAACGGGTCGCCTCATCTGCTCAATGGCCTGAAGATCAATGGGGTCAATATGTAGCTCCTCTCTTAACCGGTACCCTCCAGTCAGCTTATCAGGCCGCCAATCCGGGAGGGACCACTCCCTACTCCGAAATTAAGAAAAGTATATTGGAGCGAGTGGGACACGATACGGAGTACTATCCATCAAAGTTCTGTAAAGTAAAATGGGGACCGCATGAGGATCCACGTACATATTACTACCGCGTGAAAGACTTAGGACTAAAGTGGCTAGGACCCTTAGGGACCGACCGTGAAGATGTCATCAAGGCCATTATTTTAGAACAGTATCTAGACTCCCTACCCATGAGCACCCGGAACTGGATCAGACAACATCCTAAGATCGACACCGAACTAGTGGTCGATTTGGCATGCGCCTATCATCGGTCCGTAGACGTAAAAGGCCAACCTTCCCGACCCCTAGGCAAGCCACCTACAACCCCTCCTCAATATACACCGAGACGGAACCCTGAGGAACCAGGTCCCTCCTCTCGGGGAACAGAGAGAAACCTCATGCAACAACCTCAATGTTTCAGTTGTGGGGAGTGGGGCCACATAGCCCGAGTTTGTCCCAAGAAGCGTGAGGGAGTAGAGCCTATGATAATAGGGATTACTAGAGGGAGAGTCTAGTGCATAGGGGCAGGCCATATATCCTTTAAACATCCTCTACGAATTAATGGACAAATGGTCATGACATTGATTGACTCCGGATGTAGCCAGTCGGTGATACATCGGGATATAGTCCAGTCAGGGGAATCTAAGACGGAACACTGGGTAACAATCTGTTGCATTCATGGGGATCGAGCCCAGTATCCCCTCGAAGTAGTAGAAATAGAGTGGAACGATAATCATGACTTTCTCGCCATGGGAATCATGGATAACCTGATCGAAGAATGTATTCTGGGAACTGATTATTATAGATTTAATGACATCCTAGACCAAATCCGAAAACCCGACCCCATTGCTGACTGGTGGGGAGTAGCCCCGTTTCGAGATACCCCTATTGACAGCGTCCCGAACGGAAAAGACTAACTAGGAGAGAGAAAAGGGTTGAAAAACCAAAACATGTTTCTTATCAAGGACAGATGGAAGGGGAGAAGACAGTGGCCAATATAACCAACGCCCCAACATCATTTAGAGTAAGCCAACGCGAAGATCCCACCCTCACGCACGCGTGGAGAAATGCCAAAAGCGACTCTGACGGAGAGGTAGGCCCTCATTTTATTGTACATAAGGACTTACTATATAGAGTATCTAGGAGCGTAAATGGGGAAAACGACAACTAGTAGTCCCTGAACCCTACCGGACTCAGGTATTATTCCTCGCTCATAACCAGCCGGGAGGAGGCCATTGTGGCCGGGAAAAGACAGAGGAGTACTTGTTGAGAAGTTTTTACTGGCCAGGAGTATATGCCCAAATTAGAAGATACTGTACACAATGTCCTAAATGCCAACTGGTAGATCCAGGGATCAACAGAAGGGCTCTGTTATATCCGCTGCCAATTATAGACACCCCCTTCAAAAGAATAGGGATGGACCTAGTCGGACCTCTGTTACCGTCTTCCAAGGGACATACCCATATCCTCGTGATAGTTGATTATGCTAGCAGATATCCGGAGGCCATTCCCCTTACCAGTACCACCACCAAGACAGTGGCACAAGCCATGATATCCTTTTTCTCGAGGGTAGGTTTTCCTGAAGAAATCCTTACCGACCAGGGGACCCCATTCGTTTCTGGGCTCATGAAACAGATATGTAAGGCCCTAGGGATTACCCAGAAAAAGACATCGGTATATCATCCACAAACTGATGGCCTAGTGGAACGATATAACCGTACCATTAAGACCCTTTTGCGTAAAATAGTAAACGAGTCAGGCAAGGATTGGGATCAAAAACTACCCCTGGTCCTGTATGCCATTAGAACACATAAACAATCATCTACTGGGCATAGTCTGTTCGAAGTGGTATTCGGAAGACAACCCCGAAACTTGCTAGCTATGGCGGCAGAACTATGGGAGGAAGAGAATGATGAGGAAAGGCCCCTTTTAGACTATATTCATAACTTAAAGGCCCATCTCCAGACGGTCTGGGAAGACGTGAGACACCACTTAGAGTTAGCTCAACAAAACCAAAAAGCTTCTTATGATCAGGGTAATAAACTGCGGGTTCTCCACCCCAATGATCAAGTACTGGTCATGCGACCGACCTCTGAACATAAGTTGCTGGCAAAATGGCAAGGGCCATATCGCATAATAAAAGCAGTCACCCCGTTACCTACCTGATCGAAATAAATAATAACCCCAAACAGACCCAGATCTACCATATCAATTTACTAAAGAAATGGGAGAACCCGGGGAACGAAAATGACCATCCTGCTACAGGATACATGATAAACACAACCAACTCACTAGGGTTAGAACTCTGTCCCCCACTCTACAGCCAGACCACCAAAAAAACCCTCACGTCAATGACTCCTTAGCTAGTGCCGAGAAATATCAACTGTTTACAGTAATCTAAAAGCATTCCAACTTCTTTTCAGAACTACCTGGGCGCACTACTTTAGTACAACACCATATTAGAACCCCTGAAGGACGTACGGTACGCCTACGTCCCTACCGAATTCCGGAAGCAAGAAAGAGTCTGATAGAGGGAGAGATAGCAAAGATGCTATCCCTAAAATTCATCGAACCGTCCACCAGCCGGTGGTGTTCCCCTGTCGTTTTAGTCCCAAAACCAGATGGCTCGGTCCGGTTTTGTATAGACTTCAGGAAACTAAATGAGATATCCCTTTTTGATACTTACCCTATTCCCCGAGTAGATGAAGTACTAGAGAAGATTGGGCATGCACGTTACATGTCCACTATTGACCTCACGAAGGGATATTGGCACATTCCCTTAGCCCCACAAGACAGAGAAAAGATAGCGTTTACCACCCCATCAGGTTTATATCAATTTACAGTCCTTCACTTTGGCCTTCACGGTGCTCCGGCTACATTCCAACGATTAATGGACCGGCTTTTGCGTCCCTTCCAGGAATATACTGCCGCTTATCTTGATGACATTGTTATCTTTAGCACAACCTGGGCAGAACATCTCCACCATTTAGACAATGTGTTCTCCGCCTTAGCAGAAGCTGGACTCACCGCCAATCCCTCGAAGTGCACCCTAGGTCAAACCCAAATCGCCTATTTAGGCTATGTCATTGGTATGGGAGTCCTACGTCCGCAGAAAGATAAAGTAGAGACCATCAGACAGATACCACTCCCCAGAACTAAAAAAGAACTCCGGTCCTTCTTGGAGTTGGTGGGGTATTACCGTAGGTTCATCCCACAATACTCAACCATGACAGCCTCCCTCACAGATCTACTAAAGAAGCAATATCCTACGACCCTGCCTTCTTTTTCCCCCACCCAGCTTAAGAGCTTCTCATTGCTTAAAGAAGCCCTTTTAACTGAACCCGTACGGCGATGTCCTGATTTTACTAGACCTTTTCATCTGTTTACTGACGCTTCCAACGTCGGACTAGGGGCCGTCCTAGCCCAACCTGACGACCTGGGGTATGATCACCCCATTGTTTATGTCAGTCGCAAGCTACTACCTCGAGAAACCCACTATCCCACTATCGAAAAGGAATGCCTTGCCATAAAATGGGCAGTAGAGTGTCTCCGGTATTATCTCCTTGGTCGTCCTTTCATACTCTATACTGATCATGCCCCTCTAACCTGGTTGGCCTCCAATAAAGATATCAATTCCTGGGTCTTGCGCTGGTTCCTTGAACTCCAGCCCTTTACCTTTCAGGTCCGTCATATCCCTGGGTCCAGCCTGTGTCCTGCGGACTTCCTCTCCCGTTGTCCGGATTCTACGGGCCTCTACCAGTCCCGTTCATGGGATGGGGTGTGTAGGTGGGTGTCCTACACCGCGCCTCCTGAACGGCAGCATTGGCGACGGAGGAGTCTTTCTTCAGTCTCCATGACGCGTTGTCATGGAGACGCATCGGAGACGCGCCTCGGGACGAGGCCGGATTTCCGGGTTGTCGGCTCTGAAAACGCCGAAACCCGGATAAAAGGAGACGCCGCGGCAGAGACGAAGAAGGAGGATGAGAGGAGAGCAGGAGAGGAGAACGGGATCGCAGCGGCAGCCAAAACCAGACGAAAGGAACAACACCTTCCCAGTTACCTGGGAGAAGGAGAAGCCTCCCCGGAGGACGAAGAATCCAGCCACGATCCAGGAGGATCGTGGCTCAGCAAGGTACGGGGTTTATTCAGGGACAGCTATTCTAAAGGGGCAGGAGGGAGGAAACAGGAGGGAAAAGGCACCGGGGAGGGTAGAAGGGGAACAGGGCAGTTTTGGTTGGGGAACTGGGGAAGTCACAAAGCATGACCTCTGCCTGGCACTACCCTGACACAGACCCACTAGTCGTCCATCCAAACACCCCCCCCTAACTACACCATCCCTATCGGCTTTTCCCTCACACCCCTCCCTTCTATTAATAATACGTATATATAAAACTTACCGTCCCACTTACCGTGTCTTGTCGTGTTCTATCGAGAGTCCACGCGTAACCAAGGAGAAGCCGTCAGTGGACCTACCCTAACGAAAGGAAGAGGGGAGCATGGAGGACCTGCACATACCACCGCACCTATAAAAAGAGACTCCCCAAAGAAAAGACACAAAGAGAAGACCAGTCTCAAAAGTTTATTTTGTTGTTGATATTATTATTATTTTTTTTTTCACTAACTAATAAAACCACGGCTTCGGCCTTATGAACCCCTATAAATTTGGGTCTGAGCCTCTGTACTAGCAAGCCCAACATCCACGCCCCACCACAGTGTATTGTTCTGTGCTTGGAAAAAATTCAAAACTTATAAAAATAAATATAGCTCAAACTTACAGAACACTTATATCAGGGTTCTGTTATTCCTTTAATGCAGACTAGGCACAAAATGTATACATTTTTGCATGTGTGTGTCTGTGTGTCTTTGTGTGGGTATGTGTGTGAGTGTCTGTGTTCAGGTTTTGTTTATGACTGTGAATATGTATGTGTTTGTGTGCTTGGGTGTTGGGTGTCTCTCTGTGTGTGTGTGGTTTGCATCTTTGTCTGACTGTTTAGTGTGTACGTTTTATTAGTTCCATGGTACTCTCACAAGACTCAACCAGGTACTTTTGACAAGACTCAATAAGGTAAATACCTCATTTTTAACTTATCTTGTGCCAAAGCAGTTCTGTGGGGCCCATTTCCCATACAAAAATATGTATTGCTCTCCAACCTCCTCCTCAGAAGGATATGTGAGAAACACTCAAATGTATAGGGAGGATTTTAAATCTAACAGACCTTAAGTAAATCCACTCTCTGTCTACACTTCCTAAGGGCCACTTCCATACAGGCCTAATGGAGTGATGGTGTCTGAAGGGAGTGACATCTCTGTAAGGTCTACTGTAAAAGGTGTACAATGTACACAGCAGGCACCTTTCCACCTTAGTGAGGGAGAATGTAGTAGAGAGTTTGCCACCAAAGGGGCATTGGTGTCTGAAGATTGTGATCTCTGTTTGAAGACTTCTGTATAAATGTATTTTGTGTATTGTAGGGGCGTCTGCACTAATATTTCATTGATTCCACCCAAGAGATCATCTAGCCATAGATGTGCATAATAGGGGCTTGAGCACCTTATGAGATATAGATGTCTGAGACGACTGGACTCTCCAAGAGGTCTTTTGTATGAGGCTTAGGGCATGCATAGGAGATGCTTTGTCACCTCAGTTAGTGTGTGTGTGTGGTAGGACCTTTATCACCTAACGAGGAGTGTGTGTCAGAAAGGAGCGGGCTCTGTTTAAATACTTGTTTACATGGTGTAGACTGTGTGCAGCAGGGGCCTGTGCACTCACATCTTGTTAACTATGCCAGAGAGACCACCCACCTACAAGGGCAAGGGTGTCTAATGGAGTGTGGCTATCTCAAAGAACTGGGCTCCTTATGGGGTCTTCTGAACAGGGCTTACAGTATGCCTTGTAGGTCCTTTGCCACCTTAGTTAAAGTGAAAAGTGAAAGTGTACCTAGTAGGACCTTGAGGGAGTGGTGTTTTCTGCACCTCAATTTTTGGGTGTAATCATTAAATAACAAAGAGAATATGGAAAGCGTTAAAAGACTTTTATTTTTCAATTCCTTTAAGCATTAACATAAAAAATGAACATAGTCCAATAATTGATATTTCAATATAAGGTAAAATAATACATCAGTTAATATATTAATAATTTTTTAACGCAGTAAGTGGGCTCTATAAAGGAAGTACCATTATCTAAATAAATTTAGAACAAGTTGAAAATAAGGTGTCAGTTCAGATACTCAATAAAACGTTCTGTTGAGAGAATCAATGCACAACCAGAAAGCCTTCGCATAATAAGCTTGAAAGTATTCTCAGCTCAAAATCAGCAAACAATCAGTGAAAAAATAGACTAAGCAACCTCTTGTGCAGAGAAGTATAAAAAGGTCAAAGATGAGTTCTCCCAGAGACTTGGGGAAGGAATTCAGAATCCCTCATTATCTGTTCTGGTGACTATTCTAGGGACACACTATATAAAAACACAATTTTCTAAGTTGCAACATTATTTTCTTTAGTCTCATACATCCTCCCATAGAATTTCAGTAAACTGCTGAGCATGGGCAAACTCCCGATTTACTCATAATGTTGCAATAGGCTTTACTCATTACACTTTGAAAAGTTACATTGTTTGCATTCTGTGGTCAAGACTGTTCTGCTCATGACTCATCTTCCTGTTACCTCCTCTCCTCCGGTCAGTTGTCTAATGCAAACAAGTGCTTATTCACTAGTTAACAGAAGGCTTCTGGAAAATTACAACATCTACAACAAAGAGAAGAAAAATTCCTCATGCAAACAACAATTTAAATGAGAAAACGGGGCTTTGAATGTTAATGCATTATTTTCAGTTAACATGGCATCCACAATTAGGGTAACTTAAATCAGCACATATTCATTCATTTTAGGGTTATAATATTTAAGTATGGCTTCCTACTACAAAACTTTGTGTTTAGTATGTGTTCTATTTAAATTAATTAAATTAATAAAGAACATTTTGTTAGCAAATAAAATTCACTCTTGTAACACTCATCACCTATGGGGGCACGGGTGTCAGAAGTAAGAGAACTTTACTTAAAGACTTTTGAACAAGGAGTAGGCTTTGTGTTGTGGGAACTCATTGATTGCACCTGAAATATCACCTACCTGTAAACAGCCTTGTACAGGGAGCAAGAGTCTGTGTAATAGGGATTTGAGCACCTAATGGGGCATGGATGTCTCAAAAGAGTTGTTTCTCTGTGAAGTTGTCTGCACATGGCTGACATTGTGCATAGTAGCTGCTTTACCACCTTAGTGTGCTTTTGTTTTTGTTTTTTAATTCCCTTCTGGGGTAGTGTGCATAGTAGCTGCTTAACCGCCTTAGTATGTTTTTGTTTTTTTTAAAATTCCCTCCTGCGGTACTCACTCAGAAACCAGCACAGCCCTGTGTGCTCTCACGGGAATCCCACAGGACTGACCATTTAAATGTTTTTTTAATTTTATTCCCTTGTCCCCAAGGGGGGGCAATAGAAACCCCAGGATCCCTTATAACTACAAAATAGTCCTGTAGCATACTATTTAACTTTTAAATTGCAGGAACCGGGGACCAAGTCCCTGTACCCTGTAATGGCGGTTGCAACATTTGTTTTTCATGTTGCAGCCTCCAATCACACTGCTTGGAATCCCAGGCATTCCACAGGCTCAACCGATCAAATCACTTTATTTTGCTTTGTGGTCCTATGGTACTCTTGTGAGAGTCTCACAGAAACAGATATCTTTAAATGCTAAACCCTAAGTTTTCTAAAATGGCTGAACAAAATTACACCAGATCACAACTATGCAAGCTTTCTAGATAAAGATACAGCTTTCTGTCAAATTTATTGAATTTCTGTTAAACTGTTTTGCTGTATTGTTGTCTAATATTCCCAACAGAAAATGCAAAGGGAAAACGTGTTTTCCCCCACTCCTTTCTTCTCAGCCCCCATTTGATTATCCCAAAACTTTCCAGAAGGGCACTGAGGTGGATGAACCTTTTTTGAGAAAGTTTCATGATGATTTGTCAGTCATTTTATATAAAACTAACTCAATGTGTCTGCACTCAAAACACTTATGTCTGAGGCTAAGAAATATAAAATATATGAAAGAACTGAAACTTTGAAAAGATAGTCCTCATTGACCAAATGCACTAGGAGGGCTACAGAGTCTGTTTTTACTTCAAACTCAGAGCTGAATGCTATAGGTGTGTGCCATTCTTGTTGAATGCAGTCACATGGAGTTTGTTTTGTATAAAATGGTAAAACAATCAATTGACTCACACTAGAGGGTGGTAATCCTTGCAATAGCATGTTGTTTGTTGGACAGGAAGGCATTGATCTTTGAACGTTATGCTGCAAAGAGGTTTGGCGCTCAATGCCTGCTATGCTCCATTGAGGAGCTCATGAAGACTGAAACAGATGTGACTGTGAGTAAGAAAAATGAATTATTTGATAGAGGATTACTGTTTTCAATCTTTACTCCACTGGAAAAATGGTGTGCTAGACATGTCAGCCTTAGAGTGGTTTTCCCCTGAATGTTTTCCTTAGGTTGGACATGTACTTTTAAATTTTACATGTGGTGGCAGTGAAAAACTCTTAAATTCATTTTTCAATACTGTGAGCACTGCCTCTCTCATTGGACAACATTGGTTTACATTATTATATTTATTAAGTGATAACTTCCAATTTGAAGCAGCTAGGAATGTTGAGCCCTCTTTATCCACTTAGCTTCTGGCCTCCCCCCCCCCACTCCAGTGCCTAATTCTCATAGTTCACTCTTAGGGCTTCATAACTTTTTTACCACATTAGGTATCCATGACAGATTCCCCTGAAGGACTGACAAAATAGGCAAAATATAGTGACATTTTAAGTTCTTTGAGAAAAATAGAGAAAAGTGCTCCAGATAAAAGTGTCAGATTTTTCCCATAAAAATTGCATTCACAAACGGTTTGCTTTACTAAAGTCATCATCTTTCCAGCTTTTAGGAACATGCTGATCTGAATCAAAAAACCTAATTTTGTACTATAGTTTTGGCATTTTTCTAACAGGTAGTCTATTTTCCCTATTTGTGTGCTCTTCGCCTACTTCCATATTGTGGTGAAGATCAGTGTGAAACCCATAGGTGATCCAGAACAGCTATAGATTTCTGAAAAGTAGAAAACATTCCAAATCCAACAAGGGGTAATATGTGGAGATCCCTTAAGATGTATGAAGGAAAATAACTGTTGAAATAAAGACATTTTGAAAATGAGTAGGAAAAATATGGACATTTGTGACAACATTTTAATCTGTAACTTTTTGTCACAATGGGCAATTTACAAAAGCAATATACCATTACGTCCACTAGACCCTTCTGGTTGCAGGATATATAGGGTTTGTAAGGCCGTACCTTGAGCCAACAACTGAGTTTCACTGTACAATGTTTTTTCATTGCGTACCAAGTAAAGACCAATTTATATAGCACAATAAGAGTAAAAATGGGTATCTAGAAAACCTAGGTACTTCTGAAATTGGCACACAATATGATGTTTAGGAGCAGTGGTTATTTGTACATTTCTGAATTAGTGGGTACCAGTACTAGCGTATGATTTACAGGGTATTTTTCTAAATGTATCATTTTTATATTCTGGCCCAAAACCCAACATGGACACTTTGCATTTTTCCACCAAAAACTAGCCCTTTTTTCCAATGTGGGTAGCTCTAGATTTTAGACATGAGCTCAGCTGGCACTTAGGGACACCTAGAAAACCTGTACTTTTTTTAAAACTAGACACCTATGAGTATGACTTGCATGGCTCTCACCACATTTGTGTACCCAGATTCCCTTGCAAACATTAAATCTTGACTAAAAACACATTTCCTCATATTTCTGTGATGGAAAGTTCAAGAATCAGTGGGGAGTCACATACTTCCATCCATTTGATATTGCTTCAAGTCTCCTAATAAAAATGGTACCTCACTTGGGTGGGTAGGCATATTGCCTGTAACAGAAAACACAACACATTTTTCCACCACAAATTGACCCTTTTTTTCTCAATGTGCATAGCTCTAGATTTTGGCCCTAGCTCAGCCGGCACCTAAGGAAACCTAGCCAACCTAGACATCTAGTGGGATCCAGGGTGGGCTGACCTGGTTGGGTCTCATCATGTTTGTTGACCCAGAATCCCTTGCAAACATCAAGACCTGATTAAAAAGACACATTTTTCCTCACATTTCTGTGATGGAAAGTTCTAGAATTTGTGGGAGGCCACAAACTTCCTTCCACCTGGCACTCTCCCAAGTCTAGCAATAAAAATGGTTCCTCACTTGTATGGGTAGACCTACTACCTGTAACAGGAAATGGCCCAAGACACAACATTTATGCATCACAATTATTCACCAAAAACAAACCCTTTTTTCCTAAGTGGGCAGCTCAAAATGTTGACTTCTAGCTCAGCCGGCACCAAGGGAACCTTAGCCAACCTGAATATTTTTTTAAACTAGACACCTACAGGTATCCAGGGTGGGCTGACTTTCATGGCTCGCACCATATTCTTCTACCCAGAATCACTTGCAAACCTCAAACTTTGACTAAAAAACACAATTTCCTCATATTTATGTGATGGAAGGTTCTGGAAACTTAGGGGAGCCACAAACGTCCTTCCACCTGGCATTCCCACAAGTCTCCTGGTAAGACTTTTGTGGATCCCTGCACATTTATGTAGTTTATGTCACAGATATGCACAGAAAAATAGTTTTTTTAGTCAATGTTACAATTTTGCAGGGTATTCTGGATAAGACAACTTCAAGGGATCCATGCAAGCCACAACTCCCTGGACTCCCCCAGGTGTCTAGTTTTCAGAAATGTTTGGGTTTGCTTTGTTCCGTAGATGGCTGCCGAGCCCAGGATCAAAAATGCAGGTGACCCCCTTACATAACCAGGTTGTTTTGAGATGGATAATTCTGATGTCTCCACAATTGTTTTTGGGCCCTTCCCTGTCACGGGCACTTGGGTCACCCACACGAGTGATGCACCATTTTTCTCTGGAGACTTGGGAAAATGCTGGTTGATAGGGAATTTGTGGCTGCATGCAGATTGCAGGAACTTTCCTCATAGAAATGCAAGGAAAATGTGTTTTTTTAGGCAAAGTTTGAGATTTGCAGGTGGTTCTGGGTAAAAAAAAAAACTGATGAGAGCTACACAAATCATGCACCTCTGCACTCCCCTTGTTGTCTTGTTTTAAAAAAACTGAGCTAGGGTCCAAAATCCACAGCTACCCATAATGTGAAAAAATGAGTTCATAGTAAAAGCCATCCTGCTGCCACAGAATAAATGTGCTACTGTTTTTTAAAGTTAATACACCACTTACACTGGTTGGTTTTAGCACAACCAGAAATGTTGGCTTCAAAGCACAAATAATTATCAAAGTATCTGAATATTGAAACCAATATCTTCGAAGGTGAGCCATAAAGCAATGTAAAAGCACCAACTGCTTCGATGCTTATGTCATTCACACACCACACACAAGACTTTCATACCTCCGGCCTTGGACTCCATCCAACTGATCAGGGCACTCACATCAACATACCACTGCCATGCAAGTGCCCATCACATTCATACACCACAGGATGGAATCAGTTTAACCACATTTTAACACCTGTCAAGTAACTGCCTCTTTCTTTCTGAACAATACCAAACTCATGCCTAATGAACCTTTTCTAATGACTCCCATGACAGCCACATGAGGCTCAAGAACACATATCTTTCATGCATTTTTAGCACACTTACTGAGCTAAATCCAACTCCTTCCAGTTTGTGGATGTAAGTTGGAGATATCCGAGTAAGTCCTGGAGGCGTCATTCCTTGAACTGAGTATATCTACCTTTGAAACTAAGGGAAACATGATACAGAATTTTCCGAAGTACCCTAAATAGAATGTCATAAAGTATGAATAACGGTAGTTTCTGACACACAGGGTAGTCTGTGAGAATGTAGCATATGCCCAATCCACTGTTCTTTGCAGTGCTGTGACAGTAATGTACTTATCATTTAGCAAATTGAACAACTACTAAGTTCTGACAGAGAATGAATATGGCAAGAAGGTCAAGTATTTACCCATACATGCCATTGTAATTCTGTTTCATGGCGAGTGTGGTAACAATGAGTTTGAATCCATAGGTGAAGATGAAGTCATGGCATGTGTATTTGTATTACCTTCACTATTTGCCTCTACCTATGCAATATTCCTTGAAAAGCACACCTACCATAAGCTTTACTTACCCATTCATGTCTCTGTCCTCGTCAGAATTCTGACTAATCCTGTGTATTCCAAAGTAAACCTATAGTAATGCCTTCTGTTCCTAGCTAGTTGAAGCTCACGAAAATGTGTCTTTCACATGCCATCAGCACCCACACTGCGCTAAATCCAACTACTTTAGTTTATGGATGCAAGTTCGGGTGTCCAAGTATGCATCCCAAGGCTTATTCCTTGTGCTGAGCGAGCATATCTACCATTGAAACTAAGGCAAACCTGCTGAGGAATAGTGTCTAAGCTCCCTAAAGTAATAGGCCAAACAAATGTCCTATTGGACTCATTCACCAACACGTCTATCTTTGCTTTGACAGTGTGAAAACAAACCTACTAACTTGTATCATAACCATTTATTGCAAAAGGGTACAGGGAGTCCACTCTTGAATCCTTTAGAAGCCAGGCAAAGTCATTTTTTGTGAAGCCCAGAGTGTGAAACAGGTGCAGTTCCTGTAAGTGCAGTCCTTCTGGGTGCAGACCAGGGGTTAATCCTGGCAGTCCTTCTTCTTCTTGTTCTTGTTGGAGGGCCACAACACCAATCCAAGGGTCTGGGAACTCTGAGATGGCCCTTGGGATGTTGGGACTATGTTTCCAGAATGCATCCCCCAAATTCCTTCAAAGGCCACTGTAGGCTATCTAGCCGGGGTCTTCTTGATGGAGATGGTGCAGCTGAAGCTCTGTTAACCTGTTGCTGTCACGGAGTCCACTC
This sequence comes from Pleurodeles waltl, assembly GCF_031143425.1. Classification (NCBI taxonomy): domain Eukaryota; kingdom Metazoa; phylum Chordata; class Amphibia; order Caudata; family Salamandridae; genus Pleurodeles; species Pleurodeles waltl. The sequence goes on along the minus strand of NC_090437.1, from coordinate 804,348,357 downwards.
CTCCATTTTTTGAAGCCAGGCAAAGCCCTTAGAGCTGTAGTTCCTCAGTGTGCAGCAGGTGCAGTCTTCCGGAGTGCAGAACTTTGGGGTAAAGACCAGGGTACCAGCAGGGCAGTGCTTCTTCTCTTTGTAGTTTCAGGCAGGGATCTGAGTTGCTGGACAACTCTGCCATAGTTAGTCAATGTTCCTGCGCTGGCAAGCAGGGCACGCCCCTGACCAAAGGGGTGCAGGTGCCACCCTTTGGGGTGAACACTTCCTACAAAGTGTGGCAAAAATCAATCCCAGAAAGTACCGTTCTTACAAAATCCGAGATAGAGAATCTTTCTTCTAGAGGTTAAGACCCGGCTAAGTCATCCCAGTGGTGTGGCTAATTTCCCTTAACACTTCTCTCTTCAGCCCCTCTGCTAATCAAATCACTGGGGCTCCCATCTGGCTGGGGTGGCAGTAAGTGGAGGTGAGACTTTTTCCTGTCCTAAGTGTCAATCCACCTTTGAAGACCAGTTTGGCTACCTAGCACCCTTACTGCCTTTTGCCCTGCAGCTTACAGATCACTACCCACCAGATGTTCCATTGTGTCAATGCAGGCTTCTTCATATCTCATTAAGGCAGCTTGCCTCAGCCTGGCAGAGGCTGGCCAATCAGAGAAGAGCTCCTGGAAAGTTGGATTTGGGCCTAACAGGAAAGCAAGTTCTATAACTTATTTTATGTGATAGGTATAATACATTTAACAGTGGCAAGTTGTGGATTCATTCTAACTATCATTTTGAGTCCAAGAAGGTCATCTTCAGTTCGTTCCTAGCAATAGGTGTACTTTAATAACGTTTTCCCATGTTAACCTATAGAACTAATGCACTACAATGGGGAAAAATGAAATTGGCAGTTTTTCCTTCCCAGGGCAGAATAATATATTTTTTTAATGTCCCTGCTTATAGTTACAAGGCAGCCTGCCCCTTGGGCACCTAGGGAGCCCTTAGGGTGAATTAGATATATAGCAATAAGGTGGTTTAAGACTGTGGAAGTACCTTTAATTCCAAAGCCAAATTTGCAAGACAGGCCTGGCTTTTAAATTGACAGCATGCACCAGAACAGTGCACACTTAAGTGTGTTAGATTTGCTGGACCTCTAAACCTACATGCCCTACCATATGCTAGGGACTTACAGGTAGGATGTCATGCTAATTCTAACTATGCCTAATTTGCATATACGTTTTAGTCAGAGCACAGGTCCTGGGTCTAGTTAGCAAAGCCTAGGGATCCCTTAGAGTAAGAAAATCAGCATTTAGTAGTCAAAAATGGGGGGAAAAAGTGGGGCAACAGTACAAAAAGTCCTGGTTTATCACAATCATCATATAAGATATTGTGTCCTGTACACCTTTTCAATAACATTGGTTATGATGCAAGTTACTAATTGAGTTTGCACATTTTCAAAGCTAGTAGAAATGTTGGTGAATATGTCCCACAGTACCTTTGTTTGACTTATTAAACTTACTCTGGTTCTCGGGGGCAATCTGGATGGTCCTTATGTAGTATACATGAATTCCCTAGTAAACATCTCAAAATCTAATCAAACCCCTAACATTTTGCCACATAGGGCACTCTGAGACAATGTGGCATATGTTCTGTCCATCAGTATGTGCAGTGTGGGAACAATAATGCACTTGTCAATCGGCAGCTAGGACACCTACCACGTTTTAACAGCAGATAAAAGTGTTGAGCAATTCATAAGGAAGTCAATGATTTCCTGAAGTAGAGTAACTAACATTCTGTGATTGGCTTGCTCATGGACAGTAGGTATCCATGCACAGCCATTGAAACTTTTACATAATGGCAGCTCCACCTCATTCAATGTTCCAGTACTTCACGTTTGTATGATACAACATAAAACAAGTAGGAAAACACAGGGTTGGCTGAGATTGGCACTGGGGATAGTACACACAACTCTCCTTCCTCTTTTGCTGCTTAGAGCAGACTAAAATGACAACATGGTCAAGCCTTTTTATGTGCTTCAGGAATGCGATCAGCAAAGTGTTGCTCCTGCAGCCTTTCCCCATCCTCCAGAATATGAAGTGGAGGCTGCTGGTTCGGTAGCGGTAAGACTTTCAATAACAAACAAATGAAAGACAAGGAAAGATATGAGTCTTGCTGTGGTTGTATGATGATAAACAACACACACATTGTATGTTGCCATTTGGATCAGGTGGGTAAACAGTTTCTTGTATCAAGTGCGAGTTTTATGACCCACATGTATGGCTGAAGAACCTGGTCATTCTGAACCACTCTGCCTCTGTACATGTTGTAATCAAGTACACAAATGAGGCTGTGAATTTCAGCCATCTTACCCTAAACCATGATGGGGGAAGTGCTCTCATCATGAATTGCAGTGAGCACATACACATTACGTCTATCTGAGAACTTGTCTGTGAGCAGTTTGTTAGAATGCAATGCAATACTTTGATATTTCTAAAGCTTCTTCTAAACAAGCTCCTGCAGGAATCGTTTGTGGTGACAACAAACTGTACTGCAGACCACAGTGCCAGATTTGTACAGCACACTGAAAAGGTCTACTCCTGTATAAATCTGTCCACATAAAGGTTATAACCTTTGTGAAGGAATGGATGGATGAGCTTCTATACAACCTTTCTTTGGACTCCTAGTGTCGGAGGGCAAACTACAGGGTTTCGAGTGAAGTCCTTTCCTCATAATGTACACATAGCCAGTAGAGATCTCACCCAGTATGATAGTGAGCTCTTTTGCTCGAAATGTACTGCCTGAGCAGCAGCCCTTCTTTGTACAGGTTCAAGGACTCGTCAATGGCTATATTCTTCCTAGGAGTAAACACCTCTCGAAACCTGGCAGACAAATGTTCCACAACAAGCCAAAACAGGCCGAATTTTGATCATGGTTTGGATGGTCCCGGGACAATGCAGGAGAATTGTCATTGAAATGTAGCATGTGCTGCAATAGCAAGAAAAGATCTCTAATCATGTACTGTGCAAAGATGGGGGTTACCCAAACCGTGCAAGTGTTGATAGACATAAAAACAATATCAACGTATGCCATGATATGTGACAGCATAACAACAAACATGCTTTGCTAAAGTTGATGCCACTCGACATGACCACCCTGTCAACCCTGAGCCAGAACTATGTGGTCAAGCAGGCCCTGCAAACTATGTCTGAAGCAATTGATTGCCAGATCACAGGATGGGGGGATATGTAGCCCATAGACAAAAGCACCAAACAGGAAAGATACAGATTGAGACCTGAGATAGACAGCAGCACCACAAAGGTCCAAGCAATTTGGTCCCCAATATATTACATTTGGCCAGAGGGGTACGCGTTCCCAAAACATCATAAAGCTGGATGCCACCAGAGGTTCAGAACACATAGCCAAACAGAACACACCAAACACACTACACGCAGTGATCATGCGCTCTCCATGCTGGACATCTGGATATGTTACCTACTAGCCCACACTATGTCCATGCAAGGTCGAGACCCACATACAAACTTTATCAGATGGTCGGATTTATGGCCTCGTGACTAGGCCTGGATTCTTTTTTTCAATGAATGTACTCAATCGTTTTATTGCACCTCAAGAAGACAATGTATAAAGATATGCTCAAAACTCCAGACCCTGTCGTTGTGCTACGCTCTCCCGGCCGTTGTGTTTATTTAAACAGACTGTTCCTGCTTTGGCAGACGCCTCTTACCTTTCACTTATTTAAGGTAAATCAGCATTCGAGTAACATGAGTAGACCAGTAGGACTGCAATGATGGTTTCTGGACTAACCCCCTTTTGAGCATAAGGCCCAAAAATATCTTCAGCTCCTCAAGCGAATTGGGAGTCCGCTATCATGCCCTAGAATAAGGCCTAGCATGCCTCGATGCTCCCTCAGAAATTGTTCAGCATGCAAATTTCTTTGCTGCCCAATTTGCTCAAGGAAGTCAACATCCAAAAAGAGATGGATATTTTCAATTGGCATAAAAAAAGTTGGCCGTATCAACTTTATATCCAGGGTCGCCAGTGAAAGGTGGTTTTTGTGGCTGAAATGAATTGAGGGCTATGAAGAAAGCACTCTGTCTGTGCTTGCCGCTGTACATGCCTGCTCTTTGAGTTGGCCTAACCTGCTACTCTTGTCCTGCTGCCAAGGTTACCTTTCTTTAGAGCGATGAAAATAAAAGAAGAAAAGCATGAAATATGGCTCATTGGCCAACAAACATTTGCAATAATTAATTTATAGGTTTTCTGCTGACAAACCATACAAAGTATGTGATCAAACAGTGTACAAATGTAGTATCTATCAAGTCCTGTGATCCTATATAGAAATATCAATGACTCTAAGGCATAACAATCAAAGAAATAGTGTTCCAACACTCCCAGTCCTAAATGATATAAGTTGACGATGTTCTAGGGAGAAATATACTAGAGAACTACTAACTGCTGACTTAGTAATATAAGCAAAAACTGAATCCATTGGCTGAAACCTTTTTTACATAAATATGAATTTGCGTAACTTCTCATATAATTCACTATGTGCACATGATGCTGCTTACAGTGTTGTTTGGGTTGAAATCTAACTGGAAATGGATTTTTGTGCCATCTGCATATAAATGGAATTTTACTAATTTCTTGGAATTGGACCTGGGTCTGCACATGGATGTCAAACAAGAGGTGGGATTAGGAAGATCCTTGGCCACATCACAATTTAATATTATTAGGGGATTCAGCCTTTCTAACACTGAATTTAATAGCTGCAATTAGAGAGGTAGAATCAAACTCCACAGTAAGAAGGGTCCCCACTCCTACCCAATTTTGTAATCTTCGCAGCAGTATTGTGTATTCAACAGTGTCATAAATAACAAAACGCTTGAGGAGTATGTGGATTGCTTTCGAACCTTTGTGCAGTGAGAAGAACATTTACCCCAGCAGCTGTTATGCCTGTGTCAGTACTGCCTATGGTTTGTAGTTGTAAATAAGGTTGTTAAACGCTGCCTATTCTTGGAGCTGTCTCCTCACCTACCTTTCAATGGATGTTACTGAAGAAAAGGAGGTTGGGTTGGGTTTTTAGTATAAAAGCATCTTGTGGTCTACATTTGGTATCTTCGCCCATTGGATTCAAACCTGAAATCTTCTTCAACCTTCAATTGGCCCGGCAAATTGGCAGCTTTCCACTATTCAATGTTTCTAGAGTCCACCAGTAAAAAAAGACAAAGGAGGAAATAAATAAGTGTGGAATAAGTGCATTTCACAAAGATTATATTTTATTCTAAGATTCCTTGTACATAACTTACATACACACCTGACCCTAGCTGAATGCAGTCAATACATCACGTAGAACAATTTAACCTAATAGTTAGAATCCAGGTTTTGGTTCTATTTCAAAGGTTTTCAAAACCATGATTAGGGCAGAACATGGTGTGGGTCACAGCCAATTAGGTGATTAGTGCTAATAAATAAAAGTGAAAAACAATAGACAAGGACCATCACTAGCAACCAATGTCACATCCTCTGATCATTTAAAATGCCTATGATATAATTAAAAATATTTTGACAATGGTGTAGGGATTGATAGAAAACTACTCAATGCATTATAAATTCCATGGTCAGATTATTCTTTGGTGCTAAATTCATCATTATATAATCACAAAACATTTATAAATCACCTACCTTTCTCTATCAAGGTCTGTGTTAGGAAAGAGCCGAACTAAGTACATTTTAAATTAAGGTGCCTCATTATTTTCAGTATTAAATTTTCTGCTGGTCAATCAACAATCATATACTAATACAATCAAAACAATATTAAAGCTTGCATTCATCGGTGGTGAGACTCATCCTTGCAAGAGACAAAACCGCTATATAAAGTCAAATTTCTTAGAAAAAATCATGCATCACTTCTGTAGAGCATTTCGGATTGTGTCCCATACTCCAAATAAGTGCCAGTATTTAAAATTCAAGTTTATGCCAAACCAAATCTACATATTAAAATTCAAAAAATTAAATTAAATATATAGCGTAGTAAGCGTGTGAACTTGGCAAAATTGTACCTTAGCAAAGGGCACTATGAAAGACATGGGGAAATTTAACTAGCTATAATCAATCTTTTATTAAAAGGACAAAAACACTAGAAAAGATTTAGACACTTTCAACAGGGCCTACAGCACAGGAAAAATTAATTGACCACATCTCTTGACTTAAAGAAATGTTGCAGGTGCATATTAAAATCAAGGTGAATTCTCAACAACAATATTCGACAAGGCATTGATTGTGCATGAGCACCAATGATATACAAAAATAATCCTTTCTCAGGCTTGGTATCCCTAGCAGAATGTATTGCTTTAATCAAGCTCCTCCAAAGTTTGTTGTCAAGAACTGCACAGTAGATCAAATCAGTGATGCACATTAGAGCTACCTCTCCTCTTCTCATACCCTCGCTCTTCTTTAGGATAGTTTTATTCACCTATGGGAAAAGGTTATGAGGAGTGGTGGTTGAGCTCTCTACAAACCGTGTTTTTTACAGGCCCACTATGTGGCAGTTGAAAATACATACAAGGTTTGGCTGTCTAGAGTATGTTTCAAGCAGGAGAGAGTGTTAGGGTTTACACCTGGGCTGGTTTCATCAGGCTTGGCAAGCTAACCTACAACACTAAGGTCATTATGAACATGGCGGTAAACACCGAACCGCCACCGGTGGCGGTACCTACCGCCAACAGTCTGGCAGTCCTGGCTGCCAAATAATGAAGCACATGAGAAACAAGTAGCGGTCCTTCCCCCACTGCTATTTTTGTAGCCCCGATGACTACAGAGGAGGCCGCACTCAGGCCGGCGGGAAGGCCCTATCCTCCCACAAAATAAGGAAACACCAAAACGCCATCAGTTCCGGGGAGGGAACCACTGCCAGGCAAAGCGTGGCAGAAATGAACATAATAAAAGGAAACACTCACCAGAGGTACACAGAACACGCCCACGCAGACATGGAGCAAGAGTTGGAAATAATGCCAGTGCTTCTCCTTGCCATCTTCCTCCAGGATTGTGACCGACGAAGACGAAGACGACGACGGTAAGTACTGCAACCTAGTACACATGGGAAGAAAGGGCACAGTTACACATCCACCCACCCGCAACGCACTCCCAACCCCTCCCACTATCCCAAGCCATACATACCATAACAAAATGTACTTACCAGGCACAAGCCAACAAATACCTGCACCAATGTACACACCTCTGCACACCACACCCCCACAGTGAAACACTGAACAACGTCACTATATTGTGCCAACAGCACTGCTGGGAACTCAATGTTTATTACAAGGAACAAAAGTAATGTCCAAATAAGGCCAGTGGCCAGTCCACTGTAAAGTTTCTGAAGGGCAAATATAACCCAAACTTGACCCCCACATGTGCAAAGGAAAGTCCACTGGAAAGGATTATCAATAGGGCAATCAGACACCTCAGGGAAGAGGGGCAGTGGGTGGTGGGGGTGGGGACTCAGGTCTGAAAGGGGGGGTCTTGGGCTTAGGTTTGGGAGGTGGAGGGTGTTTGGACTTGCCCTTGGAAGGAGGGTGAGTGGGCCTGGACCAGGGGGTGACAGAGGGACCTGGGGTACCATGGGGCTTCTTCGTTCCTAGGGGAGGGGCACAGGAATGGGAAGGGCGTTATGGGGTGGACCTAGATGATGAAAGAGTGGACTGGGCAAGGGCATGGGAACGTTTAGGGACAAGACGGGGAGGGCAGTGGGTTCAAACAGTTAATTATGGGATAGGAAAAGCTTCTTAGCTGCAGTTGGAAGGGATCTGAAGCCAGGTCTGGGAGTGGAGGTTGAGGGAGTGCTTGTACCAGGTGTAGATGTGCTGGAGGTGGATGCAGGTGCCTGTTTATTATGCTTATATGTGGTGGATGTGTGTGTGGTGGATGTGTGTGGTGTGGATGTGTGCGAACGTTTGAGTGTTTTTGGAGGGGGTGGACACAGTGGGAGAAGACAGGCTGCCAGTGTATATGGATGTTGTGCGGGTGCCTGCAGGTCTGGTGAGTGTGCTGCAAGTGTCTGTGAATGCAGTTGTGTGAGTGCAGGTGCGGTGTCTGGGGTGCATTTCTGATGTTAGATGTTGTGGTGACTGCATGAATTGGGGCAGCAGCAGTGATTGAGGGTGCAGTGAATATGGGTGTGCATGGTGAGGTGACATACAGGGTGGAGGGGGAAGTTGACACACTGGGGGAGGTGGATGTTGTTTTGTGTGCTTTGGTATGTTGGGTGTGTGCCTGCCTGTGGTGGGAAGTGTGGTGCTTGTGTTTGTGTGCTTCTTGTGTGTTGGTCTGTGTGCATGGCTGTCTGTATGTGTTCTTGGGATGGGTGAAGGGAGTGGGGTGCTGGAAGGGGTAGAGGTGGTGGGAGGGGGATGGAAAAACCAGGAACACTGGCTGCCTTCAAAGAGGAGGCCCGAGCCTGAAAAGATCTCTGGAGGCCAGACATGGCACTGTGGATGCCTTCCAGGTAGGCATTGCATTACTACATCTGGGATGCTAGCCCCTGGATGGTATTCACAATGGCTGTCTGCCCAACCGAGATGGTTCTCAGGAGGTCAATAGCCTGACTGGGACAGGTGATGAGGTGCCTTGGTAAGGGGCCATGGGCAACTCAGTGGGGAGCAACTGGGAGGACGGTGATGGAATGGGGGTTGCAGAAGATGCCAAATAATGGGTGGGCCCAGTAGGGTCCGCCACTACCAGGGAGCTGCCATCGGAGGAGGTATCAGAGTCACTACCTCCAGTGGTAGTTGCCTCCCCGTGGTACTCCCCTTGCCCTCCAACCCACTGGTCCCCTTGGCGTCGGTAGACTCTGCCTCTTTGGAACCGTGGGCTGCTGCATCCCTACTCACCGGTGCCTCAGCTCCCTTGCCATATGATGCTAATGTATACAGTGACACAAGAGCACAGGGGCGGGGAAACAAAACAAGAAATAAGTATGTCAAATCCTGAAAATATGTACATTTTGAGTCACAGACACTCCCACCCAGGTCAGGCACGAACTCTCAACATACACAACATACATTATGGATGTGCCCCTGACTAGTAGGCATGACCCCAGCATATACCATATAACCTTCATGAAACATGACTCTGATACACTGTGTGAAGTGAACCCATGAGAGACCTTGCCAAGCCTATACATCTATATGTTCATGAGACCTCAATGACCACAATGAATACCAGATGACAAAAAGGGGACCCCTCTTAGGCCTATAGACTCTGCCAAAACTAGCTATGACATTATCCGAAGGACGTGGAGGGGGGCAGGACTGCAGGGACACAACTGTCTAAGTGCCTGACACTACAATCCATGCATCCCACAGCACCCAAATAAACCCATCAAAGTGGTATCGCAACAGTGTTGGTACTCACCCCCTTGTGGCTGCTGTGCTGCTTTCAAGCACCCATCCAAATCTGGATAGGCCATCACCAGAATGCGGGACATTAGGGGAGTCAGGGTCCGACGGCACCCCTTCCTCGTTGGGACGCCTTACCCAGTTTGGCCTCTCCGGTCTTCCTGGCCCAGCACCTCAGGTCCTGCCACCACTTCCTGCAGTGGGTGCTCTGCCAGTTGTAGACCCCCAGGGTCCACACTTCCTTGGCAATGGCTTGCCACAGGCCTTTCTTTTGATGGGCGCTGACCTGCATGGGACACACAGAGCAATGAAACAGAGGTCAGTGTGTGTGCCTCGTACACAAATGCCATGCCCTTTCATACTGACATGGCCCATGGAGACATGCATATGAACAAATTACAAGCAGAAAGTGTCAGACAAACTCCTGCTGGGCTGCCATACATCAAACACACATGCATACAGGCATCCGTCCCAATCACACACATCTAAGGATGACAGATGGCAACTCACCTGGTCCTCTGGTCATCCACACAACTTCATATATAGGGGTAGAACCCCGTCCACCAGGTTCTCCAGCTCCTCAACGGTGAAGGCCAGTGCCCGTTCCCCTGCGACACATGCCATCTCAGGGACCAGAGTCAGGACACAGCAGCACACGCAATGGAGTACTACCCTTCACATGATGTAGGAGTAAAGTGTCAAGGGTCTGTCAAAATGGCGGTGTGCACCATCACTGCCGGCAGCAATCATGATTGGCCCAGGTTCCCCATTGCCAACTATGTAATACAATGATCAGGTGCACGGCGGTGAACACTGCATACTGCCATGACGACTAACGCCAGCGGAATGAAGTCAATTCCACGCTACCATACCTGGATGGCAGGAGGCTCAAATTTTGCTTTCACAACATCTCCATAGCCTTGCTGGGGGCCTCATCCATTGCCTCATTCTCGCTCCCCTTTGTTGATTACTGACATGATTCTTAGATCCTCACGTGTACTCACGGTTGGAAGTGTGTATACAATGTGATGCCATTATGACAGAGAAACCTCAGCACACATTAGCCTGACGGTGTACCTGATTCTTTCTGTTTGTGCGCGTTACCTATGTGATGCATTTTAAAAAGTACAGTGACATCATGTGATGCAAGTGTATGTTGACACTCAAAATGTGTTCTTCCCTCCCCTATAGGTACAGGCCCAGATGGCAGGGGAGGGCCCCATCTGTTTACTGACCCCTGTTTGATCTGGCCACTATGGAGGAGCGTCACATCATTATTACCTACTGACTTAATAGAGCTACAATCCATGACCTCTGCATTAAAGGATCCTATTCTGAAGCCGGCCAATCGGATTAAGCATGCCATCCGTGCAACTGTGCAAGTGCTATCTGTGCTACATTTTTTGACCACAGGCTCATTTCAGGTGACGGTGGGCATGGCTTCAGGGGTATCACAGCCAATGTTCATCCACATCCTGTCCAATTTCCTGGATGCATTTGGTCAACACTCGCAAATTTATGTCCAATTTCCCCAGAGGGTTGAACTCACTGCCATCAAATCTGGATTCTATGCCTTTACTAATATCCCCATGTGATAGATGCCATTGATGGAACCCACATAGCCCTCATACCCCCAAGAGTGAATGAACAGGTGTATAGGAATCGTAAGAACTATCACTCCATGAACGTACAATTGGTGTGTACTGCTGATCAGTACATTTCACATGTCAATGCCAGGTTCCCAGGATCAGTCCATGATTCATTTGTCCTGAGAAACAGCAGTGTGCCACACATGATGGGACTACTACAGGGGGACAGAGCTTGGCTCATAGGTGAGTGTGTATGACACTGGATCGCTTACATAGCTGACAGCCAGGCTGTATGCAAGTAAAACCTGTTTGTTCAAGTACTCTTTTGCCCACTTTTGCAGGTGATTCTGGCTACCCCAACTTGCAATGGCTCCTGACAACTGTGAGGAATCCCAGGACAGATGCAGAGAGGAATTGTAATAAAGCCCAAGGTCATACTAGGAGGATGATAGAGTGCACTGTAGGACTCCTGAAGGCAAGATTGTGTTGCCTCCATCTCTTTGTAGGATCCCTGTACTTTGTCCCTGACAAGGTGTATAAGATAGTGGTGGCCTGCTGCATGATTGCACAACTTGGCTGTGAGGAAAGCTATCCCCCTTCTGGAAGAGGGTGTGCTGTCCAACCAACCCTGCAACCTCAGAGGAGGGATGAGAATGATGGTGATGACGAAGAGGGAGAAGATATCAACTCCAGGACCCAGCTAATGCGGCTATACATCCAGTACTGTTCAATGATGCTTATATCTTCACTGCATATTTTCAGTCTGACTCATGTTATAAGTACTGTGGTATGTTTTGTCAGTGACAATGCTAAATCATGACTGAAGTGGCATGTGCCAGGGAATCCAATTTTAGGTACAGTGTGACATAGTTCAGACTCTACAGTGTGTTGGATTCCCTCCTGCAATAACAGTGGGATTATGATAGTAACTGGCTAATGCATTCACATTCACAATTGATCTCTCATATTGATTAAGGACATATCATTTGAGTGCACAGGTGTATTATTCAATGGCAATATATACATAAGTGTTGAGAGAGTGAAAGGGAGTGGGCACATGGTGAAAAACATACTCAGGTACATATGCTCAGCTGTTGGTTGCACTGGGGTATATCCATGTGGCCATTGGAAGATGGTGTGATGGCAGTGGCATGTCAACAAGGTAGCTCAGTAGCACACAAGGGAGACAGTTCAGGGCAGAGTCACTTCCTGACTCTGGGCTTGGCTGGTGTTTCAGTGGCATATCAGGGTCTGAGTGCACATTTGCGAAGGTGCAGCTGGGTTGCAGGGGTAGGGTTGCTGGTGTCCTGTGAGGCCTCTGGCAGTGCCACCAGTCCAGTGGATGCTGCAGATGGCAGGCCAGTGCCCTGGCTAGTGGTTGGGGCCTGCAGGTGGGTAGAGGACTCAGGCTGGCTGTGGTACTGGTGCTGCAGCACCCCTGCAATGGAGGCCATGCTGGCATTGAGCTGTTTCCATTGCTTCATGGCCTACTGGTGGTGTGCTCTCTACAACCTCTAATTCTGCTCCAAGGTGGCCAGGATCTGGCCCATCCTGTCCTGGGAATGGTAGTATGCTCCCAGGACAACTGAATTTACCTCCTGGGCTGCTGCATCCATCCTTTGGCCACCTCCTGGGCCACTGATGCCCTCCAACTGGCCCCCTTTGCCTGTGTCCCCTGCACAGGATCTGGCAGTTCCACTTGCACTGGGCCCTTCATCATCCTGCCTGTTGGTGGGTGGCGACTCTGGCCTCTATACATGTGGGCAGCCAGTCCGTGGCTGGGAGACACTGGTGTGGGGTCGTTTGGCCAGAGCTAATGATGGTGGCTGAGTGGTAGGGGTATCAGTGGTGTCCTGGGTGGGGCTTCTGGAGGGTGACAGTCCAAGACTGTGGGATGGGACAGGGATTTGCTCTGTGTTCCAGACAGCCCTCTGCACTCTCCTGAGTGGGGCCTCCATCTTCAGTTGGAGGTCTGGCACTCCTTGATGCCTCTGTCCGGGTGGCATGGGTGGTGGCGCCTGTGTGTGAGAAAATAGGCATGTGGGTGTCCTGTACTTTTTTGGCAATTGCTGCACTGGTCTGCACTAACTGATGGTTATATTCCCCTGTAGTGGCATGCAAGGTCCCTTCATGTGCATTTTGGTGCATTTTTTGTGGGTGTGGAGGTGCATTGTGGGTGCTGTAGTGCCACTGGGATTCCATGCATGGGTAGTGACTGTGCAACGGGGGCTGGATGGTGATTTGTTTGTGGGATTGTGGGCATGCAGGGGACTTGGATGTGGGTGTTGTGGACTGGGTAGGGGATGGGGTACTGGTGGTAGTGAGGGGATGGTGTGATACATGCATTACAGGTGTGGTGACTGTTAAGGTATTGTAGCTGACTTACCCGAGTCCAGTCTTCCAGTGAGTCCGGTGAGACACTCTGGGTGCAGGATAGCCAGGACCTTCTCCTCCCAGTCGGTGTATTCGGGGGGAGGAGTTGGGGGACCATCAACAGTCTTCTGTATGGTGATGTTGTGCCAGGATGCCATGGACCGCACCTTCCTGCGCAGGTCGTTCCATCTCTTCCTGATGTCCTCCCTTGTGCGTGGATGGTTTCCCACTGCATTGACCTTGTTGACTATTCTTTGCCATAGCTCCATCTTCCAGGCCAAGGGTGTCTTCTGCACCTGTGCCCCGAATAGTTGTGGCTCGACCCTTAGTATTTCGTCCACCATGGTCCTTAGCTCCCTGTCTGTGAAGTGGGGGTGCTTAGGGGGTACAATGGTGTGTGTTGTGGGTGGTGTGTTTTAGGTGTATTGGTGAGGGTGCTGTTGTGTGGTTGGGTGTGTGGCTTGTGATGGTGTTTGGGAAATGTATGGGTTTTGGTGGTGTATTTGTATGTGTGACTTGTATGATGTTGAGTTCAGTGTATGCGTGCTGTGTTATCAATATCTGTTGTGCTATTGGTGTTGCAAAGGATTGTGGAGGTGTGGATATGTGTGTTTTATAGTCTTGTGGATGTGTGTCAGGTGTGTGGGTTTGAAACTTGCCAATGTGTGCATTTGTTGTTGGTGGGTCCCATTGTTGGCCGTGGCGGTCCATACCGCCAATGGTCGTTCAACATTCACTGTCTGCCAAGCAGATTTCTGCATCATTATTTGGTGGACAGATGATTTGTCTGCATGGGGTCGACGGGTGGGGTGTACTGCCTTTCTGCTGTCGTTGGCCCTGGTGGTGGGTGAAGGTTGCAGGATTTTTGGAGGTTTGTCTTTTTGGCATCATTTTTCATCGGTGTTCAGTTCACCGCCACTGGTGGTCTTTTGTTTGCTGTCAGCACGGCAGTCGGCGGTGATTACCACCAAGTTCATAATGAGGGCCTGAGAGTTAGTGAAATTTTCACCTGAGCGTGGAGGCATCCATAATTGGTGAGATTTTCAGGAGCAATAGCAGTGAACTGATGAAATGGGGAAGCAGCTCCTTGCAAGAGGCTGGTCATAATAAGGCGATAAGGGCATTTTAGTTAATCCAGACTTTCTGAGGTTCTGAAGTACCTCCATGAAGCCCAGGATAGTCCACTCATTAGAATTAATCATGATGGCTCTCCTGCTACATTGGAAATGGCTACATTTCGGCTCTGCAGCAGAAGAAATTGCAGCATAACAAATTGTCTTGTGCTCAAACGGTTCACACATTATTAAAATGTGCAATGTAAATGTAGACACAAACAACATTCTCGAATTAGGAGACGTTTGAAGGGGGCGGTCGGACTTCATAAGACTCTCATGATATAGTCAGCATAGCTAACGCTTCTTTCCTTGTTCAGAGTATCAGAAAAACTGCTAAAGACAAATCACCCCTTAAAATGTACGGAAGGTACAGCTCCAGCCTTCATAAATGCTTGCTAAAATAATTGCTGTCTTTATTTCAAAGCACCTCTGCAATCACACGTTCAATCTGTCCCAGGCGCTGTGAGCGCACTATTACTACTTAAAGACAAAAGTTGACAGCTGCGAAAGAAGCCTAATTGCGAAACCATTTAGAATTACTTGAAATGAAAAATTAATGCAGAAACCTGGTTCTCGGAGTGCATCACTCACATATAATCAAACACATTTTCAAAGTTGCTGATTGTCACCTTTGTTGCACATCATCTAAAGATGTCAATTGAACAAACCTTTTATCACTTTTTTCAGGCTGTGTCGCAATCTAATAATGTTTTCGTTCTGTACAGCACATACGACTTGCTAAGACTACAGATGGTTGATTAGAAATGATACTCTTCTTGGGATTTCTGTATATATTTTCCTAAATGTCACGTCGTGATGATTTCCTAATGTAGAAGAGGCTACTTCAACATTTTCCAAGACTCTTCGCGTTAAAACATATGATAAATATGTCAAGATTTGTCATACTTTTGGCTTCAGCACATAGTTATCTTGAAAAATCTGAATCTATAAGTCGATTGGTATCGCAGAACATTAAAACAGATCATTATTTATGCCGATGTGGCTGAATAATTTGAGATATATACCATTTGCTACTTGTGCAGTTCACTTACATCATTATAGTTCCCAAACTAGGCAACAACTAGTTAAACCGTGCGTAAATGTACATTAATGAATATAGCTACGTTTTAGAATTTTCCCAAACTGGAAATAGAAAGATTTTCCTTAAAAGGTCAGCAAAAGCATCCTCTTTAAGAGAAACAAGTTTAAAAGAACTGAGCAGAGAGCTTGAGTTGAAATGTAAGGCGAGGTAGGCTGTTGTATACGTGTTATATTGTACCGATGTACAATTGAAATGACTGCAGCTAATGAATGAATTTGTAGCAAATTAACTTTTCCGGGTAGTCTTTCCAGATTTTTAGCATTTGCATTGGATTATTTTTGCTGGATCCAGGACTCTGTTTCCTATAACACTGCCAGTCACAGCATGAATGTTTGCTCTAAACACGTACTGTAAAA
Source organism: Pleurodeles waltl (assembly GCF_031143425.1). Taxonomy (NCBI): domain Eukaryota; kingdom Metazoa; phylum Chordata; class Amphibia; order Caudata; family Salamandridae; genus Pleurodeles; species Pleurodeles waltl. The sequence goes on along the minus strand of NC_090437.1, from coordinate 804,332,440 downwards.
TTGGTTACACTCTGTTTAACTTTCCTGTAATGTCATGGTAAGTTGGCAGAGGTCCTTCACCAGGCTCTAAAGGTTAAATATCATTGCATGATGCGGTTTATATTTACCCGTCCCTACAGGTATGACAAATTGTATGGCTTCAGAGGACACCATTCTGTCCAAACTAGAAAAAAATAGATAAGTCACCACTAAGTGTGCTCCACAAGCCAAGAGGGTTGATTCATGACGAATAAAAATGCAAGAAATAGTAAAGAACAACATGCACGGCAGTGAAAACATGTCAAAAGCTTTTTGTCACTGCCGATCGAGTAACATTTTCCTTCACTAGGCTTGTATGGGAATAAATATAGGCCCATATTTAGGAAAAGTTAGTGCTGTCTTTGCAACATTATTTTTGACGCAAAAGCGGTGCTAACTAGTGTCATATTTATATTTTGTCAGTAGACCAGTCTAGTGACAAAAATCTAGACCTTGCATCATTTTTGGGAGCTTCACCCAACCTTCTGTTGTTTGACGACAATGATAGGCAAGATAGGCGTTCCCCAATAAAAAATTATGATAGGTCGTTAGTGCCATATTTATGATCCAGGTGATAAAATACCTAGGAGAAATGGTGCTAACACTGGCTTGTGTCAAAATGTTTAAGTTATACAGGGAAGCACATTGCAATCACCTTGGAGTCCACCATGGTGTCACTATTTTAGGCACCGATAGGCCCACCACCAACACCACAGAGATGCTGCAAGTGGAGGGAGCCCATCCACCATAAGTATACATCCTTGACAGTAGTGTGCCATTGGGGGCCTCTTACATGAGGTCCCCTGGCTAGCACTGGTGCTGTTGGGGTTGTCCTGGGGACACTGGTCCCCTGTGATGGACATTGCTGTTGTTTTCCTGCCTCCTGTCTATTCTTGGACAGGCATAATTTGTTGGCTGCCTGTATGACCTAAAAATAGAGCCTGGCAGTTGTGCATCATTTTTCATAAATATGGGCCATAATGTTTTATAATTTAACCATGAAAAGCAGTGGAAAGTGCTTGAAAATGATTTTTACTAATTGTCAAAAGTCAAAATTAATTGTGATAATAGAATTTGTTGCATCAAGAGAGGGAAAGTAATTTTAGGAACTGTTTCCTAAAAATCAATCAGAACTATTCTAATGGCTCCTGGCTACCTTTCCTCAATGGGCTGTGATAATATTCTGCTTACATATAAAGTGCTGGCCTAGCAGAAAATAATACTGCCCATTTGAAGCCACGAAGACTTTTGCCTTTTAAACAATGTTCACTTACCTGGGTTGATCAATTTCAGAGGAGGAGGAATAAATTGTATCACAAAGGACTTCAACAACAGCCTCAGCTTTTACTTGAAAATTCCCAATAGAGTCCCAAGTGAGAGAATATTTTAGCAGACTCTTAAATATTCAGCTCTGTCCACATTACAAGATGATCCTAGGTTGACCTGGTAGCGGGCACATAGCTTGTGAGAGGGCAGCATGCCTAGTGTCATCCTGAATGAAATACTGTACACTGGATTACAATGAATTGAAGAAGAAATGCTGAAAAGAGGGTTGAGTTTTCATAGGAATTATGCAATGTTTGGGAATTTATAATTCTCTATCCACTTGCTACCTACAGAATAAGATATGCAACATCCCCACTAATTGTATGGAATATGGGTGGTCCAGGGAAACATCTGCAGAAATAAAGAACTCTACCTGACTTACTGCAAAAGGAAGCCTAGAGGACTTCCAATCTCTAGTTGAACCAGGAACTTAAATGGTTCAAGTATTATCCAGCTGACGTGTCTCTCACTGCCTCAGGAATTGAATAAGGCAGTGGGAGTGATCCATCCCATCCTTTGAGAATGATTCAGCTGCCCAGCCTTAAGTGAGCTGCCTGGAACAAGGCACAATACCAACTAGCCTTCCTTGATATCCTGGCATTGAGGAAAATACCAGAAATAACTTTCAGATCATAAGAACAGACAGAGCAATTTATTCCATCGTTCTGGTGGAGGACAGCCTGACCGGAAAACTATAAATCAGGCTTTTAAGCCCTCATTATAACTTTGGCAGTAAAGACCGCCTACCGCCATGGTGACAGCCGCCAAGAAACCATTGCTGCGGCTACCAGCCATCCACCATAATATGACCACAGCCGGATTTCTGCCACAAGAAGGGCGGAAATCCAGCTGTGGCCATGCCGGCGGATCGCGGTATGGTGACGCTGCTACCACCAGCAGCGCTACGCCAGTACACCGCCGCCAGCCATATTACGATAAATAATACAGCCTGGCAGTGTTCTGCTGGCAGGCCCTGCTGGCGGTAGCAGTGCCCCGTCTCCTGCAGGAGGACTCCCTGGATCCAGGTAAGTCGGGTCTCCGACAGGGGAGGGGGTAGGGGGTGTTGTTTGTGTGTGGGGGTGTGTGCATCTATGTATGTGCGTGAATGAGAGGTAGGGATGGTGGGGGGGTATCTGGAGAGGTAGAGGGGGAAACCCCTGTCAGTGACAGGGAAGGAATTCCCTGTCACTGATATGGCCTACCACCATGGTTTTCATGACGTAACGAATGCCACGAAAACCATGGTGGTACACAGGGTCATAATCCGTTGGGCAGAACAATGGCAGCCGCCAGGCTGGAGATAGATATCTCCAGCCTGGCAGCTGTTACCGCCATGGTAGGCGGAGTGGTACATTGGTGGGTTGGCTTCAGCCAACCCGCCATAATGTGGCGGTAAGTACCATCAGCCTGTTGGCGGTGCTTACCACCACATTAACTCCGACCTCTGGGGTTGTAATGACCCCTTTAGTCTCTAACATGTCTGCTTGAAGTTCATGTGCAAATGTGGTCGAAATGAGTGTGTACAAGGACTTCACTCACACAGAATAACATGGCAAGTAAGTCCTTCTAAAGTTAAGAAATCCCATCAGGGCCTGTAATTTCTTAACATTTTTGGAGACTGGGAGGTGGCACACTTTAAAAAAAAAAACATTGCCAGACTCCTATGATAATTCGTATCTAATAAAAAATCACAATTATGTAGGAAATATATTTCTTTTAAACATTTAGGCCCTCATTACCACCTTGGCGGTCGGTGATAAAGCGGCGGTAATACCGCCAACAGCCTGGAAGTAAATACCACCAAATTATGACCATGGCGGAAACAGCTCAGACAGACAGCCACTTTAACACACACACCACCAGGGCGGAATCAACAGGCACCACGACAGTAGCCACCTAAAGCCAGGCGGAAGTCAATGTTCCGCCCACTGTATTATGAGACAGGAAACCACCACCTTTTTTGGGGCGGTACCAATGACATCAAAAGCCTGGTGGAAACACTGCACAGAAGAGAAACAAATCACCTTTGGAGACTCAGGGAAGAACCACGCCGCCATGGAGCCCGAGCTGCACATATTGCCAATGCTGTTCTACGTTCTGCCTCACCACGATCACCAACGACGCTGAAGACGACCACGGTGAGTACAGCCCTCTAGCACACATGGGAGGGAGGGAGGAAAAAGAGAGTGACACACACACGCAAACCCCCACCCCCAACACCATACACACAAGCAGATGCAGTAACATAACATATTGACCCCGTATCCCCCAGGAATAATGCAAGGACAATACCAATAGATCAAAGTGAGTGTAATAAGATAAATATAATAATAATACGTGCATCCAAATAAAACAGTATATACATATGTACAAATGAAGGGTCACTGCCCAGTCCTCAATTTTTGTGGGCCACAGGGCCACATAACAAAGTCCAAGGCCCCACTTGACTCCTGCAACAACACAGAGAAAACACTGCAGGGGCATCAGGTCAAAAATAGGCAGGCACCTCAGGGGGGACAGGGAAGGGGGTCACTGCAGCCGGCAGATGGAACTACACCACTGGTCCTGGAGGGGGCAACATGCCCATTACTCTGTCCTGGGGAGTGCAAGGCCACAGTCTCTCAAGTGGGTGACTTGCCCACATGCTCTGGAGGGGGCAACATGCCTATTACTCTGTCCTGGGTAATGCAAGCCCACAGACTTGTCCACTTGCTTTGGAGGGGGCAACATGCCCATTACTGTCCTGGGGAGTGCAAGGCCACAGTCTCTGAAGTGGGTAACCTGCCCACTGGTTCTGGAGGGGCCATCATGCCCTGTGATCTTCATCCTGGGGAGGATGGGGTGAGTGGATGGCTTCTCCACTGGTTCTTGAGGGGGCATTGTGCCCTGTGATCGTCATCCTGGGGAGGATGGGGTGAGTGGATGGCTTCTCCACTGGTCCTGGAGGGGGCAATGTGCCCTGTGATCTTCATCCTGGTGAGGAGGGTGTGAGTGGATGGCTTCTCCACTGGTTCTGGAGGGGGCACCGTGCCCTGTGATGCAGATCTCGGGGAGTGCAAGGTCACAGTCTCTCAGCTGGGTGTCATACCCACAGGATTTGGAGGGGGCAGGCCGCTCAACAGCCTATGGAGGCAGGTCTACAGAATGTCCGCTGGCGGTGACGGCTGTTCAGTGGTTGCAGTGGTGGTGCTGCTGGTTGTGGGGGGAAGCTCCAGCCCATCCCCTGCAGCCTTGGATGGCTGCCCACTGGTGCTGCTGCTGCTGGTAGTGGTGCTGGTTGTGGTTGTGGAGCTGGTGATGGTGCAGGTGGTAGTGCTGGGGGAGGCTCCAGCCCATCCCCTGCAGCCTCAGACTGCTGCCCACTGGTGCTGCTGCTGCTGCTGGTAGTGGGGGGAGGCTCCAGACCATCCCCTGCAGCCTCAGACAGCTGCCCACTGGTGCTGCTGCTGCTGGTGGTGGTGGTGCTGGTGGCAGAGCTGGTGGTGGAGCTGGTGGTAGTGGTGGGGGGAGGCTCCAGGCCATCCCATGCAGCCTTGGATGGCTGCATCACTATGGTTGGTGGTGTGGGCTCCGACTGAGTCCCAGCACCAGGCCCCTTGTCCTTTCTGCCTGCTAGTGCAGGCCCCTTGCCCTTCCTGGCAGCAGCTGGGGGTGGCTACTTGCTCCTTTTGGCAGCAGCTGGGGCTGGCTCCTTGTTCCTTTTGGCAGCAGCTAGGGATTGCACCTTCTTTCCAGCAGATAGTGGTAGCTCCTTGCCCCTCCTGGCAGAACTTGGGGCAGGCACCCTTTCCGTGTGGCTGCCTGGTGCCCGGGATCCTTTCCCACCATGAGTTGCTGCTGATACTACTGCCCATGGACTGGGTGGCTGAGGTGCTTGCCTGGGTTGTAACCACCCTGGCCTGATTTGAAGGACGGGGGGAGGAGGGGGAGGGAAGAGGTCAACAATGGAGAGGAAGAGCTTCTTAGGGACATTGGGGCGGGAAGAGGGAGAAGGTTTGGGAATGGAGGAAGAGGGAGTAGTTGTAGGAGGTGTCTGTCTGCTGTGCTTGGGTGCAGGTGCATGGGCTGGATGCTGTTGTGAGGTGGATGGCTGTTGGGTGTCTGAGTGCTTGCGTTTGTGTACTTTGGGAGGAGGGGGCACAGACACAGTGGAAGAGGACACAGGGGGCGTGTGCATGGATGTGGGGGTGGTGACTGCCAGTGTGGTGTGTGCTCTGATAGGTGTGCTGGTGATGTTGGTAGTGGATGAGGATATTGTGCTTGCAGGTGTGAGTGTAGATGCAACTGGGAGGGAGGTAGACAAGGAGGAGGAGGGAGACACAGTGGAGGCAGTGGATGTTGGTATGTCTGCATCTGCATGTTGTTTGTGTGAGTGCCTGTGGGATGAAGTGTGGTGCCTGTGTTTGTCTGTGCCACTCTTGTGTGTTTTCCTGTGTGCATGCTCGTCTGCCTGTGTGCTTGGGATAGGTTGGGGTTGAGGGGAAAGGGATTGGGTAGAGGAAGTTGGAGGGGGGAGGGTGGATACAGGGACAATGGCTGCCATCAGAGAAGAGGCCAGAGCCTGGATTGATCTCTGTTGGGCCGCCAAGCCAGTGTGAATGCCCTCCAGAAATGCATTGGTTTGTTGCATTTGGGCTACCAGCCCCTGGATGACATTCACAATGGTTGACTGCCCAACAGAGATGGATCTCAGGAGGTCAATTGCCTCCTCACTCAGAGCAGCAGGGCTAACTGGGACAGGGCTTGAAGTGCATAGGGAGAAGGAGATGCCCACCCTCCTGGGTGAGTGGTCACGGGCAACTCGATGAGGAGCTGCTGGGAGGGAGGTGCTGGTACGGGGGGTGGCTGTACCTGTAGATTGGGTGGGCACAGAAGTGTCTGCCACCACAATGGTGCTTCCATCAGAGGAGGTATCCGTGTCCGAACTGTCCCCTCCAGTCTTCGCCGTGGTGCTCCCCTTGCCCTCCGTCCCACTGGTGCCCTCATTGTCGGTGGACTCTGGCTCCTCGGTCCTGTGGGATGCAGCTCCCTCCGTCACCGGTGCCTCTGCTCCTCCACCAGATGAGGCTAATGCACATAATGACGGGGTGACAAAACAAAAAGGGGGGAAGAAACAAAGGATACACTTGGTCAATGGCTGCACCAACACCACTGTTGGAGTACACAACATACTCACACACAGGGAACAGCTCTACCAACTAGCCAATGTACTACCAGTAACAATGCTAGTCATCAGGGCATGGGGAGGGACACATACCGCCAACTGCAGCATACCTGGGACCCACACAGCCCTGCCCAGTAATGGATACCTACTAGTTAGGTAGGAGGAATTTCACATAAGAACCCCGCCCAACTTGGGACCTACTCTGTAATGTCAGGCCTGGCCTAGGAGCACCCACAGGCACACATCCCCCCCACCCGGATACCACCACACCCAGCGTAAGCAGTAATAATGGGAACTGTACTCACCCATTTGTTGCTGCTGTGATGCCCCCATGCGCCCATTCAGCTCCAGATAGGCCACCGCCAGTATGCGGGCCATCAGGGGGTCAGGGTTCGACAGGCACCCCTTCCTCATTGGGAGGCCATCCCCAGCTGGGCTTCTGCCGTCTTCCGTGCTCAGCATCTCAGGTCCTCCCACGATTTTCGACAGTGGGTGCTCCGCCTGCCGTAGACCCCCAGGATCTGCACTTCCTATGCAATGGCATGCCATAAACCCTTCTTTTGATAGCAGAGGAAATATACACAGGGAAAGGTATAAGTCAGACTGTCCTGCCTGTTACACTCATGGCCCACCATATCTCTTCCCATCCCCTTACGCACAGACATGGCCCAGCATACATGCTGCACGCTGCCCAGTGCCCATCCAGCAACCCGCCTACAGAAGGCCTTCACACACACCACTCCATGCATTCATGCCCCATGCATCGTGCTCACAGTGCACTCATCTGTTGGTCTGGAGGCCCATACAGCAGTCGGTACTGGGGTAGGACCCCATCCACCAGTCTCTCCAACTCTGCCGAGGTGAATGTAGGGGCCCTCTCCCCAGTCACTTGAGCCATGGTCGTTTCCAGACACAGGTCACAGCAGCACATGCAGTGTAGGTCCGCTCTTGTTGAAGGTCAGGTAGCAAGTAAGTGAACAGTTATAAAATGGCAGTGACATCCGCGGCGGTGCATACCGTCACTGCCGGCGTACATCACCATTGGACGCTGTACCCCATAGGGCCCAGTGATAACCAAGGAGGAGTTGCACGGCGGTTCCCGACCGCCTCCCACAACGGCACACATCTTCAGAAGAATTACCTCACTTCCACCTGTCCCTCCATACAGGACAGGCAGACTCCATTTCAGGGGGGGGGGGGGGGGGGGGCAGGCCATGTATCCTAACTGTGTCACAGGTCACAATTGTACATTCAGGACATATGCCACAAATCATTTCTAAAAATCACATCATGCATTGAACTGTAGTGGTTACAATGTACAGATTATCACCAGCTCCTCACTCTTTTGCCCCATAGATTGCAACCACTGCAGATGAATAGGAGATAGAGACATCACCCTGTGTACAAACCCCTAGTGTACTCGGCAACAATGGAGGACTGGCACATAATACTCACCTACAGACTTGACAGGGCCACAATCACAGAGTTGTGTGCCCAATTGGAGCCTGACTTAATATCTGCAATCCGTCACCCCACTGGGATCCGCCCTCTTGTGCAAGTGCTAGCAGTGCTCCATTTCTTGGCAACTGGTTCTTTCCAAGTGATAGTGGGCTTGGCAGCAGTAATGTCACAGCTAATGTTCTCAATAGTGCTGACCAGAGTGTTGTCTTCCCTGATTAAACACATGTGCAGCTACATCATTTTCCCCCAAGTGGAGGATTTGGCAACAGTGAAGGCTGACGTCTATGCAATGGGACATATCCCCAACATTATTGGGGCTATTGATGGTACACATATTGAATTTGCCCCCCCCGGCAAAATGAACAGGTCTTCAGAAATCGAAAAAGTTTTCACTCAATGAATGTGCAGATGGTGTGTTTGGCGGACCAGTACATCTCCCATGTCAGTGCTAAGTATCCAGGCTCAGTGCATGATGCCTTTATCCTTAGGAATAGCAGCATCCCAAATGTGATGTCCCAACTCCAGAGGCACAGGGTGTGGCTAATAGGGGAGCCCTGGTTCCCACCCAGTGGAAGTTGGTGTATGGGTATGATGTGGACCATAAGGGTTAGCATGTGGCTATCAGTTGTCCCTTAATATTTGCAGGTGACTCTGGTTATCCCAGCCTCTCATGGCTACTGACCCCTGTGAGGAATCCCAGGACAAGGGCAGAGGAACGTTACAATGAGGCACATGGGTGAACAAGAAGGATAATTGAACATACATTTGGCTTCCTGAAGGCCAGGTTTCAGTGACTCCATCTAACAGGTGGATCCCTGTGCTACTTACCCAAGAAGGTCTGCCAGATCATCGTGGCATGCTCTAAGTTGCACAACTTTGCCTTAAGATTCCATGTGCATTTTCTGCAGGAGGAGGAGTCTGGAGATGGCAGTGTGGCAGCAGTGGACTCTGTGGACAGTGAAGATGAGGAGGCAGAGGATGAGAATGAGGACAACAGAACTGCAGTGATTCGTCAATACTTCCAATAAAACACAGGTAAGACGGTGTAACTTCACATTTCAATGACAGTTTAATGTTTGACGTTGTCACTGGCAGGGTGTGAATTCCCACTTCTATGCCCACTCACTCTACCCCTTGGCATCTCTTTTTGCAGATGTTGGTGCCCCACTATTGCTCCTAGTGTGTACACCGCAGCCAAAAACAGGTCTTTCCTATGTATACATTACTGTACAGTTGAATTGCAATGATTAAATCTTGTTACTCATATACATACTTAAATCATTTGGCATACTCCATACTTGTATTTGTTTCAAAGTGTATTTATTGCAGTGCTCTGACGAAAAGGGGGAAGTGCAATGGGCTGGGGGATGATGGAGGAAAGTCCAGGTTAGAGTCCAGTCTATTTGTAGCACAGGTGAAATGTCCAAGGGGGCATAGGAAGGGGAGCAACGGAAGTGCAAGGTGGACAGGGTGACAGAGTGGGACACAAGGGTGACAACCAGGAGAGTCTCATTTCCTGGCAGGGGTCTTGGCAATAGTCTCTGGCTTCTGCCTGGATCACAGGAAATGTTTGCAGGGTGGTTCTCCTTCTGCAGGGGGAGGGATGCTGGTGGCCTGTTGGTCCTGTGGTAGGGCCTCCTGTCCACTAGCGGCAGCGGAGGTGGAGGGCTGTTCAGTAGTCTGGCTAGTGGCAGGGGCCCACTGGTGTGACACTGCCTCCCTCATACTGTTGGCCATGTCTGCCAGCACCCCTGCAATGGACCAGGGTGGTGTTAATGGACTTCAAGTCCTCCCTGATGCCCAGGTCCCTCCTGTAGCCGCATGTTCTCCTGCAACTTGTCCAGGATCTGGCTCAGCGTATCCTGGGAATGTTGGTATGCTCCCAGGATCGCTGTGAGTGCTTCCTGGAGAGTCGGTTCCCTGGGCCTGTCCTCACCCTGGTGCACAGCAGTCCTCCCAGTTTCCCTGTTGTCCTATGCCTCTGTCCCCTGAACCGTGTGCCCACTGCCACTGACCCCAGGTCCCTGATTGTCTTGGGTATGAGGTGTGCCCTGGGGTCCCTGTAGTGGTGGACACACTGCTGATTGACGTGCCCTGGGGACAGAGGTATGGGTAGGGTGCTGTGGTGGTGTTTTCTGAAGGGGGAGGCTCTGTGGTGGTGTGAGACTGTGCCTGGGTAACCGACTGTTCGGAGGTCCATGATAGGCCAGATTGGTCATTCAGATTCAGGTGACCAGAGTTGCAATTATCACTGTGGGCCTCTTCTGTGGGGGGACTGGATGTTGCTGGCACCTCTTCTCCGGTGACATTGGCTAGGATACCTGTGAGAAATACAGTGTTATTGTTTCTGTATGTGACATATTGTGCATGGGTGGGTTGCCCTCTATGGTTGTAATTGCCCTTACAGCTTTGCCTTGCATGAGTTGTTTTTGGTGGGCTAGCTGATTGTCTCTAGTGTGCACGCATTCATGATAGGTGTCCATGAAGGTCTGTGAGTGGTGTCCATGCCTTGGTGGTGCATGCATGGCTTGGCATTTGGATGAGTGGGTTGTGATGGTGGGGTGTGTGGGAGTTGGTGGAGTGATCGGAGTGAGGGTGGGGTGGGGGTATGTGATGGCATGCCGGTAGGGGGTTGATAATAGTATAGAGTTGACTTACCAGAGTCCAGCCCTCCTGCTACTCCTGCCAGGCCCTCAGGATGCATGATTGCCAAGAGTTGCTCCTCCCATGTTGTTAGTTTTGGGGGAGCAGGTAGGGGTCCACCGCCAGTCCTCTGTACAGCAAGTTGGTGTCTTGCTGCAATGGAACGCACCTTCCCCTGTAGGTCGTTCCACCTCTTCCTGATGTCATCCCTTGTTCTTGGGTGCTGTCCCACGGCATTGACCCTGTCCACCATTCTCCGCCATAGCTACATCTTCCGAGCAATGGATATCTGCTGCACCTGTGGTCCAAATAGTTGTGGCTCTACCCGGTTGATTTCCTCCACCAGGACCCTTAGCTCCTCCTCAGAGAATCTGGGGTGTTGTTGTGGTGCCATGGGTGTAGTGTGAGTGGTGTGGGTGAGGGTGCACAGGGTGATGTGTTGAGGTGTGTGATGTAATGTGCGTGGGTGGTGTATAGGTGATGGTGGTATGTGGCTCTGGTTGTGTGAGTGGCCTTGCTGTCTCTTTCTGTTGGCAATTGTTTGTAGTCATAAAGGGTTGTGGGTAATGTGGATGTGTGTTTTATATTGGTGTGGGTGTGTGGGTGTTTGTATGTGTCAGGTGTGTGTAATTTGAATTGACCAATGTGGTGTTGTTTTATTTGTGTGTGTGTATTTTGAGAGCAGCAGTATGTACTGCCAATGGTTTACTGCCATTGAATGTCTGTTGTGGTGATTCGTGGGTCATAATGTTGTGGGCGTAGTTCTGTTGGCGTGACGGTGTGGGTTTTGATACCACCAGTTTATCACTGACATTTGGTGTGGCGGACTTGCGTGTGTGGCTGTATAGTGACGGATTGGTATGTGTGTGTCCTAATTTGGTAAGCGGATAACCGCCGCTGCGGCGGTGTGTTGGCGGCAGTCAGCGTGGCGGTAAGTGGGATTTTCCACCAATGTCATAAGGAGGGCCTTAATCTGGAACTGTCTATGGTCAGTTTTGTCACCATGTGGTCCAGCCCTATTTTAAGTCATCCTCCATTATCTAAATGTCACCAATGTAAGATAGCACCTTGGGATCTTCTTTTAAGATCTCCATACTGTGTGCTGCAAGTAAACAGAGTTGAAATCCATTGAAGAAGAAAATGTGTATATGCTTCTCTTTCCGGTGTTATGTTTTGACTGCAAAACACATCAGAAATGTCTAAGGTTGTTTTATAGTTTCTTTGCACCAGCTTTGTCATAAGTCCTGTGCTGTAGGGAATTGGGTTACTGGTTAAGGAGGGTGAAACCCTACTCAAACATGAACTACAATTTCTGTCAGGGCAAAGGCACACGCAACTCCAAATTAACCTGTGCTGAAACCTCTGGTAGCTTGGCTCAAATCAGTCAGGCTTAATTAGAGGCAATGTGTAAAGTATTTATGTAGCATTTCAAACAGTAATAAAGTGAAAACACAACTCAAGAAAAAAGAAAAAAAGCTAACAAATTGTCTGAGACCAACATGACAAAAATCCAATCAGTCAAACCAGAGACATGCAATTTTAAAGAGGTCAGGTAAGCATAGTGCCTAAAAGCACAAAGCACCACTTATGGTGATCTTGTTGTGCTACTGCATATACAATGACTTTGACATAACTCTACACGGGTGATAATAATGACCTTAGTTCAAGATACCATCATGACTTTGAAGGATAAGCCATTGTAGCCACAAAGACACTATTCAATGTGCAAGTGACATATAAGTATGGGAGGCAACTTGGAGACAGCAACAACCTCATATCGGTGTTCATATTACCACACACATAGTACTAAGAAGAATAGTATGCTTTTCTGTTAAAAGTATGAATTATTACAGAAATAATCTGTTTCTCAGTACATTTGAAACTCCCACACAGAATATCAGAAAAACAGCCAAAAATACACATTTCAGCTAATGAAAATGAAATGAACTTTTCCAGCATTGCTAAAATTTCATTAAAATATTATCTAAAATCTAACACCCTATTGCCTATTTTTATATGCTATACCCTGAGATCATGAAATGCAAAGACACTTTCATTTTGAGTTGCTTAGGGAATTAAGGATGCACTGAATACATTGTTGACAACAAAAGCCATCTTTATCAGTGAAGACATGAAGACAGTGTTCCCTGTGACGAGCAAACACCCCCTGCAGCAGCAGTTGATCAGTCTTACTCCGGGACTGGGCTTTATCAGGTGAGTTGTGTCATCTGCGAAGTGTGAAGTACGCTGGCAGTGGATGAGATTGTCTGTGTCAGAACCTCAGTTGATAATCTGGTTGAAGTGCCTCTTTAACAAGTGGGCTAGTTAACGTGTTTGTATCCTAAGTCTTTATCAGATATTGGAATGTGCATGCTAGAATTTGGACTTCAAACTTGGTGCTATGGGCATGTTGTCGAAAAGGACATCAATTCAGACTACACTCCTTTGATCCAATATCTATGTTGTTTGTTATGTGTCCTGGACTGAAGGAGGAATCAACATTTGACCCAGATTGAAGTTGGTATTGGTCCCTGATCAAAGAGCTGGACAATATCATGTTTTTAGATAATATAAGGTCTGGGGATAATAGTGCTATAATACAAACACTGCAATGATTCTGCAAGAATAGGGAACATGGCGATGTGCATGTGCAAAGATGGAATTGGGTCCTAGCTAGGATGGAGACTAACCGATGTTCAGGCTGGTCATGTAGGAATGTGGGCCATATACAGGGATCAGGTTAGTCCCGCTTAAAAAGTTACCTTCTAAAGTCCAGTGGAAAGAATTCCATTTGCAATTGAGGAGGCCTTGAGAATCAGGGAGAGCACTGCAGATGGTTGTTGCTGTAGCACAAAAAGCAGCCTGGGTATTGTGGATGGTCATTGCTCTAGTGCAAGTATCCTGTGGGCTGTCGCGGACAGTTGTTTCTGGAGTGCAAATCTTGCATTGCATCTGTGGTGGTCTCTGGAGTGAATGAGGTTCACCAGGGCTTCACATTGGCAAGTGGTGGCTGTTGCAAGATCTTGACATGAACAGGGCAAGTCGCAGTTGCAAAGAGCCGAAAACCTCAGGATTTCTCTTTTCTTTGGAGAGGGAGCTCAACTGATGTCACACTAAGGGTCCAGGACCTAAGGGGCACCTCATTGGGATCAGCAACTCACTCCAGCAGAGGTCAGCAGGGCTCAGGCAGGTCCAGTTTCAGTTCCAGGGAGCAGGTTACTGGGCAGATGCAGGGAGGACTCTGGAGCTTGTTATGTCCCTGTAACTCAGAATAGAAGATCAGTCAGGCGACTCTTGTAGTAACTTCCACCTGGGGTGAAGGATGCAGGTCCAGTCTTCCTTCTCAGCAAGCAGGGCAGCAGGCAGTAGGGCAATAGAGTAACAAGCACCAGATTAACAGTCCTACATGCAGCAGAGCAGCAATTCAGTCCTTTAGTAGTATTCACAGGTCCAGAGGTATTCTAAAGAGCTAGGTCTGAGGGTCACATATGTATACCTGGTGCCACCTTTGAAACAGGAGAAGGCTATGCAGGTTTCCACCCTCAGAGGTGTTTTGAATTTCCTGCCTGCCTGCCCTCGCTGCAGCTTGCCACGGTGCACACAAGACTAGTGTCAAACCCTTTGTGAGTGTGCGAAGACAAATTATTTGCAATGTACAAGCATGGTAGGTGACAGCTCTGCCACCCTATCAAGTCAGAAATGGCACATATTCCCAGTACCTATTCCCCTTTTGTCTGTGTGTCTGGGAGCAATTCACAAAGAGCAACTGCCAGCCACACTTAGTCATGAGACCTAGGATATAGGCTAGAGTCACCAAATGATTAGGACAATAAAATTCAACTTTCTAAAAGTGGCATTTTCAGAATAGAGAATTAAAATCCAACTTTACCATCAAAAAGGGTTATAAATTACAATTCTCAAGACACGAAACTTGACATTCCTAACTGCTCCCTATTGAAAGTTATCACTTATTAAATGTAATAAGGTAACCCAATGTTATCCTGTGGGAGAGGCAGGCCTTGCAGCAGTGAAAAACTAATTTAAGAGTTGTTTACTACCAGAACAAGGAAAAGTTTAATGTATCTGCCCAACTGTTTAAATACACTGCAACTTGCCCTATAGACTAATTAAGGACTACCATAGGGGTGACTTATATGTAGTAAAAAGGAAGGTTTAGGCCTGGCAAATGGCTTTTTGCCAAGTCGAAATGTCAGTTTAATTTGCATACAGGCTGCAATGACAGGCTTGAGGCATGTTCAAAGGGCTTCTTAAGTGGGTGCTGCAGGTAGCATTTAATCTACAGTCCATGGGTACACATAGTGCCATTCTATTAGGGACTTACAAGTAAACTGTATGTGCCAATTGGGCGTAAGTCAATTCTACCAATTTTAAGGGAGAGAACACAAGCATTTTAGCAGTGGCAAAGTGTGAAGAGTCCTAAAGCCAACAAAAATAGGTTCAGGTTCAGAAAACAGTAGGGTAAGGGCAAAGGTTTTTGGATGACCCTTCAGAAAGAGCCAAGTCCAGCATATGCTATGAATTTTTTGTGCAGTTTGGATGTGTGAATATAAATGTATTTAGTCATAGTCTATTCCATATGATCAATCAGTTTTTAAAAATGGGAAAAAAGAGATGTTCATTGTAGACCTACATAGTGCTATGATGTCTTGGTATTGCAGCTAGTCCAAGATAGATTTAGTCGTTTGTATTGCATCTGATTTCTGATGATATAGAACCTGTATTTGGGGTTCAATATAAAAAAGAATGACATGTGGAATAGATTTATCCAACCTGCTGATTTGTATACAGTGACAGAGTTTTTTTTTTAAAGGCCATTGCATGTGTATTTTTACCTTGAGGCCTTCAAGTATGAAGGAGAAAAATCTAACATTCTTACCTCATCTTCTTGTGTAGTATTCCTTATAAAGATTGCAGGTCGGTCATCCTCTACAAGAATGATATTGTAGACACCTGATAAATGCGGGCAAAATATTTATTTAATTGTTCATGGTTTATCCCTCTCAATTTCCATTTTTACATTACTGTATATACCCCATCTGGAGAGTTTTCGCACCCATCTGGAGTTTCAGTTTATGAATATTCTTCAGTGTTATTTACCAACAGAAGCTCTCGAAGAGTCTGGTGCACTGTTGTCAATTCTGCTGTGCTGCCTAGAAGCCCCTTTCCGCAGGAGTATCTGTTCATTACAGGACATTTTTTTTTAGCTAATCTGGCTAATTTAGATTAGGAGTCTGAAACTTTCCCTTTCTTCTTTATACTAAACTCATCTTCACCTTTATTCTGGGTACTTATCTTTTCTGTGGTACTGAATTCTTCCAGTCCTCTCTGTATTTTAGCTGTCAGAGTCCAGAAAAGAATGTAAGATCAGCCGTCAGAATACTAATACAGATTGTTTTTAGTAAATCATAATCCTTCAAATTATACCCTCCTGGATGGACTCCTGAGCTAACGGTCGTTTTCTGTGCACAGGCTTGAGTTATCTCTCCCGAACACTGATCAAAGTGAAAACAGAATGCATCTAATGTGATGGCTTGATTTAACATTTCTTGTTGTGACATCAGCAAGTTATGTGCACTGTGACTCATAATAAACAACTGAAAGCCAAACTTGGCACACAAGTGAAGCATCCCAGCCATGATTTTTTTTTTTTAAACAAAAATGCTTCTGGTACTTGTAGCACAATTATTGTTTATCTCAATACACTGGATCACCCTTTGATGCCTTCTGCACTATGGAGGTACTGCATTGGACATCATACGTTCATCCAACACATTTAAAGGTTTAATCAAATGTATTCTCTTAATCCTACATAATTCAAACTTGTGACATTGAAGTTTCCAAATTTGATTGTGCGCTTTTCTTGATTTTAATGCTGCTGCAAACTTCTTGAATCTCTCACTTTTCTCTGGGAAAGCACCTTTTATTTCTGCCATGGATACTAAGGGAGAGGAAGTTTCTCAGCGGACAGTGTTGTATCCTAACAAGGTGGTGCTCAAAGCTGCCAAATGAATAACTCAGTTTCAGATAATACCCCAAGTCATCTTTGACTTAATTGTGTGCAGTTAGTTTCTGACTTGTACCGGTGCATTAATTCATTGTTATCGAAAGACCTTATCTGACTTTCAGAGAAACGGGTGACTGTTACCTAAGTTAAAACATAAAACACAGGCAGATATTTTCTAAAAATATCAATTAAAGAAAATTATATGTTAAGTTGGATTGGTTTCAATCATTAAAAGACACACAATTGTTTGTGCAAATGGTATGTTGAATGAAGAGAATGAGATTAGAATGCAATTTAAATGTGAAGTTCAATAGAACTGAATACATCATAAACAGCTCATACAAAATAGTGAAACATACTTTTTGTGGATAAAGGTAGCTAGAACTTTAGGTACCATCTCCATACATGCAGCAGATCCTAAGATCAGTAAAGTATATAAAATGTGATAATTGCCTTGATGTACCTAGTTATTAAGTTATGAAGCACACGTCTAGCCAGTTAAGATGCAAGCCATTTAAAATTTTTCCTTTCCAAATCGCCATGCCTTTTTCATACTAGTATTGTACTCTGAATCTTCAAATCAACACACCAGTAGCCTGGAATGGAAAGTCTAGGCCTGGGTGCCTTTTGAGACACATATTCTTGAGTAGGTAGGGGGGTTTCATATTGCAATACAAATAACCAAATAATTGAAAATGACAGTAATTGAAAATAGTTCAAAAAGTGTGAAAGAAGTGGTTGACTTGACTGTTAAATATGAGTATGCACATAGCAACTAGGCGAGCTTTAGTGGTGCAGCATTAGTGAGATGAATTCACAGATTCTGGGCCCTATTGCAATGCCGGTGGTTGGGCTACTGCTGACTACTGCCTGGGCCGGAAAGGAGGCCCAACCACCACTGTGCTGACAGTCTAACCGGCAAATTAGGACGCTGACGGTCGGACCATCAGTGGTCCGTCGCCACCTCCAGGACCAGAGGTCACGACGGGCTGGTAGCAGACCCATTTCCTAAGCAGCCACAGCAGTGCTGAATGATTTCTATAGCCTTTCCATGGCTGGTTTCCCGCTGTGGAAAGGCTGGAGTAAAACCTAGAAGGGGGCTATGTGATCCCCCTGCACTGTCCATGACAATGTTGTGGACAGTGCAGGGTCTCCCATGCAGAACCACTGGAATGCACACTGTCTGCATGAGTAGACAGGGCACATTTTGTGGGCGCTGCACGGCACAGTGTGCAGCTGCAATGGCCTCAGCTCCATGAGCAGCCAAGACCAATGCAGCTGTAGATGTTCCCGTCGCCACCATGGTGGGGACATCCTAATTGGGCCAGGGGAGAGGGCAGCCACCTTTGCGTGACTTCAGTAGGCCACACACAAATCGTAATCAGCCCCTTTGTGTGGTTAGACGAAGTGGGAGATTGATAGATTACAGGTTATGTCTATGACATTGATTTTACTGTATGCTTGGGTGAGCGTGCTTGCAAATATGAAGGGCGATGTAGTTTAGTATGCATAACACTGCCTTGATTCTGCTGCTGATTTTGGCTAGCTTTCATCTTGTGTTTTGCACCTGGCTTCTGAGACATTTGAACCTGTATTTGGTGCTCACTGTGAAAAATACATTGATTGCTATTGACATAGGTGCATGACAGCTAGTGCCTTTAAGCCTGTATGGCTACAAGTGGTACCAGGGATTGCAAGTATTTTCGGGATGGTTTTTGCATTGTTTGTGGTGTGGTACCAGGATAGTATAGGCAGAATATCATCTGAAATAAATATTGTGTCCTTAATGTTGCTTACTAAAATTGTACCTGTTGCAACGAATGTTAGAACATTTACATCCAAAGGGGTGACATTTTTGAAAATGATATTTAGGGCATGCTATTTAGGTCAGATGCAATTTTGTCACTTGCCCTAGTGAGTGCACCTAACTTCCTTCAGGGTTTCTCACAGACGTAGTCCTTCTGAGAAATTCCTGAGAATTACTGCCAAATAGTGCATTTTACAGTACAAATCGTACTTAAATTGGTGAAATATTCATTGTTTTGAAGGCGTGCTAATGAAATATTTCAATTCGTTTTTAATGTACTACCTCAGCTAGGCCCTTTTCTGTGGAATTGTGAGGAAAGTGATTAAGTCACACTTAAGAAAAGTCAATTTTTCAGGGCACTTTCTCTGAAGCCCATGTGGTATAACATCAGAGGGGAGATATGGGTACTAGTTGGTTATGATTGATAATCTATTTAGAATGAAGGGGACTGAAAATAAAAAGGATATGACATGTTGAAAAGACAGCAGATGCTCCATAAATTATATATATTTAATTAATAATTTGTTATAATGAATATGAGGTGTAGTGATGTAAAGATTTTTTTTTGAAGTAACGAATATCAAGGATAGTATATAATTAAGTTGTATATTTATTGACTTTACAATAAGAAGTTTTGCAACAAGCTCGATTCCAAGATGTTTCAGACTTCTACCAGAGTGTGCTTTTGTTATGCTCTTACTTGTTTGTGTCTATGATAACACTGTTTATATGCATGTTTCTCTGTAATGACGACCAACATGTGACCAAGGCCAGGATGCTTCCAGAAAACTTTAAGTATTTTTTTGCTAAGTATTTTATTTCTGCTAAGTACCAGCAACGTTAAGGCTGAGATGACTTATTTTTAGTAGAGAATGATTTGTGGAACTATATATACTTTCTTATATATTTATGTTCATATTTGTGGCAAATTATATGTTGGAAGTATCATCAAGAAGCTACAAGTGAGAACCTTACAACATGTAGGAGCTTTAAAAATGTAGATAAGAGATACTCCATGGCGATTCATTTTATAGAATTTCACCTAGGCCCACACAAGAGATTCAAACATTATGGTATAAAACATATCCGAGCACACCCGAGCAACAGGCTGGCGGTAAGGGGGTCAGAATCCCCATGGCAGCGCTGCTTGCAGCGCTACGATGGCGGATTCGCCCAGCCGGGGCATAAACGGCGGTAAACCGCCGGCCCCGGTTTTCTGACTGCGGCTTTACCACTGCGGTCAGAATGGGCTATGAAGCACCGCCAGCCTGTTGGCGGTGCTTCCGTCATCCGCGACCCTGGCGGTCATAGACCGCCAGGGTCAGAATGACCACCAGAATGTGTCTCTGCGGTAAAGTCATCTGTGATATAGGGGTAAACTTTGTCTCGGCTGAACCTCGCGATGTCTTTCTGTAACTTCGTGATTTTCTGTTGGGTTAGGAACTCCTTGGTCTCATTGAGTTCAGAGTTGATTTCTGTTAGTCGACTTTTGAAAGCAGCCAGTGAAACTGTTGTTTTGAGTGCACCCTCCATGAGTGTAATCTGAACCATAATGGATTCAGCCAAACGTTTTGATGTATTAATGATAAGCACCAACCAGTCCCTGGTGCATTTCCATGCAATCTGAGCCCAGTCTTTTACTAAAGGCTAGGTCCTGAAGAAAAATCCTGGGCATATTCGAGACAAGGAGACCGTTGGGGGCTATATTTGCTCTCAGATATTCGGTCATAATGGTCCCATGTAGAACAGTTTTGACAAGGTCACGTTTAAGAGTAGACAACTTGTCCCACTCTTCTTTAGATGGCCCAAAACGGAGATTCATATGGAATTTCATGAATGCACATTTGCAGTATGGAATAGCATGTATTAATTATTGTCCATGTAGAGCTTGATAAATGATGTGTTGTGAGATTCTATATACACATGCACAAGCATCTTATGGAACAGGATGAGCTGATGTTGCAGAAACACTTGACGCATCTGACAGAATGTATGAGATTTCATTAATACAGTTGCACTTTATAACCATTGAACAGTAGATCTGCTGCATTTTTGCAATCATGGGGAGCACTTTAGGAGTGGTTGCTAATTATATTAAAATAATATTCTCAAGCAAAGCATTAGAGCTTTAAAGCGTAAGAGTGACTTCTATTGCCTACTATGTATTAGTGATGTACCTCAATTAATGAAATGCAACTCGTACCTGATTTTATGGAGGGTCTAGTGGACTTGAGATCAAACCCAGCTAGAGAAATTCCTGGGGTGAATAGAGTGCCTAAACAAACAGAAATGGAACTTTGTTAATATACTTTGTATATGTGCCATAACCAGGAGATCCCTTTAGTGAAACAATTGAAGTATAAAATGAAGTTTTGTTTCATAACACTAATGAAAAGAATCATTGTGATAGTCCATAAAAATGGTGGACATGGTAAAATAACATTGTTAAAATGAAATCTCCCTTTGTGCAATATGGCTTGTACCTTGCACCAGTTGATGTTTATCAATGTGTAAAAAGAAAAAGAAATCAATGAAAATGATTGAGGTTTACTTGTTAATGTGTAGGAAAGGAAAAAAAGGACATTGGATATATGTTAAAGAATAGCTGCTATGTTAGGTTTTGGTGCAGTGGAAGATGTAATGCCGAAATGCATCAGCCATTAATGATGGTAAATTGTACTACAATAAATTAATGAAATCCTTTAATGAACTATATATATATATATATATATATATATATATATATATATATATATATATATATATATATAAAAGGGACGTTATAGTTAGGAAGTAGAATTTAAAAAAAACATAGAAACTCACTTAAATAACCAAAGGTTACAGGGACACTATAGTTAGGCTCATATTTAAAACATACAAAACCATAGAAATTCACCAGTTATACTTAGCGTTACCTCAAGTAACTATAACTCATGCCATAAAATAACTTAAACTTTTGCCCTTTGGCTGTGCTCAGCGGAAGTTGCCTGCTGCATCTCTGGGTGTCAGAAGAGGTGTGAGGATGTATCTGGGGGTGGGAGTGGCTGTTAGAGGGTCTGTCTGGATGTGACAGTGCATACATCAGTGTTTTAGTAATGTGTCAGTGTGTGTGCAGGTCTCTAAGTGGGTGCATGATGCTGTGAGTGTGTATGTGAAAGTCTGAGTGGGTCTGTGACTTAGTGCATAGCTGTCTGAGTGGGTCTGTGTGAGGGTCTGACTGGGCTGTGTTTGTGTGTAGATGGGATTGAGTGGGTCTGTGAGAGGGTGCATGAACAAATGACTGGGTCTGTCAGTGGATGCGTAAGGGTCTGAGTCTATGTGTGAGTGAGAGAAAAAGATTGAAAGAGAGAGAGGGAGGAAAGATAGTGAGAAGGAAAGATATAATTTAAAAAATAAATCAAAATTTCATGTATGATCTTTTTAGAATGAGATAGTTCTATACAATTTAAAATAAAAAATGTATCTGTATTTTTGTTAATTAAAAAAACAAAAGGGAAGCAAGCCCAACTGGACTCAAACCCTGTCTACTCTGTGTGAAGGTCTGCTGACCATCACACTGAGCAATTTGTTTTTATTTTTTATAAACATTTTTTCTTAGTCCTTTATGGTCTATATGGGACCATGGGGGATCCATCAAGAACTCCCCAGTGGTCCCTCAATATTTATTTATTTATTTATTTATTTTTAAATGTCCTTACGGGCTACCTGGCACTGCTACACCTACAGTGCCATTGCTCCAGCAAGCACAGAGCTGCTTTGACAGCAGCTCCGTGCTTGCTGAAGTATTTCATCTCTGCACCCATGCAGGGGACAGAGATGAAAGCTTCAGATTTTGACAGCGGGACATGCTTTACACATAACTGAAGTGTTTCCTGCAGAGCTGCATCTAAGCCACAACAAACAGCTATATCCCAGGGTTGGACCCCCAGGGCCATCAGTGGCTCCAAGAGGGGGGTGGCTTGGCCCCCATCCAACTTGGACATAGCCCCGGGGGTAGTGGTATCCTGGACTTGGGGTTCCCAAAGGGACCCAGTTTCTTTTTTTATATATTTTCCCTGTGGAGTTGGTGGCCTCCCTGGCAGCAGGGGGACTGTTTGCCCCCGCAAATCAATAACATTTCATCCCATGGAGGTGGTGGTCCCTGGAGCACTCAATCCCCCCACACATTTATTCAAAGCCCCGGTGAGGTGGCAGACCCCAGGGTAGCAGGGGAGCACATGGCCTTCCTCAAATCAATTCCTAGCCCCGGCAAGGTGGTGGTCCATGGGGCAGTGGGAGGGGGCCAGGACCCCAACCCCCACATTTACAAACACATGCCCCTGGGACTTGATCCACCCAGGGGGTTTATAGTAATAAAGTGCAGGAGACGGACCTTCAGGATTTTTTTTTCTTTTCTTTTATGGTGGATCTGTGAATCCACCACGATTTTATTCGTAAAATTAAAAAAAATGTTTTTTTAGCCTTTGGAACCCCACTACCAGAACTAAGTGGTCAGGGTGTCCGTAACCTGGTTTCTTTTCTTTTCTTTTACTTTTTTTTAGATTCAGCTTCAGCCAAGTCTAAGATGGCCGACAACACTTCGCCGACTTCTGTTGTTGAAGTGTTACCAACCAATCAGATCTCTGCACTAGATCAGGTGAGACCGCAAATCCTTCTCATCCATAGATATACACATTTGGATTTTCTTCAATTTCTCTAAAACTACTGGACAGAAGTACACCAAAAAAAGCACTCTTTATGGTCCGGGACCTACCTTCCTGCCCAATTTGGTGTAAATCCGTCCAGTAGTTTTTGCATTATTGCTGTTCAAAATCCCAATGGAAAAATGGGGAAAACGTGTTTTCGGACCCCCACTTTTTCTTTGCCACCCCAGGCCGATCACCCCGAAACTTTCCAGACAGCAGCTGACGGGACTGGCAAATTGTTTGGAAAGTAACGTGAAGATTTGTCAAGCGTTGCCAAAGATATAAGCAAGCAAAAAACAGCTTCTTCTTTAGAAACTAGGTTGCCACTGCGTAATATATATATATATATATATGCCAGTGCTGATGTCGGAGATGGATCTTTCTCCATGTTTAATGTTCAAACAAGAAGAGCACCACACTCCAGGAAGCTGCAGGAAGCTTATTTATCTTTAGTATTTACTTAGACAACACCACTGAAATATAAATATATATATATGTATACATACATATATTGGAAGGTGGGTCATTAGTTGTATGGTCTGAAAAAGTAATGGGTCTTCACATGACCACCACTGGGAACCAAACACCCCATTGTAGCACTTGACTCTTATAGGGTAGTGTTGCAGAGCAGTCCAAGGCTTACTCAAGGGAGGTAGTGTAAGGTAGTAGTCCCCATTCAGGAGCACACAAGCATGACACTTAATAAATGATTGTCGAGTCTTTGCTTTTCCTTTTGATGAAATAAAAGTACATTTATTACACATACACACACACACACACACTACTCAATACTATGCAACTGTTTACAAATAACACAAATTGATGGAATTACTCTTGCATGAAATTGTGTATTCATTCTTGTCTCCCCCGAGGAGAACTATAATCCAACAACCCACATGGCAAAATATTTCCTGGGATCCCAATGCAATATTTGACTGTAAGTTGTAGTGACAACACCTAAATCTGGCAGTAAAGTACATCAACTTTGATAAGGGGTGGCTGTCAGTCTCATTACTCAAATCAGCATCAACAAGGAACAAGTAGAGTCATTTTGGAATTATTTGAATTTTAGGATTACTTTTAGATGACTCTCAAATTGCTTCCTAGTTACCCTTGCTTAACCTGGTGTGATACCATCCTACACCCCTAGAGGGTGCAGTCCCACAAGCAAAGAACAAAAGTTCCAAGAAGCTTGTGCTCTACATTGTGTGTGGACACAAAAGTTATGTTGGGGGGACGCTGCACTGCTCCTGCAGTTACCCCTGTCAATGGGTACTTGGTTGGTGGTGGCTTCCACTTCGTGGCCCTGGGATGAGGTCCGGGGCCCCTCTGGGTGACTTCACAGGTGGTGCGATGGTGCCCCCGTCTTTGTTCTCGTGTGGGTCCCCGGGATGGGGTCAGGGGCCCCAAGGGGTATTTTCACAGGAAGCACAACGGCACTCCTTAGCTTGGTCTTCAGCCGCCATCCCCTTCCTCAGCCATCTTCACAGGACTGCTTGGTGGGGCCCCTTTAACACTTTTCATGGTGAGCGCGACAGTGCTCCCTAACTGAACCTTCTCTGTGGTGCCCCGGGATGGGGTCCAGGGCCCCTTTGACATTTTTCATGGGGGGCACAGCAGCGCTCCCAGACTTAACCTACTCTGTGGGGCCCTGGGATGGGGCGTGGGGCTCCTGCCAGCCACTTCATGATGGGTGCGATGGCAGCCCCCAGGCTTTATTTTCATTTGGGGCAGCCCCCAGGCTCTGGCCCACCCAAAGGGCATCAATCAAAGCAGCAGTGGAGCCCCACTTGCTTCGCCTCTTGCTCTGAATTAGGTCAAAGGTCGCAGACCTTCTCTGTTGGATATCTCATGTCCCAAGGGCCAATTTTGACAGTTGTGGTGTCGTTTCACTCCTGGGTTGCTGAGCCCTACCCACCAGAAGTGCTTCTGTTATGTTTCCTGGCCTAGCAGGTTCCCAAATGGTAGGAAGTCAGTCCCACTGACTCCCTGCGCTAGCCTTTCCTCTGGGTGCCTTCTTTTCTTCTGGGCAGCATGCTCTCCTTGCACCAACCCAGTCTTTTTTCCCAACTAGTCCTCTGGGGGGCAAGGGTGCCAGCTTACCTGGCCCTGGCATGCACCTTGATGGGCCTGAAGTCTATCAGGGGCAGATTCCCTGCTCCAGTGGGCAATTAGGGGCTCCTTGTTTACAGTTGTCAATATCAGCCGTCTTCAGTCCCAGTGTCCTGGAGTGAAGCACAGCCAAGAGAGAGAGCTCTCCCCTGTGCAGGACTTTTTAAGTGGGGGTGGAAGTGTCCACCAGGCCTGCACCTCAGGCCTATCCAGATGTGCCACATCACTTCCTTGCCCCTGTCCCCTCTCTCCTGCACAGTCTTCTGGGATAGTTCAAATGGCATTGTCCAGGAGTTAGGGCCACATGTGCTCTGAAACTCAGCCCCTCCTCCCTGACATTGCTTCCAGGGCCTCTCCACCCATTTCCTGGCAGGGGCTGACAGCTGGCTGTTTGATGCTAGGTCCTACTCAGGCACCTGGATAGAGCAGTAATTAACCTTAACCTGAGTCAGAGAAAGATGACATTCCTGGATAACCCATAAGTTGTGAAACTATACTTTTGTAACCTATTGCATCATTCCTTTCATGCAGGTTACAGTGTTCGTTAGTGTGACTCCGGTCTCGGTGGGCCCTAGGGGATCTGAGTTACGTCCTAGGCCACCCCGTTCCCATTTACATTTAATGAAGTGCACCCACAATGAAAAGACAGTAAGCACACTGACGTTGACATTTAATGGAGTGTCCCTCCAGTAAAAAGAAAGTAAGCACTCTGACTATCACTCTCATGTGTACACCCATCTTATGAAGCATACTCTAGGTCACCACCCACTCTGCATAGTTGCTTCTGCACCAGGCCACCTAACTGCGCACACCAGGAATCCTCCCCGCGCAGCCCTCACATGTGTGCACAGGCATGTGCATACATGATCATGTGTAACTCAGTCCAGGGCCTCCTACTCTTGCTGAGCCACAGCAGCCTTTCCTTAGCAAGGCGGCACTGGTGGTAAACACGCACAGTCCATTTTACCATGAGTTTACTGTCGGTGAGTCCCTGACTAGGAGGCTCACTCACAGTAAAAGGTCAAAGATCAGGTGATTAAAAAAGTGAAAAATCAGGGCAGACCAGATGGTCAGAACTGCACATACATACATTTTAAAACAAAAGTTGGGTGTGCCGGGCAACTCCTGAACGTCAGCGATGCCAGATGAGATGCTCGTCATGCGCACCACATATTCCACTCTCTCCTTCAATCCAATGAAGAAATGGCTACCTTCATTTTTCATAATATCACCATAAGTGGAATAGGATGTGTACCAAAGTAAACAAAGGTTGACAAAGGCCGAAACGCATTCCATTTCCCTTACAGTGCTGTTATAAGTAAATTAAAGTAGCACGCTTGTGGAATGCTGTTTCCTGGACCTAGTGGGGATAGTGGCCTGCCCTTACCAATAATCCATATCTTCTAAAACATCATTGATAATATTACTGTAACATTTGCAGTAAAATTATTGATGAGAAAACTGTGAAGACGCAAGTTATAGTTACCTTAGGGCACGAGTTATGTATATGTATGCCTACACACACATATATATATATGTATATATTTATCTAAACGATTTCCTCAACTTTGAAAAAGGAAAAACCGCACTCCAAAGGTGTACATTTTCCAAGTGCTTTAATGCTGAGCTGAATATAATTCATTAAGATTGCGAAAAAGCCCAACGCATTTCTGTCATCACGACCTTGTTCACAGGCATTTCCTGTTGTGCCCCTTCTCAGTGTTTATATACACACCAAAGAAAAACATTGTTTCAAAACAAACAAATGTATTCAAACTCCTTATTTACACCTGATTTCTAATTACTGAACATTCACATTTTCATCAATATTATTCTATTTTCTTTATATTCAACATCCATGATTGTTTGAAGTTTGTGATGAATTATGGGTATGGTAGTTTTTCCATTAACCTTTTTTTGCCATTTCATATATGTTTCAGCTTAATTGCATATTATTGTTCTATGTTCATGATACTAAATTTATCATTTATTCCTTGATGTCGGATGACCCTCCTCAGCAAGCTCATTTTGGTGCGACATCTGCAGATTGCCTCTCCATGAGCCCTCAGTGAAATCCCGGAGGTTTAGTGCTATGGAGCCTAACAGCTGGTCAGTTCCTTCAGGATTTGATGCAGGGGACTCTGATTAGCTATTTTTCACCTGTGGCAAACAGGGAGTGCCTTCCTGAACCCGTTAAAGCCAGGCAAAGTCCTTTTTGTGGTAGTCCTTCTTCTGTCATTTTTCCTGGTAGGGATCTGAGGTTGGGTGCCAAATTTATCCTTGCTGCTGAGGTGAAAAGCCCAGGGGGGTCAACTGTCCAAACACAGGCAGGCCACCACCCTCTTGGATGACCACTTCTTGGGAAGTGTGGCAAAATCAATCCCAAGGAGTAACAGTCTTTAAAAATCCAAAATGATAGAAACTGAATTTTGGAGGTTAAGTCTAGCTGATTCCACCACCTGGTGTGGCTAAAATCCCTAACACACCCCTTTCCTGCCATCTCCTAATCTAATCAAGAGGGCATCTGGCTGTCTGGATATGCAGGAAAACGGGGAGGCTCTGAGCTGCTCCAAATGTCCTTCCCTCCTTTGAAGTCCAGTTTGGCTGCTTTCCCACCATCCTATTTTTCCCCATCTGACGAAGCAAATCCCCTCCCCTAGGCACTGTCTTTGTCTTCATCCCAAGCCACTTCACACCTCATCAAGGCAGCCTGGCTAGGCTTCCAGAGGCTGGCCGGTCAAAGAAGGGCACCACAGAGCTGAAATTAGCAACTTTCAGGTAGAGATCTAAAACTCTTTCCCTGAACCAGATACCAAACTTGACATAGTTTGTTCCTTATGGGACTTTATTGATTAAAATAAATTCTCTCCATTGTAGCCCTATGGAGCTTATTCACTACAGTGAGGAACCAACAAATTTGGCTATTTTACCTCACTGTGGTTTAGAAAACAATTTTTAGAAGGTCCCTGCTTATAGTTACATGGCACCCAGCCTTAGGGGCACTCAGGGCACACCTTAGGGATGACTTATATGTAAAAATAAGGTAACTTAAGACTTTGGAAGTACTTTTAATTCCAAAGTCAAATTTACATGTAACTTTAGTTTAAAAGCAGCGACCAATGCAAGACTGCCTTTAAAATGACAAGGGGCACCTCAGCAGTGCACCTATGGGTGCACTACCTATGGTGGGTGCCCTAAACCTACATGCCCTACCATATACTAGGGACTTATAGGTAGGTTGACAAAACCAATTATAATTAGCCTAATTTGCATATCCACTTCATACAGAGTACTGGCCCTGGGATTGGTAAGAAATACCCAGGGTACAGGCAAGAATGAGTAACCACCAGTATCTGTCTAAATGTTTTGGGGGTGACCAGAGCAAAAAGGAGGACTTTCCTACATGTGATATCTAGGGTAATTAGCAGTGCATGAGATCTAGTTACTTGAAATACCTCTAACTATAATAGCTGAATTTCTATGGTTTTCCGCATATGATCTCCCACCTTCCTCCTGTTGTCTGTGTGTATGCCATTTTAGTCTCACTGTTGCCTTCCATGGTGTGTTGTGCTTCCACTGCCCATCCCACATGGCCTCCATGGTCAGCCCTCCCTCCTTGCCCCCTGCCCTCTGTTTTCCATGTGCAGACCCCTATCCCCTCCCTCCTGCTTTGTCCAGTTCTTTGTTGGGCCCATGCCAGCTCCCTCCTACCCTTCATGGTCATTATAGTGAAACTGTCCCTCCTGTCTATGTGGTATGGTAAATATGCTGCTCTTACCACTTTTCTCTCTGCTTTCTGTAATCTATGTGCATGGTCCTGTCTCCTCCCTATTGCTTTCCATGGTTCATCGTGCTCCACTGCCACCCCGTGTGGTGTATTGTGTTGATATAACTCCTGACGCCTGCCATGTAAGGTCAGTTTTGTGCCCCTGCCCATCTCCCTCCTGTCCTCTGTTATCCAAATCCATGTCCCTACCTCATTCCTCCTGCCCCTGTGATCCAAAGTGCCATACATGCCAACAGTTTGAACTTGGTAAGAGGGAGATTTTGAAAATGGTCCCTATTGAGTTACATTGAAAAAGAGGAGATCTTAGGCAGAAGACAGAAAGAATAAATCCCTTTTGGGCTTAAAAACATCTGAAGTCTCCCTGCCTGGATAGGGTCTGTTGACATGTATTGTTGTACTGCCACTGTCTCTTCCTTTTGCCTTCAGTGGTCTCTATATTGACACAGCCTCTCTTGCCTGTCCTCCATAGGTGGTTTTGTACCCCTTCCCCCCTTTCCTCTGCCCCCCATGGTCTATTGTAGTGCCATTGCCCCTTCCGCTTGCCCAGCATGGTCAACTTACTGCTTTTTCACCCTCCTCCCTGCCCTCAATTTTCAGAGTCTGTGCCCTTACCTCTGCCTTCCCAAAATATTCTAATGAACAACTAGATTGCTAAAATTCTATATTTATTACAAATGGAAGACACGTCTGACATCATCTTGATGTGACCAAAAATGTAGTACCTAATGCATTTACTTTAGAAATTATAAACATGGAGCGTCTAATTCCCATAGAAATTAAGATTAGTTCTCAAATAGGGACAAAGCACTTTTAAATTATTTGCTATCTTTATGCTTTTTTAACCAGTTGATCCCTTGATTATTTGTTACACTTAGGGGAGAGGATGTGGTGTTGCCAGATCTGCAGACTATGCAACTGAGGAACCAGGTTCAAGTTTCAGAGTTAGCTCGACATCCTGTGATTTGGAGAAAATCACTTAATCTCCCCATGCTTAAAACCAAAATGAATGTGTCCTTGTGTAATATAACCAATGCACATGTAAAGCCCTTCAATACCTTCTGGTCAAGTCTGCACTATATAAAAGTGCAAAAATAAAAAAATAAAGCCTGATTTACAAAAAATGGTGCACCACTTTTGAAACGCAGGGATTCACCGTATTTACAAAAATATGGCGCGACCCTGTGTTTTCCCCTGTGCTGGCGTTTAATTTAGCTGCCAGCGCCAACGCAGGCATCCTTGCATTATAGTGGGATACATTGTTTATGAGAATGAAGGTGTACCTTCCTGCACATATACAATCTACAAAGGTGATTTGGTACTTCTCTGTATTTTGCAGAATGCAGCGCACATAAAAGTACCAAATTGTAATTTTTGATTGATTGTTTATGAGCAGGAAGGGAAACCTTCCTGCACATAAACAATCAGTCAGGGCCTTTTGTTCTTTTTATATTCCTTTTTATTGTGCCATGGTGGTGTTAGTTTTTGGAGCTGCCACAAATTTATGATTCAAATCTGGGGCAGTGTTAAAAGCAATGAGTTTTGTGGTGGAACGCCCACAGCAAAATCCATTGCACGCCCCTCTGCCGCAGAAAACTGCATCGGAGGGGCCCATATTTACAAGGAGGCATTAAGCGACACGAAGTGGCTTAACGCCTCCTTGTAAACGTGGTGCAGTGAATAGTGCCCCTGGAGCATCACTAAAAGTGACACTCCGGTGCGCTAGGGCCTTGGAAATCTGGCCCAGACTGTTTTGCACACTTCTGTCATTAGGATATACTTGGGCTACGTTTGGGTGATGTTTGTGCAACATATGGGCTTTTTTCTCTGGCAGCCATCTTGGGAGACTAACTTGTTATAAAGCTCCCTAATTTCCTCATTTGCTTCACTATCCTAGGTAGAAAATGCTTTCCGTTTTCCACTTTGATTTCATCAAGATGGGATTCAGATGTGCCACACTTTTGGCATGAATTCAGAATGTTAGCACACTAGATGCTCATTAGAACACTGTAGTAAAGCTACTGATCACCAGGGAGATAACTAGTAGTCTACAGCTGGTGTTGAAAGTGCATGGTTCAGTCTGCATGTCAGAATGTTTTAATGAAATATAAGTGGAAGATATTTGAGAATTCAATTAAAACATGTCCTAATTTTCTTTTCCACAGCACTAACCATAATTTCATTGACCAAATGCACACCCTCATTTTGTTCCTTTCTAAATTAAAATTTTTAAAAATTACCAATTTGATTCAATCAAGATCACTCCAGGTGTGTCACACTTTTGTCATAGGTAAGACTGTTAGTGCTCTGGTTGTTCTTTAGAACACACTGGGAGCCTGCAGAAGAACACAAGGGAATCAACTGATAAGCTGTTCCTGTTGGAAGTGCGTTTTTCTGAGAATGTCAGACTTCATTCTCATATGCCTGAGGAAGATAGTGTGAATTTTCAGAAAATATGCTCTCATTTTAACTTCTGGAGCACCTTCCAAAACCTCTATGGGAAAATCATGAGACAACAGTTGTCTCTCAAACATTATTCATGATATCCCAGCAGAAGGCTTTTTCACAGAGAAAAATCACCTTAGAGCATGCCACAATTCCTAAAATTAGTATGGTACCAGCAACAAATGATTCATGTTGTAACTAAAATCTGTTATCATCCTTTATACGTTCTCCTCTTGTGACCCACAAAACCTGCCATTAACTACTATTCATTTCAATGGAGTCCATGTCCCATTCATTGTATAATGGCTGCCCCAACAATGGTGACTTTCTGGTCAGGTTGTGGCCAGCCAATTACAGCGCTTCTATTCACGGATATTCACAATTTATTTGCGGCCAGAGACAAATAAATTTGAATTTTCCTTAATTTCTCATAAACTACTAAATGGATTTACACTAAATATCCACTTGTGTTATTTCATACAGAAAGCTACCTTTCAACCAAATTTGGTTCGGGCTGTAGTCGTGTTCAAAACTCCTATGGGAATTAACATGGAAAACGCACTTTTTCCCCCTCCTTTTTCTCGGCCCCTCCTTAGCAGATCACCACAAAACTTTCCATGTGCAACATAAATCACAAGCACACTTTTTATTTATATGTTTTACCTATTGGCGATCGCCACGAGGTAGTTATAGATAGGACCTAGTTTCCATAGAAGAAGCAGTTTTTTGCTTGCCTATATCATTGGTGCTGCTTGACAAATCTTCACAAAAATTTCCCCCAAATATTGACAGTCATGTGAGCTGCTGTCTGAAATGTTTCAGGGTGATCCATGAAGCAGGGGCCAAGATAAAGGTGGAGTGAAATTTAGAGCATTTCCAATGTTACTTCCCATAGGAAAAATTGAACAGCAATAGTGCCAAAACCACTGGACGGAATTACACCAAATGTGGCAGAAAGGTAGCTCTTAGTCAAGAGATAGTCCTTTTGTTATTTGGTATAAATCTGTTCAGTAGTTTTTGAGAAGTTGAAGAAAATCCAAATTAGTATATCAAGGGATGTGAATGATTCACGACCCCTTCATATCTCGTGCTGAGATTATAAATAACTTGTGCCCTATGGTAACTATAACTCGCGCCTTGCCATGCACTGCTAATTATCCACAAATTATGTCACTTATGGCATCTTTTATAATATCATTGATAATATACACTGTACTATTTGCAGTAACATTTTTGATGACAAAACTGTGCATGGCGGGGACTCGAGTTATAGTTACCTTAGGGCACAAGTTATAGTTACTTGACATAACTCTAACTGTAACTGGTGAATTTCTATTGTTTTGTACATTAAAAATGTGAGCCTAACTATAAAGTCCCTGTAACCTTTGCTTTTTTAAGTGAATATATATACACACACACACACATACAGATATATAAACAAATATAAAGATATAGATACATAGATAGTTTTTTTTTTATATATATATATACACACTTATACATATATATATATATGCACTGAAAAAAACAAAGTTTAAAGTAACATTATAATTAAGTGAAAATCTCAGTGGCAACATTTTGAACTAAAACACAACAAAAATTCAGCAGTTATGGTTAACTGCACTAACTATAACTTGCACCTCCTACCATGCACTGCTTGTGACCTCGCATATGACATCACTCATGACATGTTATCAGTGATGTCATAAAAGATGTCATAGAACATGTCATATGCAAGGTCATAAGCAGTGCATGGCAGGCATGCAAGTTATAGTTGGTGCTGTTAACTATAATTGCTGAATTTCTGTGTTTTCTAGTTCAAAATGTTAACGTTGTCACTGAGAACTTCCTCTAACTATAACTCTGCTTTTGTTTTTTCAGTGAATTTTTAAGTTTTTTTAAACAAAAAAGATTTTCTTTAGGCCTGACTATTACACTAATTTAACCTTTGTTTGTTTCAGTGAATTTCTTTTTTTTTATTTTTATTAAATGTGTTATCTTTGTGAATGCATGTATGGTAGAATGACTTCATAATATGTGTTGTGTTCAGGCATTAGTTTAGTAAATAATGTTTTTTTTCATTTGTGGGAAAATCATTATTTTTGCCCTTATCACCCCTATTTTTTGACTGATACTGGTGGTTACTAACTTGGACTGTGCCTTTGGCTCTGCTATCCAGGCCCAGGGCCAGTGCTCTGTTTAAAAGGTAATTAGTCATAATTACAACTGGTTCTGACAACCTACCTGTAAGTCCCTAGTATATGGTAGGACATGTAGGTTTAGGACCTAAGGGAAGTTAAGGCACCTAAGGGTGTACTGCTATGGTGCCTTGCAGGCTGTTTAAAAAACAATAAGCCCAAATTCGACTTTGGATTTAAAAGTACTTCCAAAGTCTCAAACAACCTCAATTTTTCACATAGATCACCTTTACATTTTGTCCTAAGTGCCTCAAGGGTGGGGTGCATTGTAATTATAAGCAGGGGCATTATAAAATATGTTTTATATTCCCTGGTAAGGGACAAACTGACAATTTCACTTCACCCCATTGTTACACTGCTAGTTCCATAGGCTAACATAGGAATGTGTTATTAAACTTTAATAAAGTCTTAACTTTTGAAAGGAATGGACTAGAACAATGATTAAAAGTGTCAAAATAATAGTTAAAATAAATCCAACAACTTGCCAAGGTTAGATTTATTATAACTATTACAGGAAGAGAGTTTTAGAACTTTTTCCTAAGGTCACCTAAAATCATCCCCATAGCAGCCAACAACGAAAACCAAGGATTTCACCAAGGCCTTGTGCTTAGCCAAGCCAATGATGATGACTCACAGCCCGACCTGCTGAGGAGCCTTGCTCGATGACGAGGAAAAAAAGAACCAAAAAAGTGGCTAAGAGGCTAAGTGCCAAGGTAAAATTTTGACCGAGGCCTAGCACTCAGTGTATCAGACCCGGGCTTCATCGCAGTTGGCCTCAAGCTCTAACTTCGTTTAGGTGTGACCAGATAATTGCGGTTGGCGCTTTTCATTTTTAGGCACTAGAAAGCACAGTTTTTAATTATTTTTTTTAAATTTCATATCTCTGGTTCCCTACATTGGATTTTTGTCATTTTTGTGTCATTTAAAAGATAAAACTATTTCCTATTTTTATAAATTAGTGTATTGTGCTGTACTTATGTTCTGTTTTGTTCATAGTGAATGCTTTACATATCTGTCTCCTAAGTTAAGCTTAACTGCTCGCCAGCTAAGCTACCAAGGGTTGAGCAAGGGTCAATTTATTCAGGCTTTAACTTGACTTTGTTTGTGATTGTGGTGTTATTACTAACTGTAGGTACCTGCCCTCACTAATAAACCACTTTCCAACATTATTGTAACAAAACAGGATATGGTTGCGAGTTTGCAAAATCTTGGAAAATGTGTGTGAGTATTAAACAGATAGATATTGAAAATACATTTTTTATTTGCACAGTTAATGTAACTCTGATATGTGGACATGTCACCAGCAGTCTTTTTTAAAGGTGTCAATACTCCCACGAAAGGATCACAGAATGTTTGGCGGACACTCACAAGATTGTAAAGTTCTCTATTGTATATGGTTCTTTATTATAACTTCCGTTATTATTTAATGATGATCTGATATAACTAGTGAATAAAAGATGCTGGATGTTTATTTTTTTTTAACTGATGCCTCTCACAAGATGCTTGAGGGACCCGGATGCACAATCCCCTGTGTGGACTTTGAGACAGCTGTACTTCCTGTTTGGATGTTGCAAACCATCCACAAGATTGTACATTTACAAGTAAGTTAACCACAGTGTTATTAATGCCAGTGTGATACTGTATTTTTGAGAAAAATAAAACATTAAGTTTATTAAAGTAGAAAAATGAATTTTGCATTGTTCTATGGAAGATCTAAAGGGCTATTTTTTTTTGTGGTCATGCAAGGTGCCCGCAAGACATTCTCATGTGAGAGTCCAGGAGAGAAAGCACACACTAATGAAGGACTCTGATTGGTTCATCTGGATGTTTTTATTTAGAAGAAGAAGATTCTATCCGTTTTGTGTTATTTCACATTTGGACTTTGGTGAGAGTAGAAGTATTTGGCTTGCTCTTCATTCCTGCTTCCTGTTTCTCTTTGAAGAGCAATATGTATTCATCTGATTCAGATGAACAGCCAAGGGCTTCGGTACCAGCTGAGCCACCACAGCCATCCAAGGAGTCCTTGGTGTGGCATTTTTTTTAATGAACCCTGGTGCCAACAGGGCTTGTGCAAAGTATATCACCTGTAAACTTTGCTGCAAAGAGTTTAGGCTGGGGAGCATAAATAAATAATGTACCATGAGTGGCACAGGCATGTGGAGACACCTGAGTTCTATGCATCCACAAAGACTTTCACAGGCAGAGTCGGCTCAT
Source organism: Pleurodeles waltl (assembly GCF_031143425.1). Taxonomy (NCBI): domain Eukaryota; kingdom Metazoa; phylum Chordata; class Amphibia; order Caudata; family Salamandridae; genus Pleurodeles; species Pleurodeles waltl. The sequence continues at coordinate 804,296,558 of NC_090437.1, read as the reverse complement.
GCTGGACAACTCTACATGGCTAGACAACTCTACAAGGGCTTTAATATAATTTGCTCCAGGATATACAGTGCCTATGCATCTTCTAAGTACACAGGCCGAAAATAACCCTGTTTTTTTAATAAATAGGATTATTTTTTCTTGTGCTACAGATAATTTTTCTAAAGAGCGCTACCCATGACAAGCTTGTCAAAGAGAACAATTTCCCCCCTAAGCAGTTGATTTTTCTTTAGAACATTTTTTTGTAAATTTTTCTCTTTTTGTTTTTAAGGAGATACCATTCAACACAATTTAGAATACTAAAAAAAATGTGAAATGTTTGAAAACACAACAAAATGTACATTTGTTGAAAATTGTTAACAAAATTATCTCTTTTCAGATCTACCCTATAGTTTCATGATCTATGTTGCTTGTACTGTTACCCTTGTTCCCTTCTAACAAACTTCGTGGGACTCTCGCAAAAGTGGGAGCACCTAAACACTTCCTCTCTCCCGTTTATTTTCCCAGCTCTCATGAGAGTTTTGCTGATTGTAACATTAAAAAAATAAGAATTAACCATCTATTCATCACAGTAATTATCTCACTTCACTTTCTCTCGAAAGCAGACACTGACCAGATGACCACTACCCATTGGCCATTTTTGAGTTTGAGCCAGGTGCATTCTGGGAGTTGGAGTCCGCACCCTCAAGGAGCAACTCAGAGCTTCTGGAACCTTGGGGTGAGCTGCCGACTCCTAATGGACCTTCAAAGACCTTCTGGAAGATGATCCAGAAGTTTGGAGAAGATTGGTGAACGTTTTGGGAAAAGCTCCATAGTGGGACTGACCAACCACGGTGAGTCTAGCAGGCTTGACTCAACCGCGACCCGGCCTGACTTTCAGGTTTGTCTCGCTGAAGAAAATCTCCAAAAAAGTGACTGAGTCAAAATGTAGAAAGTTGACCAGGACTTCCCACACAGCGTATAAGAAGAGGGCTCCAGGGACGTCGGATCAAGATTCAGGTTTGGCACGGTCGACGCTTTCTTTGTCTACGTTTGAACAATAGAAATCTTTACTGAGGTCCCCTTCAACTGTATCCAAGAACGGGCTCCAGGGAGGTTTGATCGGACTGGCGACTTCATCATACTGATCACAATCTTCAAGAAAATGGCCAAGTCTAAAGATAAACTGTTGACAAAGGCCTCCCACTTGCTGTAGCCTAGCAAGGCTCCATCGCAGTCTGCCTTAAATTTTGACTTTACCCCCCTCAAGGTATGACCAGATGATCAGATTGACGCTATTCATTTCTTTGCACTGAAACACATGAATTCTTTAAAAATTCATAGGTTCCCCGTATCCGATTTTAATCATATTGGAGTCATTTTAAAGATAAAAATATCATCTATTGTTATAAATTGGTGTTGGATTTTTATTGTGTTTTGTGTTTTACTTATTGACTGTTTTATGATTTTTAAATGCTTTACACACTTGTCTCCTAAGTTAAGCCTTGTCGCTAACAAGGGTTAAACTGGGTTTAATTTATTGAGACCTAAGTAAGGGTTAGTGGCATGTTGCTAAGTGTAGGTACTTACCTGCCCTTACATCCACTTTCCAACAGTACTGCTACCTTACACAGATGGTGCACAAGCATAGAGGTAGCCAGTACATGATATGGGTGTGGGTGAACAAGAAATAACAATGCTGTTTTACTGAAATGTCTCAACCCAAGATCACATTGCCAGCTTTACCTGGTCCTAGTAAAATTATGACTGCTGTTGATACAGTGGTTACTGTTATTGAAGCAGTGACTACTACACCTCCTGAAAAGAGAGAAATTAATAATGCTAATTTAAATTTTGAAATTGGAGACATTTTGCAGGAGACAATTGATATAAATCAACTTCTCTTTCATAATTTGAATTAATTGAAATATTTGATCAAAAAAGAAGCAAGGTGTGGAAATGAAGTCCATAATATTCTTGAAGTTTTTGCAGAAGATTTTGAATGGATTTACACAAAAAATATGAGCTTGTGTAAAAACTACAAAATGGAATTGAGTGAAGCAGAAATAGCAAACATGAGTCTAATGGGTCTACAAGCTCATATCAGAGACTTAGTTGAGTATATAAACAACTGGAGTTTTTTGAGAAAATACAAAGACAAGTGAAAAACAAAGTTGGTTCTATAAAGAGGAATATTGCCACAAGAAAAAAAAAATGGTCACAAGTGAGGCTGAAGCAGAATCAGTGACCTTTACAAGTAGTACATGGGGGGAATTATGTGCAGGTTATTTGGTCCAGTGGTGGCCTTTAAGATCTTATGACCAATTTTCAAAAACTTTAGAAAGGAAACTGCTAAGTGGTATGGGGGAAGTTTACAAACCAGCGACAATAGCAAGGCCTGGCAATTTGGAGTCACAGCATCGGTAGCAACACCTAACATGGGACAGAGGCAACCATTGAAAAGAGGAGGGATATGGTGAGAGTTCTGTTTAGAAAGGGCCTACAAGCATTAGCAGATTACCAGTCAGGACATAAGGAAGAGCTGCAGATTGTATTAGTTCAGCTCTACCGGGCCTTTGTGAGGCAGAGTGAGACTCCTAGCATTCGACTATTATTTCTACCCTGCCCTACTCACACAGCATGAATCACTCCAGAGCAGCAACATGGCTGTCAGTGATGTCGCTGGTGCAGTGGTGCTGGGGCTTAGGGGGTGTGATGGAGGCATGTTGTTCCTTACAATGGTAGCAGTTTATGTAACGTGCCTGCCTGCTTTGCATGATCTCCTATCTCCTACCTGAGTCTCTTAATGCGAGGTTTAGAGATAGGTACCAATGAAAAGAGTCCGGTCACCATGAGCCTGTGTCTCTCTGTGTTTGGAAACACTGGAAATCACAGAGTAGACTGATCTTTCAGGAATATGTATTCAGACATATCTGCCTTTGTTCGATGAAGGGAAAGAGACCTGGCGTGCAAACAGGAGCAGAGAGATGATGGAAGACAAGCTATATTGGTGAGAGAAAAAGGGAAGGTAAAAAAAAAAGGAAAAGAGTGCAAGATTAAATGGAGAAGAGAGAGGAAAGAGTGAGAAAAGACTATGAAATATAGCAAGGAAAGGAAAAAACTCTGGGAAAGTCATCCTTTTTTTCCCTGATCACCCCCGAATCTTTGGAATGATGCTGCTAACAATTCCCAGGGCCAGTGCTCTGTGTAAGATGGCACATGCAAATTAGACTTAATTATCTTTGGCTCTGACAACCTCCCTATATGTCCACAGTGTATGGTATGGCATGTAGGTTTAGGGACCCCAGTATAGATAGTGCACCCATAGGTGCATTGCTTTGGTGTCCGCTGTCCTTAGAAAGGCAGGCCTTTTTTGCTGGCTGCTTTTAAGTTACAATGAACCTCAAATTTGACTTTGGAATTGAAAGTACTTCCAAAGACAGGCCGGCGGTGCCCCGCAGGGCATTCTGACCGCGGCGGTTCGGCCGCGGTCAGATGCGGAAAACCGGCGGTCTCCCGCCGGTTTTCCGCTGCCCATAAGAATCCTCCATGGCGGCGGAGCGCGCTCCGCCGCCATGGGGATTCTGACACCCCCTACCGCCATCCTGTTCCTGGCAGGTCACACGCCAGGAACAGGATGGCGGTAGGGGGTGCCGCGGGGCCCCTGGGGCCCAATGGCATGGGCACTGCAGGGGCCCCCGTAAGAGGGCCCCACTTAGTATTTCAGTGTCTGCTATGCAGACACTGAAATACGCGACGGGTGCAACAGCACCCGTCGCACCTTCCCACTCCGCCGGCTCAATTCTGAGCCGGCGTCCTCGTGGGAAGGTTGATTTGCCCTGGGCTGGCGGGCGGCCTTTTGGCGGTCGCCCGCCAGCCCAGGGCAAATCCCAAAATACCCTCAGCGGTCTTTCGACCGCGGAGCGGTATTTTGGTGGGGGAACTCTGGCGGGCGGCCTCCGCCGCCCGTCAGGGTCAGAATGACCCCCAAAGTCTTATTTTCCACAGGAATCAGCTAAATATGGCAAGTTCGGTATCAAATGAAATGTTATAATAAATCTAACAGCTTGCCAGTCTTGCTGGCTGCTTTTAAGTTACAATTAACCCCAAATTTGACTTTGAAATTGAAAGTACTTCCAAAGTCTTAAATTACCTTATTTTTGGTAATACGTCACCTCTAAGGTCTGCCCTAGTGCCCCCAGGTTGGGAGGCAGTGTTAATATAAGCAGAGACATTATAAATGATGTTCTATGAGCCCTGGTGAGGAACAAACAGCCACATTTGTTTTCCCGATTGCAATCAATGGGCCCCATAGGCCGGCCAACATTGAGAGACATAATTTTAAAATAATAAAGTCTTATTTTCCACAGGAATTAGCTAAATATGGCAAGTTTGGTATCAAATGAAATGTTATAATAAATCTAACAACTTGCCAGTGTTGAATTTAATATCACTGAGGAAGAGTTTTAGAACTCATTCTGAAAGTTATTAAATTCATCCCTGTCGTGCCCTTTCCTGATTGTTCAGCCTCTGGCAGCTTGGGCCAGGCTGTCTTGCCTTGATGAGGTGTGAAGTGGCCTGGGCTGAAACAAAGGAAGCATCTGGTGGCTGGAGAACTGCTTCAGCAAATGAGAGAAGAGGATGGAGGAAGAGTAGACAAACTGGTCTTCAAAGGAGGGAAAGCCACTTGGGACAGAAACTGGACCTCCCCCAACTCTTACAGCCCCAGACAGCTAGGAGCCCCCTGATTAGATTAAGAGTGGGGCTGGAAAGGAGTGTGTTAAGCGAAACTCAGCCACACCAGTGGGTGGACTCAGCCAGATCTAAACTCTATAACTGATTTTTTGCCATCTTGGATTTTTGAATAATGTTGCTCCCTAGGATTGATTTCTGCCACACTTCCCAGGACGTAGTCACTCAAGAGGGTGGTGGCCTGCACTCTATTGGACAGGAGCACCCCCTGGCTTTCCACCCCGAGGAGCAAGAATAAATATGGCAGAGCTGCCCCACAATTCAGATCCCTGCTGGAAGAAGACAATGAAAGAAAAAAGATTGTCCGGCTGGACCCCTGGCCTGCACCTGGACCCTGCACTCAGGAGGACCTCACCAGCTGCACACTTTGGGCTTCATCAAGAAAATGACTTTGCCCTTTTTCTGCAACTCCAGGAGTGAACTCCCTGCATGCTACAGGTACAGAGGTGCTAACGAGAGTCCCCTGCATAAAGTCCTGCAAGCCTCAGCTGACCAATGTCCAGTGGCCATTTAAGGATTCTGGTCAGGTGTATTTTCTGAACTACAGTCCCAAGTTCCAAGGAGCAACTCAGAGCTTTTGGAACCTCAGTGCATGTTTGTGGACACTTTGAGGACCCAAAAAGTACTTCTGGAAGAAGACCCAGAAGTTTGGAGAAGTTTGGAACAACTTTGGAAAAAAGCTCCACAAGTGGACTGACTCGACATCAAGAGTTAAGCTGGCTACCGTCAATTGGGACCTGACCTGAATATCAGGTTCATCCCGCTGAAAAGCTCCAGAGCCCCAGACTTCCAGTATTTGACTAGGGGCTCGCAGGAAGCCAATCTGACAATGTTGCATCAATATTGACCTGCTAAGGAGGACAGTCTCAGGTAGGGGAAGAAAAGTTTTTAGGCATGAAGGTAAAGGTTTAACTGAGGCCTTTCACGCAGTGTGTCCGAGAAGGGCTCCATTGCAGTTGGCCTCAAATTTTGACTTTGCCCCAGTTGAAAAAAGTCTCCAAGAAATTTTCTAAGTTTGAAGATAAACTTTAAATGTTGCCTCCCCCTCAGTAACCCGAGCAGGGCTCCATCGCTGTCGTCCTCAAATGTTTAGGAGCTAGAAAGCATTTTTTTACAATTAATTTTTTTTAATTCGTATCTCCGGCTCCCTACATTGGATTTTAGTCATTTTGGTGTCATTTTAAAGATAAGAACATTTTCTATTATTGGTTTTGTATTGTGTCTTGTGTTTCACGTGTTTACTGTTTTATCTATATTAAATGCTTCACACACCTGTCTCTTAAGTTAAGCCTAACTGCTTGTGGGCCAAGCTACTAAGGGTTGAGAAAAGATTAATTTACTGAGACCTAGATTGGATATTGTGGGGATTTTACGGCCTGTTGCTAAGTGTAGGTACCTGCCTGCCCTAACCAATATTCCACATTCCAACATAAAGTAAAAGAATGAAAAGAATGAAATAGAGAGCATAATGATATCAAGCACAGGGTAAGAGGAGCATGATATGGGTAAATAATGGAATGTGTGTGAGAACAGAAGGAAGGAAATGCAAGAGTGACAAGAAATGACAAGATGTGAAAGAGAAATAGAAGAAGTGCATAAAAAGATAGAGATGAGAGGAGAGAGGTTAAGTTGAGGACCATGTAGGAAAGAGAAGGGAGGAAAGGAAAAGGAGTGGACAAATAGGGACAAGGAAAAGAAAAAGTATAAAGATGAGTAGGAAAGGTGACAAAGAGAGAGAGAGAAACAGAGGGACAGAGTGGAACGGAAAAAAAAAAGATAATGAAGGAGAGGAGGTAAATGAGAAGAGGGTTGAAAAGAGAAAGGCAGAACAGATTTTAAAGACAGGTGTAATGTTGACCTTGGAGACGAATGAGATGTCCGGTAGGTATTGTTTGTGCAGTATGTGCAGTGACGCTAGTAACTGAGAATCGAATGGGCCCATTACACACCACTCATCTTTTAATGTCAAACTGGGGTAAATGGAGCCCGTTTTTCTTGTTAGCATTAGATCCCACAACACCTTTGCTACACCACTGCTCAAGAGTAACAACAGGTCGGACAGGTCATGTGGCTCATGTAGCAGCTGCTTATATCTTTCAAATGTGTGTTCTGGTGAAGTGCTATGCTTCAGTGCTTAGAGCCAAATTAAATTGGTGGCATGAATTAGTCACTGAGAGCTTCGAAGTATAGTGCATAATCAAAAATTACAATGCAATACTTCTGTGTGTTATTAATAAGTTGGGTTGAGACCAACCACATTTGGAGAATTCATTTGATTACCATTGTTATTAATGTGTGAATGGTAACTATAGAGCCATGATTAACCTCTGGTAGATTCAGTGGCCATCCGAACGCTACAAATGAGAATGCTGAGGATTCGGATCAGTCATTTCTTCAGGTACTATATTTGGCGTGGACAGTTGACCTTACTAAGCCTCATCAACTTTATACATATATTTACAGTTCTAATGTTCACAGAGCCTAGAACACACATGGAATGGGAAACTCACAGAATCAATGAAAAGCAGTAAAGAATCAGTAATACGATGACACAAATGACACAATCTTCGCAAACAGCTAATACTCACTAACAGTGGTGGAAACATACAGAATATTGTGACAAAAAGAGGATACAATATTCCCACTAAAATGGTTACTTTGTAGCTAGTCTGTAACCTATAAGGTGTGTGACTTTGAGGTTCATGGACTTCTCACACAGCACAGAAACAAGCAACAATACGTCCATGCAAGTTAAAATGTACCTAGTACCTGCAAGGAAACACAATGTCTTGAAGTTAATGTGCTCAATACAAAAGGCGAAGAAGAGAGCAATTCCGGTCCCTCCCTAGTAGTATGAGTTCATAAGTAAGTGTGCGATTCACTTCATAAGTGATGGTCCAGTATGTCCACTGTGTATTTTTTAAACGCACAAGCTCTCACCCATCAAACTATGGCATACCTCATAGTTGTGAAGTGCTCCTTGTCATGATAGCACTGCAATGCCCAACATGCTCCACCAGGGGGCTCTTTTAATACCAATTCTTTTTATTCACTATGAATCTGAATCTCCAGACTGAAATCCTAAGTGTTTTTGTGGGGAGAGGAATCTGTGATTGGTAGATTGGTTAATAAATAGCTGAAAAAAACTAAATAACTAAAGGCCTTTATTAAGATTAATTAATACCAGTGAGGACCCATCGAATATAATGATACCAGAGATCACAGGTGAATGGTCAGCATGTTTCTTGCCTATTTTTGCCTTCTCTGGGATCAATGGTGATTTGTCATTATCAGAACAGAAATGCCTAATGTGTGTAAAAGGGTGTCTAGTAGGAGAAAGATCAAAGTACAATTCAGTTGACCCAAAATTGATGTCAAATAAACAACACTGTATTCAATATAAGCCTACTCTTTGGGAACATGTTTTACCGTTGTGTATAAACTCAAGTTAAAAAAAAAAGGAAGAAAAAACATGAGAGCATTGCCATAAGATAACTATGCCCTTGCCATGCACAGCTCATTGCCCCACATTTTATATCACTCATGACATGTTCTACAACATCATTGATAACATCACTGCAACATTTGAAATAACATCATTGATGACAAGCATGTGTTTGGCTGGGGTATGAGTTATAGTCACCAACGAGCATGATTTATACTATTAGAGATAAATATAACTGGTGAATTTCAGTGTTTGTTTAGTTTAAAACACTACATTGTCACTAAACGTTTCACTCAACTATAATATCACACTAACCTTTTTTTTCAGTGAATATATATAAATGTTTTTATTTTGTATATATATATATATATATATATACATATATATATATATATATAGTACACATGTATTTATATATATAAAATATTTATGTCTTAAGCTTACCTGTGTATCATTAATGCCTCCTGAAAAGTAATAAATATAACATATAGTATATCAAAAACATTTTAAACATCACTTACCAAGCCCCGCCATCTCAATGCAAAACAACTTGAGCTGGTCCACCTCTTGACAATAATATGAGTCTAGCAGTGCATCACCTGCATTTACGAGCCTGCTGCCAAAATTAAGGCAAAGTGTCATTACATGGCTTCATATCATAATCGTCATATTTACCTGTTAATTGGCTGTCTTCACTATGTGCGCGGCCTCAAAAGTTCACCAGCATCTCATTTTGAAAACCAATGTATGTGCTAACAGGTCAGTTAATAAGATGAGGCAGTGCAAGGGGTTGCACAACTATCTGCCTCATTAAAATGCATGAGGCAGATTGCAATTTGCTTCCCTGATGATTGGCTGCAATAACAGAATAGCGACCTGCAAGGAACAGCAGATCACCATCCCTGTCACTGTGTTTTAAAATGGAAAAACTCTTACTTTTTGTTTTTTTTAAATGCCCTATTTCCTAAAAGGAAACAGGGCTGCTTTTACAAAAACGGTTTCCATTTTGAAAATCTTCAGTAACAGTTGGCAGTGGTTCCCTGGGCCTCGTCGAAGTTAACACACTGATTCTCATAGAAGGCTTCCCTTTTGCGAATTCGTTACACCTCCATCTGGGAAGTCTATAACAGACAAATGGTTTGTAACCAAAATTATGGTTCTGCATCACAACTTCGAGTGGACACTCCTTATACTCCCCTTTCAAATTGAGACTCATTAATTGTTTTTAAATCCATTTTCCTCGATTACAAAATGAGATTTTATCCTATGTAAGATGATTTTTGCCAGAAGCAAACCTTTTTTTTTTACCAAATCAAAAGGACTATAACCACAAAATCCCGTTGTACATGAGGCACTCCCCTATAGTTTTCATTTGCTTCCTTGGGGATGCACTGTTGTATTGTTCATTCTTTCTTTTATGTCGTCACCTCTGACTCGCTTGGGCACATACGAACGAAATCAATACACTAGCCAGCAGTAACCAGTTTCACCGTGCAGCAACATCCAAATTAATTTACCTCGATGGCAGTTCATTACTGGCCCAACAAACCATTATGCCTTCAACCGCATCCATCTGTTCGACTGGAATTTTCCTCTTTACCACTATGTCCATATGGAACCCGTTCATCTCCTGAATTTAATACTATGATCCTGCAAGCATTTTCCATTCTCATATAGTAACCTGCGCATTTTAAATGTGCTGGATTCCAACCCCATCCGAGCGATAAATCACATTATGCAACTAGTTCATACACATGTACTTTATTTTGGTCACAGTGAATGGTGAACACCAACGTATGACTATCATTTCTCATTTAGAATGCCATTAGTGTGTGTTTTATATTGTAACTTTTTTTTTAATTAGTAAGGGCATAGTGCCCGCATTATCACCCTCGTGCGGATTTTATTGTCACAGTAAAAAAATAACAAGAAAATAGCATTTTAACCTACCCTGTAGTTTGTTGTTTTTCCTTACATTACACTTTAATGCATTCTAGGGGTGTGAGAAATTGCTAGCAAACTATCCTTTCAAGCTGTAGATCAACAGGGAGCTTTTGGAAAGCTTCAATTTTTCTGCAAGTGTAAGGAAATCAGATTACTGTATCCAGCTGCAAGCTGCTTTGATTGAACTAGAAGTCTGATTTAATTTGGTGCAAATGGCAAATTACTCCTCTATTTATCCTTAAACTGCACATAGCTGTGAAGAGCTCCCGTGATGATCTCCTCGGACTCGTGTGACAGAAATGAAACATTTGTGAGGGCTCTTTTTTCTATACTCAATAACATGAGCATTAAGTCGTTATTGATATGAAAGCTGAGCGCTCTGCTTGTCACCATGGCTTTAGAAGCATTTTTATTATGTTTCAATGTCGCCTTTTCCAGAACTACTATTGAACCGCCCACACAATTGAGGACAACCAGCTTTACCTTGTCATGTCACGTTATTTGATACACGTTCTCGAGTATACTGCAGCTATTTAAAAAATGAAACTAATGTAGAAGGATTTGCTGCTTGATACAGCTGCTCAGTACATATGAGTCGTGTCACAAAAACCCTATGAGGATGCAAAAAATAAGGCAAATACATTTGTATTAGTTTGCTGCTTTTGTAACAAAAAGAGGAGCACACTTTTTCACCATCAATATTAGACAAAGGTACTTGCATAAGAGAATTATGGAGGAAAAGAACTGTGAAACCGCCTTCACAACGATGGCGCTACCACTGCATCATTTTGTTTGAAACAAAGATTTTAAGTTCAGATTTGAAAAGTGGACGAAATATATATTTTATTACTTAGCTGGCAGCAATAATAGTTTAGCATCAATTGTTCTATAGGTTGCCCTACAAAAATAAAGGGGCATATTTAGGAATCCCTAGCACCACCTTAGTGATGCTGAGGTGGCGCTAAAATGGCTTTTTCCATGTGCCATATTTACAAAGTGGCACAGTGCATGCATTGCACCACTTTGTAAACCCTTGAGCCACCTTATGCCTGCGCCAGGCATAATGTATGCAAGAGGGGCTCTTTGGGCGCTATGAGGCCTGCAAACATGGCGCAGCGAAATTTAACAAATTTCACTGCACCATTTTTGACATCATTTTTAATGCCTGCTAAGAGCAGGCATTAAAATCATGCTCCCATTGAACTCCATGGTCCTCCTTGTACTTTGCTATCACTAGCGTCACCATTTTTGATTAGCATTAAAAATGTTAAGCTATTGTACTAACGACTGCCGTATTATAAATACGTTGCAACCATGGTGTCATTAAGTGCCGGTAGGGGGCACAGAAAAAGGGGTGCATCAGCTCTAATGTGCCACCTGTTCTTAAATATGGGCCAAAATGTGCTCATTTTCTTCTTACAGTAGTATCACAAATGGTGCAAATGGATGTGCTATGTGATTTTTTTTGTGTGGATGGAGTGCATTTTCTCTGACATGTCCCATATAATTTGAGGCGTCGATTTGTAAGAAAGGTGTAATATACATGGCACAGAAGTTATTACATTCTATTAGCAGCAAAAGTCCTTCTGACAGTGATTGGTTGATCTCAGAGTTTGTAAAGCACTTTGTTATGTAATTGCTGTAGGAGGCTGACCTGATGTGTGGTGAGCACCTATGGTGTTATCACCTTATACCAGGTCCAGGTATCCCCTATTGGTGAGGTGTAGTCAGTGTCTAGGAAGCCAGGCTCTCTAGAAGTAGCTGTGGATGAGCAGCCAAGACTTATCTAGGAGACATGCAAAGCATATGCAATACCAGTGTAGTCACACAGCACTTATACACATGAAAGAACCACACAGTGTTACAAAAATAAAGGGACTTTAGTATGGTAACCCAAATACCAAAATACTATATAAGCAATATTCCAACTGGAGGTAAGTAAACAATTTATTATATGTACATTAGCAGTCAGGAATTAGCATAAAATGCAATAGAAAACAGTGAAAGCAATAGTAAGACTGAAGGCCCTAGGGGGGACCAAACTATATACTAAGAAAGTGGAATGTGAAAGTCGGGCCCCCACCCAAGGAAGTGGAATTGGTAGAGGGGAGCTGGAGGAACTAGGAACCCCAAAAGGTAAGTACTGGAGTGCCTCCTAGAGACCAGGAGATGAGAGGTAAGTACCTGGTTCTCTCCGAACCCACCAAAAGGACTTCGGAAAATGATAATGCAAGACTCAGACAAGACTGCGAGAAAGCAGAGGTGGATCCTGGAAGAGGAAGACCTGGAAAGGAAGGGGACTAAGTCCAGTACACATTGGAGTGTCCAGTGGGGGCAGGAGCCACTACCTACCCGTCTGTTGGTGCAGGAGCAGGTCGACGGTGGACAAAGACAGTCAGCAGTGCAGCAATGGAGCAGCTGAATAGCTCGTGAAGTGATTCAGTTGATGTCCGACACCGGAAGAAGGATTACAGTCAGTCAGTGATGTGGAAAAACCACCAACAAGCCGTGGCAAAGGCAATTGCCGTGGAAGAAGAAATGCAGAACTTCCGGGGACCAGCAAGGTCCAGGAAGACTCAACCCATGGAGAGGAGTCCTGGGTTACCCTCAGCAGTGAGGAGAGTCATAGGAAGAAAAGCCAGCTCCCACAGGCGACCCACAGGCAGCAAGCATAGGAGTCACAGTGAGGATTATGCAGCACACATTGGAAAAAGTCCCAAGTTTCAAGAGCATCCCACAGAGGACTGTGCTGCACAGGGAAGAGTGCTGGGGGCTGGGGCTACATGGAGATGAAGATCCCTTGGAGGAGATGCCAACAAGACATGGTAACTGCAAGAAATGTGGTGCTTGGGGGTAATGTCCTACATGGAGAGGCAAGGGCTTACCTTACTGGCTACACCAGTCCAACAATCATTGGGGGAAGTGCACATATTCAGGTGTCAATTTCATTTCACTCGAATAATATATGTACACAAATGAAAATCTATTGCAGAAATTTAAATTAAACAAAACGAAAAATGAATGTCAATTAAAATTCTTAAATTTTTAAATTATCTTTGAAATAAGCTTTCAATAATCTACAATGCATCAATTAAATTAATAATGTTCAAACTGAAACAGTATCACTGAGACCCCTTCAATGCACACACATAAAAAGAAAGAAAGAAATACAAAGTACTATGATCATTTAAAATGTATATGTATATTTTAAACACATTTATTTGTGTATATAACATATATACAACACAAAAGGATGATGGACAGAGTGTTATTTTGCTCACCTTGCCACCCTAGTTTGGACTCAGCCATATGCAAATCAGTCTTGACCCTGTTCCCTGTGGGAACAGTCCAGCCGGAACTGCCAGGCCAGGTCCTCAATGGCCCAGAAACAAGCATCCTGGGACCCATTTCAGGTTATCAACCTTTGTCAGCCAGGTTAGCTTGAATCCAGTGGCACAGTGAGCAAGGGACCCATGTCTGGGCATACCCTTCCCACTAAGGGCAACTTTAGCAACACAAAAGTATGATGGATGGAGTATTGAAACTTTTAAAAAACTCACCTCTAGTCACAGATCTGGGTTTAATCCATCATTCCTTTCCTCACCATGCCACCCCAGTTTGGACCCAGTCTTATGCAAATCAGTCTTGACCCTGTTCCCCATGGGAACAGTGCAGCCTGAACTGCCAGGCCAGGTCCCCCCTGGACCGGAAACAAGCATCCTGGGATCAGTTTCAGGGTATCACCCTTCATCAGCCAGGCTAGCTTGAATCCAGTGGCACAGTGAGCAAGGGACCCATGCCTGGGTATACCATTCCCACTTAGGGCATCTTTAGCAACACAAAAGGAAGATGGACGAAGTGTTGAAACTTTTCAGGATCAAGACTGATCTGCAAAAGGATTGAGGTGACGTGGCAAGCAAAATAAAAGTGGATTAAACCGAGATCTGTGACTTGGAGTGAGTATTTGAAAAGTTTTCACACTCTGTCCATCATTTTATTTTGTGATATTGCCTTGTGTGCTCTAAGTGGCTAGGGTGTGCCCAGGCATGCGTCCCTTGTTTGCTGCGCCACTGGATTCAAGCTAGTCTGGCTGATGAAGGGTGATACCCTGAAACCAGTCCCAGGATGCTTGAATCTGGTTGTGTGTCGGAACAACACAGGCATTAACGACGCCTGCCTTAAAAACGTGGCCCAAACCACAAATGCGTCCCTACAACGTATTTCTTTACCACGCAAGTCATTACATTGCCTTGGGGAAAGTGCTGGAGTTTGGAATAGTATAATTTACTATTCCAACTCCAGTCTGCGCCACAGTAGGGAAAGTGTTGGACATAAAGTCCAACATCAGTCCAACAACACTTTCTCTAAGGCAAGTCGTTGTAATGACTTGCGTGGGTAAGGAATGCATTGTAAAAACATATTTGTGGTTCGGGCCTCGCTTTAAAGGCATAGCGTGGTTTGAGCCACGTTGTTAAGGCTGTTTCCCCTTGAATCCTGTTCAGCACAAGCATCCACTGCAGTACGGGCAACTAGTTTTGGGTTACAATGGCTCTCTACCAAATGGAGACAGAGGTCATCAAAAAAGTAGATTTACTCTACATAAATGGCCAAAGGTGAACGGTGTGAAACCTAGTAAGGAGCATCTAATATCAACACCTCAGGCATCCAAAGCTATAAGCTGTAAAGGGCAGCACAGTATCTGCTATACTTTATCCAGAAACCAGATGGTCGTAGGGGAATATACCCATGACAGTGAAACTGATATGTTTCAGATTGGGAGATTGACAGAAAGCCCTATAGACTTAGTAGTAATGGATACAACTTCTGGTACTCGGAACAATGATGAAACACAGGTTGTACAAAGTACCATATCCAGGTTTGCTTGCAGAATTGTATGTGATCACAATCTACCATACACAGCGCGTATTTATGCTGCTGAATTTGACTCTTCTAAAAATATTTTTCTTGGAGAGAAAGCAGCCAAATGGAAGAATCCCGATGGCCACATGGAGGGTTTAACCACAAATGGTGTTATGGTAATGCATCCGAAGGAAGGGATCACAGAAGAATCTAAATCTGGATTGTGGCATGAAATTTCAGTTTGTGGGGATGTCTACACTCTTCGTGAGACTAGATCTGCTCTACAAAGAGGAAAACTTGTTGAAATACCTAATGATGGTACAGATTTACACATGGTGGATAATTAAACCTATGTCCTACAGGATGGATCTCTAATTGATCTTTGTGGTGCCACACTTCTGTGGAGAACATCAGATGGATTGTTTCACACACCAACTCTAAAGCGCATTGAAGCATTTAGACAAGAAATTAATGCTGCCAGACTACAGTGCTCGGTTGGGTTGAACACCTTAGCTTTTCCAAGCCTTAACTATAGAGAAGTGCTAGAAGAGAAACAACCCTGGGCCTACCTTGCTTGTGGTCATGTACAGGGTTATCACAATTTGAGTCATACAGTGACATAGAATCGAATGAAAGAGAGTGTCCAACGTGCAGGACAGTTGGACCCTATGGGGCTGATTCTAACCCCGGCGGGCGAGGGTCGGCGGGAGCACCGCCGACAGGCCGGCGGTGCCCCGCAGGGCATTCTGACCGCAGCGCTTTGGCCGCGGTCAGAAAGGGTAAACCGGCGGTCTCCCGCCGGTTTACCGCTGCCCTCAGAATCCCCCATGGCGGCGCAGCTTGCTGCGCCGCCATGGGGGATTCTGACCCCCCCTACCGCCATCCTGTTCATGGCGGGAAAGCCGCCATGAACAGGATGGCGGTAGGGGGGGTCGCGGGGCCCCTGGGGGCCCCTGCCGTGCCCATGCCAATGGCATGGGCACGGCAGGGGCCCCCGTAAGAGGGCCCCGCAAGGTATTTCAGTGTCTGCCTTGCAGACACTGAAATACGCGACGGGTGCTACTGCACCCGTCGCACCTTCCCACTCCGCCGGCTCGATTACGAGCCGGCATCCTCGTGGGAAGGGAGTTTTTCCCTGGGCTGGCGGGCGGTCTTTTGGAGACCGCCCGCCAGCCCAGGGAAAAACTCATAATACCCTCCGCGGTCTTCTGACCGCGGAGCGGTATTATGGGGGCAGAATTCTGGCGGGCGGCCTCTGCCGCCCGCCAGAATTAGAATCACCCCCTATGTGCCTCTTTGGCTGAGATGTGAGGCTGGATTATGTGTTAATGCTGTACCTCCAACTCATGCTTTCTGCTCTAGTGGGCATGTGTGTTCTGAAAAGTCTACTAAGTACTGGTCACAGATTCCATTGCCCTATGGTACTCATGCATTTCCTGCTGCATGTCCTTTCTGTGCAACACAGTTATCGGAGAAGAAGGCTGTGTTAAACTCATTTTCCAAGGAGCAGTTGACTGATGCCATTGTTGAGACACGGTTACCATCATTTTGTTAAACAAATACTGTGAATTTTTTTACAACACTAAATTTTAAAATGTTATAACATTATTATGAGGGGGCATAAATGATATGGTTAATGTCTTGTATTTTTATATGGACAGATTTTCCATTTTATAGCAATGTAAATAAGTATTACTACTGCCCAACTTACTGGCATTCATTGTATTGATGAAAGAGCGAGGAAGAACTATCCTTCTCCTATTATATAAACCTGTGACCTACAGGTTCCCCAAATGTTCGAATAGCGTGAGCTTAACTCACCTAGTTATAGTACCTGGCATTCATTGAGACAAATAATTGAAAGCTGGGCTGGTAAATTGTGCTGCATAACTCAAAGCAGTGGCATATTTGTTCAAGCCTATTTGTTTAAATTGTTCTATATTTATAAAGTCTATTTTAACAGTGTATTTGAAAGTGCTGTTTCTTTTTAATATGTTTGATTAAATATTTTCTCATTGTTTATTATCTAATAGCTGTACTACTGAGGATATTGTAATTGCTTACGGATGGTATTCTGAACCATGTGAAATAAAAGGCCATTTTACTTAAGGACCAGAGTCTCTATTATCCTTTCTTTGCTGAGAAACAACATAATTTAAATAACACATCAAGATTTGACACAGTTTAATTCCAAAGAATTCTTGAGAGAAATTGAAAAAGTCAACCATTAAACTTGAACAACTTGAGACAAAAGAAACTTACAGAATCATACAACAAATCCAACAAGCATTCCTCAGTCAATAAAGAAAGATTGAAGCTGAATATAGATTCCAGGGATCTTCCCAAAAGTTGTGAAAAAAATCTTTGTTGTGTGATAAAAGAATGACAAACACCAAGAAAAGCCTCCAGAAAGAATGACATATTAAGTAAAAAATAGTTGTCTTTGCATAACATTTACTGATCAACTTCCTTTCATCATAATTCTTATTGGTTTGCATCCCATTTAGCATTGCTTGCGCCAAATTCAATCATCACATTTGGCCTACAATGTAAAATAGATTTGTCACTCCATACTTTCGGGCCATAATCTCTGAAGAGTCCAGTTAATAGGGGCTCTGGAAAAATTGCCCGACTATGTAAACTAGAATGCACACTAAGCTTGCTAGAAGGCTAGCAAAATACCAAACTCGGGGACATTGCAAGCCTCGGATGCGCCTTGATCTGATGTACGTTGTCATGAATTAAATTCTTACCCTTCCAGATTTCAAGATGGGGGGCTAGTGGACTGGTGCCTTTGCTGTACTTGTCTCCCCTTTTAGTAGTGAGGAGTTGACCATTACTTTCAGCCATGACTCTTTGTCTACTCGAAAAGAAATGTTGGCTGGCCCAATCTATCTTGTTAAAATGCACCAACCTGTTGCAATGGCTTCAAAGATACCATTCTTAACTGTGACCTTTTTCATGAAGGCCTGACAAGGAATGGTCTATTTTACAAGATTTTTAAGGTAATTCATAATAAGGAATGTGACATTAATATCCTTACAGTGCTCATCTGATATCATGTCAGCCTCATGTGCTGTATAAGGTGAGGCATTATAATTTAATCCACCCATGCCTGTTTTTCCACGTACATTGGGAAGATGTTTCAGAAAAGAATGTAAAGTAACCTGCATATCAAAGGATATTGACCATTATTTAAGGTTGAAGTGGTGTCACTGGGCAGACCTTATGATGAGTCTTCAGTGCTTTAAATTGCGTTCTCTGGCCTTCCCTCCACTTCACTTTGGTCCTTTTAGAAAGGGGTGTGATTGACTTGGCCAGTAACTTCACTATTCTATAGGCAAAGAGGCATATTTCAATCTTGCTTTGGCTGTGAGTTGAATGGCCATAAAATCTACATTTACTAGTAAATTCTGTCTACATGGAATGAAAACTGACCCCGCCATACCTGCCAGAAAAGGAATTGATTTTCTTTTCAACCCATTAATATAGATTCTCTCATTTCCTATGAAATATGTTGTTATGACTTGCATTGCTATAAGGATTGAGTTAACTTCTGAAGTACCTATTAGGTCCAATGCAACTTTACAGGTTAAATGTTCTTTACACCTGCTGCATGGAAACACAACGTGGATGCTGCTGGTGTTTGTTCCAGTGTCAGTGATACAAAGTAATAAGTAAGAATCTGAGTGGTTCAATGCTATATTGGGAAAGGAAGAGACAAACTGCTAATGGTGCATCCCAAATCTGTAGCTGGAACCAGAAATTGCTGCCACCGGAACATGAAATATATTCATAAATGTGTAGAAAGCTCCAAAGTTAAATAAAATGAGCAACAGATACATGGCTCGAATATTGCATGATTGGCAGCAGGAAGAGTGGAACTCAAGCCAAAACCCTAACTGAGAAACTTTGTTAGTCTCACTGGCCCTAAAGGTCTCATTGAAACTACTAGAGATTTCTGCAGGTGGCTTGTTTTGTTTAAAGAAAATAGATACTTGCAAATGTGCTTCACATACAAGAGTGACTATTGCATTCCTAACTTAGTGACGCTTCCACACTTGCTTATCGCTGCTGGCAGCAAGGACAAAATTAGCATCTGATACAGTGGGCTTTGTACCATAGACTGATATTCAGTTGACTATCAAACAGCTCTCATTTATTATTTTTCTCTGCAGCAGCCTTCGCATTTGAATGTTCTGTCATTTGTGTTTAGTGCCCGACTTAGCTGATGTTTTTCAGTAAGGAATTGTGCAATATGCAATTAATTTTATTTGGTTAATTGTATAATTTTGTTAAATACTGTGTACATGTGACTGTGCACATGCCACAATATTCTGTTCTGCTTTGAAAGTGACCTTTCTGATTTGCCATGTTAACTTTTATTTTAGAAAGCGTAATTAGTTAGCAGTCGCCACTGTTGATCTAAAATCTTTTACTAATTTCATTGTGTTTTAAAGTTAGTGCTCTAAAGCTGGGTGGCATGTGCCACATTTTAAACTGAATAAATTGTATTTAAAATTGGAAAAAAAATAAACAGTCCCAGGATGCTTGAATCATGTCCAGTGAGGACTTGGTTTGGCAGTTCGACCTGGATTGCTCCCATAGGGAGCAGGATTAAGGCTGATTTGCATATGGCTGGGTCAGAACTGGTGAACCTCTTTGGTGAAGGACCGCTGAAAAGGATTCGCCGCTGTTGAGAATGACATATCAGGAGAAGCTGCAATGGCAATCCAACTGGCGATGCACTTCGGGCAGATATGCAAGCACGTTGGTCTCGGTCTCATCCTGGTTCTCTCAGCAGGTATTGTCCAAACATTTTCTAAGTCCTCAGTTTGGGAATTTGGCCATCTGGGCATCTTCAGCAACACAACCAAGGATCCAGGACTGGTGGCACATCACTTGGGGGTCAAGGACTTACTCAGGCTGGGCCCAGGTGCAGGTTCAAGATGGTGGGAGCTGTATTTGTTTCTGTGACTCGGCAAACTAGCCCTTGAAGTCACTCTGGTAGTCCTGGGTTGAGGTGAAGCTGCGGTGCTCAACAGCAGGACTGTCCTCTGAGGAGGCTCCTGCAGCAAAGCAGTCCTTCCGTGCACAAAGAAGAAGTCTTGCAGACTGTACAGCAGGTCACAGCAACAAGCAGTGTGCTGAGAGTCCTTCTGCAGGTCCAGGAGAGCACTGAAGAGTGGGTCTGAAAGTCCTATTATTATACCCTGGTGCCTTTCTATGGAAGGGAGAAGGCACTATTAGAAAGGTTTTTTGAGATGCATGAAATTTCCTGATTTCCCTGCCCTTGCTCCAAGCTGACTGCAGTGACAATGTGAAGGTGATATGTCCTTGTGCGAAGGCAGAGCACTCTCTATTCAGTTGCAAATGGGGCTGTGTGCAGCTCCACCCCCATCCTGTGAGCAGATGGTCATTGAGCCACACCTAATCTCTCTATTTGTCACTGTGCCCTTTCCTCGGATCTGCACGCTGCTGAACAAAAGGCCCACCTCCCGGCTTCACCAACTCAGAAAGCTATTATAGCACAGAGTTATGATGAAGCTAGGCGGGGGGAAGGGAATTAGGGTAGGGAACTGCAGGGAGAGAGATCTGAAAAGAAAGGGTTAGAACAAATATGCATATACTCATTCATAACAGTATAACTCACCAATAGACTCTTGAACAAAGACAACTCCGTGATATCAGATTGAGACCCTTTGTGAATTGGGCATAGCCCCTTCTTTGAATCATGGAACAAGAACAAACTGCAACCTCTGAACCTAGAGATGGCAAGAGCTTTGGACTATGGACATCAATCATGTAACCACTGTACATTCATAAACATAAACGTTTGATCTCAGCCTAGAAATTCTCAAAGACTTAAATATGTATCTCACATATTTTCTCTTAAGGACTTAAATATGTATCTCACATATTATGCTTCCCAAAAAAAATTAAACTATAATTTGCTTATCTCTGAAACGTTTTCACATTGACTAC
Organism: Pleurodeles waltl; assembly: GCF_031143425.1. Lineage (NCBI taxonomy): Eukaryota > Metazoa > Chordata > Amphibia > Caudata > Salamandridae > Pleurodeles > Pleurodeles waltl. Next base: position 804,275,596 of record NC_090437.1, on the reverse strand, counting down.
CTAGGCCTGAAAGTTTTACTCATTGAACTTGAAGCGCTTTGTTCATTGGGCCAAAGCGCCTTGCTTGTTATATATGAAGCGCTTTGTTCAATACGCGAGAGAGCGCTTTTACTTGCTTTGTCTGAAGCGTTACGTTCGTTATGCTAAGGGGCGATTTGCTCATGTGGCCTGAAGAGCTTCGATTGCCGTGCCAAGAGCACTTTACTCATGTGGACTGAAGTGCTTTGATTGCCGTGCTTAGGATGCTTTACTCATGTGGACTGAAGCACTTTGATTCCCGTGCCAAGGGCGTTTTACTCATGTGGACTGAAGTGCTTTGATTCCTGTGCCAAGGGCGCTTTACTCATGTGGACTGAAGTGCTTTGATTGCCGTGCAAAGGGCACTTTACTCATGGGGACTGAAGCGCTGTGATTGCCGTGCCAAGGTCGCTTTGCTCATGTGAACTGAATCGCTTTGATTGCCGTGCCGAGGGCGATTTACTCATGTGGACTGAAGTGCTTTGATTGCTGTGCCCAGGGCGCTTTACTCATGTGGACTGAAGCGCTTTGATTGCCGTGCCCAGGGCGGTTTACTTATGTGGACTGAAGCGCATTAATTGCCGGGCCAAGGGCGATTTACTCATGTGGACTGAAGTGCTTTGATTGCCGGGCCAAGGGCGCTTTACAAGTGTGGCCTGAAGCACTTTGCTCGTTGTGCTAAGGGACGCTTTACTCATGTGATCCGAAGCGCTTTGATCGCCGCGCCAAGGTCGCTTAACTCCTTGAACTGAAAACACTTCGCTCGTTGTGCTAAGGGGCACTTTACTCTTTGAACTGAAAACGCTTTGCTCGTTGTGCTAAGTTGCGCTTTACTTTTGGAAGTAACACCCCCCCCTTCAAGATTGGATCAGCAAGACCTTACCGCTACGAGTACGACCTACTCGTATCTTAATTCACCATAGAAACAAGGATACTCCGATTTACTGTCAAGCTGCCATGCAGGAAATCTGCTCTTTTTCAGAGGAACCCCCACGAGGTCTGACTGCATCGAAGTCTTCAAAATAGTGAGCAGTGTACTTGGGTGTGGCTGGGATTTATAGGACTTCCACACACCAAGATGGCCGCTGCCTCTAGAAACCTGGGAATTGTAGTCCATTCCTAAAACAGGAGGTTTGGATATCATTTGGAGACTTAAGTGAAAAGTGGAGATATTAAGGTACTTTCCCTCTGATTGGTGTTGGGTGACATAAAGTTCTCTTTCTTATATTTGAAAAAAATGGTGACTTACCATTATACTTGCATCGAACCTATCCCTATCATCTATATTTACTAATTCACTCTTGTATCAACCTCAATTACTGATATGGGGCGTAGGTTCTCTGTGGCACGATTTCTGACTATTTTTGACACATTTTTGGTGAGATTTGATTAACTTTGGCTTTCTTTTTAGTCTTTGTAGTTATTATTGAATTTTAGATTTTGTAATTTTTTATTATTAATACAATGTTTTGCATTGTGATTTATCAGCCTTGAAAAAGTCCAATGTATGGACGAAACACGGGTCAGCTGATGTTGCATGTGGATTCAACAAACACCATCCGGTCCCATTGATTCAAAGCTTACTTTTGTGTTAGCTATTCGATAGTGGACTCTCATTGTATTAATTTGTATTATGTCTTTTACCATTTTGGATTTTGATTGTAGTTGTTTAGTATTGTATGTCATATATCATTGTTAATAATTTTGAAATAAATATTATCATTGTATAATATCAGGAGAACCTACATTATTGAGGCTAATGACAATATAGGAGTATAAATATATTTTGGACAGTTTATTAGTCACATGGCTACTATTGGCTTTTCACAATTGGTACTTTAAGAAAAACTGTTGTGCTCCGCTAAAATTCCTTTTTTGGTTCATTTGTTACCGGCTTTCCTTTTAGAAAATCCGAGAACCACATCAAGGCAACGATGTGTATTAGTGTATGAGCACCATTAAATAGAATATATACTTGGGAAAACTAAGGGAATGTGCATTTATACTGCTGTTTAGTGTTGCCAAAATCGTTTTCAGTCCTAAAACATCACTGATAAGTGGATCTTGTCCACCAATGTCCTGACCCTGCAGCTACATGAGCTTTACCACAGGGCAGGCGACACTGATGATCACTTTTAGAACAAGAGGGGATGACAAGTGGTGCGCGTGAAGCGCCGAAAATACACGCAGCGGAGTTTCGTGCGGGACCTGGACCGCACACAGCTTTATTCCTGACACTATTGTGCGACTGCCTGGGAGGAAATCGCAAAGTCTAACTGTCAGCTGCAGCCAGTCATGTGACCCAAGACAGGATGCAAGCACAAAAGGGCTAAGGGCAGAAAAATACCAACTTTTTGGAAGTAGGATTTTGAAAATTGTAATTAAAAATCAGATTTCAACATTGAATAGGATTTTACATTACCGTTTTATAGATACCAAACACAAATTGGATACCTGGTCCCAATTAAAAGTTAGTACTTATTGAATGTAATAAGGCAAACCAATATTATCCGATGGGATAGGCAGGCCTCTCAGTCGTGAAAAACAAATTTAGGAATCTTATGCTATCAGGATATGTAAAACCTAAAAGTACATGTCCAACCTTTTCATTACAAAGCACCTTGCCCTAAGGCAGTGGTTCCCAAACTTTTTCGATCCCCGGCTCCTTTGACCTATTGGCCGTGTTGGCCACGGCTCCCCATTATGTTACTTTTTTTTGGCGGGTGGGGGAACGTAATCCCAGCCTGTACCTGTACCTACACTATTTACAGTTTGTCTTCTTTATTCTCTCCTTCTGGTTGCTGAAAACCATTTATTGGAAACTATTTTTGTTCTTTGGTCATAGGGATATTATTAATGGTACTTTGGCACCCTCCGCTGGTCACAATAATTAATGCAGGGGGTTTTGTTTCCAATACCACGATGAAAAGCTGCTGATTCAAAGCACCTCCGAGTGGTTTCCAGACTGTGTGCGGCGCCCCTGGCTAGTTTTGAGGGCGCACCAGGGAGCCGCGGCGCACAGTTTAGGAACCACTGCCCTAAGGGATGACTTTTCTGCAATTAAATAGAAGTATAAGGCTTGGTAAGGGGATTATATTGGCAAGTGGAATTGGCAGTTTATACCTCCATTCAAGATGCAATGACAGGTCTGGGACATATTTTAACTTACTACTTGAGTGGGTAGCATTTAATTTACAGGGCTTGAGTATATGATATACCACTCTACAAGGGACTTATTAGTACATTATGTATGCCAATCAGGTGTGAGTCAATCAAACCATGTTTATTGGAATGAGCGCAAGCACTTTAGCATTTGTTAGCAGTGTTAATGTGCACAGAGCCCTAAGGCCAACAAATATGATGTTAGCAAAAGTGAACGGGGAACACAACAAATGTTTGGGGGTGACCCTGCAGAGAGGGCCATGGTCTAACAGTCTTTATTCAAATTTCAAACAATACACTGTCAAAATACATCAGGGAAGACACATTGCCAGTTATTCATTGTAGTTAGGCATTCAGGATACAAAATATGAAACTCTGTTGCTCAATGAGTGCACTTCCAGTATATTTGCTACATCAGGAGAGGATCACATTTACGGAGAGAAACAAAGAAAAAAGTGCAAATAGCCTAAGCAGCCACCCACCAAATACAAACATCACAATTACAAATACATTTCACAGTAACATACATAATTAAATAAAACATAGAACAGTACAATAAAACAACATATTAAAAATGACATCATAGCAGATGATAGTTTAAACTTTAAAACTTATAATACAAAAGCGCAAGAAACAATGTATATAACTCTGATATTTCTGTTCACCACATTTTGGTCACATTATTTTGACCAACCTATTATGCTCAGGTCAGGGCTTAATTTGAAAACAAAAAAGCGTGTCATTCCCACTGCTTTGCTCCAATGAACGCGGCTGCTACAATTAAACATTGGAGCACCGAACGCCAAGTCTGGTAGTCTTAAATCCACCTAATGCCTCTTTAATCTGCTACCAGACACTCAGATTTACCTAATTTTTGCAGGTTCCTGCATTCTCCCTTTGTCATGGTTTCTCCGATTCTCTCTTGCACTTGGGAAGTGTCTGATGTGGAAAATTAAATGCAGCTCCCAACAAAATAAGTGCCAGTGCCCCCCCACTGGCAAGCACTGGCTCAAATTAAGCACTGTCCTGATGATACTTTTGAATTATTATTTAGGTAGAACACCATGGTCTTCATCAAGAGGAGCCAAGAGTAAGTGAGCACCAGAATTTTGTTTATTTGGAAGGCACTTAATTAAGTATTTAGGAAGGAGAAAAAACAAGTGTAATTCTTTAATCTAGCCAAATCTTGAATCCTTGATTTCTCTACTAATCAAGTTTAAAACATGAAGATTTTTTACATTTTGGAGCAGAAGAAACCATGTTGAAGTTACCTTATTCTTGTGGTTAACCAAGGTACTATTTGAGTCGAACAGAAGACCTAAATCTCTGGCGGGAACAAAAAGCAAGCATGAAGAAAGCCTCTTTCCAGTCACCAGGGTGAAGTCCAGTCCGGTGGAAGGCCACCAAATACTAAGTTCTATGTTATGTTTGAGTTTACCCTGTTCATCGCGTGCGGGACGCTGCTTCAGCTGGTGTGAGCTACATGGGGAAACGGTAACAGCGAACCACAAATGGCCCCTGTATTATATGAATTGCTAACGGGAGCAGGCATGCCATCTGACATATCCTGGATATATAAAACACTACTTGCATGCCCTGAGGACACGCAGACACAGGCGAAGGCTATATGGGATGCAGTTTTGCCCACGCCATTGACTCAGCACGCATGGATTACAGCACTCACTTCAACACGAAAGGTATCATGGGCCAGATGTAGCAACTTTGCAAATTGTTGTCGCTAACAGAACGGTGTCGCTATGGGGTCGCAAAGACCCACCTCATTAATATTAATGAGGTGGGTCGCAAATTGCGACCCCATAGGGACTATGGGCACTCACGGGTATGGAGGCCTGCTGGGACCAGCAGACCTCCATGTCCGTGACTGCTTTGAAATAAAGCAGTTTTTTTTTTTCAAGTGTAGCCCGTTTTCCTTAAAGGAAAACGAGCTGCACTTAAAAAAAAAAAACTAAACCTTTAGTTTCTGAAAAAATATTGGTGGGTCCACTCACAAAGGGGAAGGGGTCCCATGGGGACCCCTTCCAATTTGCGAGTGGGTTACCATCCACTTCAAGTGGATGGTAACTGCGACTCCATTTGCGACCGCGTACGCGGTCGCAAATGGAATTGCATACCACTGCGAGTCGCAAATAGGAAGGGAACACCCCTTCCTATTTGCGAGTCGGAAATGCATTTTGCGAGTCGGTCCCGACTCGCAAAATGCATTTCTGCATAGGAAACTCCGGTTTGCGACTCGCAAACGGCAATTTTTGCCGTTTGCGAGTCGCAAACTGTTTCCTACATCTGGCCCCATGTAACTCCCGCTTTCGGTACACACAATTTAACTACCAATACCGGACTTATTTATCCCCAAATCTGCTCAAGCGCATGTTCCCACAATCTGCTCCAGAGTGCCCTAGATGTGGGTACCCACATGCTAATTTTTTCCATATGGCATGGGACTGCCCCCCGGTGCTGCATGTGTGCCACGATGTCACCTCACGGACGGCTGACTGGTCGGGACTCTCTCTATCCCCTACCCCTGAATCATATTTATTGGGGCTTCGCCTGCGACGCAGCGGTGGGAACCAGGCACACATCGCTGGTCAAACAAATTGTTACACTGGGCCAGAGCAGAAACGCAGGCACTGCTCTCCCTCCATGACAGGGGGGGTGATGGTCAAAGGGGCGGACACATGGGATTCCTTAATTGATCAACTGGAGAACAAGGACGATACCCGCCACCCCTGAACTGTAGCCTCTACATTCTTATATAAAGCAAATGCACATACAGAGGTGGACATGGGATGCTGGCATTGTAACCGGCTGCTTATCCGGATTGAAGTGTGGACATTTGATAAACTCAATAAACAGATTAAAAAAAATAAAAATGTTTGAGTTTGCCTTTAGTGTGTTGATGGTCACTCAAGCCTGTAAGATATTGCTGTCAGGACATTCGAGCCAATCATTCTGAACAGGAGTCGGGTATTATCTGTGAATGCATATATCAAAAAACTGAAGTTCTAATCAAAAAAGAAAATGTCATATAAGTATTAGTAATAGGGAATGCAATCAATCTATCAAGATCAGTTTATTTCAGGGCAAATCCCTTAAAAATCATACAAGTAAAACAATATGATACACACAAACTGACCATAAAGACATGTAAAAACTTCAAGCAGTAAAATTCAGTGATATTCAAAAATCAAAATGTGGTATTCAACATATTCTGTTATAAATGTAAAAACAGCGAACCGTAAAAATCGTTTAGTGCAAAACAGCTCATAATCTCAAGTCTTTGGGACCTACGTTTCCAAGTAACGTGCATGCAAAAAATGTGTTCATACAAATGCTATTGTTGCATGGTCAAGGCTGATTCACATGTAGGTGGTCCAAACTGAGGTGGCATGGTCTGCGAAACAATGATGGATTGTGGTTTAATTCCATCCATCACTTTGTTGTCACTCTGAGGGGGATGGATATGCCCAAACATGTGTCCCATGCACACAGTATCACTGGAACCAAGCCCTACTGGCTGATGAGCCCATAACTAGGGAGAAATCAGTCCAGGATAGCTTGTGTTCTGGTTCATAGAGGACCTGACTTCAGTGCTGAATTTGTGCTTGTTCTTTCCGGTGCTGAGCACCGTCTCTTATTTGTGAGGGCCGGGGCTTGTTCGTATGCCTCAAGCATTTGCTGCGAGCAAAAGACACATATGGGAAAGACGGAAGAAGGAAAAACTAAAAAGCGTCATAAAGGGAGAAAGTAGAAAGTTGCAGTATGAGCTGAAGGGGCAGGGGTGGCCGTAAATGGATTGAAGAGGCCCGAGATGGCTTCAGGATTACGCTGCCTCAGTATTCAGTGCTGGTAGAAATAATTACAGCACCATCATGTTTACGAGAAAGGCTTTGAGCACCGGCACCTCTTTATTTACAAATTAAGCACTGCCTGACTTACTTGTTCAGGTTGGACTGTTCTGATTGAAGTAAGGTCAGGACTGATTTGTGTTTTGTTGGGTCCAAACTGAGGAGACATTGTGTGCAAAATAATGATGGATTGGGATGCGGTTAGTTGTAATTACCAGTGACTGAGCTTTATTCAAACATTCCATTCATCACTTTTTTATACTTTATTGTGTCACCCTAAGTGGGATGGGAATACCCAGACATGGATCTCATGCACACTGTGTTACAGGAACCAAGCTGTACCTGGCTGATGAGCCCATAACTAGCGCAAAACCAGTCCTGGGTTGGTTGTGTTGTGGTTCAGGGAGGACCTAGCTTGACAGGTTAGGCTGGGCTGTTCTGACTGGTGCAGGGAAAAGACTGATTTTATAGCAAGACAGGAGGCTAGCATTATGCATTAATCCTTTTATTCACTACTTCCGAGCAGCTTCTTTAAAGCTCCATGTTAGAATCCAATATGACAACATAACTAAAAAGAACTTTCAGTCCATAAAACTCCCCAACACACCATACTCTTCCTCCTTTGTTTGCTGCCTCTGAGCAGTTAAATATTTCTTCAAAATTGTCATTTCTTAAAGAAAATAAATAGAGTTTTAGAGGTTTCAATTAATTATTATTCTTGAGGTTGAGTATGTTATGGTGTATTCAACAGAACCCAATTTAGAGTTATTACAAAAAAAAATTAAGGGTAAAATGTGTTGACAACTGGGAGACAATATGTTTAAGTTGCTTATTTTTGAAAGAAGGGGATTTATTAAAGTTGATGTGATTAAAAAATGTTTGTTTAGGAATGTATTTTAAAAAGGAATAAATATATGATTTATAAATGTTACCTGAAAGATTTTGTAGTGAACGGTGGGTATTCTTTAAAGTTTGGGAAGAATAATAATGTGTTTTTTCACAATGCTTTTTAATTTTACAGTTGAAGACGCATTGGTTTAGAGCGTCTTTCAAATGGAGAGTTTGGTTTGCTAGTCGCGCGTCAAACGCGCTTGCGAGGCTGTTTGGTATTGATTTTTCATTCCTTTACGAATCACGCTTCAGACTCGTTAAGGAATTGAAGCGCTAAGAGTTTTCTCTTCACAAGACGTTCAGGAGAAACACATGTGATGCGTCTTAGTTGTAACGCATGCAAGCACTTATTTATTAAAGCAGAGTTTTTCAGCAAATAATAAACATTGCAAGGGATGAAATGAAGGCATTTTATTAACTGATAAATGTTTCTCTTTTAGTGGAGACGAATAAAACGTTAGAAAGGAAGTGCACTAAGGTGCACTGTGTAGGTTATTGAAATTGTTGTGTGGTTTTAAGTTGGTTTCTCTGGAAGAGTGAAAGCAACAATCATTTTGCACACTACAATCTGAGGAACATTTGAACCGGTTAGGGTAGTTTTAAGTGTTTAGGAGTGAAATATTTCAAATTTCGGGAGATTTTACTACATAAATACAATTGATTAGAATGGATATTTTAAAAAGATGGTATAGCCAAGTAATGAGAAAAATAAACAGGAGGAGAGGTTGAGAGAGCTAATTAAAGAGGAATTAAAGGAGAGCATGAAAGAAACATTGTGTGAGGTTTTAAAAAAAGAGAAAAGGAAAAGATGATGAGGGAGAGTACTGGACTTTGTCTGATGAATACATCTCCTTTAATAAAGGTCCAGGTGGGAAGTGCTTAAGAAAAAAAGAAACATTTGTTGGTTGAGGAGTTCTCAGTATCTTCAAAATATGCGGTTCAACGCAACTCACACGAGAAAGTGTTAACCCTACATGTGGATTCAGTCATACTAATAGAGAGAAAGAGCCCAATCCAGATTATGATGAGTACGTTTTTGACATTGTGAGTGACTCGGAGTTTACAGGTAGTGAGTTCTTCTTGCAAAGAAAAGAGTCTGAAAGGCCCTTTGGGTCAGAAAATGTTTGATCCTAAAGAGATCCAAGGAGTTCAAATTGGTGGCCTTTGGGTCATGTAGCAGAATATGTTAGAAGTAAATTGAGGAAACCTTTGGAAAAAGAAGTGAGAAATATCATGAGGACGAAGTGCTCTAGACCTATTATTGGAGAAAAGGTTACGGTGACCTCTAACTTGGATCCTGAGTTGATAACTTATTTATTCAAACTTGAAAGGGATCCTAGGAAAGGATTGGAACACTCGCTAAAACAATGAAAAGATAAGCTATTAGATGTCTTGGGTCCTGTAGCACATATATTTGATTTAGTTGAAGAAGCCCATATTAATGGAGCTGATATAGACCTGATACTCCTCACAGGTTGGAGTCAGAGAGCAATTTGTTTTCTAGTAAACGCAAATGGAATCCTTGTGGCAAAAAGAAAGATAGCAGTTTTCTTTAAAATAAGTCCAAAAATGGGCGAGTTAGCAAAAAAAAGAGGGTGATGAAGAGGCTAAAGGGCTTCTTTTTGGTAAAGGAATGGTGAGATCTTTAAGGAAATTTGCAGCTACGTTCACAGCATTGGACGAAGCTCAAAGATCTATGGGCAAGGTATTTCAACCAAATAATTGATGTCAAAGGGTTGGAAGGAGAGGGCAACCTTCCGGCTGAGGATATTATAAGACCCAAGTTGGGTCTGGAAGAGCAAATTTTAGAGGAAGTCAAACAACATAAAATTTCTACCTGCAAAGGGGTAGAGGGAGCAGATGGAGACTTTCAATAGAGAGAGGACATCTGTCTTCCACCCCGGGTGAGTATGGAGATTAATTCTGTTTTTTTCCATTTAAAGGTGGGAGGAAGGTTGAGATTTTTCAGAAGGGAATGGGAAAAAATAACACAAGACAATTGAGTTTTGAATACTGTAAAAGGTTATATAATAGAGTTTGACAGTATACCTTATCAGGACAAGGAGCCAATGGTACATCATTTCAAAGTGGATCAGGAAAAGGTTGTAAGAGAGGAAATAAATCATGTGTTAGAAAAACATGCAGTAATAGAGATGATGGAAGAGTAAAGATACTTTGTGAACACATTATTTTTGGTGAAGAAGAAAGACAAGGGTTGGAGACAGGTAATCAATCACCGACAGGTGAACCAGCATGTGTCTTACAGACATTTCAAAATGTAGGGGATTCACATGTTGAAAGATATTTCACAGAAGTAAGATTGAATGGTGAAATTAGATTTGAAGGATGCTTATTTCACTATTCCGATAGAGAAATGAAATAAAAAATTCCTTCAGTTCAGATGGAATGGAATTCTTTATCAACTCAGATATCTTCCATTTGGTCTTTCTTTGGCCATATGGTGTTTTACAAAGATGTTGAAACCCATTGTGGGCCTTTTGAGAGAATAAGGCATAAGAATGGTGGGTTATCTAGACGATATTCTCATCATGAATCAATACAGGGGAATTTTAAAGGAACACTTGAAATAGTAAGGAATTCTTTAGAAAGATTGGAGTTCATAGTGAATCTGGAGAAATCAAGTTTGGAGCCAAACCAACAAATAGAATATTTGGGTTTTGTTGTGGACACAGTAAAGGTATAGCTCAAGTTACCATACAGGAAAATAAAATTGATAAAAAGAGAAATGAATCAGTTACATATAAAGGTGGCATTTTTTTGGAGGGAGGTAACACGTGTGATAGGGCTCTTGTCTTCTTCGATCCAGGCTACATTACCAGGGCCTTTACATTACAGAGCTCTGCATAGGTTGAAAGCTTTAGGTTTATCAAAAGGTTTATGTTATGCGAACAAGGTGAGAATGTCCGTGGATGTGAAGGAGGAGTTGACCTGGTGGTTGGAAAATTTGGAAGCATGGAATGGGAGAGCAGTGTTTGGGACAGTTCCAGATTACATAATTAATTCAAATGCAAGCACCTTTGTTTGGGGTGCAATGTGCAGGGGCCAGGAGACAGGAGGCAGGTGCACATACATTTTTTAGAGATGAAAGCTGGTGTTTTTGCCTTGTGGAGTTTCACAGAGATGTTACAAGTCTGCTCGGTATTACTGAGGATGGACAATGTTACGGTAGTATCCTATATAAACAAATTGGGTGGAAGCAGATCCAAGAAGTTAACAGAGATAGCCAAGGAACCCTATGAGTTTTGTCAGGAGAAAGAGATAACTTTGTTGGCTCAGTACTTGCCAGGAAAAAATAATTTGATTGTAGACTGGAACTCACAGCATTCAAAGGACTACAGTGAATGGATGATAGACAAGGGGATTTTCAAGGAGATATTACATTTCTAGGTCCTATAGGGATAGATGTTTTTGCTTCCCGTTTGACTGTCCAAAAAGGAGTGTATTTCAGTTGGCGACTGTGAAAAATGGATTTCTTAACTTGTTGTGAGTGCTCTATTTTGTCTAACATTTCAGTTCCATTTGTTCTGTGCTACAAGCAAAATAGTATGTCTCAGCCCTGCACAATTTTTCTTTCCTTGTAAATGTGCTGTTTTCTTAGAGTTGCTTTTGAAACTTTGTAGATGTGTTAAACCGCCCTATGTTCCAGAAATGTTATCTCTGTATTTGAACATCCTGTTCTTGTGGTTTAAAGGTGCTACAGGAAATGTTTGCTCGAAGGTGTCTGGAAATTGTGACACGTATAATGTGGGAAAGTAGGTTTTTTTGTGCAATAAAAGGCATCAAAGGCTGAGGGAAAGGTGAGTTGCTTTAGCTAAAGAGTTTCATTTTGATACTCTTTGGAAGTGAACCACTGCAGCAAATAAAATGCTACCTTGAAGCATAATCCGAATCCTTGTATTCTATCTTGTACAAATTCAGCCTCTCACGAGAAGAGGAGACTCAAAAATGTATTTCACATGACCAGATCCGGAAGAGCTGGCAGTGGATGCTTTTACACAGGATTGGCCAGACATGTAAGGGTATGCATTCCCATCTTTTGCTTTGATTCAGAGAGTATTACTGCATGTGAGGAGACAGAGTTGTCAAATAATTCTGGTAACCCCCTTCTGGAATACTCAGATTTGGTTTCCAACAGTTTTAGAGATGACAGTTGTGATTTCTCTCCTAATAGAATGTCATGCATGAATGTTGAAAGATATAGACGGAGAAGAGCATCCTATTGTGCAGGAGGGTTCTCTCAACCCTCTAGTTTGGAAGATATCAGGAGATCAGAAAGATTCAGAGGACTTTTGAATAAAGCTTCTGAACTCCTCAATGAGTCATGGGTTCCAAGTACAAAGAAAAGATATAGAGGAGCATGGAAAGTGTGAGTATGTTGGTGCTTGGAACGGAATCTGGATCCCGTGGAGGCCGATGATATGGAGGTAGCTAATTTTATAGCAGATTTGTATGATAGGGGATTGGCTTACAGAACTTTAAATTGTTATAGATCTGCTATTGCAGCAGGACGTTCTTTGGTACAAGGTTTATCTATAGGCAGAAGTGTCGTAGTTTGTATAGTTATGGAGGGTATTTGTTTGAAAAGACCTCCTAAGTCTAGGTATGATACATTATGGATGCAGATTTGATTCTGAATTTATTTGACGGATGGCCCACAAACAGGAATTTAGGTTTGAGGGAATTGTCTTGGAAGTTAGCAACTTTATTTTGTTTAATTTCTTTTAGGAGAGTTTCGGATGTACAGGTGTTAGATTTAAAGACTAGATTTTATCAACGAGAGAACTAAATGCATGTCAGAGTCAGTACTTTATCCTTAATTTGAGGAGAAACCAAATTTTTATGTGATCGATTGTATAAGAGAATGTGAAAAAAAGAAAGCTTTGTCCTAATTCAGGAATATTCAGGAGATTGCATTTTAAACCTTTGGAGTATGTGTCTAGCTCTGTATTGAGGAGCTTTCAACATGCATAATGCTAGCCTCCTGTCTTATCATGGCGATTCTCATAGTTTTAATGTTGAGAGAGTCGAGATTTTATTAAAGACAAAGAGGCAAGCATTGGCCTGCCTAAAAATATTTATGTGTACAGTGATATTAGTGATAGTAAGACATAGAATGAGGAAAAAGGAATGAATATTATTTTGAAACAATTTTTTTAAGTTGATTAGGTTATTGAATTCAGTGTACTACAGGTAATTTATGTGTTCACAAATGTATTTCTTGGAGGGAACTAAAGAAGTGTTTGCAGAAGTTGCAGAAGTGTTATTTGAAGATTCAGAAGAGAAACAAAAGAGGAAGAGTATGGAGTGTTGGGCAGTTTTATGGACTGAAAGTTCTTTTTAGTTATGTTGTCATTTTAGATTCCAACATGGAGCTTTAAAGAGGCTGCTTGGAAGTAGTGAATAAAAGGATTAATGCATAACGATCACCTCCTTGTCTTTAATAAAATCACGATTCTCCCAACACTAAAACTATGAGAATCACCATTTGCATATAGTTGGGAACAAACTGAGGTGACATGGTATACAATATATCTATGGAATGGGATGTGGCCAGAGTAATTACCAGTACCTGAGATTAATTTAATCATAAAATTCATAATTTCTTTTGCATTCTTTATCATAAATTTTTAGTCATTTTCCTATCATATTGACTTTTTGTAGAACAAACAAATGGAATTTTTGTTTTTGCTAAATTATTTCTATGATTTTGGGATTTTTGTGCATGTGGCATATTTCAGGACTGAATCTAAGACCAAAAGTGAATGTTCTTACTACAGTATGTTTTTGCATAAAAATAAATGGGAATTATGGGCCAGATGTAGGTACAGAAAATTTTGCGAGTTGCAAATTGCGAGTCATACCGACTCGCAATTTGCAAATCGCAAAATGGTATGCAGAAAGGTGTCTCAGACACCTTCTGCGACTCGCTATGGGGTCGCAAAGACCCACCTCATGAATATTAATGAGGTGGGTCGCAAATTGCGACCCCATAGCGAGTCCCTGCACTCACAGGGATGGTGGCCTGCTGGAGACAGCAGACCTCCATGTCTCTGACTGCTTTATTTAATAAAGCAGTTTTTTTTTTAATTGCAGCCCGTTTTCCTTAAAGGAAGGTCCATTGGTGCTATGTCTAAAAATGCATACCTTTTAAAGCTTTTAGAATAATCAGTGCTGAAAGTTGGCTGCCTGGGTGCATCTCATTGTGATTGTTCATTGCAAGCACAAAGACAGTGTAATATAATCAATAAAGCAAACTGGTGCCATGTAATTCCTCATTGGAAAATACATCCAAATATGAAAATGAAATCATTGATTTCAAGTAATAACGAACATAGATCGCTGACACACTAAACGTGGCCAGACAGAAGTATCTGGAAAAGGTTAAAACTGGTGCATGCATATTTTATGATTTCTTACAAAACATCCAATGGTATTAAATACATGAATGTATGCAGAATTACATGTGAATAAGCATTTGACAAGTAGCTTTGTGAAATACTATAATTGTCGATTGTATGCAGACAGTTGTTGCAGTAGTTGCTCATGAGTGTGAGGTGGTGAGTGTCTCCTCGGATAAATCACAAAACTGAACTGACAGAGGAATGACCAAGGAAAATACTTTGTGATTTAAAAATCTTTTTTTCATGAGTAAGCATATTTTCCTCCCTGAAATAAAAAAAGTATGTCCTACCTGACAGATTGACAGCACTGACTAACCTACTTGGTCTCTTGCAGGCCTGGGCAAAATGTTAGTTATGCCAATGTTATTCACATATTTTAGGTATGTGTATGTATACTGGAAAAACAAAGATTAAAGTGATGTTTTAGTTAGACCTTATAATATTATAAAAGCTTTAGTTTAAATACCAAAAGTCCACTGAAATTCGCCAGTTTAAGTTTACTGAGCTATCTATAACTTGCCTTTGACTGCTCATAACTTCACGATTTGAGATATCACCTGTGATATCATCATTGATTTACTTAACATGTCGCAAGTAATGTGATGGATAACAACGTCTGCAGTGCATGGTGGGGGTACCAGTGATAGCTCAGTAACCTATAACCGATGAATGTAACTTTTTTTTCAATTTCAAGACCTATCTTTAAAATCACTTTAATCATTTGTTTTTCAGTGAATGTTCGTAATTTTTGTAACATAAGGTAAGATCTTACTACCATACCTAACTAAAATGTTACTTTAACCTTTGCATTTTCAGATAATTTCTGGGATTTTTGATAATATACAGCCACAGCCCCGGAGGCAAGGACCTCTGTAGCTGGCCAAATCCTCATTGCCGATGGCCTTTGGTTTTGGCTTTTGGCCAGGCCTTGTTGCGCCCAGCCCTCTACACTCAACCAATTCCTGGCTGTACATAGTCTTCAATTATCCACAGCAGGGGATTTGATACGCCAAACCTCTCTGTGGCAGGCCTACTCCCCTTGTACTCTGCCTTGACCACTGTGCAACTGGGGCTGGCAATATGGCCTGGCATCTGGCCAGGACCTGTGCTGAACCCTACCACAGCTGGCTAACCCCCCACTGTGCTCAGCCTTTGGCTGTGGGCAGTGTGGAGCTGGGCATAGGGCCCACCCCCACACACCCCCAAATCCCATTACAACCCGTCCCACTTTTATGGGTATTGCATTACTCCCGTGAGAGCTACAACTGAAGAATTCACCATATGTACAGATGTACCATGCAAGCTTGCACAGGACACCATGAGAGTGAAGCTTGTGTGACCACGATATATATTTTTTTTACTTTTGGCTTCTGTGTGACATTCATATGTAAATAAATTCATACACCCTCACTATGGCTGGCCAACCCCCACTGTGTTCTGCCTTCAAATGTTCTCCTGCTTCTTTTTTTGGGTATCGCAGTACTCCTGTGAGTTACCTCTCAAGCATCCACGATATGGTACCACTGCACTGTGCAAGCTCCCAATGGGTACCGTAAGGGTGAAGCTTGTGCAGCCTGAAATCTTTATTTTTTTTTACTTTTGTAATATAAATACAAATATTTATATATATATATATATATATATATATACATATACACATATATATAACTGCAACTCCACTATGGCCGGCCACCTCCCACTTGGTCTTGAAGCATGCACAACAAGGACTGCCAGCTTGGCCTGGCCTTCTGCTGGGTCCTGAACCGATCCCTGTCCCAGCCAGCCAGTCTTCAGCTGCAGGCAGCAGGGAGTTGGATGCAGGGCCTGCCATCCTGACAGTCCCTGTGCCAAAGAGCATGCAGACTTCCAGCAAATATTTTATTTTCTTTGTCCTATTTATGGGTGGGTTATTGCAGTGCTCCTGTGAGAGCTACCTCTCAACTATTCACCATATGGTACCGCTGTACTGTGCAAGCTCCTACAGATATCATGAGGGTGAAGCCTGTGTGGCTGCCTGCAATATGATTTTTTTCTTACATTTGGCCTCTTTATGATATCTGTATATAAACATATATGCATATACACACACATATAGAGCCATGTTTGTATGAATATATATGTATGATTAACAAACATGAATAATCAATGTTAGTACCACAGAATCAAAACAAATCTTTAAGAGGTCACCCTTATGATTCACAAACGTGGTTGTAATTCATTTCTTAACAATAATTTCTATTTGCTCAATCAATTTAGGCTTTTATTTTTTCTCCTGCACAGAGGGGGTGCGCATCTCTCCATGCTCGATTAAACTCAGAATATTTCTAACAACTAGGGGGCAAATTTATCATGGTTTTGCATCGCCCTTCCGTCAGTCATGGGTGCGTAAGCACAACACAAAACCTAAGTGAGATATATCAAGCAATGCAAGGCAACCTTCCATGGCCCTGAGTGGTTTTATAAATCTGAATAAACCCAAGGGAGCTCAAATCACTGCCTTGTGTTACTCTGCCCCAGGAAGTTGTTCGATGGGTGAGCATGGGTGTGCTCACACATCCATCCATGGACTTTGATGCATTTCCAGATTTATGAATATTGGTAAACCTTAGAATGAGTCAAAATACTATATCTTCCCTGGGGAGGCACAATGAGGAGAAATATCTTTATTTCTCCTTGTTGATTCCTCTTTCTGAGTGTGCTGCATTCTTTAGGTTTCAACGCATCCACATATTAATTTGGGTTCCCAAGCATCCACCCATGAATTTTGGGGCATTCCCAGATTTATCAACTTTGTTAAACGGGAATGCATCAAAATGCTACATTTTCCCAGTAGAGGTGCAACAAGGAGCAATATCTTTAATTTCCCTAGTTGTTTTCTCTTTCTAAGTGTGCTGCATTCATCTGAATCACTAGTAAATACTCAAGCTGCATCCCCATCCATCATTATGAGATTTATTCAACATTCCATTCACCACTTTTCTGTATACTTTAGTGTGTTACCCTGAGTGGGAAAGGCATGCCCAGATGTGAGTCCCATGCACAGTGTGTCCCTGGAACCATACTGTACCTAGCTGATGAGTCCTTAACTAGGGCAAAATCAGTCTTGGGTTGTTTGTATTTGGTTCAAGGAGGACCTGGCATGGCAGCTTGGGTTGGACTATTACTATTGTTGCATGGTCAAGGCTGATTCACATGTAGGTGGTCCAAACTGAGGTGGCATGGTCTGCGAAACAATGATGGATTGTGGTTTAATTCCATCCATCACTTTGTTGTCACTCTGAGGGGGATGGATATGCCCAAACATGTGTCCCATGCACACAGTATCACTGGAACCAAGCCCTACTGGCTGATGAGCCCATAACTAGGGAGAAATCAGTCCAGGATAGCTTGTGTTCTGGTTCATAGAGGACCTGACTTCAGTGCTGAATTTGTGCTTGTTCTTTCCGGTGCTGAGCACCGTCTCTTATTTGTGAGGGCCGGGGCTTGTTCGTATGCCTCAAGCATTTGCTGCGAGCAAAAGACACATATGGGAAAGACGGAAGAAGGAAAAACTAAAAAGCGTCATAAAGGGAGAAAGTAGAAAGTTGCAGTATGAGCTGAAGGGGCAGGGGTGGCCGTAAATGGATTGAAGAGGCCCGAGATGGCTTCAGGATTACGCTGCCTCAGTATTCAGTGCTGGTAGAAATAATTACAGCACCATCATGTTTACGAGAAAGGCTTTGAGCACCGGCACCTCTTTATTTACAAATTAAGCACTGCCTGACTTACTTGTTCAGGTTGGACTGTTCTGATTGAAGTAAGGTCAGGATTGATTTGTGTTTAGTTGGGTCCAAACTGAGGAGACATTGTGTGCAAAATAATGATGGATTGGGATGCGGTTAGTTGTAATTACCAGTGACTGAGCTTTATTCAAACATTCCATTCATCACTTTTTTATACTTTATTGTGTCACCCTAAGTGGGATGGGAATACCCAGACATGGATCTCATGCACACTGTGTTACAGGAACCAAGCTGTACCTGGCTGATGAGCCCATAACTAGCGCAAAACCAGTCCTGGGTTGGTTGTGTTGTGGTTCAGGGAGGACCTAGCTTGACAGGTTAGGCTGGGCTGTTCTGACTGGTGCAGGGAAAAGACTGATTTTATAGCAAGACAGGAGGCTAGCATTATGCATTAATCCTTTTATTCACTACTTCCGAGCAGCTTCTTTAAAGCTCCATGTTAGAATCCAATATGACAACATAACTAAAAAGAACTTTCAGTCCATAAAACTCCCCAACACACCATACTCTTCCTCCTTTGTTTGCTGCCTCTGAGCAGTTAAATATTTCTTCAAAATTGTCATTTCTTAAAGAAAATAAATAGAGTTTTAGAGGTTTCAATTAATTATTATTCTTGAGGTTGAGTATGTTATGGTGTATTCAACAGAACCCAATTTAGAGTTATTACAAAAAAAAATTAAGGGTAAAATGTGTTGACAACTGGGAGACAATATGTTTAAGTTGCTTATTTTTGAAAGAAGGGGATTTATTAAAGTTGATGTGATTAAAAAATGTTTGTTTAGGAATGTATTTTAAAAAGGAATAAATATATGATTTATAAATGTTACCTGAAAGATTTTGTAGTGAACGGTGGGTATTCTTTAAAGTTTGGGAAGAATAATAATGTGTTTTTTCACAATGCTTTTTAATTTTACAGTTGAAGACGCATTGGTTTAGAGCGTCTTTCAAATGGAGAGTTTGGTTTGCTAGTCGCGCGTCAAACGGGCTTGCGAGGCTGTTTGGTATTGATTTTTCATTCCTTTACGAATCACGCTTCAGACTCGTTAAGGAATTGAAGCGCTAAGAGTTTTCTCTTCACAAGACGTTCAGGAGAAACACATGTGATGCGTCTTAGTTGTAACGCATGCAAGCACTTATTTATTAAAGCAGAGTTTTTCAGCAAATAATAAACATTGCAAGGGATGAAATGAAGGCATTTTATTAACTGATAAATGTTTCTCTTTTAGTGGAGACGAATAAAACGTTAGAAAGGAAGTGCACTAAGGTGCACTGTGTAGGTTATTGAAATTGTTGTGTGGTTTTAAGTTGGTTTCTCTGGAAGAGTGAAAGCAACAATCATTTTGCACACTACAATCTGAGGAACATTTGAACCGGTTAGGGTAGTTTTAAGTGTTTAGGAGTGAAATATTTCAAATTTCGGGAGATTTTACTACATAAATACAATTGATTAGAATGGATATTTTAAAAAGATGGTATAGCCAAGTAATGAGAAAAATAAACAGGAGGAGAGGATGAGAGAGCTAATTAAAGAGGAATTAAAGGAGAGCATGAAAGAAACATTGTGTGAGGTTTTAAAAAAAGAGAAAAGGAAAAGATGATGAGGGAGAGTACTGGACTTTGTCTGATGAATACATCTCCTTTAATAAAGGTCCAGGTGGGAAGTGCTTAAGAAAAAAAGAAACATTTGTTGGTTGAGGAGTTCTCAGTATCTTCAAAATATGCGGTTCAACGCAACTCACACGAGAAAGTGTTAACCCTACATGTGAATTCAGTCATACTAATAGAGAGAAAGAGCCCAATCCAGATTATGATGAGTACGTTTTTGACATGGATTATGAGGAAGGAGACATTGTGAGTGACTCGGAGTTTACAGGTAGTGAGTTCTTCTTGCAAAGAAAAGAGTCTGAAAGGCCCTTTGGGTCAGAAAATGTTTGATCCTAAAGAGATCCAAGGAGTTCAAATTGGTGGCCTTTGGGTCATGTAGCAGAATATGTTAGAAGTAAATTGAGGAAACCTTTGGAAAAAGAAGTGAGAAATATCATGAGGACGAAGTGCTCTAGACCTATTATTGGAGAAAAGGTTACGGTGACCTCTAACTTGGATCCTGAGTTGATAACTTATTTATTCAAACTTGAAAGGGATCCTAGGAAAGGATTGGAACACTCGCTAAAACAATGAAAAGATAAGCTATTAGATGTCTTGGGTCCTGTAGCATATATATTTGATTTAGTTGAAGAAGCCCATATTAATGGAGCTGATATAGACCTGATACTCCTCACAGGTTGGAGTCAGAGAGCAATTTGTTTTCTAGGAAACGCAAATGGAATCCTTGTGGCAAAAAGAAAGATAGCAGTTTTCTTTAAAATAAGTCCAAAATTGGGCGAGTTAGCAAAAAAAAGAGGGTGATGAAGAGGCTAAAGGGCTTCTTTTTGGTAAAGGAATGGTGAGATCTTTAAGGAAATTTGCAGCTACGTTCACAGCATTGGACGAAGCTCAAAGATCTATGGGCAAGGTATTTCAACCAAATAATTGATGTCAAAGGGTTGGAAGGAGAGGGCAACCTTCCGGCTGAGGATATTATAAGACCCAAGTTGGGTCTGGAAGAGCAAATTTTAGAGGAAGTCAAACAACATAAAATTTCTACCTGCAAAGGGGTAGAGGGAGCAGATGGAGACTTTCAATAGAGAGAGGACATCTGTCTTCCACCCCGGGTGAGTATGGAGATTAATTCTGTTTTTTTCCATTTAAAGGTGGGAGGAAGGTTGAGATTTTTCAGAAGGGAATGGGAAAAAATAACACAAGACAATTGAGTTTTGAATACTGTAAAAGGTTATATAATAGAGTTTGACAGTATACCTTATCAGGACAAGGAGCCAAGGGTACATCATTTCAAAGTGGATCAGGAAAAGGTTGTAAGAGAGGAAATAAATCATGTGTTAGAAAAACATGCAGTAATAGAGATGATGGAAGAGTAAAGATACTTTGTGAACACATTATTTTTGGTGAAGAAGAAAGACAAGGGTTGGAGACAGGTAATCAACCACCGACAGGTGAACCAGCATGTGTCTTACAGACATTTCAAAATGTAGGGGATTCACATGTTGAAAGATATTTCACAGAAGTAAGATTGAATGGTGAAATTAGATTTGAAGGATGCTTATTTCACTATTCCGATAGAGAAATGAAATCAAAAATTCCTTCAGTTCAGATGGAATGGAATTCTTTATCAACTCAGATATCTTCCATTTGGTCTTTCTTTGGCCATATGGTGTTTTACAAAGATGTTGAAACCCATTGTGGGCCTTTTGAGAGAATAAGGCATAAGAATGGTGGGTTATCTAGACGATATTCTCATCATGAATCAATACAGGGGAATTTTAAAGGAACACTTGAAATAGTAAGGAATTCTTTAGAAAGATTGGAGTTCATAGTGAATCTGGAGAAATCAAGTTTGGAGCCAAAACAACAAATAGAATATTTGGGTTTTGTTGTGGACACAGTAAAGGTATAGCTCAAGTTACCATACAGGAAAATAAAATTGATAAAAAGAGAAATGAATCAGTTACATATAAAGGTGGCATTTTTTTGGAGGGAGGTAACACGTGTGATAGGGCTCTTGTCTTC
This sequence comes from Pleurodeles waltl, assembly GCF_031143425.1. Classification (NCBI taxonomy): domain Eukaryota; kingdom Metazoa; phylum Chordata; class Amphibia; order Caudata; family Salamandridae; genus Pleurodeles; species Pleurodeles waltl. Next base: position 804,253,834 of record NC_090437.1, on the reverse strand, counting down.
TTCGATCCAGGCTACATTACCAGGGCCTTTACATTACAGAGCTCTGCATAGGTTGAAAGCTTTAGGTTTATCAAAAGGTTTATGTTATGCGAACAAGGTGAGAATGTCCGTGGATGTGAAGGAGGAGTTGACCTGGTGGTTGGAAAATTTGGAAGCATGGAATGGGAGAGCAGTGTTTGGGACAGTTCCAGATTACATAATTAATTCAAATGCAAGCACCTTTGTTTGGGGTGCAATGTGCAGGGGCCAGGAGACAGGAGGCAGGTGCACATACATTTTTTAGAGATGAAAGCTGGTGTTTTTGCCTTGTGGAGTTTCACAGAGACGTTACAAGTCTGCTCGGTATTACTGAGGATGGACAATGTTACGGTAGTATCCTATATAAACAAATTGGGTGGAAGCAGATCCAAGAAGTTAACAGAGATAGCCAAGGAACCCTATGAGTTTTGTCAGGAGAAAGAGATAACTTTGTTGGCTCAGTACTTGCCAGGAAAAAATAATTTGATTGTAGACTGGAACTCACAGCATTCAAAGGACTACAGTGAATGGATGATAGACAAGGGGATTTTCAAGGAGATATTACATTTCTAGGTCCTATAGGGATAGATGTTTTTGCTTCCCGTTTGACTGTCCAAAAAGGAGTGTATTTCAGTTGGCGACTGTGAAAAATGGATTTCTTAACTTGTTGTGAGTGCTCTATTTTGTCTAACATTTCAGTTCCATTTGTTCTGTGCTACAAGCAAAATAGTATGTCTCAGCCCTGCACAATTTTTCTTTCCTTGTAAATGTGCTGTTTTCTTAGAGTTGCTTTTGAAACTTTGTAGATGTGTTAAACCGCCCTATGTTCCAGAAATGTTATCTCTGTATTTGAACATCCTGTTCTTGTGGTTTAAAGGTGCTACAGGAAATGTTTGCTCGAAGGTGTCTGGAAATTGTGACACGTATAATGTGGGAAAGTAGGTTTTTTTGTGCAATAAAAGGCATCAAAGGCTGAGGGAAAGGTGAGTTGCTTTAGCTAAAGAGTTTCATTTTGATACTCTTTGGAAGTGAACCACTGCAGCAAATAAAATGCTACCTTGAAGCATAATCCGAATCCTTGTATTCTATCTTGTACAAATTCAGCCTCTCACGAGAAGAGGAGACTCAAAAATGTATTTCACATGACCAGATCCGGAAGAGCTGGCAGTGGATGCTTTTACACAGGATTGGCCAGACATGTAAGGGTATGCATTCCCATCTTTTGCTTTGATTCAGAGAGTATTACTGCATGTGAGGAGACAGAGTTGTCAAATAATTCTGGTAACCCCCTTCTGGAATACTCAGATTTGGTTTCCAACAGTTTTAGAGATGACAGTTGTGATTTCTCTCCTAATAGAATGTCATGCATGAATGTTGAAAGGTATAGACGGAGAAGAGCATCCTATTGTGCAGGAGGGTTCTCTCAACCCTCTAGTTTGGAAGATATCAGGAGATCAGAAAGATTCAGAGGACTTTTGAATAAAGCTTCTGAACTCCTCAATGAGTCATGGGTTCCAAGTACAAAGAAAAGATATAGAGGAGCATGGAAAGTGTGAGTATGTTGGTGCTTGGAACGGAATCTGGATCCCGTGGAGGCCGATGATATGGAGGTAGCTAATTTTATAGCAGATTTGTATGATAGGGGATTGGCTTACAGAACTTTAAATTGTTATAGATCTGCTATTGCAGCAGGACGTTCTTTGGTACAAGGTTTATCTATAGGCAGAAGTGTCGTAGTTTGTATAGTTATGGAGGGTATTTGTTTGAAAAGACCTCCGAAGTCTAGGTATGATACATTATGGATGCAGATTTGATTCTGAATTTATTTGACGGATGGCCCACAAACAGGAATTTAGGTTTGAGGGAATTGTCTTGGAAGTTAGCAACTTTATTTTGTTTAATTTCTTTTAGGAGAGTTTCGGATGTACAGGTGTTAGATTTAAAGACTAGATTTTATCAACGAGAGAACTAAATGCATGTCAGAGTCAGTACTTTATCCTTAATTTGAGGAGAAACCAAATTTTTATGTGATCGATTGTATAAGAGAATGTGAAAAAAAGAAAGCTTTGTCCTAATTCAGGAATATTCAGGAGATTGCATTTTAAACCTTTGGAGTATGTGTCTAGCTCTGTATTGAGGAGCTTTCAACATGCATAATGCTAGCCTCCTGTCTTATCATGGCGATTCTCATAGTTTTAATGTTGGGAGAGTCGAGATTTTATTAAAGACAAAGAGGCAAGCATTGGCCTGCCTAAAAATATTTATGTGTACAGTGATATTAGTGATAGTAAGACATAGAATGAGGAAAAAGGAATGAATATTATTTTGAAACAATTTTTTTAAGTTGATTAGGTTATTGAATTCAGTGTACTACAGGTAATTTATGTGTTCACAAATGTATTTCTTGGAGGGAACTAAAGAAGTGTTTGCAGAAGTTGCAGAAGTGTTATTTGAAGATTCAGAAGAGAAACAAAAGAGGAAGAGTATGGAGTGTTGGGCAGTTTTATGGACTGAAAGTTCTTTTTAGTTATGTTGTCATTTTAGATTCCAACATGGAGCTTTAAAGAGGCTGCTTGGAAGTAGTGAATAAAAGGATTAATGCATAACGATCACCTCCTTGTCTTTAATAAAATCACGATTCTCCCAACACTAAAACTATGAGAATCACCATTTGCATATAGTTGGGAACAAACTGAGGTGACATGGTATACAATATATCTATGGAATGGGATGTGGCCAGAGTAATTACCAGTAGCTGAGATTAATTTAATCATTAAATTCATAATTTCTTTTGCATTCTTTATCATAAATTTTTAGTCATTTTCCTATCATATTGACTTTTTGTAGAACAAACAAATGGAATTTTTGTTTTTGCTAAATTATTTCTATGATTTTGGGATTTTTGTGCATGTGGCATATTTCAGGACTGAATCTAAGACCAAAAGTGAATGTTCTTACTACAGTATGTTTTTGCATAAAAATAAATGGGAATTATGGGCCAGATGTAGGTACAGAAAATTTTGCGAGTTGCAAATTGCGAGTCATACCGACTCGCAATTTGCAAATCGCAAAATGGTATGCAGAAAGGTGTCTCAGACACCTTCTGCGACTCGCTATGGGGTCGCAAAGACCCACCTCATGAATATTAATGAGGTGGGTCGCAAATTGCGACCCCATAGCGAGTCCCTGCACTCACAGGGATGGTGGCCTGCTGGAGACAGCAGACCTCCATGTCTCTGACTGCTTTATTTAATAAAGCAGTTTTTTTTTTTAATTGCAGCCCGTTTTCCTTAAAGGAAGGTCCAATGGACCACTGCCTGCTCTGAAAAAATATTTTCAGCGACATTCACAAAGTGGAAGGGGTCCCATGGGGACCCCTTCCCGTTTGCGAATGCGTTAACACCCACTTCAAGTGGGTGGTAACTGCGAGTTGGTTTGCGACCGCTTTCGCGGTCACAAAGCAACTCAGCATGGCGATGCGGTCGCAAATAGGAAGAGAACACCCCTTCCTATTTGCGAGTCGGATTCACATTTTGCGAGTCGCTACCGACTCGCAAAATGTGAATCTGCATCGCAATGGCCATTTTCAATGTCGCAAACTGCGTTTTTCGCAGTTTGCAACATGCAAACCGGTTGCTACATCTGGCCCTATATTTATTATTTTTGAGACTGTGCCACCGCATGAGCAGGCCCATCATTTGTAATGGTTTTTCAGTCTTTTATAGGAGACACGTTCATCTCAAATGAACCTTTTTTCCTTTTCCATTAGCTTCCGCAGATGTAGATACTGTCCTCAATCAGACCTAGATATGATTGTAACTGTTGTCTTCTGTAGGCAACGTTTTCGAGTTTCAGCCAATTTTTCTTTGAGATTAACTTCTTCTGCTAATAACGTACCTTTCATTGCGCATTTCTCTCTGGTCATAGTGAGACCTTTACTAAGCAGTTTTTCTAGCAAATAATCATCTGAATGAAATGTTGAATCCAAATCTAGGGGATATTCTGTGATTTACTTCATGCCTTAACCTCTGCAGTACTGCAGAGTCTGATGCCAGATTAAAAGGCATGATTTTGAATTAGTATGCCTTGATTACTCCATTTTCACACATTTGTTTAACTAAACTTTAAGATGATCAATGTTACTTTCAAAGCCATTGTGTTTTATTGTAGATGAGATGTTAAGCATTTTGCAGAGAAGTAGCACACTACTCTTTGAATCCCGGAGTTAGTTTGTAGTGTTAGTTTTAACTATTGCAACATTATTAGATTTAACATATTGTTTAGTTGAATGCAATTGCTAGTCTAGAGGAAAGTTAGTTGTTAATGCATATACAGCTTTAGTAAGTGAGCCTGGCAGTGGAAGGTTAGAAGGAATTAGTTTGGAAGATAAATCGGTAAAGGAGAGAAGGAGACATGGATTTACATAAGTATGGTTATTGGGGGTATAAAATCATTTTATTATACAAATCATGCACATTCCGGCCCGTATTTATACTTTTTGACGCTAAACTGCGCTAACGCAGTTTAGCGGCAAAAAACTTTGCGCCGGCTAACGCCATTCTGAAGCGCCATGCGGGCGCCGTATTTATTGAATGGCGTTAGCCGGCGCAAGCAGACCGGCGCTGCCTGGTGTGCGTGGAAAAAAAACACGTACACCAGGCAGCGCCGGCGTAGGGAAAAATGGCGTTAGGGCGTCTTAAAAATGGCGCAAGTCAGGTTGACGCTAAAAAATCGTCTTAACCCGATTTGCGCCATTTTAAACGACGCCCAGACGCCATTTACATGACTCCTGTCTTAGTAAAGACAGGAGTCATGCCCCCTTGCCCAATGGCCATGCCCAGGGGACTTCTGTCCCCTGGGCATGGTCATTGGGCATTGTGGCATGTAGGGGGCACAAATCAGGCCCCCCTATGCCAAAAAAAAAATATAAAAAAAAAATATATATATACTTACCTGAACTTACCTGAATGTCCCTGGGGTGGGTCCCTCCATCCTTGGGTGTCCTCCTGGGGTTGGCAAGGGTGGCAGGGGGGGTGCCTGGGGGCATGGGAGGGCACCTCTGGGCTCATTTTGAGCCCACAGGTCCCTTAACGCCTGCCCTGACCCAGGCGTTAAAAAGTGGCGCAAATGCGGGGTTTCGGCCCCGCCAACTCCCAGGCGTGATTTTTGCCCGGGAGTATAAATACCACGCATTTGCGTCGCCGTCATTTTTTTAGACGGGAACGCCTTCCTTGCATCTCATTAATGCAAAGAAGGCGTTCACGCTAAAAAATGACGCTCTTTGCCCATACTTTGGCGCTAGACGCGTCTAACGCCAAAGTATAAATATGGCGTTAGTTTTGCGCCGAATTTGCGTCGAAAAAAACGACGCACATTCGGCGCAAACGGAGTATAAATATGCCCCTCAGTTTATTATACAAATTCTGATAGCTCATGTGCCGTGACATGCCATGTCGTTTTTTTATCTGTAAAGAAATGGTTGAAACTGCACCTTATCCCTACCTTTGCGCTCCAATTTGTTAAAGGGGTGCTGATAATCTTATTGCCATTACCTGCAGGGCAATAACGGCTCTTAAATGTCCCCTCATATTTTGCACCCTCATCTGTAGTGCGTGCCCATCATGACAGGGAGGGTAATTAACAGCTGTGATTGCCCGCAGGTGCTGGCTATATTCTATCTTTATTTATAGGATTCCTTAACATGTGTAATGATCCTTGTTAGACCCGGCAGCTTTTTGGTGTGTCTCACCTGTCTTTTTGCCTTCTGAGCTCCTGTTTTTATGGTATACTGGGCTTTGTTTTTGCTGTTTTTTTTGCCACTGCACACTTTACTACTGCTAGTCAGTGAAAAAGTGCAAGTGCTCTCCACATGTAAATTGTATTGGTGATTAGGTTATCCATGATTGGCATATTTACTGATAAGGCCCTAGTAAAGTGCACCAGGGTTGCCCTGGGTCTCTAAATCAAATGCTAGTAGTGGGCCTGCAGCACTGATTGTGCCACTCACATGAGTAGCTCTGTGAAAATGTCTCAGACCTGCAACAACATTGTCTGTGTGTGCAGTTTTAAACTGCCAATTGGACCTGGTAAGTGTACCCACTTGCCAGACCTAAACCTTCCCTTTTACTATATGTAAGGCCCCCCTTACATAGGCCCTAGGTAGCCCCATGGGCAAGGTGCAGTGTATTTACAAGGTATAACATGTACTTGTGTGTTTTACATGTCCTATCAGGGAAATACTGCCAAATTCGGTTTTCACTTGCCTATCTCTCTCATAGGTTAACATGGGGGCTGCCTTTAAATAACCTTGAAGGGCAATTCCCTACACAGGTAGGGCGGCACTGTAAAACAAATTAAATGCATGTGAGAGAGAGGTTATGGAGACTGAGGGGGCAATGTTAAACAGTGGTTGTAAGGAAATCTATGATGAAGGTGGTCATTGGGGTCGGCGCATGAACAAACATTGTTGCACCGGGCACCACCAGATCTAAAGCCGGCCCTGACAGAAACATATTCCTAACATTTCCCAAAGTAAAAAAAACTATCACCCCCTCTCGCACCAAAGCCTGCCTCAGCCCCTGACATTGACCACAGAAAGCATCTTGTCTAAGTTTGGCTATTTTTGTTTTATAGAGGAACAAAAGGAATGAGGAATGATATATGTTGCAGGGTTTGTGGCAAAGAATAGCATTTTCCTCATGCAGCTTTTAAAAAATCGCTCCTTTTTTAACTCCTTAGAATTGCTCTCAATTCCTCCCTTCCCATCAGAATGTGAAATACCTGCATTTCATTTTCACACATCTTATCTTATTTTCAGATTATTAGAAAGCTTAGGTTGGTTTACAATCCTGCATCAACACTGATTTCTAGAAGTCTCTATTCAGTCTCTGAATGAAGGAGAACACTTCCACTTGCAGGCCTGATGGTGCCAGGGCGTCTCACGTCAGAGTGAGGCTCACATTTCTGCTCATGTTCACTTGTGTGGAGGAAGCCTGACACTGACTGGTTCTCGGGCCCTCCTATCTCCATCCATCCTTCAGCCAGGCTTTGGGCACATGAGGCTGGCAGTTACTGCCGTCCCAGACCGTCCTGGTGCTGTCTTGTCTCGGTAAGTGTGGCTGAGTATTACTCCACCTGCACGTGGAACTCTGCAGAATTATACTGAGCTCCACCTAGCCCTTGTCTCTAGTTGCCAATGATTTGCATCCTACCCAAGTAGGGACCCTCATTCTAATTGGGGTAAGGGATTAATACAGCTAAGATAACCCCTGCTCAACCCCTTGATAGCTTGTCATGAGCAGTCAGGTTTATCTCATAGGCAATGTATAAAGTATTTGCACACACACACACACACACAGTAACACAATGAAAACACCACAAAAGTACTCCGCAACAGTTTAGAAACATTGCCAATATTTATCTGAGTAAAACAAGACCAAAATGACAAAAATCCAACATACACAAGAAAAGATATGACTTTTCAAAGATTAGATTTTTGTATAGCACGTAGAAAAACAATAGCTCCAACTGGGGCTATCAGGACGTCTTGACAGAGTCATTTACGACAGTCTGACTCCACTTGTGATGGAGTGTTGTCTGGTCACTGAGTCCCACACCCCTCAGGTAGAATACCTTGGAAAACAAGAAAACAAAGACATTGCACAGATTGCGACAAGGTGAGGCATCGCTAGAGACTGTGTGGCTTTGGTTCCTTACTGCTACCGGGGAGGTGAGGCATTGGTTCCTTACTGCTAGGCAGGGGAAGCATGGCATTGGTACATTAGTGTTGCAGGAGATTTGATGTGATGTTGGTGGCGAGGGGTTAGTTCCTTACGATAAGGCGGGATTGCTGAATCTAGCAGGTCAAGATGTGAGGTGTCGATTTTGCAGTGTTGCGATTACACCACGGAGCGACAGGTGCTGTGGCGGAGTCGAAGTGGGGTGTCACAGACATCAGTGACACAGCATTCAGGACTCACACTGTGGCATGACGTTGGGGACGCTGTGGCGGTGTCGGGCCTACAGCATCAGTCACAGTTCTTGCACTTAGCAGGGACTACAGCTCCAGTGCAGGCAGCGGCGCCGGTTCTGAGGTTACTCTAGATTTGATGTGCTTGTTTCTTCTTGGTTACAGCGCAATTCACTCCGAAGGGCCCAGAAATTGGATTGGGCACCACTTAGCAAGTCAGGGCTCTCAACAAGAGAGCCCAGGTACTGGGAGATGAAGTATTTGGTGTCCCTGAGACTTCTTAACAGGAGGCAAGCTCAATCCAAACCCTTGGAAAACCTTAGGAAGCAGGATGTAGAAAGCAAAGTCCAGTCAATTCACTCCTAGGACAGAAGAAGCAAGCTGCAGGCTAGCACAGCAAAGCGACATGCAAAAAGACAGTCCCTCCTACCTCATCCAGCTCTTCTTCCTGGCAGAATGCCCTCAGTCCAGAAGGATTCTAACTTTGTGGGGTCAGAGGTCTAGTACGTATATCCATTTTTATCTTTGAAGTAGGAAGACTACATAAGACCCTGTCTTTCCTGCCCTGGCCCCAGGCCCACTCCAGGGGGTTGGAGACTGCTTTGTGTTAGGAACAGGCGCAACCCTATTCAGGTGCAAGTGTCAGCTCCTCCCACCAGTCTAGCTCACGAAGACCCATCAGGATATGCAGGGCGCACCTCAACTCCTTTTGTGCGCCTGTCTAGAGTGAATTCATAATGAAACAATAAAACTCCCCAAGGGGAAAAAACAATCACCACACAAACTCAGATAATCAATCTCTCAAATGATCAATCTCAAAATAAAGGAAACTAATAATAATAATTTAATAATACAGTCCCATACGATTAAAGACCCAAAATGACAACAACCACAATACAGAAAAAATAAATAAAAAGGTCACATATAAACAATAAAATCCAACATGAGGGAGACAAAAGAAGAAATCTACTATAGTCTATTGTAGGTAAACTGTCCCAATTTTGGTAGATACAGGCCAATCAATTTCTATCACCAATCCCTGTTCGATTCAGGCCTGCTCCTATAGGTCCAGTAAAATCATGTAGCGTTGACGCGTTTCAGTGGTCTTTCAGGTCCTTCCACCACCTTCTTCAGGACTAACAAATGTGCTCCCAACAATTATAAAACCAAACCTAAATAAACCAACAGAAAAGCAAAATTAAATATGTCCAAAAACTTAACATCACCCTTCAAAATAACCCCCCATTTTACCAAATACCCCAAATATTTTTAGAATACCCAACATTTAAAAACAAACCTAGATTCCTTTATATCGACTGTCACCAGGAGAGATTTCATTATCAACTTTCACAAACACTCTTAGAGGGGAAAATGTATAAATAAATAAATGAATAAATATCCAATTCCCCAAACACTCACCCCCATGAAAAGCAAAACAAACCATCAAAACTGATCCAAATGTTAATATGTATACTTTTCTTTGTTTCACAGTCCCCTTTTTAAAGTAACTTTTTACATGGACAAGATAAAATCAATTAATAAAGTACCACATTCTCCTCATTTAAAATTTATACTAATTAAATCATCTGTAGGTGTCTTGAATTGTGTCCAATGTTAGTCATCCACAACATACACAACCCATTAGTTTTCACCATATTTAGGGCATATGACCATAGGTATGTGGATAATAAAATGAAGTAAAAACAAAAATAAAAAATAATTTCATCAACCCCATGCAGAACCGAATTATCTTTGTCATTAATAGTGCATGTCCAGATAGGGTATATAATTAATCCGATAAGTGGGTACACTTGCCAGGTCGAATTTACAGTTAAAACTGCACACACAGACACTGCAATGGCAGGTCTGAAACATAATTACAGAGCTACTTATGTGGGTGGCACAACCAGTGCTGCAGGCCCACTAGTAGCATTTGATTTACAGGCCCTGCCACCTCTAGTGCACTTTACTAGGGACTTACTAGTAAACCAAATATGACAATCATGGATAAGCCAATTACATACACATTTTGTAAAGGAGCACTTGCACTTTAGCACTGGTTAGCAGCGGTAAAGTGCCCAGAGTAACAAAAACATCAAAATCAGAGTCCAGCACACATCAACAACCTGGGGAACAGAGGCAAAAAGTTAAGGGATACCACCCCAAGGATGAAAAGTCTAACACTAATACACATACTACCCTCTTTTATCTATGCACTTCCCCAAAACAAACTGTTCAAATAATCACGCCATCTTTAGTTTCCATGTGAATAGAAGGGGTGCATACTAATTTTTAATATGTCTCAGGGCATCCCTCTATCCATGGTTCAATATTATCCTAGGTGATCCAGGGCAAATCTATTTCTAAATATTCTATATGGGTCACAACTCCCAACACACCACACTCCCTATGCTCCACGTATTCTTTCATTTAAATACCATCACACACCAACTACTAATGAAACTCCTCAATGAAATATGTCATCTTAATGGAGAGGCCACCTACTACCACTCTTCTCTACAATTTAGACCCTTCTCAATTGTTCCAAGCCTAATGATATACCACAGTTCACGCTTCTTTCTAAGTATATCACAGTTACCACCTCTCTTTTTTGGGTAAATTTTCTCAAGAATGAACCAACATAGATCTTTTTCTGAGTGTTCTTTACTCTGAAAATGTTCTACTAGCGGTGCATTCATTTTGCCTGTTCGAATAGCAGACCTATGCTCGCATAAGCAAATCCTCATCTCCCTTCCTGTCTCCCCCACATAGCCCAAACCACAGAGGCATAAAATAATATAAACAACATTTTTGCTGCACCAGTTATTCATACTTATTGGTGGGATTTTAAAACCCTCATATTCAATGGATTTATCCTCTATACATGAATCACAACAACTACAATTCCCACATCTATAGTTCCCTTTAATTATATTACCAATCATGCCAAGCTGTCTAGCTGGGTGTTCTTCCCTGTAAGTATGGACTAACCTATTTTTCAATTTTCTATTACATTTAAAGGCTTAGAGGGGTTTATTTAGGGGGGTCTCTCCTTCGGTATTTAACACATGCCAGCTCCTATTTATAGCACTCACACTTATTGCTAATCCCACTGAACTGGCTCACAAAAACAATCCAATCATATTCCTTCCTCCTGTAGTCCTGTTCAAACATGCTATCCCTATTATAGAATTGAGCTCTCTTGAAGGAGTGACTAATTAACTTGTTAGGGTACCCTCTATTCTTTAGTTTTTGTTTCAAAATCCTCGAATGTTTATAAAAGTCATCCAGAGTAGTACAATTCCTCCTAAGCCTCAACAATTGCCCAAAAGGGATACAATCCCTCTGGGCTTTTGGATGAAAACTTGAATAATGTAGGAGGGTATTCTTATCAGTTGGTTTTGTAAATAGCTCTACCTCCAAGGTACCATTATTGTCCTTAATTGAGATATCAAGAAAGTCGACCACTGTATCACTTACATGGGCTGTGAATCGTAACTCAATATCACCCAAGTTCAACCATACAAGAAACTCATCCAGTAGCTGTCAGGGTCCTTCCCATATAAAAAAAATTTAATCAATAAATCAATACCAAGTAAGGACATTTTCATAGAAAGGAGCTGCCTCATTATATATGTGTGTATTCTCAAATTCACCTACATAGAGGCATAGCAAACATTGGGCACAAGTTGCTCCCATGCTGGTCCCTTTAAGTTGGAGATAAAGATCGTTCTTGAATAAGAAAAGATTGTTTTTGAGGACCAAAGAAATACAGTTAATGATAAACGTACTACTAGCCCCTCTTAAATCCATAACCTCAAGATAGTTCCATATCATTTCAATAGTGTTGTCTTGTGGGATATTTGTATACAAAGCTTCTATATCTAAAGTAACTAGAAACTCTGTGTCCCTATTGAATTGTCTACCCTCCACCTTGGATATCATATGAGCCGAATCTCTTATATATGGCCTCTATTGTAGAACTAAAGGCTTTAAAAAACTGTCTACATATTTACTGAGGGGTTTGAGTAGAGACCCAGTACAAGAAATTATTGGTCTCAATGGTGGATTCAGAATGTCTTTATGGATTTTTGGCAAACCATAAAATGCAGGGGTAATAGGATTCTCATTCAAAATAAATCATCCCTCCTCTTCACAAATCCATCCCTCTATCAATCCCTTATCTATAACTAGAGAGAATGCATGAACAGCCCAACTTTCATGCTGACCCAGATGTGTATTCCACAGACAGGCAGAGGCACAGAATGGTTAAGCAAGAAAATGCCCACTTTCTAAAAGTGACATTTTCAAAATTACAGTTTAAAAACCAACTTCATCAAAGGATGTATTATTAAATTGTGAGTTCAGAGACCCAAACACCATAGCTCTATCTGCTACCAATGGAAAATTACACTTAAAAGATATTTCAAGGCAATCCCCATTTTACTCTATGGAAAAGATAGTCTTTGCAATCGTTAAAAATGCATTTTTCAGTATTTCACTATGAGGACATGTAAACCACACCAGTAGGTCCTAACCTTTACATTTGCTGCACCTGTTCATGGGACTGCCTTGGGCCTACCTTAGGGGTGACTTATATGTAGTAAAAGTGAAGGTTTGGGCGTGGCAGTGGGTGCACTTGCCAGTTTGAAATGGCATTTTAAAACTGCCTTGCGAGACACTGCAGTGGCAGGTCTGAGACATGTTTACAGCATTACTCTGGTCGGTGGCACAATCAGTGTGGCAGGCCCACTTGTAGATTTGATTCACAGGCCCTGGGCACACATGGTGTACTATACTAGGGACTTTCTAGCAAATCAAATATGCCAATCATGGATAAACCAATCACCAATAAAATGTATGAAGAAAGCACTTGCACTTTAGCACTGGTCAGCAGTGGTAAAGTGCCCAGAGTCCTAAAACCAGCAAAAACTAAATGCATCACGGTCAAAAACAGGAGGTCAGAGACAAACAGTTTGGAGATAACCCTGCAAAAAGAGCCATTTCCAACAAATCTATACAGATTATAATGAAACAAATGATATAGTTATGTGTTGCATAATTGTGTAAAGTGGACTTTAAACACTTTTCTTTATTTAAGCCATGTTTTACCACTTTTACAGGTGTGTTTGCCTCAGATATGTATCTGATAAAACCTAACTACGAAAATATGAAAGAATATACGTAATAAGGCCATTCAATAACTTTTCAGGAGAAAAGCAAAGAGGGATCTGAACTAAATACACATCATTCAATACTTATTAATTTAAGGGATAAAGTAACCCCTGCCATATATTATAAAGATATTCAATGTTACTAAGGAATTCCATAACCATATAGAGGAATGAGGCTGAAGGCCGAGAATCTTTATAAGCTTATGGAACTCTGAGGTGACTTACAATATCCTTATCATATACATCAAGGAGTACTTTATCTCATATAATACATGGTAACACCATCACCTTTTATACAAACCAATTAAAACCTTGGTGTGCAGCACATGAAATGGCAAGGAAGTTTGCAAACATGAAGAATAAAAATGAAATCGCTTGTGCTAAATTAAATCATCAAAAACCTGTTAGATATGTGTTGCAAACAGATATTGAATACAACTCAGTTAAGAAAAAAGCTGCAATAGCTCAGAATGTGTAGAAACATGCAGAGAGATTCTAACTTTTCTGTAGGAAGTGCAACAAATAAACATTCTCTCTGCTTGTCATTGTAAGCTATAAAATAGAGCAGAAGGAAGAAAAGCAACATTCCATGATCCATTGCTTGAAAAAGCTGCTTCAGTTATGCTCCTTGACCTGACCTGCATTTCAGCTCAGCTGCTGATTTGGCAGCCCGCATGGTGATGTCAGAACTCGACTGCAATAACTTATAATAGGCGAGTTCCGAAGTCTTTTCTTTATAATCAGCAATTGGGTGTGTCACTAGTCACTGATTGCAAAAAACATAGAGACTGCCGTTCATACAGGGATTAGCGAATCCTATTAACTATAATACTGTTATACTTGATACCAATAGGATGCAATTGAGGCAAGTCCTTCTAGGTAGCAATGAAACATAAACCTTATTATGAACCAGAGGAATAAATGGTGGTGGTGTGTCTACTGTAAAACATCAGTTGTTCTACAGAAGTGTTGCGTTGCAAAACTACGGTGAGTAGACCCTGTTCCAAATGTTCACTGTTGGACACTATTTTTCTCATTTGGAAATGTATATTTGGGAAAAGAAACTGTTTTGTGCAATTCTTCTTAAATCTTGAAGGATTTTTCAAGCTATCAATTCAGATCATGTCTGTAACTTTTTAGCAGAATCAAAATAGAGCTGATGTTGAAAGCAAAAATATACCTTGTTGCCGTGCACCACATATTTTGCATGTTGGAATGGTGAAAATCCAAAATAAAAACTCTTTTAAGACGTCAACAGTCCCCTACAGAGTCCCTGAAAACTTTACAAATGGTCACAAAAGCCTACACGCCTACAGACCACACTCGCAACCTTGGCATCACCGTCAAAGGTGAGCTGACCATGAAGTGGCAGATGAATGCAGTTGCCTCCTCCTTCTTCAGATAGATCCCAGCCAACACCAGGAAAACCATCACCAAGGCCGTCGTCACCAGCCTTTTTGACTATGGCAACGCTCTCTATACCGACATAACCTCTCAGCTCCTAAAGAGACTCCAGACAATATAGAACACCACCGCCAGACTCATCCTGGACTTTCCCAGGTGCACCCACATCACCACCCACCTCAGAAACCTCCACTGGCTCCCTGTCCAGAAGAGATGTCATTTCGAGCTCTTCACACATGCCTACAAAGCCCTACACAATCTTCCTCAAGATTTTTAAATACTGGGAACAAGTTACATAAACACAGACTGGTGTGGTGCTGCACCCCACACCCTGTGACCCCAGGACATGTCTACTGGGTTACGTTAGACCACGACAGCCCTCCAATCGTAAGCTATTTGCTGTTATTCTTTTATGAGCTAAGCACCGGGTAGCAATCCCCCGGGGAGGAAAACATCTCCTACAATGAAACTCTGGTTTAGAGATATTGCTTATTGTAAGGATCAATTAGAAACCCATGCAGAAGAGTTGCCACAGGCTTCCTGCCCTAAGGACTTCTGGGCACCTATGACTGCAAATCTCTTGACACAGACTAGGAAACTGTAGATGGGGTATATTTCATGATGCGATGACAATGTCTCTTGTGGGTAACAATGTTGATGCTCTTCTCTTTTTATGATTTTTTCTATGTTTCCTATGCTTTCCAGGTATCCAGTGAGTCTGCATTGTGTCCTTTCTGGGGCAACATGGGAGATGGACACTTATGTTCTGTTGTCCAGTTATTATCTATTTGTGCTGCTGTTATGTACTTGCAGGCAAATAAAAAAAATAAAAAAATCCCTACACTATTAATGACCGAACTACATCAAGCACCGTGTACATATCCACTAACCCACCAGACACCTGCACTCCTCTCTCTGGCCCTCTCACACACACTCAGAATCAGGCACAGCCGCAGCAATGGCCACTCTTTTTTCCTACATTGCGGTCAAGGCTTGGAACGACCTACTCCTCCACCTCTGAACCACACCCTCACTGGCAGACTTCAGAAGGATACATCACACCCAAGAGCCCAGATACCCCCAGGGGTGACAGCGACGTGCTCTACAAATGACTAATTGATTGATTGATTGATGGAAAAGCAACTCACCAAACAATCACCTTTATGTGAAAAGCAATTAAATATGCCACACAGTAGTGATTGCATAAAGGAAATAAATCACCTGAATGTCAACAAATTCTGCATCTTAGTAAGCGACCTACAGAAGTCAAGCTGATGGCTGTGCTTTACATAGGTAAATACCAGAGCATATGATGTTTTATTTTGTTATAGATTCACATACATTTTTCCTATTGTCAGAAGTGCCATTAAGGAAGTAAGGCAGTCTCACATTTTAAAATCTGTTTATGTTGTTGAAAACACTGAGACTCAGGACCTCGCTATCTAGAGAACATCCCTTTGGCACTACTCATTTGCAAATTCAGCAAATAGGCATGAAGGGACATCTATGGGTTGGTGGATGCAGCAGAAAGTTCCCAACCAACAAGCTTATGGGCATGTGTAACATTTAGAGGTGATCGAACCTCTGTTTTTCTGCAACCCGTAGCCAGATGTGCCAGCGGAAATGCTTGACCCAGGCACAGGGTTTTTGGGTCTCAGTAGCCATAGTCCAACACTCTTTAGGGTAGGGGTACAGGCACTGGGATTACATGATGGAACCACGATGTGGGACATAGCAGTCCCAGGCAGGGGAAAGCAACAATGAACCTGACGTGCAGGGAGAAAACTCACTACGTTTCAGAGCCACTGATTTTTTGTGTTTCTGAAATAAACTCTGTTTTTTCCAGGAACACGACACAAACACATTCTACTCTCTTCTCAATAAAGCATAAGCAAACACACACAAGGCACAGAGATCCATGCCAGACTGCTGAGATCACTTGAAATAACAGGCAGTCCTTTGCCAGTAGGTGGAGGCCAGTGACTCTGGGGATCTGGGAGAGGAGCATGCTGTCCACAATCAAAATAACACTGATAGTGCTTAAGATCACAAATTAACATTTACCTGATTCATGCTATGACAACAGGACAGGGGGACACTGCTAGCTGAAGCATACACTCCTAGACTACTGGTATGATCTTGGATATCAGCATCGATAGCAGCTTTGAGTGCCAGCTGCGGAAGATATTTTTATAGATAAATACTGTTTGCTTGGGATCATGAATGTTCTGCACTAAAAACGACAGCATTGATTTACAGAGCTATATTTTTCTATAATTGGCTGAAGTAGGCTTGAACTAGGCCCAGCATCCATCTTGTATTTCTAAGCGTTCATGTTTTCATGTCGCATTGATTCCACATGTGGCAAAATGTGCACTAATTTTTTGTGATAACAGATTGTTTTTAAGAAGCCTTGGAGAAAGCAGTCTCACAAAAGGTGACTGCTCAAGTTCCCTCCTGCCTGTGTTTCAGAGGGCCTATTCTTATTAGTACTTTTTTGTTTTATGTGCAATTATATTTACACTGTCACATCTGATGATATTTGATCAAAAGGGTGCTCATCGAATATTGATTAAGGGGATGGACTTAGATGTTGCATTAATTCTATATTGTAACTTGTTAAACCAGTTTCCATTTTGCTGACGTTATGCTGGCTGTGCAATTTTCACTGCAACTTTGTTTATAAAAATAATCCAGTCTGATGGTGAGTCACATTTGTTTGATTGCTTAACCCAGATGAGTATGTTGAGCCTAAAGAGAAATAAATTAATCTCTTGATTCTTGTAGAACACACCCGTGGTAGTCTATCTCAAGCTAAGTATTTTTCAGGGCTGTGCTGCATTTGACCGAACTTTAAGCTTATTCTCCATATTGACTAAGTACGTTTTTGCCTTCTATATTGAACTTTGAATTTTTTTAATAAACATTTCTTGGTTTCTAATCCTATACTGGTCTCAAGAAGGCTTATTTAACTGAATGTGTTCCCTATTTAAATGACAATAGTCATTTATTTATGGGCATATTACTTAATCTATTCTTGAGCGTAACACTTCCTGAATCCCGTGAAGAGGCCTAAACTTATATCTATTATATCAGATTATCACAGATAGCATCAAGACATTCCAGTCTAGGGGATCCAGCGGGGCCAGGGATGACATCTCATATGCAAGCCAATCTCCATATATGCAACTGGTATTCAGATGTATTACCAGCTAAGTGCAGCAAAACATTACATGCCACAGACACTTACTGGACAAGCAACAGATATATCAGCATGTTCATAACATTACCCATTACAAACATGTACTTAGAGCAATGAATCGTAGACTTGTGCCACTTGAGCTACCCTGACAGACTGCACACCATTGTTGCAACTAAGACTGCCGGAACGCCATTAATGCAAGGCGTCACTTCCTGCACCTGTACGCCACCTTTCATGGTACTACACGTGACAGTGTTACATTCCACTAGTAATAGAGATAGGATGTCAACTATTTACTGGGGATGGCAGTGAGGTGGCTGCAAGGTGAGAACAGCAAGCATACACAGGGATTGCATGTTCTCTCACTCATATGACAGTCATATCACACAATATTATTCCTTATAAGACTTCTTATGAAAGTCACCAACGAATGCTTGAGTGAAAGTGAAAAAATAGAGAGAATTTTAAATAAACATGTTCATGTGTTTCTTTGCATGATGATTGTGTGGCTGCGCTTTCTTGCCATCGCCTCACCTTCTTCAAACATCCAACCACTGTGATTTAACAAAGGTATGAGACAATACACGCATTAACACAAGGCATCCTCAAGATATGCTCCTGGTGTTTTGAGCACAGAAGTGGCCCTCTGAGGAATATCGTGGGCCCCAGCACTTAATTTTTACATAATTTAATACTGGTTTAAGTTGTCTCATCCTCCCCATTTTGTTTGCCGGTACTTGTTCAAACATGAATATTTCACTCATTTTTTAAAACCATTGAGCAACTTTTGGTATTAAGTGATCGACTATCATTCCTATAAAAAGAAGCACTATTTGGTTGTATCATTTACCCCAAGCATAATAACAGCTTGTGAATGATGAAAGTCATATTCCATGAATCCTCCTAGTAACTCAGAGGCTAACTCCCAAAATATCCCTACCATAGGGCAAGTGTCTAACATATGTATTTGATCAGCTGGGTCTTGATTACACATGCGGCATCAGTGAACTGTCCATGACTCTTCAGAGCATGCTTAAATGTGCACTGGTGATAACGCGTCCCTTTCTAGCTAATTTATTCACTCTGGGACTCGTTTTAGGCCAATGAATCTTTTGACCCTGATTGAAGACACTTTAGGACGAGATAACTGATCAACATGTCAATTAATATGTCAATAATGTCATCAATATTCACCATAACAAGACAATTCAGATTAATCAATGACATTAATAAGACTCAGAAACCACCATGACCTTTCAGTCATGAATACCCACACCAGTTTGGTAAGATTCACAATATTTATTCCCTATTGATTACAATTCTAATAGCAAGTTTATAAGTGTCAATAGCAAAAAGCTCATAAACATTGCCATAATTTGGCAACTCGAATAAGACTTCATCAAAGCAAGAATTGTGAACGTTAGAACATAACACGATGTCAACATGGATTAACCCCAGCAGAGTACTATTAGCGCGTTATTCAACAAAGCATGAATTCAGTCATTTGTCTATTTCCGTCTGTGTAGTGAACACCCTAACTAACTTTGAATTAACATGTTGGGCTTCATGCAAAACAATTTGGCAATATCAATTGGGAAAAACTTCTCAAAAGAAGCAGTTGGTACCTAGAAAGGAAAAGCAAACAGACAATTTCATTTCTTCATTATATAGTTACCCTCCATAATGGGTCAGCATACAGAGTCAGTCTTCGTCCTCAGGACATCAGTTGATTCGCCATCAGCCAAGATTTCACAGCAAAGTTCGGATAAGAAGGGACACTTACCTCTTGAGGAGGTAAGGTAAGGGCGAGGATGGTTTGGAGAACCAAACAACAAAGTCTCTAGGCAGAGTGACAAAGTGTCTGGGTCATAAGAAAAGTTTGCAATGGCATCTCTCCTTTGGCTCCTTGGGTCAAAGGTTTTTATCCCTTTTCTGTTGTACAGTCCCCTAATTTCTAATTGGGTGAGGTCGGCACCCCATTGTCTTCATCCAATATGTTTCCAGTGATTTCATCAAAATTATCACCCCATTACAGTTCTCACATAGTTTATTGGTTCTTGTGATTGACGTCTCCAATGGGTAGAGTGTCTGGTATGATTTCATACTCTTGTGGTCCTTTTCGCATCCCTAGTCAGTGGTTCCATTGTCTGCACCGGTTCAGGCGACCTTGTACCTGTAACTAGTCTACACTGTTGCATTCAGCAAGAATGTTTCCTTGAGCAAGTTGAATTTCATGAGAACGGATCTACTACGGTTACACTCATCTTCTAACTTTTGGAAAAATACGAGTCATGTCCTTCAGCAAGTCAGCACACTGTACGTTAGAAAAACACATTTAATATGAAACCGGGCAGCTAGGCCTCGACTCATGCTAACTAAGACCTAATGATTTATTAGCAGATCTTTAACACTTAACCCTTAATAATAGTGTAAAATCATATTTTAACACATTAATTCTACATCATTAGTCAGTTTCATTAATCATTGTATATATTGAAGGCCATTCCCCGTGGGCACGTTTCAAGCGCACGTTTAGCAGAAACACATTAATACATTTTCTATGCAGCATTATTATGCATTAGTTCATAAACATCTCACGTTACTTTTGTGTATAAGAGCTCTGCTCCCTCAGTCCCTCCTCTGATGACACTTGTCATCACACAAAACCTTTCCCTTCACCACCTTTCACTTTCTTAGTTTGTACAATTCATAATCTTCTCCCCTTCTTGATTTTTCCCAAATTTCCTTGAACATTTTCTCTTTTTTCTTATCCTCTTTTCTTTTATTGTGTTTCACCAATTTCCTTTTAATTCTTTTACTAATTTTGCATGATAACCATAGTCCTACTAAACAAGTTAAAACAATCAATATACCCCCTATTATTTTTGCAAGTATCCCATTCCAAATATTACTAAACCTATTCCCTACTTTAGTTATTCCTTTCCCAATCTTTTCCCAAACTCCAGGTTCCTTCAGCCTCTTCAAATCTGTACTGTCTCTTGTTAGGTTAGTAAGCATGCCTCTAATCTTATTACGATTTTCTGGAATAAATGTACAACAGTGGCACTCATTAAGCATCTTACAGACTCCGCCACTCTTCGCTAAAAGAATGTCTAAAGCAAGCCTGTTTTGAAGAGTCATAGCCCTCTCTGCAGCAAGTTCAGTATCCATCAGGAGTATAGCCCCTGTGAAGTTTGTCAGCATGTTATCCACAATAGTAGACAACTTTCGAATCTTTATGGAGTTTAAAATAACCCCCACTGAAGGAATAATGGCTCCAAATATGTCAACTACGACAGGAGCCACTGTCTCTCTCTTTTGTCTAGTATGATGTAATTCAGACATTTTAGGAAGTTGCTTTAAGTCATCAATTTGGTAGATCTTTGGAAAAACTATTCCCAAATAACATGTCCCGTACCATCCTTTTGGAAGACGGTAATAAGCATTAAGTCCACATAGGTAATAGATCCCAGGGATCTCTGGATCCTGTCCATTTAACATGAATGTCTATTTACTTTGAAACAAAAACACATGTCTGCATTCACTCATTCCCACAAATAAAGTGTCCTGATCAGATTTCGGCCTATATATACAAAGCTTTCCTACATGCAGTACATCTATAGCTAATTTACCCTGTGTTTCTACTGCAGTGTAAGCATAATCATTTGCAAACGTGTGTTTTTCTAATCCCTTTTCTAGCTTTTCCTTTAATGCTTTTCGTCTATCATCAGTGTGATCTAGGAAGCTATTCTCTACAGGCGTTAGTAAACAGGTTAGATTATTGCGGTGCGCATAAGCTGTTCCAAATGTCAGTGTCGGCTCAAAGAATCCCCTAACTATTTTTATGTTGTGTTAGCTATTTTATTCAGGAACTCGATTATAGGCACAAAAGAAAACACTACATCTAAATTAGAATAGAAGTACTGAACATGTTCTTGATTATAGAATCTAGTCAATAGCAAACTATAGCTTATCCCGTAAGTAAGCGGCAAACTATGGTAAGTAACCCCT
The DNA here is from genome assembly GCF_031143425.1 of Pleurodeles waltl. Taxonomy (NCBI): domain Eukaryota; kingdom Metazoa; phylum Chordata; class Amphibia; order Caudata; family Salamandridae; genus Pleurodeles; species Pleurodeles waltl. Next base: position 804,232,056 of record NC_090437.1, on the reverse strand, counting down.
TCTTGTACTGACGAAGGAATCTTTGTGCACACAATTTTTCGCATCCATTGTGTCAACATAATCATTCAGCAAGCGATAGAAGACATTAGTAGATAGTTCCTTTTTTGAATTAGTTCCCTCATGCAAATACTTTTTATCCTGCTCAAACCTCTCCCATGGTGTTAGTGTAGCAGTCTCAGGAGTTTAAACATTGTTAATCACACTCTTGTTCGCCAATGGCATTCCCACAATCACAGCTATTATCACTATTGCACACATAATTCCCACACCAATAGTCAAACATGCACGACTCCTACCCTTTTTACTTTTATCCCTAGTGTTAGTCATGATCTGTAAAGAATCAGAGAGCAGAGTAAGATAACGCAGACAACCAACTTGAGGATGATATGAAAGCTCTTTTTTTTTTTTTTCTGTGCAAAGTCTCTCTTTCTCAGCAAGTATTTACAGCGTTTCGCTCACTCCCAGGACCCTTGTCAAATCAGGTTAGCAGCTTGTCATAATCGGTTCTTCAGAGTCAATTCAGGTTAACAGTGTCACATCTGGTAATTTATCAATCTCTTTTCTCTCACAGCTTTTCAGCTTTATTCAATTTCAATTTAACAGAGTCTCTTTCTAAAGTTGAATTCAGGTGCCGTAGTATTGGCCTTGAATTTCTCGATCAAAACAGAAGGCCAAGAATTCTTGTTGCCACTCAGCTGATGTTGCATATGCCCATTCAGGACCTGCGTACCTTCTATTTGCAACCCTCTTTCTTTTCAGTTTGCGATCACCTTGCAATTCTCCTTCACTGAGATCTTCTTTCCTGGTCGTATCAACTTCTTCCTCTATTGTGTCATTAGGGATCACTTTCTCCCCTGTAGCTTGTCGCTCTGGCCAGTTATCTCCTTTAAGTGTTTTCTTTCTACTCGATCTTTCAGGATGTTGAACAGTACACTCCTCTTGTACTATGGTGTTTTCTCTTGATGAATCTGCAAGCAGCTCAGGAGGAGTCAGAACACTTTGAACTCCTTCTGCCTCACCTCCTTCGCTTTCAGGGTCAGTTATGGGTTTGACTTCAAATCCGTGTCCGTCTGCTTCTGGGAGAACCTCTCTTTGGGTCGGTTCTCCTGGTGCTTCAGTTGAGATAGGCTCACTGTCACCCTGCTGGTTTGGGCTTACTGATTGAGTGACCAAGCCGTCCTCAACGGGCTCTCCTCCCCTCTCAGTTCCCCTTTGATTACTCTCCAGCCCTGAGACTTCCTTTTCTGCAGCTGTTGTTTTGGACAATTCAAGTTCCTCATCAGTTGGACATGTCACCTTCTTTGTCTGACTGGCATGTATCCAATTTGGAAGATCTGCACATTTCACAGCAGTAGTAGTTGTTAGTATTACTTGATATGGCCCCTTCCAACGTGGCTCCAAACACAACTTCCTCACATATTTCTTGACAACAACCCAGTCATCGGCTTTCAGGGTGTGACCTGGATCACTTATTGGCGGCAATGTGGTAGCTTCCACCTGGAAAGAGTGGACCATGTCAGCCAGACCCTTGCAGTAGTCCAACACCATATCATCTGTGATATTCACAAGAACATTTGCAGGCACTGCAGGCAATCTCATAGCTCAGCCAATAAGAATCTCATGAGGAGACAGTCCTGTTTTCTTGTCAGGTGTGTTTCTCATTGACATCAGCACTAAAGGCAATGCATCTGGTCATTTCAAATTGGTAACTGCGCACATTTGTGGCCATTCTCGACTTCAAAGTACCATTCATCTGCTCCACTAGTCCTGATGCTTCAGGGCGATAGCAACAGTGCAACTTCTGTTCAATGTTCAATGCAGCACACAAGAGCTTAATCACCTAATTGTCAAAGTGTCTTCCACTATCTGATTCTAAAGAGATCGGAAACCCGAAACATGGTATCAACTCCCTAAGCAGCAGCTTCGCTACTGTTACGTGTAGGGTAAGCTTCAATCCAGTGACTGAAAATGCACACAATCACCAGCACGTACTTCAGACCTCCACACATGGGCATCTCAATAAAATCCATCTGCATTCTGCTAAATGGACCTCCTGCTCTCCCAATGTGGCTCAAATTCACCACAGTCCCTTTACCCGCATTCATCTGTTGACAGATGATGCACCTATGACAAATGACCTCTGCAGCTTGTCCGAATTTCGGATTGAACCAATCGATCTTGAACAACCTGATCATTGCGTCTCTCCCAACATGTGCTTGACCATGGTAAGACCTCGCAAACTGTGACAAAAGACTGTTTGGCAAAACCATTTTTCCCTCCTCTGAAACCCATAAATCATCAGATCTCTGTACTCATTGCATTCTCAGCCAGGATCGTTTCTCCTCTTTGCTGGCACGTCCCTGCAATGATTTTAACTCATCTAGTGTGTCAACCACCCTTAATGCATACCCTGTGCATGTGTCATTTTCAGTTTCAGGCAACAATTCCCACTGGTCTTGAAACGACATACAGTTCAATGCACAAAATCTTGCGACTTGATCTGCATATCCATTTCCCATGGACACAAAGGGGGTCATTCTGACCCCGGCGGTCAGAGACCGCCGGGGCCAGGGTCGGCGGGAGCACCGCCGACAGGCCAGCGGTGCCCCGCAGGGCATTCTGACTGCGGCGGTTCGGCTGCAGTCAGATGCGGAAAACCGGCAGTCTCCCGCCGGTTTTCCGCTGCCCTTGTGAATCCTCCATGGCGGCGGAGCGCGCTCCGCCGCCATGGGGATTCTGACACCCCCTACCGCCATCCTGTTCCTGGCGGGTCTCCCGCCAGGAACAGGATGGCGGTAGGGGGTGCCGCGGGGCCCCTGGGGGCCCCTGCAGTGCCCATGCCAATGGCATGGGCACTGCAGGGGCCCCCGTAAGAGGGCCCCACTTTGTATTTCAGTGTCTGCTTTGCAGACACTGAAATACGCGACGGGTGCCACTGCACCCGTCGCACCTTCCCACTCCGCCGGCTCAGAATTCTGAGCCGGCGTCCTCGTGGGAAGGTTGATTTGCCCTGGGCTGGCGGGCGGCCTTTTGGCAGTCGCCCACCAGTCCAGGGCAAATCCCAAAATACCCTCAGCGGTCTTTCGACCGCGGAGCGGTATTTTGGTGGGGGAAGTCTGGCGGGCGGCCTCCGCCGCCCGCCAGACTCAGAATCACCCCCAAAGTCTTGTGATTTAACATGAGCATTGCATTTCACCACGGCAATTACGAAAGGTAACTGAATTGCATGCAACAAATCCTTACTTCTCTCACCATTTCTCACTGGAGAACCAGAAGAAGTCATGAAACCCCTCTGGGACCACAACTGGCCAAAATCACAGACAATTCCAAATCCGTATCTGCTGTCAGTATAGATAGTGACCTTCAGGTTCTCAGCTGCGTGGCATGCCCTAGTAAGAGCAATTAATTCAGCCACTTGAGCAGAGTATACTCTTTCGAGCCAGGATGCTTCTAGGATACCAGTGATTGTGCATACAGCATATCCAGCTCTAAATTCTCCTACTGAGTCTCACAGGCATGAACCATCAACAAAGATAATGTAATCGTTTTCTTCCAATTGAGTATCTTTAATGTCGGGTCTCGGTTTGGTGCACAGATCTGCTGCCTCAAGACAATCATGTTCTACTTCCTCAGCATCATCAGTGTTTGCATTTTCAATAGGAAGCAAAGTTGCCAGGTTCAACACAGTACATCTCTTGAGCGACACATTCGGTGACCCCAATATAATTGTTTCATATTCAGTCAAACGTGCATTTGTCATATGCTGAGGCTTTGTTTTGGTCAACAGGATTTCAACTGAATGTGGGACCATTACTGTTAAGGGATGTCCCATCACTATACCTTCACACTGAGTGAGGTTTTGACCAACTGCTGCAACTGCACGCAAACAACCCGGTAAAGCTGCTGCAACTGGGTCCAGAGTAGCTGAAAAATATGTTACTGGGCGGTTTGCACCTCCATGGACCTGTGTCAAGACAGACAAAGAACAAGCATCACGTTCATGACAAAACAGTACAAATGGCTTTGTGTAATCAGGCATACCTAAAGCTGGTGCCCTGCACATACTTTCCCTCAGTTCCACGAATGCCTTCATCTCTTGCTCGGACATGGTTATGGCACCCGGGCCATCCTGAATTTCCTTGACAGTCAATCTCACCAAAGGTTTCGAGATAATCGAGAAGTTGGGGATCCACTGACGACAGTAGCCCACCATTTCCATAAACATCCTAACGTCTCTCTTTGTTGTCGGGAGATTCATCTGTAGTATGGCTGTCACTCTCTCTTTAGAGATTTTCCTCAATCCTTTCTCAATCAGATGACCTAAGTACTTCACCTCTTTCTGACAGTACTGTAGCTTCTTTGGGGACACTTTATGTCCGTTCTTTCCCAAATGATTCAATAAGGCAATAGTATCATGCCTGCATTCATCTTTTGTTTTGGACGCGACCAACAAATCATCAATGTACTGTACTAAAGTCTAACTAAAAGGCAACTCTAAGGATTCCAAATCCTTCTTCAATATCTGGTTGAAGATGGAAGGTGTAGGAAGTTGGCTCTGTATGCACTATTTCAAAGTAAGGAATAGTATGCACAGAGTCCAAGGGTTCCCCTTAGAGGTAAGATAGTGGCAAAAAGAGATAATACAAATGCTGTATTTTGTGGTAGTGTGGTCGAGCAGTAGGCTTATCAAAGGAGTAGTGTTAAGCATTTGTTGTACATACACAAGCAATAAATGAGGAACACACACTCAGAGACAATTCCAGGCCAATAGGTTTTTGTATAGAAAAATATATGTTCTTAGTTTATTTTAAGAACCACAGGTTCAAATTTTACATGTAATACTTCAAATTAAAGGTATTGCAGGTAAGTACTTTAGGAACTTTGAATAATCACAATAGCATATATACTTTTCAAATAAATCACATATAGCTATTTTAAAACTAGACACAGTGCAATTTTCACAGTTCCTAGGGGAGTAAGAGTTTGTTAGTTCTTGCAGGTAAGTAAACCACCTACGGGGTTCAAGTTTGGGTCCAAAGTAGCCAACCGTTAGGGGTTCAGAGCAACCCCAAAGTTACCACACCAGCTGCTCAGGGCCGGTCAGGTGCAGAGGTCAAAGTGGTGCCCAAAACACATAGGCTTCAATGGAGAAGGGGGTGCCCCGGTTCCAGTCTGCCAGCAGGTAAGTACCCGCGTCTTCGGGGGGAAGACCAGGGGGGTTTTGTAGGGCACCGGGGGGGACACAAGTCAGCACAGAAAGTACACCCTCAGCAGCACGGGGCGGCCGGGTGCAGTGTGCAAACACACGTCGGGTTTCCAATGGAAATCAATGGGAGACCAAAGGGACTCTTCAGCGATGCAGGCAGGCCAGGGGGGGGCTCCTCAGGGTAGCCACCACCTCGGCAAGGGAGAGGGCCTCCTGGGGGTCACTCCTGCACTGGAGTTCCGATCTTTCAGGTTCTGGGGGCTGCGGGTGCAGAGTCTTTACCAGGCGTCGGGATCTGGGAGTCAGGCAGTGGCGGTCAGGGGGAGCCTCGGGATTCCCTCTGCAGGCATCGCTGTGGGGGATCAGGGGGGGCAACTCTGGCTACTCACGGTCTCGTAGTCGCCGGGGAGTCCTCCCTGAAGTGTTGTTTCTCCACAAGTCGAGCCGGGGGCGTCGGGTGCAGAGTAGCAAGTCTCACACTTCCGGCGGAAAACGCAGTTGTTTTAAAGTTGCTCCTTTGAAACAAAGTTGCAGTCTTGGATGAACAGAGTCGCTGTCCTCAGGAGTTTCTTGGTCCTTCTAGAGCAGGGCAGTCCTCTGAGGATTCAGATGTCGCTGGTCCTGGGGAAAGCGTCGCTGGAGCAGGGTCTTTTAGAAGTGGGGAGACAGGCCGGTAGAGCTGGGGCCAAAGCAGTTGGTGTCTCCGTCTTCTCTGCAGGGTTTTTCAGCTTAGCAGTCCTCTTCTTCTTAGGCTGCAGGAATCTGAGTTCCTAGGTTCTGGGGAGCCCTTAAATACTAAATTTAAGGGCGTGTTTAGGTCTGGGGGGTTAGTAGCCAATGGCTACTATCCTTGAGGGTGGGTACACCCTCTTTGTGCCTCCTCCCTGAGGGGAGGGGGGCACATCCCTATTCCTATTGGGGGAATCCTCCTTCTACAAGATGGAGGATTTCTAAAAGTCAGAGACACCTCAGCTCAGGACACCTTAGGGGCTGTCCTGACTGGCCAGTGACTCCTCCTTGTTTTTCTCATTATCTCTCCTGGACTTGCCGCCAAAAGTGGGGGCTGGGTCCAGGGGGCGGGCATCTCCACTAGCTGGAGTGCCCTGGGGCATTGTAACACGAAGCTTGAGCCTTTGAAGCTCACTGCTAGGTGTTACAGTTCCTGCAGGGGGAGGTGTGAAGCACCTCCACCCAGAGCAGGCTTTGTTTCTGTCCTCAGAGAGCACAAAGGCTCTCACCACATGGGGTCAGAAACTTGTCTCTCAGCAGCAGGCTGGCACAGACCAGTCAGTCCTGCACTGAACAACTGGGTAAAATACAGGGGGTATCTCTAAGATGCCCTCTGTGTTCATTTTTTTATAAATCCAACACTGGCATCAGTGTGGGTTTATTATTCTGAGAAGTTTGATACCAAACTTCCCAGTATTCAGTGTAGCCATTATGGAGCTGTGGAGTTCGTTTTTGACAGACTCCCAGGCCATATATTCTTATGGCTACCCTGCACTTACAATGTCTAAGGTTTTGCTTAGACACTGTAGGGGCATAGTGCTCATGCACCTATGCCCTCACCTGTGGTATAGTGCACCCTGGCTTAGGGCTGTAAGGCCTGCTAGAGGGGTGACTTACCTATGCCACAGGCAGTGTGAGGTTGGCATGGCACCCTGAGGGGAGTGCCATGTCGACTTAGTCATTTTCTCCCCACCAGCACACACAAGCTGGCAAGCAGTGTGTCTGTGCTGAGTGAGGGGTCCCTAGGGTGGCATAAGACATGCTGCAGCCCTTAGAGACCTTCCCTGGCATCAGGGCCCTTGGTACCAGGGGTACCAGTTACAAGGGACTTATCTGGGTGCCAGGGTTGTGCCAATTGTGTAAACAATGGTACATTTTAGGTGAAAGAACACTGGTGCTGGGGCCTGGTTAGCAGGGTCCCAGCACCCTTCTCAGTCAAGTCAGCATCAGTATCAGGCAAAAAGTGGGGGGTAACTGCGACAGGGAGCCATTTCTTTACAGAAGGTGATTCTGAAAACCCTTGAGGAATTCTACACCAACTGTAAACCTTGTCCAGTAATTTGAAACTGAAGAGAAATTGGCTGTCCTCATAGAGAGGCACCGAAAAGAATGCTTGAGACAGGTCCACAACTTTGAACCACTCTGCATCACACGTAACCTGAAACATAATCACGGCTGGATTTGGCACTATGGGGCAACATTTTACCACAATCTCATTGATTTTTCTCAAGTCTTGCACAATTCGAACCTTCCCACAAGGTTTCTTCAAACCCATTATTGGTGAATTACATGGGCTACTCATCACTTCTTTCAAAACCCCTTGCTTCACAAAGTCCGCAATTATTTGTGTCACCTGTATAAGGACATCTTGTGCCATATGGTACTGCGGTATCTGGGGAAACACTCGTTTAGCTTTACCTCTACTTTAAGTGGTTCTACTCCTTTTATTAGTCCCACTTCTTTTCCTGTCAGGTCCCACACCCTTTCTGTCACTGTTCCCTGTAATTCAACTGGTAAGTCAGTCACTGTGAACATTGGGAATAAAGTTATCAAAGGGTACTCGTCATTTGCAGTCTCCGTCTCTAGCTCTGAGATCTGACCATCGTCCCCTTCGTCATCACTGTTTGTCTGCACCTCATTCCCTTCATTAGAACAGGTAATTGAACACCTCGTCTTACACAGTAAGTCTCTTCCCAGTAGGGACACGGGACTTGAGTCACAGACTACAAATCTATGTAATCCCTGGAAGGTACTAATCTCAACTTGAACCGGATCTGTAATTGGATTTGTCAGGAACTGATTTGCTACTCCTACCACCCTTATGGTACGCCCCGAAAGTGGCAATTTCGGAACCTCTGCACTTCTGACTGTTGAGCGTGTAGCTCCTGTATCAACTAAAAATGAAACTTTATGACCTATCAGTTTTCCTTCTACATAGGGTCCCCTCTGATCTACCTCTAGGGACGCTGCAAGCCTGCACTCCTCACTATCTGAACAATCATCTGACCATTCATCATTTATTCTATCTTCACCACGCAATGGGAATTGTTGTACTGTATTATTTTGACTCATTGTTTGGATTGTGACCTGTTGAGGAAGCATCACCTGTTGCCGTCCCATTGGAGCTAATGGTAACTGCATTTGCTGTCTAGGTACCATGGGAATCTGCTGTTGTACCTGCTGCATCTGTGTTGGTTGAACACGTGGCATTTGCATCTGTTGCATGGGCTGTAGACCCTGCATCTGCACCAGATTATTCTGGAAGTTCAGATTTTGACCTCTCACTTTTGGACCCCTCACATTTTGAAATGTACCAACATCATTGCTTTGTTGAACAACACCATCCTGCACCACCATTGGGCACTCCCGTTTCCAGTGCCCCAAGCCCCCGCACGCGTGACATGGTGACACCCTTTTCTTCCCTTGCACATCATTTTGAACCACAACAGTATTCATATCTCGGCCGCGATTCACAAAACTTCCTCGACCTCGTCCTCTCGGCTGTGCCTGAAACATTCCATTTCCCTGTGGTTGCTGTTGTACCATCTGCTGTATTCCATTTCCCTGCATCCCTGCTTTTGCTGCCTTAATTTGCATCACCATCACTTTCTCCTTCAACTTTCTCTGTTTCAGTTCAATCTCATCACTACAGTATTTCTCATACTGTAACACCTCATCAATCGGCTTCGCCTGCTAACAAATCAAATGATTCTTAATCATCTGGCTAATTTCTGGCATCAACCCTTCAACAAATCAGAACACAAGGTGATTCTATGACCTCAGTGCCACTATAGTGTTTGAATGCCTTCAACAACCTCTCATAGTAAGCATGTATCGACTCTTTGCCCTCCTGAGATGTTCGATCGGTTTTCTGCCGGTCAGTCACTTTCGGCGACACCTTTTGCTTTAAAAACTCAATCACTTTCTGATAATACCTCATCACCTCAGAAGACGGTGCTCCAGTAACATTGTCCCTTGCCGGCTCCTCTGTCGGCCAATCCACACCCCTCTTACACTCAAGCCACAAATCAGATGGAACTATGATCTCAAACAATGTATTCAAGTCTTCCCAGAGACATTTTGCAAGCTTCACAAACCTGTCCGTCTGCTGGTACCATTCTATCGGCTTCTCCCTCAATCTGGGATAGTCATTGGTAAATGACAGAATGTCACCTCTAGACCACGGTACATGGACTAGAACCCCTCCAGCTGTTTCTCTCATTGGTAACATCTTTATGGTCCCCGTGTCTGGTGTAGCTTTAGCCTGCTTTGGTTCCGGACCATCACCTTTCTCTTTATCTCTCTTCTTTGCCCATCTGCCTTCCCATTTCTCTAATGCTCCCCAAATTTGAGCACTCTGCAATAGCTCTTTAAGATGTGCCTTCATTCCAGTGGATCTCATGTGATCGAAATCTTTAGGCTCAAATTCTAACCTATAACTCCTCTTCAAATGCTTAGTAGTATCCAAGTCTATGCCGTATTTGTCTGCTAAGTTTGCCAACCTCTGATGCACCTTGCCCACTTCTTTGGTTATTTTGGGGCATAGGTACCTCAATTCTGCTTCCGTGTATGACTCCAATCTGTTTACCCCCATCGTTCCTTCTACTAATTCTGCAGCTTCCACACCCAGCCTCACAAAATTCAGGTATTCCTCTCTTTCTGATCTCTCTGCAGTCACTGAAGAAGCCTGCAAAGTGTTGAGCTTGTCTAACCACTCGTTCAATTGTTGCAACGTCAAGCTTTGCAACAAGACATTTCCAGACTGCACCATTGATGTCTGTGTCGTATTTTTACTCATTACCTGTGGGGTTAGTGTACCTAACCCTGCCTGCCTTATTGTTTCTAAAGGAACCCCAATCGGACTAAAGTCCAACAAGGATCTAGACATTTCAGCTGTCTGTTCTCCCTGTGTCATTCCCTGCAAGTTTCCTGTGGACCCTCCTCTTATTGCCTCTTGGGTCATTATCCCCTGATCACATACGCCAGACTTAGCTTGTGCGTATAGCGGCACTGGCGGACCAACAGTATTTGGCAATGATATAGCAGCTGGTATCTGTCCAGTTCCCAACCCCTGCGGAGCATTCATAGCTGGATTTATCATGGGTGCTGTGGATACCGATTGCGGTCCTGCAACAGAAGTGTAAGTCGGAACCACCTGTTGCTCTGGTTGGGGCAGCAATTGTGGAGTTGGCTCAATCTGCACTAACTTTGACCTCATGTATACTGTATCAGGCGGCATCATCAAACTTGTAGTTGTCTCTAGTACTGGGACATCAGGATAAAGCCTCTGAATTGATGGTGGCTGCAACTGTATCTGCGTATCTGGAGCAGTGGGTACACTGACACCATTCTGTATCGAAATTGTATCACTTGTCTGCACCATATTCGTGATTCCCTTATTTTGTGTCGGATCTTCAGGACCCACACTAGTACTTTGTCCATTATCATTTATGGCATATGGTGGCGGGCGATCATGTAACAACTGATTAAGAAACTCTTCATCGTCCGAATCGTCTGCATCTGCCCAAGACCTCTGGGTCTCCTTTGGCTTATTAGAGCTCATGTCTGTCTTACCAACAGCCTTCTTTCCCTGCGCTTCATCTTCTTGAGTTATTGCCGGAAACATCTTGATTCCGTCAACTATTCCCCTTCTCCACATCTTGGTCTCACTGTCCCATTTAGCCTCCGCTAAAGTCTTTTCTGCTCTTTTCATTCTCCTCATAAATTTCTGCTGCCTATGTCGTATGGCCATTAAATCCCAGACCGATAATGTCTCATACTGAGCTGGACTCGGGGGCGGTTTTTGCTCACTTAACACCCTTCGCAAATTTTCCAAAATTCTTATATTAAACGTCCCGTATTCCGGGAATGCTAAACATCCCTCCTTCTCTGTCAGTTTGCACCACTGCTTTAACCAAAGGCATGGCGTGACTCCCTTCTCCTCCATTACGATATAAGCCGGAATATCCTCTGGCGGTGTAGGCTCCCCCACACTCGCTGTAATGTATGTATCTATCCTCAAAGCACACTTTAGCGCCTTGAAAAACTTCATTTTTGCGTCTTCTATTTTGTTTAGAATTTAATCAGGAAGTGACTTTAATTCCCAGAACACTCTTCGCCTACCTTCTCAACCAATTGCCTCTCACGGACGGCTGCCAATCCGTGCGCGACCCCTCTTGGCAACTGACCTATCCCAGCGCGGCTCAAATGACGTCACACTCACACACACTGCAGCTGACAAAGTCTTACTGCTTGTCTTCCTCACACACAGAAACTAGTGCAATATTTTGCGAGCACCTTTAACAACAAAAACCCAAATTTGCCGGTTTACTACAGGAAGGGTAAACAATCGCTTCAGAACTTTACAGAGATTTCACTTGAAGCCTCGGCCGCTACTCTCTCCTTCTCAGCTCCCGCACCCGCATGCAGAATTTGACCCGCAAATTCTACTCTCAACTTGTCAATGGTTCACTCGAGTGCACTTTAGAACTTGCCAAATCTCCATCGAAGGTTTCACTCACACAATTGACTCAAACTCGACTTGTCAACCATGCCCGATTGACCTATTAAACCGCACAAATTACAACATAAACCAAGTGTCTCATACACTTATCAATATACTCCGGAGTCTTAGACCACAACGGGTCTGTACATCTCCAACAACCACGTGGGCAATTATTGAGCACAAAGCACCACATTCACATGAAGTTCGCAGACTTCCCTACTCTCATACTGTGGAGTACGCCCACTCGTATTAAAACAACATTACCTGGCCTAAATCCACACAAACTTCACAAATCACCTGCAATATGCATAAGCTGAGCAAGCGCAAATTCTACTTTACACATACTAAAACGCCTAGAACATACCCAACTCTCTTAGGCAAGCTCTGAGATTCCGGGAAAGTCATGGGGAATTTAAAGACACATCACACCTCTAATTTGCATTATCTCAAAAAACAATTCTAAACAATGGTCCTTCGTCCTAGGGCCCCCAAAGTGCCAAACCGTCACTCTGCTACCAGAACTGATAACGCATCCCTTTCTAGCTAATTTATTCACTCTGGGACTCGTTTTAGGCCAATAAATCTTTTGACCCTGATTGAAGACACCTTAGGACGAGAGTACTGATCAACGTGTCAATTAGTATGTCAATAACGTCATCAATATTCATCATAACAAGACAATTCAGATTAATCAATGACATTAATAAGACTCAGAAACCACCATGACCTTTCAGTCATGAATAACCACACCAGTTTGGTAAGATTCACAATATTTATTCCCTATTGATTACAATTCTAATAGCAAGTTTATTAGTCTCAATTGCAAACAGCTCATCAACTTTGTCATAATTTGGCAACTCGAATAAGACTTCATCAAAGCAAGAATTGTGAATGTTAGAACATAACACGACGTCAACATGGATTAACCCCAGCAGAGTACTATTAGCGCGTTATTCAACAAAGCATACATTCAGTCATTTGTCTATTTGCGTCTGTGTAGTGAACACCTTAACCAACTTCGAATTAGCATTAGCATGTTGGGCTTCATGCAAAACAATTTGGCAATATCAATTTGGAAAAACTTCTAACTAAGGTCTCTGTCAAAAGAAGCAGTTGGTACCTAGAAAGGAAAAGCAAACAGACAATTTCATTTTGTCATTAAATAGTTACCCTCTGTAATGGGTCAGCATACAGAGTCAGTCTTCGTCCTCAGGACATCAGTTGATTCTCCATCATCCAAGATTTCACAGCAAAGTTCGGGTAAGAAGGGACACTTCCCTCTTAAGGAGGAAAAGTGTAGATTCGGGCAAGGTAAGGGCGAGGATGGTTTGGAGAACCAAAAAACAAAGTCTCTAGGCAGAGTGACAAAGTGTCTGGGTCATTGTAAAAGTTTGCAATGGCATCTCTCCTTTGGCTCCTTGGGGCAATGGTTTTTATCCCTTTTCTGTTGTATAGTCCCCTAATTTCTAATTGGGTGAGGGTGGCACCCCATTGTCTTCATCCAATATGTTTCCAGTGATTTCATCAAAATTATCACCCCATAACAGTTCTCATGTAGTTTATTGGTTCTTGTGATTGACGTCTCCAACGGGTAGAGTGTCCGGTATGATTTCATACTCTCGTGGTCCTTTTTGCATCCCTAGTCAGTGGTTCCATTGTCTGTACCGGTTCAGGCGACCTTGTACCTGTAACCAGTCTACACTGTTGCATCCAGCAAGAATGTTTCCTTGAGCAAGTCGAATTTCATGAGAACAGATCTACTACGGTTACACTCATCTTCTAACTTTTGGAAAAATACGAGTCATGTCCTTCAGCAAGTCAGCACACTGTATGTTAGAAAAACACATTTAATATGAAACCGGGCAGCTAGGCCTCGACTCATGCCAAGGCCTAATGATTTATTAGCAGATCTTTAACATGTAACCCTTAATATTAGTGTAAAATCATATATTAACACATTAATTCTACATCATTAGTCAGTTTCATTAATCATTGTATATATTGGCGGCCACTCCCCGTGGGCACATTTCAAGCACACGTTTAGCAGAAACACATTAATACATTTTCTATGCGGCATTATTATGCATTAGTTCATAAACATTTCATGTTACTTTTGAGTATAAGAGCTATGCTCCCTCACTGGGATACTATAGAAATCCAGCAAATGTCATTATATACATTCATATGTGCGTCATAGTTAGAGATATCTTCCAAATCTCATTATCCACCTTCATATTAACTCATGTTGAACATTTTTCCACCCATTTTGTTGTATCGTTACCCATCATTCTTAAAAGTTAATGAATTAGAGGCTCAATGTACACTTGAATATAGAAGGGAAAATAAAAATTCATGCAAGATTTCAGATATCATTAAAGCAATGGTAGATCTCTTAATAGTTATAGACCTGGAAAACACGCCTGAATTAAAGATGAAAACAAACCTGTTATCCTTGCCAAAGTTCTTAGAGAAAAATGTATTTTCTTTAACACCTTTTTTCTTTAACACCTGTTTTGCCTCCGTCTTTAATTTCATCACCTTTTTTCTTTGGTAAACTCATAATTGACAATACTGAATTCACCTGAAAACCTCGGAATTCCAAGTCCTGACATGGTACCAACACTGACTTGTCCAAATTTATCAGAAAACCTAACAATTCCAAAAGGCTTACAGCTGAATTGTCAACTCCTCCTGATCTTGAGGCATGATCAAAAAATCGTCCAGATACTAAATAATACATCATAACTCGAATACCCCTCTCTCTCACAAAAGAATATGCAACTGATCTCAACATCTTTGTAAAGCACCAAGGTGCTGAAGCCAAACCAACTGGGAGACATGTAAACTGACACAGCTCTCCTGACCATCTGAACTAAAGAAACTTGTGACTGTCTTTTGCTATTGGAATGGTAATATGTGCATCTTTTAGGTCCAGTTTTGCCATCCAATCGTTTTCTAATAAAATGTTCCTCAACAGATGAATACCCTCCATCTTCAAATGCCTTTACACCAAATCCCTATTCAGATTCCATAATTGCATCACAGGACTACAGCCCTTTTCCTTATTTTTTACCAAAAATATTGTACTCCTGAAAGTCTTTTCTTCCTCTTACACTCTTTCTAGTGCTCCCTTCTTTAACATATCTTGTACTTCGTTTGGTACTAAAATCATCTGTTCTGCTTGAAATACCATTTGTCTTGGTTCTTCCATCTAAACAGGTAAATTCCTGAATTCTATTACATAGCCTTCTACTGCTGTTAATACCCATTTATTCTTTGTTACCGTTCTCCAACTGTGTATAAACATACTCAAACTGACCCGAGACCTTTCCTGGGGAAGAACCAGAAGAAATCTTCACACTTACGCAAACTGAGCCCTTCCTCTGGCTTGGAATAGCCTGCCATATCTTCCTCACTGAGGGTAAAATCCAGTTGTGGATTGAAACCCCCTGAATGTACTTCTTCCTTGCAACTAATACTGGGACTTTTGAAATGACTGGCCAGAAAAACGTCCCCTTGCTCCAACCCGATCAACAACACGATTACTGAAAACTCTCCTGAGTGAGGATTGTTCCTAATCCAGATTAATGAAAGTGTACACATACTTTCCTACTCCCTTAACCAGACCTTCTCCGAATAAATATTACATTTTGGACTTTTTCTCATCAGAACTTCTTCTCTCCTCTCCACCATCAAAGTC
The DNA here is from genome assembly GCF_031143425.1 of Pleurodeles waltl. NCBI lineage: Eukaryota > Metazoa > Chordata > Amphibia > Caudata > Salamandridae > Pleurodeles > Pleurodeles waltl. The sequence continues at coordinate 804,216,636 of NC_090437.1, read as the reverse complement.
GCATTCGCATTCCCTTAAAAACACATCGCTCTCTGCGACCAATCACATAATAACTTAATGTCCACGGGGACCGATATAAATGTGGCTTAGCCTGCCATTTCAAGATCCTAGCCAAAGGTCCAATTACATCAAGTAATTTATCTTGCCACTTTTCAGTGTCCATTCTAAATACTTTCTTGGATCACACCCTAATCTAAAAAGGAAAGTTATTAGGTCTGGATCTAAGTCCGGTGAGATACATGCCTTGCTTTCCACAACCGGATGAGAACACTCTGCTCTAATTACAGATCTGGACTCCCTCTCCAGAGGCCTTCTTATCCAAAGCTTTTTAAACTCCCCAACATGCAGCAGAGGCCACCAATGAATGGTCATGGGATGTCTTATTAAATTTGGACTAAACTTATCCATTCCTTGTGGATCGTTTATTATCCCCTTCTCATTATGCTATTTTTCCACTTTATCATCATCCTTGTCCCAACCATCATTGTCATAGTCATCCAAGACAAACTCATCGCAGTGATCTTTATCCTTTTCCTGATCTCTTACATCTTCAAGTCTCGCCTGAATCTTATTTGTGCCATGAAGGACACCTGCATTGGACACCCTTCTTCTCCGTGGCGCTAAATCCACCTAAATCCAAAGACATAAAACTGTAAACTCTATATTTTTCCATTTCATCTCTCTTTTACCTCTTCTTTTTTCACCAGAATCTTCATTGTCCTTTAAGAACCAATATTCATCCCCTGAGATATCAACTGTCTTTTATTTTCTCTTGAATACTGATTCTAATACTTTTTTTACTGACACTCTTACCTCGTCCTGAACCAACTTCTTCATAGATACCTCAGCTAAACCTGAGCAATCTCATTCCTCAGACATTTTAACTCTTCCTTTGTTTTATCAAATATCCTAAAATAATTATAACCTAAAAAATGTATACATTTTAACAAATATAATTTATAGTTTAAAATATATAGTTTAGCAAAAGGCAAAATACTGTCTCCTTCCTCACACAATCGTCCAGTTGTGAAATGAGGGAGAAATCCCTTTTTTCCATGTCATCATCAGTGCATAACTTGAGGCGCACCACTTACTCAAGAAAAATGGCAGCTGACATCTTCAACTTCAATTTAATACTCTTGTGTTAAAATGGCTGCCACTGCCTCACGTATCATGTTCAAACATGACATGCAATGTCATATGTGCCTTATGTAAATTGAATTGGTGATTGGTTTATCCATGAATGGCATATTTGATTTACTAATAGGTTCCTACTAAAGTGCACTATGTGTGCCAGGGCCTGTAAATCAAGTGATACTGGTGGGCCTGCAGCACTGATTGTGCCACCCACATGAGTAGCTCTGTAAACATGCCTCAGACCTGCTACTGCAGTGTCTGTGCGTGTAGTCTTGCACTGCCAATTCGACCTTGCAAGTTTACCCACTTGCCAGGCACAAACCTTCCCTTTTACTATATGTAAGGCACCCCTGCGTTAGGCCCTAGGTAGCCCCATAGGCAGGGTGTAGTGTATATTAAAGGTAGGACATGCACTGATGTGTTTTACATGTCGCGACAGTGAAATACTCACAAATTTGTTTTTCACATGTGCAAGGCCTATTGCTCTGATAGGTTAACATGGGAACTGCCTTTAAATATCTTTTATATGTTTCCCATTGAGAGTGGATAGAGATATGGGGTTTCGGGTCTCTGAACCTACAATTTTAAAATACACCTTTTGGTAAAGTTGGTTTTTATATTGTCAGTTTTAAAATACTACTTTTAGAACGTGTCCATTTTCTTGCTTAAACCATTCTGTGCCTCTGCCTGCTTGTGTATTCCATGTCTGGGTCAGACTGACAGTTGGGCTGTTGTAAATTCTCTCTAAACAGCGACACAAAGGGAGCTGGGGTGTAGCTTGCATATCCTGATGAGTCTCATGGGCTAGAGTGGAAGAGGGGAGCTCACACTTACACCTGAGAGGGCTGTGCCTGTCCTCACACAATGAACTCTCCATCCCCCTGGTGGGTGTCTGGAGCCAGGCCTGGCAAGGCAGGATCTTGTGAATAACAGAGACTTTCCTTTGAAGTTTGCCTACTTCAAAGGCCAGAACTGGTATAAGTAGTGGATCCAAATCCCCAGAAGTTTAGAACACTTCTGGATAAAGAGGAACCTCTGCCAAGAAGAATAGCTGGAGGAGGAGTACTGCCCCTCTGTTGTGTGTGCTTTGCTGGGTTGGCCTGCAGTTGCTGCTTCTGCCTTAAAGACAGCAAAGACTGAACTTTGCTGTGCATCCTGCTTGTTAACTTTCTCCAAGGGCTTGGAATAGAGCTTGCCTCCTGTTGGAAGGCTCAGGTACATCAAAGACTTCAGCTTCATCTGCCTACATCACTGGGAACTGTGTGTTTTGTGCTGCACCAGATGAAAAACTACTACAGCACGTAGCCATGCTCCACATCGCACCGCAACGCTGGTCTCACCAACGCTGCCACCTGATGTGTCACCAACCCGCTGCTTGCCCCATGACCTGTGGGCCCCGAACTCTACATAGCCTCACTCACACCGCAGCCTTGGCATCCCTGACAACGCCTCTCCCTTCACTATAGCCTGAGGTCACCACTCAAGAGGTACACAATGCACCATCTCGGTTCGCACCACAGCCCCGGTCCACCGATGCCAGTGCCATCAACTCCAGTGTCATCAACAGACACCCCTGCTTGCACCGTGACCCGTGGGCATCGCACAGAGCCTGCCCCGTGCCGCAGTGCCACATTGGGCCTACTGACGACAGCGCTTGCACAACAATGACACCGCTGCCTGTACAGTGACCTGGAGACACTGCACGTTGCACTACCCCACTTCGCACCGCAGCCCTGGTCTTACCGACGCTGCAGGATGCCATCACCGAGCTGCTGCCTGCACTGTGACTTGTGGACACCGCACAATGCATCGTCCTGCTTCGCATCGCAGCCCTGCTGCCATCCAAGCCAGCGCTCCTGACTTCGTCATCAGCCTGGAGTTCAATCTGCAAGACGTGTGACTTCAAGGGCCCGACGACCCCAGTACTGACCTCAAGAACGACCTTTGACCCTGTCACCAGGCAGGTCGCTCCCCCCATCTGCCACGCAGCCCCCTGTGGGTTGAACCTCCGTTGCCGCTTTTGCCGTCTGACTACTCGCTCCCTTTTTTCTGTACCCCTGCGCTTGGCTTCTGTGCCACTTCATTTTTTCATTCTGTGCCCCTGTGTTTTGCTTTCTGTACCCCTGTGCTCTGTTGTCCCTCTTCCGCCGTCTTTTTCCGCAGTTTTTTCCCCGGGTTTTCCCCTGGGTTTTTCCCCGGGTTTTTCCCTTGCTGCTGAGCCGTTGCTGCCCGCCCCCTTCACTCCCATTGGCCGCCCCGCTCCCACCTCCCAGCTGCTCCTCCCTCCCTCTGCCCTCATATGGAGGCTGTGAAGCGGGCGCGCGCAGCTTGCGCGCCGCTGGCGCGCTGAAGGCGCACCTTAAAGCAAGCCCGTCTGCTCCCGTCTGCACCTAGACCACACCCAGCACTGGAACACCTGGAACCCGCACCCCCCGCAACGCCAGACTGTACTACGACGCAAGCACCCTCCATGCACTCAACACCAGACAAGACCACCCCTGCTACCGGGCCACCCCGAAACGCACCCAGGGGCCTTTCACCTGCCGGAACTGCAGATTCACCAGCATCCAATCCTCCACACCACCAGCCAGAGAACCCAACCACCTCTGCTGCATCCTCCTCAACACCCGCTCCGCTCGCAAGCATGCCATCGGACTTTGGGACCTCCTAGACTCCACCGCCCCGACGTCGCCTTCCTGACGGAGACGTGGCTGAACGCCACCTCAGCACCAGACATCGCAATAGCCATCCCACAGGGCTACAAGATCTCCCGCAGAGACCGCACCAACGGAGTGGGAGGAGGAATCGCCATCATCCACAAAGACTCCATCAAAATCTCAACGAACACCGATGACACCCTCACCACCGCCGAGCACATGCACTTCCAGATCCACACCGACCCCAACACCACCCTCAGAGGAACTCTCATCTACAGACCTCCACGACCCCGCCCACAGTTCAGTGACACCATCGCCGACCTCATCAGCACCCACGCCCTGGCTTCCATGGACTACATCCTCCTCGGGGACCTGAACTTCCACCTCGAGAACAACAACGATGCCAACTCCACCGCCCTGATCGACAACCTCGCCAACTTCGGACTCAAACAGCTTGTAACGGCACCCACTCACGCCACTGGACACACGCTCGACCCCATCTTCTCCGCAAGCCCCCACGTCTCCTTCAACCACACCACCGAACCACACTGGACCGACCACCAATGCGTCCACTTCACCTTCAGAAAACCCACCACACACCACCGCACCCCACAGCTACCACGCCGCTGCTGGGGCAAGGTCACCGAGGACCAACTGACTACCGCCCTCGCCCTGAGACCACCCACCGACCCCACCGACCCAGACACCGCCGCAACCATCTTCACACAGTGGATCAACGACTGCGCCAACACCCTCGCCCCTCTCAAGACCTTTACAACCAACCACACCAACAAGAAAGCCGCCTGGTTCACAGAGGACCTCCGGATCTCCAAGCACACCTGTCGGAAGCTGGAGAAGAAATGGCTCCACGACCGAACACCAGACAACCACACAGCCCTCAAGAGTGCCACCCGCAGACATCGCCAACTCATCAGGACCGCCAAGAAGACCGCCTTCAAGGACCGCCTAGACAACAACGCACACAACACCAAAGAGCTCTTCAGCATCGTGAAAGAACTCTCCAACCCCAGCTCCATCACCAACGACATCCCGCCATCTCAATACCTGTGCGACTCCCTGGCCACCTTCTTCCACCGCAAGATCACCGACATCCACGAGAGCTTCAACCCGACCCCCCCACACCCACCACCGAGTCCACCACCCCTGCGACTACCACTCGCACCAGTCGCCTGACCGTCTGGTCCAGCATCAGCGACGAAGACACCATCAAAACCATGAACTCCATCCACTGCGGATCCCCATCGGACCCCTGCCCTCACCACGTCTTCAACAAAGCCAGCGCAGCCATCGCGCCCCACCTCCGGAAAACAATCAACTGTTCCTTCGAGACAGCAACCTTCCCAGAAAGCTGGAAGCATGCCGAGATCAACGCCCTTCTGAAATAGCCCAAGGCGGACCCCAAGGACCTCAAGAACTTCCGGCCCATCTCCCTGCTCCCTTTCCCGGCAAAAGTGACCGAGAAGATTGTCAACAAACAGCTGACCCGCTACCTCGAAGTCAACAACATCCTGGACCCTTCCCAATCCGGTTTTCGCAGTAACCACAGCACCGACACCGCCCTCATCGCCGCCACTGACGACATCCAGACCCTGATGGACAAAAGAGAAACAGCCGCCCTCATCCTCCTGGACCTATCAGCAGCCTTTGACACGGTCTGCCACCGCACCCTATCAGCACGCCTCCATGACGCCGGTATCCAAGAGAAGACCCTGGCCTAGACCACATCCTTCCTCTCCGGCAGAACCCATAGCGTCCGCCTCCCACCCTTCCGCTCCAAAACCACAGAGATCATCTGCGGCGTCCCACAGGGATCCTCCCTCAGCCCGACACTGTTCAATATCTACATGGCCCCCCTCGCCCACGTCGCACGACAACACAACCTCAACATCATCTCCTACGCCGACGACACCCAGCTGATCATATCCCTCACCGAAGATCCCCACACCGCCAAAGCTAACCTCCACTGCGGAATGAAGGCCGTAGCCGACTGGATGAAGGACAGCAGACTGAAGCTGAGCTCACACAAGACGGAGGTCCTCATTCTCGGACCCACCCCATCAGCCTGGGACGACTCTTGGTGGCCCACGTCACTAGGCACGGCCCCGGAACCCACGGACCACGCACGCAACCTGGGGGTCATCCTCGACTCCACTCTCTCCATGACCAGGAAAGTCAACGCCGTCTCCGCGTCCTGCTTCAACACCCTCTGTATGCTCCGCAGGATCTTCAAATGGATCCCCCTTGACACGAGAAAAACCGTTACCCAGGCCCTCATCACCAACAGACTCGACTACGGGAACGCCCTCTACTCAGGAACTACAAACAAGCTCCTGAGATGACTCCAACGCCTCCAGAACGCCTCGGCCCGACTCATCCCCGATGTCCCCCGTGGCAGCCACATCACACTCCACCTGAGAGGCCTGCATTGGCTCCCCGTCAACCAAAGGATCACCTTCAAGCTCCTGATCCACGCACACAAAGCACTGCACAACACCGGACCCACCTACCTCAACAACCGACTCAGCTTCCACACCCCCACCCGAAGCCTCCGCTCAGCCAACCTCGCCCTCGCCACAGTCTCCCGCATCTGAAAAACAACAGCCGGTGGCAGATCCTTCTCCTACCTCGCCGCCAAGACCTGGAACACTCTCCCCACCATCCTATGACAGACCCCAGACCTTCTGGCCTTCAGAAGACTCCTCAAGACCTGGCTCTTCGACCAGTAGCACCCCCCCTCCCCAGCCTTGAGACCCTCGCGGGTATGTAGCACGCTTTACAAATGCAGTGATTGATTGATTGAAAGATTGAACCAACACCTGCGACGTCACACTCCAGATCTCATCTTAAGGATCACAACGCCCTACATTTCCATGGTACTATTTGTGGGTCTTCCCAACACCATAGCTGACCTGCAGTGCTGTAGCCAGCCTGAACTGTTGGATTTGTAGTTCACGACGCTGTGATAATCCCAGGCACAGCTATCAACTTCAAGGTACTGTATTTTTACGTTAATTCTTGCAAAATTAATATCTTTAGTACTGTATGTTGGATTTTTCTCGTTTTGGTCTTGTTTTACACAGTTAAGTACTTGCTATTTTTCTAAAACTGGTGTTATGTCCTTTTCTAGGGTTTTCACTGTATTAATGTGTGTTGTGTGTAAATGCTTTACACATTCCTTCTTATGCTAAGCTACCAAGGGGGTGAGCAGGGGTTATCTGAGCTGAGTATCTCCCTTATCCTGATTATAGTGAGGGTCCCTACTTGAACAGGGTGCAAACCGACTGCCAACTAAAGATGCCAATTCTAACAAGTGCTGACACACAGAGCGAGGGAGGCTAAAAACTCTTCACTCCATGACCATGACCATCTACCTATACAAATGTACATCAATACTTACATTTCAATTAAAATGCCAGAAGTGAAAAGAAAAAAAACAAAGCTATCAATCCTCCCAGCACATGTTCCACTCTTACTTAAAAAGATTTTAAACAAATGAACTCCCATAATTTGGGAATAGAAACTGAAAACATAATATAAACAAAACTAAAGTAACGTAATTAGAAATTATCTATCTGTATAATCATCGGCACACAATCTTACTCAAAACAATAAGTAATGAGCACATATCAGAGTTGAGATTTTATAGCTCCCTGAATTTGAAATCTTTTGACCCCTACATCCGGATTGTATTGTCCCATGTCTTGAACCTTACTTGATCTGGTTTTCAAGTTCTAAAATAACCTCTCTTTTAACATTTTTTAGATTTAATTTGATTCATTTTAAGGTAGCTTTTCCCAAACCATGTTTTTGGAAAAAGGATTTACCACCCTGCCACTGTGATTCCATATCAAAGCAGAGTACCTCACACTTTTTTCTCTTCCGTTCTTTATATGCTGCTTCTAGAAAGGTCTTTATTTTACCTATTTTATGTCATTTTAGACCTATCCATTATAAGGAAGCTCTATTATATTTTCAGAGACTGCCAGATATTCAAACTTGTCACCACGTACTAAATTTTGTTACAACTTCTTTAAGTATCAGGAAAAGGTCTATTCCATTTTAATCTCTATATGTTTGTGAGAGATTTCTGTATAATATTACAAGATAGTTTTTATTCTGAGATAACATCTGTAAATCTTGTGTTTCTGTGAGTCTTAATTATGTTCAGTATGCTTATTTGTCATATGTTAAGGGTTTTTTAGATCGGATGTCTACATGGTGTTTTTAGAAACTGTTTTTACAGTTTTTAATTGTTTTTTATACTAGTTACAGATTTGTAATATGTGTCTTTGTATGCACTTTTATGGCAACTGCCGAATAAAGTTCTTTGACTGACTGAATAAGTAATGATAATAAATAAACGATCAAGTGATGAAACTTAGCTATCAAAAGAGCAGCAAACAAAAGACGAAGATGGCTGCTGTGTTGGGCTTGATATCGACTTTAGAGAGATTCTAATTGTCGTATGTTAAACATGGTTAATGATGCGTTGAGGTGGCAATAAAAGACTTATGCATAATGCTAGCCTCAGGTCTTGACGTGAAACTCCTGGTGTGGAATTACACATTTTAGTGTGGTGGTGATGTGTTCCTTTTAGGTGCTGCATTATTAAAATGTGATGTTGGTGTACTGTGGTTGCTGTGTTGTGTTCTGTTTTGAGTGTGTTGTTGTTTTGTGTCCAGTTATATTTTAATTGTTGTGTGTACGTTCTTTTGTTTACTGTGACTATCTCAATAAATACTGCTACATTTCCGGGAAAAACAAAGCACTTCTATTGAGTTGTGTTGACATGCAACAATTATCACTGTCTAATGTAGTAAAATAGTACTCCTCCAACTCTTCAATTTCACCACATCTGTCAGAACAAAACTGGGGCAGGGACCATGCACAAGTAGAGACATTGTCACGAAAAGTTTGATGCAGCAAAGTATTGACGCTTCTCCTGCAGAGTACATAGGGGCCCATTCCAAATAATGGAAACTTTCTTTTAACTTCTGCTCTGAGCAGGTGTTAAAAATGCCGTACAAAATGTCTCAAGGAAATCTGTTAGATTCACTTGAGCCATTTTTTCGGTCCCCCTTACAGGGGAATGCCCCCTTTGCACACATTATGCCAGGCACAGACATAATGTAGCGCAAGGGTAACAATGCAGCACAATCCATACATTGCGCCACTTGGTAAATGTGGCACAAGGACTTTTGCCTTGTTGGGCCATTTTAGCGTAAAACAATTACGCAAATGTGGCGCAAGGTGGCGCTAGGGGCTTATATATATGCCTCATACATTCTTTTATAATTGTCCGGCAACAAATTCCTGCTATTTTGAACACCCTCGCTTACCCTTGCTCCACTGAAGATTTTCATCAAGCTGAACATCAAATTGGACACAACCATGATAAACTCCACTTGCTGTCAAGCAAGAGTCAGGAGGCAACATTTTGACTCTAGGCCACACAACCACCTCCAGACTAACATAGCTTATTTACTGAGCTGCTTACCCTTTGATCGAAGTCCAGCTGAAAGACTGATAAAAAGCATTACTTTCTTCAATAGAAATAACATTGAGGCTATTTAAAAGCATTGTAATGAAAGCTCTATATACTTTTATTATAGAGCTTTGTTATATGTTTCTTGCTTTTTCCCTAATATTTGAATCAGACTGTGATGCAGGTCAGCTTGCTGGAGGAAGAAATGCTTTAGGAGTTTAGGTCTTCATTGATGTGTGCTGTTTGGTCAGATCAATGGTCTTCATTAAACAGGGGATTAACTCCTTAGCTGCTGGACCTTCCTCCACCCAGTGCTGAGACCTTTGTATGCTATTTGGGGTAGTTCATGCGTAGGCCTTCCTAACGTTTTGTCCACACAAGCCATCCATGCCAAATTTGTGTCCTTTTTCTCCAACATTGTAGGGATTCTGAAAGTACCTAGAGTTTGTGGGTTCCCCTGGAGGAGACCAAGAAATTTGCCAAAATACAATTATTATTTTTTCAGAAAAATGGGAAGGGCTGCAGAAGAAAGCATGTGTTTTTCCCCTGAAAATGGCTTCAACAGAGGCTTTGTGGTGCTAAACTCACCAACTTCACAGCTTTTGTAGACTTGAATCAGAAAGCCAAATTTTTCAACACAATTTTGAAATTTTACTGGGACATACCCCATTTTTACTATTTTTTGTGCTTTTAGCCTTCTTCCAGTTAGTGACAGAAATGGGTATAAAACCAATGCTGTATCCCAAACAGCTAAACATTTCTGAAAAGTGGAAAAGATTCTTAATTCAGCAAGGGGTCATTTGTGTAGATCCTACAAGGTTTTCCTCCCAAAAATAACAGCTGAAATAAAACAAATATTGAAATTGAGGTAAAAAAACTGCCAGTTCCGTCCAGGTTTTCTTCTATAACTTTTTCCAGTTATGGCATATTTTTTAAAGCTATATATCGTTACATCTGCTGGGCTCTTCTGGTTGTGGAGATACATAGGGCTTGTAGGTTCATCAAAAACCCTAGGTACCCAGAGACAATAAATGAGTTGCACCTTGCAAAGGGTTTTCCTTGTACACGGGGGATACAGCAATTCATTTGGTCAAATATAAAGAGTCTAAAATAGGTATCAAGGGAACCTTTGTATTTCCAAAATGGGCACAAGACAAGGTACTGAGAAGCAGTGGTTATTTGCATATCTCTGAATTTCGGTTCCCCATACTAGCATGTGAATTACAGGGCACTTCTCAAATAGACTTCTATTTTTTACACACTGTTTTACATTTGGAAGGAAAAAATGTAGGGAAAGACAAGAGGCAAAAACACTTGTTTTTCTATACTGTGTTCCCCCAAGTCTACCTATGGAAATGGTACCTCACTTGTGTGGGTAGGCCTAGTGCCTATGACAGGAAAGGCAACATGGACACATCACATTTTTACATTGAAATCTGACGTATTTATTTGAATGTGCCTAGCTATGGATTTTGGCCCCTAGCTCAGCTGGCACCTAGGGAAACCTACCACACCTGTGCATTTCTGAAAACTAGACACCTAGGCAAATTCAGAATGGGGTGACTTGTGGGGCTCTGACCAGGTTGTATTTCCCAGAATCCTTTGAAAACCTCAAATTTTGGCAAAAAAAAACCTTTTCCCTCACATTTCGGTGACAGAAGGTTCTCCACCCAGCATTTCCCCAAGCCTCCCAATAAAAATGGTACCTCACTTGTGTTGGTAGGCGTAGTGCCCATGACAGGATATGCCCCAAAATGCAATATGGACGCATCATATTTTTACTTTGAAAACTGTAGTGTTTTATGGAAAGTGCCTAGCTGTAGAGTTTTGGTCTCTAGCTCAGCCGGTACCTATGAAAACCTACTAAACCTGTGCATTTTTAAAACTATACACCTACGGGAATCCAGAATGGGATGAGTTGTGAGGCTCTCACCAGGTTTTGTTAAAAATGGTACCTCACTTGTGTGGGTAGGCCTAGTGCCCGCGACAGGAAATGCACCAAAACACAACGCAGAGACACCACAATTTCCCAAAGAAAACTGACACATTTTTTGCAAAGTGCCTTGATGTGGATTTTGGCCTCTTGCTCAGCCAGGACCTAGAAAAACCTAGCAAACCTGGACATTTCTGAAAACTACACACTTAGGGGAATTCAGAATTGAGTGGCTTGTGGGGCTCTCACCAGGTTCTGTTACCCAGATTATTTTGCAAACCTCAAGATTTGGCCAAAAATACACTTTTTTCTCTCATTTCGGTGACAGAAAGTTCTACAATCAGAGTAGAGCCACAAATTTCCTTCCACCCAGTGTTACCCCGAGTCTCCCGATAACAATGGTACCTCACTTGTGGGGGTAGGCCTAGCGCCCACGACAGCTCTCATGGCCCAAATGTAAAACCAAAACCCAAAATATTCAAATGTCTCCTTGCTTGCTGTGGGATAAGATGTTTTGGAGTGCGGGGGAGAGCTGAAAGACTGTTACCCCCTTCAGTTGGGGTGGGGACATAACCAGGCCCATACTGTTGGTAGCCACCACCCCACTATTTTTCTTTTTAATTCCCTGGCATCTAGTAGACTTTCCGCCCCCCCCCCCCAGGGTGTGGATCAGGAGTAATTGCCACATCTGCCCACTGGTGGGCAGAACAACTTTGGCCCCATTTATTTGGGGTGGGGCCCATACCCCCACCTTCTTATTTTGGAGAAAAAAAACTTCCCTGGTCTCTGGTGAGCTTTCTGCCCCCCTTGGGGGCAGATGGTCCTTCCAAAAATAGGCCAATCTGCCCCCAAGCAGGGCAGATATGGCCATCAGTAATGTGTCCCATGGGGAGCGACCCTTACTCAAGGGGCTGCCCACCTAAAGAAAACACACACAGAACACACACACCAACCCCTGATGCCTAAGTGGTTTCTGCACCCAAGGGGGGCAGAAATGGCCTAAATATAATTTGCTCCCCAACTTTAAAAAACAGAAAAAAAAAAAAAAAAAAAAGATCCCTGGCACCTAGTGGGTTCTGCCCCCCGGGGGCAGATCAGCCTAATAACAATAGGCCGATCTGCCCCCGGGGGGCAGAAAAGGCCTTAAAAAAATTGCTCCCCTTGGGAGCGACCCTTGCCCAAGGGGTCGCTCCCCTCATGCCAGTTTCCTTTATGAAAATAAATCCCTGGTGTCTAGTGGGCTTTTCAGAAGCCGGATTGCTTTACGATCTGGCTTCTGAAAATGCTTTAAGAGACTTTCCTTTCCTTCCCTTTGAAGCCTCTCAGGCCCCCATCGCATGATCGGAAGAGAAATGCAAAGCATGGAAGCTGAGTTTCCAGCGCAATGGGGAAGTGGCCTCTGACATCATCAGATGTCACTAGAGGGTTTGGGGGGGGTCAGGGGTGGAATGGAAAGGGCTTCCCCTTCCATCCCTGCCTTGGTGGGGTGGGAGGGAAGCCCACAGAGGGAGCGCTAGTGCTCTCTCTGAGCTCCATGCCGGGACTTAATGGTTACGTCCTCGGCACAGGAGGACTGTGCCGGTAGACGTAACCATTACGTCCCCGGCACAGAAGGGGTTAATCAAGTTCCAGGGCAAAGACCAGATAGTGATTCTGCCAGAGGAACAGAACACCTCCCCACACCCAAGTCAGTTTTCTCAGCTAAGAGAGCAAGTTCATCCCTCATCAAGGGGACTATTCTGCTGCCAAATGACAGTTGAAACTCATGCAAAAGGGCTTCTAAATGCTTTTAGGCAAGGAAAAGGTAACTTCTTAAAAGTTTGATTTTAAAAATATGTATTACAAATCTGACTTCAACAGTGAATTGGACTTGTAATACATATTTCAAAAAGTTCAAAAATGAATTGTGTAGTTGTATGCTGCCAGAGATATCATTATTAAGTTTAATATTGCATCCCAATATGTTCCTGTGGAACAGCTAACCCTGCTACATTGAAAGTAGCTTGTGGGGCTTTTTCATTGTAGAGTCATGTTTAACACTAAACTTTTACAAGTCCTACTTCTGAATACTATGGGCATTAGGACCTACTTAGGGCTGACTCAATATTTAAAATGGGGGTTTAGGTCGTCTGTCAAAAGGGGTTATTTTGGCAGGTCGAATTTGCAGTTTTAAAAATGCATAGACAGTCCACAGTGCTAAGCATGCAGTCTTGTTTGCCCTGTCACTGTAGTGGGTAGCACAAGGAATGCTGCAGTTCACTAGTAGCATTTCACTTAAATGCCCTGGATAGACTTCATAGCATACACTAGCGACTTATAGGTACGTTAGATATGCCTATTAGGAACATAGCCAATTTTGACATGTTGTAGGGGTCAGAGCACCTGCACTGTTGCCTGATCAGCAGAGTCCCAGCATGAAAAGCCAAAATAAAAACAGCATAAATCAAGAAAATGGGGCTGATCTTGAAAAAAGATGCATTTCCCTACAGAATGCATTGAAGAGGGTTTAAAAACATGTTGACATTAGTTATCATAGACATAACAGAAAATTGATAATTACATTGCTTGTTTGTACTCCTAGAAAGTGGGCACAAGGATAGTATGATAATATTGTTTCAATCTGCCATCACATTTACGTTCCTGAACAGGTATAAAGCACACTGATGAACAGTTGTCAAAGCTAACAGAATCACTCAGCAAGGCTGATAGGCCATCATGTCTCCTCTGATGATCCACTGAGTGCCTTTCCTGAATAAAGATGTGATACACAGGTGGCCTTGCCATCAACTGCCATTGCATTAAGCCAGGTTTCTGCAACCAGTAGCTCGTAAGCTACTGGCAGCTCTCCACCTACCTATGAGTAGATCTCCTGTGTGCAGCCCAGCCTAATAAATTATAAGCGTTTACTTGGTTGAATTAATGTATGTATCCCAAATTTGAAACATGTCTATTTGAGAAAAAATGTGTTTATTTTTAGGACTCATAAGTTGAGGTTTTGAAAAAAATGGTTTGATTTGCAAATGATATTGAAAGATGGTATTTGAGTGATAAATCAAAAGGCATTGGGGAGACTTACTACCATGATTATTAACTTTGTGCTAGAGGCATTGCAGTTATGGCCGCCCTGTATATACAAAGTTGACGCATTTCAAAGTGATAAATCCTTTTCACAATAATGCTGGCAACTATGTCCGATGAACTGATCACAGCTGGTAATCTTACATAGAGTGGTCTTCTGGTCTGTTGTGGTCACTATCACACTAGTAATATTTATTAGTTCATTATGATTTTCATTGAGCATAAGTAGCTCTCATTAAAAAAAAAATTGGAGACCCCTACATTAAACACTCTATCTAGATATGCAAGAGATGCACCGTCCATACTAGCAATGTTTTGTGGTTTCATATGCCTGCATTCAGAAGTGGGAGAGATCATTGTTCTCCTCTCTTGTAGGATGAATAGTACAGGCTGTCTTGTTTTATGTGTCTTAAAATCCAGAAATATTAAAGATGTATGCCTCCGCTGCCTCCTCCAAAATAATAAATTCTCATAAAAAACTTCTTCTCGATACCAGTGATCAAAGGTGTTTAGAAGAGCAGATTACCATGAACTCCCATTATATGTACAGCCGTGCAGTTTCATGAAATTTACATAATTGATTGTGGTTACTAACTACCATGTCCTTTCCAAATATTTATATTTAATTATGCTTAAAGTAAATCACTTGGACCTCTTAGAGTTAAGACTGTCTTCAGAAACTAAAAAAGAATAGTGGCAAGGTCACTGGTAGAAAGTATTTGGCCAGAGACACGGACATATGCAGAGAGAGAGGGGTTGGTTGGAAAAAATGAAAGAATAAAGGTGAAAAGTAGAGAGAGGAGAAAGAAAAAAAGGTTCTATAAAAGGATGTGTAAGCAGGAATGCGAAAGAAGCATCAGTGGAAAAAAGCAAGAGACAGATAGGTATATAAGGGCTAAAGAACAAAGACAGAAGGGTAAGGAGGAAGATTGAAAAAGATAAGGGGCAATAGAGCTGAGGAAAAAGAAAATGGATGGTAAGAAATTCAGTGATAGAGAGATGGAAAAGGTGGAAATGGAAGTGTAGGGAAGGGAGAAACTGAAGAGGAAGTATTGAGTTGTAGAAAGAGAGTAGGAGATGAGTTGAGATGAAGCAAGACAGAACACGGTATAGAAAGGGGAAGAAAACTAGGGAGAATTATGGGAGAGAGAGAATAAATGGAAAAGTTGCAACAGAGAACAGAAAAGAGAAGAAGAAAAGTAAGAGACAAATACAGGGGAAACCATATTTAGCCCTACTGTAACAGCATATTTAAGGGGGAGGAACCACAACCTTGCATGTATCATTAAATGTGTTGGCCCAAGTTTTACCAAATTAATGTTTGATCACCTTTTGACGAATTGTACTGGGCCAGTATACTTTCCAGTTTACAGTTTTGTAATTGTTTTCCTTGTGAGAATAACAAACAATACACCTCTAGAGCAGTGTTTAAACTCCTACCATCTTCTGAGCAGTGCTATTGGTCACTCATTCCTTGTTGGATAATCTGTCAACAATGACATTCCCTCCCCACCACATACCTAGCCAAGATTAGTAGCTAGTATTTATACAGTCTCATTAGAAACATGAGAGCACTGCCCAGACCTATTGGTACATCTCTGACAGCATGGCAGATATATTGGGCAATGCTCATATTCTTATGAAAGTAACGCAATGCGTTCCTAATGTACACTACAATTAGGTTGCTTCTTAGTTGGCTCATACCATGAAGCCTGAGATTTATCTGTGCATCTAGTTAATACTATCACTGCAAATAAATATTTTCTATTTCCAATAAAGGCAGTAGGACCAGTGGATTTTCATGGTCAAAGTCGAAAGGAGTGAGCATCATTCAGGCCCAACAAATGCATGCTGATAAAGTAAAGTTGGCTGCCTAGAAGTTGTCATGATGAGAGGTCTGACCAAGATGCTTGTTCAACGTGAAGGGTGGGGGAAGGACAGTCGATTCATTACACAAATAAAAAGTACCATGCAAGCAGCATCGTGCTTCAATGAAGCAGGATACAGTAAAAGTACCATTCACTGGCAGTGCCCTGGAGTGTGGGTTTTGCCTGGTTAGCTCCTGCTTTTGTAGTTGGAAATTAGTCAACAGTCCACTAGCTACCACACCGTTACTCCCAATTCATCACAGGACATCCATTAATCTCCTCTTTTCCACCTGCAGTTCTGGATTTCAATTATTATTTCATGAATGCTGAAGACTTACATGGTGATTTAGACCCTGCTCTGTGGCCATTAGAAACCAACTACCAGACTTAGAGATCCTTGCCAGGCATGTGTTAATTCCTGTGCACTGAACTTTTCAAGTGGGCAACATATTAGTGGGAGTTTATAGGTCTGATTCACAAAGAGCAGGTGGAGTATGTTTACATTCGCGGAGTTTCTATAAATAAAAAAACTATATTTTTAAGTGCAGACATACTACTCGTAAATGCCTTTGTGAATAGCAAACAATCATAACCTGACACAAAAGCGTAAGTTAACCTTTGTGAATCAGGCACTTTTTTTAAAAGCATAAAAAAACAATGGCTATGGCACAAAGGGAGTTTTCTTCCATGACTCAGACTGCCAGGTCCTGGGAAGGAAATCTAATGATGGTTGCCCTTTACTAAGTGGTGCAGGGTGACCTTTATTATTACCTGGCAGCCCAGTGACTACAGGGCCAGAGCTAGCTAAGGGTGTGCTGATGTAAATCTAGTGCTTTCCCCACTTCGAAACAGGGTGGAGGAACTGTGACCTTGGCAGAGTGGAATACCTTTACATGCGGCTTAAATAACTCTATTTGACACTCAATTTCCTCAGATATCACTGGTGCTCACTCTACACCACAATCTACATTTTTTCAAATACATCATATTGCATACCAGTTTCTGATTGTGTGTTTTCGGTGTTCCATTTTTCACACGCTATTCGAGTAGAAAGAAAAAAGAAAGATCAAAAATCATCAACATGAACTGCATGCTTTGAAAACTGAATATGCTGTGCCATTCCCAAATTAAGTTCAGAGAGAAAACCCTCTCTTACTACCACTCTTAGAGATTGTTATCCTGGGGATAATGCTCCAATAAAATATATGCTGCTGGCTCTAGGCATTTGACTTTCTCACTGGGGTACAGGCTTTGACAACTCAAGATGATAAATAAAGGCCTGCAATGACTGGATGAATACAGTCACAGAATAATCTAATCATTTATCTACACGCACCGTAAGAGGAAATATAAATTAAATTCGGACAATCTGGAACATATATATTAAAGTGCAGAAAGTGGTAATTGTCTTACATTAAATGCCGGATAGCCAGCCAAGGAGCTCCTACCCGCATTTTGATACAGAAGTCGCAAAGAAAAGAAAGGCAGCCCCAGAGACAGGATGACAAGCATCTTTAGGCAGGTTGTGTACTAAATCCTCACATTATTGGAAGATGTTGTTCAGGCTTTGCAGCAACTTGAGAGCGATTGAGATGCATACCAAAAGTTACATGATCAGTCTAGTTCTAATGTATACTGCTGGGAATTGAAGCTGTAATTTACCCTGATGTTAACCATCGACTCTGTCCAATCATTACCCCATATCACTGGTGAGAACATGTGCTTATTTCTGTCTGAGCAGAAGAGGCCGGCGTTTTTGTCACTGGGGAACTCATTAAAAGGACACTCTTTCTCCAGACAAACTTACCGCTTTAATTGGGCTCAAAACCAGCTTTTGCAGACAGAAAACATTTTCTCCGTGCAGGTAATTTGATGACGCCGAACTTTTCTAAAAAAACAGTATTAATAGCCTTCCTTAATTATTGAAAGGGTAGGCATCACTGCAATGACAGCGAATAAATGGTGAAGTGGTAAACTGCGCATTACCCCAGGTCTCGGGTGTGAAGCATCTCAGAACAGGCAAAGAACAAGAGCCCATTCCACAGGGACATATTTATTAGGAAACAACTTCAAACCGGTGTGAACGCTTTATTTTCCATGTATGCCTTTAGATGGTGTGCAAGCAGTATCATCGCTTTTAGGAGCAGTTTACAAAACGTCTAGGCGAAACATTGCTGCTGGTTCTGCATTTTGTTTAGCATCCTGTAATTGCCGCAGAAGAAACAAAGGACATTGTGCCATTTGCCACGAAACCTTCACGATTTGGGAATCATATATCTTTGCTGCCTTGTCAGTCTCTCCATCATGATGACTGCAATACGCAGATAGGAAAAGGAAGCAAACGTGCACTCCTACAATGACACAACCTGCATTTTTTGTTTAAGTATTACAATAATGGCTCTCCTGATTTCCCTATCATACTACAGCTGGAATTAAACCGACATAAGCTTTCCATGCGACTGATGCAGGCCATGCATACCATGCGACTAATACCTATAAAGCAGACTTCGATACATTTATAGTATGTCTTCAATCAGATGTCACTAGATGAAACTAGTATGGGTGTTTACTTAGAGTGCAGCAAATATAATTTGCACTATTTTTTGTTATCTATTGGTGAGAGGAAAAACGGATTTGCTACAAAATAAAGTTTTGTACCTGGACGCAAAAAGAGCAAACCAATTTTGCACTATTTATACTGTAATACCCAGAAAAGAGCATCTTTCTTTGCAGCCCCCCTCCTCTATCTGACTGGACTTACAGAAATATTGAACCCTGGGCACCAGGGCATTGATAACCCCTTCGCTGCCAGGCCTTTTCCCCTCAGGTGCCAAGCCTTTTTTTGGCTATTTGGGGCAGTTCGCGCTTAGGGCCTTATAACTTTTTGTCCACATAAGCTAACCATGCCAAATTTGCATCCTTTTTTTCCAACATCCTAGGGATTCTAGAGGTACCCAGACTCCAAAAATTGGGGAAAAGGGCTGCAGAAGAAGGCTTGTGTTTTTTTCCCTGAAAACAGCATCAACAAAGGGTTTGCGGTGGTAAAATCACCAGCTTCCCAGGACAGGCAGACTTGAATGAGAAAACCCAATTTTTCAACACAATTCTGGCATTTTACTGGGACATACCCCATTTTTACTATTTTTTGTGCTTTCAGCCTCCTTCCAGTTAGTGACAGAAAAGGGACTGAAACCAATGCTGGATCCCAGAAAGCTAACCATTTCAGAACAGTAGACACTATTCTGAATTCAGCAAGGGGTAATTTGTGTAGATCCTACAAGGTTTTCCTACAGAAAATAACAGCTGAAATAAAAAATATTGAAATTGAGGTAAAAAAACTGCCACTTTTCTCATCGTTTTATTCTGTAACTTTTTCCTGCAATGTCAGATTTTTTAAAGCAATATACTGTTATGTCTGCTGGAATCTTCTGGTTGCGGGGATATATAGGTTCATCAAGAACCCTAGATACCCAGAGCCAATAAATGAGCTGCACTTTGCAATGGGTTTTCATTCTATACTGGATATACAAATATAAATTTGCTTAAATATAAAGAGTAAAAAATAGGTATCAAGAAAACCTTTGTATTTAAGAAATGGGCACAAGATAAGGTGTTGAGAAGCAGTGGTTATTTGCACGTCTGAATTCCGGGGTGCCCATACTAGCATGTGAATTACAGGGCATTTCTCAAATAGACGTCTTTTTTGCACACTGTCTTACATTAGAATGGAAAAACTTTAAAGAAAGAGAAGGGGCAATAACACTTGTTTTGCTATTCTGTGTTCCCCCAAGTCTCCCGATAAAAATGGTACCTCACTTGCGCGGGTAGGCCTAATACTCGCAACAGGAATCGCAACATGGACACATCACATTTTTACATTTAAATCTGACTTGTTTTTTGCAAAGTGCCTTGCTGTAGATTTTGGCCTCTAGCTCAGCCGGCACCTTAGGAAACCTACCAAACCTGTGCATTTTTCAAAACTAGA
Organism: Pleurodeles waltl; assembly: GCF_031143425.1. Lineage (NCBI taxonomy): Eukaryota > Metazoa > Chordata > Amphibia > Caudata > Salamandridae > Pleurodeles > Pleurodeles waltl. The sequence goes on along the minus strand of NC_090437.1, from coordinate 804,196,472 downwards.
CACCTAGGGAAATCCAGGATGGGGTGACTTGTGGGGCTCTGACCAGGTTCTGTTAACCAGAATCCTTTGCAAACCTCAAAATTTGGCCAAAAAACACTTTTTCCTCACATTTCAGTGACATAAGGTTCTGGAATCTGAGAGGAGCCACACATTTCTTTCTACCCAGCATTCTCCTAAGTCTCCCGATAAAAATGGTACCTCACTTGTGTGGGTAGGCCACTATGTGGACACATCAAAATGATCAAATACTAAACTACCCGTTTTTACGGGGGGTGACCTGCATTTTCGGTCTTGGGCTTAGTAGCCATCTAGGGAAACCTACCAAACCCAGACATTTCTGAAAACTAGACACCCGCGGAAATCCAGGGAGGTGTTACTTGTATGGATCCCCCTATGATTTCTTACCCAGAATCCTCAGCAAACATCACATTTAGCTACATTACTGTGTAGGATCACTGTACCAGGACAAATTTCCTACCACCCAACGTTCCCCTCAGTCTCTGGGTAAAAATGATACCTCACTTGTGTACGTGGGCAAAGTGCCTCTGACAGGGAAGAGCCAAAAACATGTCGAAATTGAAGGGGACCCAAAGCAGGTCCAAAAGGGCAGTTTGAAAAAAAACATTTTTTGGCTGACAAGTGGGGCAGAATTCTCATCAATATAGATGAGACAATGCTGGGTGGTAGGAATTTTGTGGATTCCTGCAGATTCCGGAAGGTTCCATCACAAAAATGAGGAAAACATGTGTGATTTCCAGCAAAGTTGGAGGTTTGCAGGGCATTGTGGGTAAGAAAATGGTGTGGTATGCATGTGAAGCACACCACCCTGGATTCACCCAGATATTTCATTTTCAGATGTGTCTAGGTCTTGTGGATTTTTTGTACATGGCAGCGTCCCAAAGTCCAAAAAGTGCAGCCCTCAGCATTCCAAGTGAGACGATTTTGAGAGTTAGCCAAGCTCTCATGGCACAAATGTAAAACCGAAACCCAAAATAATCAAATGTCCTCTTGCTTGCCGTGGGATAAGATTTGTTAATGTTTTGGGGGAGAGCTGAAAGACTGTTACCCCCTTCAGTTGGGGCGTGGGCATAACCATGCCCATACGGGTTGGTAGCCAACACCACACAATTTTTTGTTTTTTTAAAATTCTTTGGCATCTAGTAGACTTTCTGCCCCCCACGGGTGGATCAGGGGTAATTGCTCCATATGCCCACTGGTGGGCAGAACAACTCTGACCCCATTTATTTGGGGTGGGGGTATGGCCATACCCCCACCCTCTTATTTAAAAAAAAAATCTGGTCTCTGGTGGGCTTTCTGCCTTCCTTGGGGGCAGATGAGCCTTCCAAAAATAGGCCCATCTGCCCCTAAGGGGGGCAGAAATGAGCAAAAGTAATGTGCCCCCATGGGGAGCCACCCTTGCCCAATGGGGCTGCCCCCGCCAAACAAAACACACACATACACACACACCAATCCCTGGTGCCTAAAAACAATTCCCCCCCCACCCCGGGGAGTGACCCTTGCCTAAGGGGTCGCCCCCCCATATCAATGTAAATAAAAAATAAAACATCCCTGGTGCCTAATGGCTTCTGCCACCATGGGGGCAGATCAGCCTAATTAATATAGGCCGATCTGCCCCCATTGGGGGCAGAAAAGGCCTAATAAAAAAAATAGCTCCCCGGGGAGCAACCCTTGCCCATGGGGTTCCCCCCCATCAATATAAATAAAAATAAAAAATCCCTGGTGTCTAGTGGCTTCTGCCCCCCACACCCCAGGGGGCAGATTGGCCTAATTAATATATATGCCAATCTGACCCTGGAGGGCAGAAAAGGGCTAATAAAAAAATTCCCCCCGGAGAGGGGGGATCGCTCCCCTTATTAATATAAATAAAAATAAAAAACAATCCCTGGTCTAGGGGCTTCCTGCAGCACGATCGCTATGCTAAGCCTTTCCTTCCCTTTTCATGCCTCTCTGCCTCCCCTGCCTCCCGTACCGAGGAGAAACTAATCAGTTTCTCCTCGGATCGTGCTAGAAACACTGCTTCCAGCGCGACAGGAGTTGACATCTGATGAGGTCCGCACACGGTGCGCTGACGTCATCAGATGTCACTGCGGGGGCAATGGGGTGAAAGGGGAAGTGATTCCCCTTCCAGCCCTGCCCTGGGGGGGTGATGGAAGACCCTCGGGGGAGCGCCAGTGCTTCCCCGGAGGGCCTATACCAGGATGTAATGGTTACATCCGTGGCACCTCAGCGCCGTGCCACCAGACGTAACCATTACATCTGTGGCAGGGAAGGAGTTAAACATCTACACTAGTGCATGTTTTCTGACACCTAAACATGGTAACAAAAGATTAATTCAAATTAGCATATCTCACCTTTTAGTAAATCTACAATGATGAGGTGCAGAAAGTGCACCAGTGGTATTAAAATCAGATGTCAGATGCAGGTTGCAATGTGACCTTAAGTTGCTTCGTAATTATCATTTCAGACTTGAATAGTGCTAGGCTAAACTGCAGCAATCATGTTAAAATACAATACTTTTGACATGGTAAAACATATATTTTGCACAAAAAAGGCAGGGCTTGTAAATTGATATTGATTGCCTAGGCTGTGGTAGCTTTTCCCAGTGGTAAAGTCTATAATGAAATTCATATTTTTCGTAACTTGGCTGAACCTCTCTAATTCAGTGGAAGTGCTAATCATATTCTCTACATTATCTCTGGAATGCAGAGAATATCAAGATCTCATTCTATGTATTCACCAAAAAATATTCCTGGTACATGCAACAAAAAGATTTTCTCTGTGAAAAAAACGATTTCCTTGACGCTGTGACTCGCAGCTCACACAACAATAAAAATGAAAGCAAACACTGCTATTAGATGCAGTCTGCTTTCACTTACAGCAGTACTCCTGACTCTGAGGCAGGGTCTGAGCAACTGATCAGCATGGAAGGGTTACTATTACTTAGTGAATCCCATCGTGGATAACACTGCAGAACCATGATCCACAAGCAGGCAACCCCCAATAGACCCCAGGGAATAATTTTTGGAGGAGGCAGACCCTCCTGGGCAAAAGCCTACCCTCTAGAGTACCACAGTCTTTATGTACAAACTGGGAATGTAGGAAGTACACACCATTGATCTCCATCTCCCTCCCCTGCAGGGCAGGAAGCTCATTAGTCACTAGGGATCAATGAATCAGTTGACCTGTAGAGCGCGACTTGCCACGCATAAGGGTTACTAGGTGCTGGCAGTGTGCAGGATATCAGTCAAAGAGCCATGTTTTGGCATTGCATGGGACTCCTGTAGAGTAGGGGAGGTCCTGAGGTGTAGGGGGGACTGATACAGTATTTGATTGCGAGGTAGGAGAAGGATTATCCTCCTGCTCTGCTGCATTGTGTGCAGCAGCGCAAGGGAAGTGAAGTGAAGGCCTCTGAAAGGTTTGATAAATCTCAGGTGGTGGTTGATGTAGGCAAGTCCAGACTCGTGAAGGACCTTGAACGTGTGGGTGGGGAGCTTGAACTGGCACCTCTTCTGAACTGGGAGCCAGTGGAGTTTTTGTGCAGTGGGGGATGATGTGGGTGAAAAGAGGAAGATCCAGGATGAGTCCTTCAGTGACGATCTGGGTGGTTATTAGTCTTTGAACTATGTGGGCCTCAATTCTCACATAGAGGGTTTTTCCATAGTCAGGTCGATTGGTGATGAGGGCTTGCATGATGGTGTGTCTCATGTTTTGGGGAACCCACATGAAAATCTTATTTAACATGCACAGGATGAAGAGGCAGGTGGATGACACTGCATTGGCTTGGGACCTCATAGAACACAGGATGAAACTGAGATGGAGTGGGCCCCCATTCTGTGGGCCAACAGAAGATGCCCCAGGGGAAGTGGTCACTGCTGGCGATCAAGACTTCCATCTTGTCTGTATTGAACTTGAGGCAGTTGTTCGTCATTCAAGTGGCGTTGCTGGTCATGCATTGGGGGAAGTTAGGGGGTGAATTTAGTTGGCAAAACAAAAACGAGTGGGGTGGTCCAGCATGGGATCCAGCAATGACCCCACTCCAAAAGGAACAATACAGTCTCTGCCCATTGGGGAGGAAGAAGGCCGACTAGACAACAGGGCAAAAAAAAAGGTTGGTGGTGTGGCCATTCCTGCCATCAGACCATGCTCCCACCACAAAATAGGCAGTACAGTCTTTCTGTCCTCCAGTACCCGTTTTCCCTAACTTTAATTTTGTTTTTTCCACATTAACAATGTAGCATCAGAAATTCACAGTTACATCATAAATGGAGTACATTCAATACTTATGTTTAGACAGCATTGCTCTCTAGATATGTGAAAACTAACGGAATGGGGGTGTGACAACTCCTTCAAAAAACATTGTACAATTTGTGGTGTTTTCAACCATTCAATACAAATTACTCATGGAAAAGTGGCATAGACTAAGGGATACTTTAACATATTTATATTATGCCTTAACACATACATTACCCTGTTTAATGGAATCCAAGTTCCACACTCTCATATTAGCTTGCGTTTAACCCTCCGGAACCACAAAGCCTATCCCATATCTTCATCCTCATCAATATCTTGGTGACTTCTCAGCATATATTCCTGATATGGACCCCACACATCCCGGGGGTGACTACAAGATGGCATGAGATCATGATAGGCCTCTGATTACATGTTGCAGTATGTCATGTCAGTGTGCAATTCTGTAATTGTGGGCAGGGGTCCCTTCATCCAATGGATTGTAACCCTATGCTTGGCCAGAAAAAGACCCAAAGCCACAAACTGGCAACACCCACAGGGCACCATTTGATAGTAACCCAACAACACCAGAAATGGCGTATGCACCAGTTTCTCATCTGTTCACTAAACCTCTGAACACAGCCAGCCAGAATGCTTGCACACCTGGGAAAACTAAGCTGTATGAGCAAATCCAGAATCCTCTATTCTGCACCGAGAGCAGTGAGAATTTTTTTTCAGGTCGTATTTAAACAGCCCAATCGGCGTTTGGTATACCCTGTTAATATATTTGAAATACACTAGTCGGTGGCGACAATTTAAAGATATAGGGCCTCATTACAACCTCGGCGGTCTTTCAAAAAGACCGCCGAGGCTGCGGGAGCCAGAATACCGCCATTGCCGGTGGTATTCCTGGCTCCCTATTATGACTTTTCCGCTGGGCCAGCGGACGGTAACAGTGTTACCGTCCGCTGGCCCAGCGGAAAAGTCACATCAACATTGCTGCCGGCTCGTAATAGAGCCGGCGGCAATGCTGATGTGCAGCGGGTGCAGTAGCACCCGTCGCGCATTTCACTGCCCGAAATTCGGGCAGTGAAGTTCGCGATGGGGCTATGCCTGGGGGCCCCTGCACTGCCAAGTGCATGGGCAGTGCAGGGGCCCCCAGGGGCACCCCAAGTCCCCTTACCGCCAGCCTTTCCATGGCGGTGTTTACCGCCACGGACAGGCTGGTGGTCGGGGACTCATAATCCCCAGGGCAGCGGTGCTTGCACCGTTGCCCTCCGCCTGGCGGTATGTTGGAGGGGCCGGCAGTATGGCCGTGGCTATTGCGCCACGGTCATAATAGCTGGCGGAACACCGCCAGCCTGTTGGCGGTGTTACCGCCAGCTTACCTCCGGCCGCCAGGGTCGTAATGACCCCCATAGTGTGGGTCACCGAAGAAAAATAAGCCCACATCTTCTCTGTGATATCAGTGCCCAGGTCCACCGGTCTCTCCTGGCAAGCTTTGGGGGCGGTCATCCCAGAAGTGTTATTGTTGGTTTTTCCTCTAATCTGTCCCATTGAGACAGAAATCAGACCAGACACCAGGTCAAAAAATGAAAAAAAAATGGGAAAGAATAAAAGAAGAATGGCTCTAGGGTGACCTGCCCAGGCTAACCTCAAGCATTTTCATCAGATTTCTGTGAGGGAAAGTATGGAATCTACAAGGGTATACCAATTCCTACCACCCTACCTTCCCACACATATCTGGATAAAATCAGTGCCTGACTTCAGAATTGTGCAAATCAACACTATTCCTTTGGGCACAGTTCAAAATGCACAGGTCTGCTTCATTCTCATTTTGTATTTATTAGCTTTTGCCATATGAATTAACAAATATTGTGTACATAATGAAAATTTGTTAGAAACAACAGCTCAGAGTTGTTGGCTCTGGGTATGACGTGTTTTAAGAATACCAACAAACCCTTTATAGTCATGCAACCAAAATGTTCCAACAGATATAACACTTTCTTAATTTGCAAATAGGCCATCATTGCAAAACAATTAGACAATGATAGATCCAAAACAACTGAACATAATTACACCAAATTACACAAAGGGGAAATACAATACTTGAGTAGGAAGTAACCTAGAGTGATTTTAATGAAAAAGAGCACCCAGACCTTTTTAAACTTTTTCTTTTTCACGATCTTATTGTACTCCTACTGAATCATGAAATGGAAAAAAACACACATTTTGGCCCCAAGGTCTAGGAGGTCAGGGTGTTGCTACCCTGTCCCCTACGTGTCAGTTACATTTTTTTTAGGACATGGGGACTGGGTCACAAAGTCCTAAAATGGCTGTCAAACATCTCTGTACATGATGACAGCAACAATCATGCCAGTCCTGTGGGTGCCCCGAAGCTAAATATAACTCTACATTTTGCTTCTTAATTTCTCAAAAGCTACTGAACAGAATATTATCAAATCACAAAAAGCACACTTTCTAGGTAAAGATCAAGCTGTCTGCCATACTTGATGCAATTCTGATGAGCCATTTTGGCTGGGGTCTGTTCCAAAATCTCCATGAAAATTGCATGATGAAAGTGTATTTTGGGACTTCCCTTTTTCTTGCCCCCCTCTTGACAGAGCACCCTAAAACTTTCAAGGATGGAGCTGAGGTTTTTTGCAAACAATTGTGAAGATCTGTCAAAATGTTGTCCTATGCAGTGGCAGCTGCTATTGGGTAATATAAATATTATAGTTTACTCATTGTGGCATTTTCGGCCAAGCTGCCCATGATTTATTGACATTATGAGTCTGCTAGGACTGGCAAAGTGATAGAGCACATTACCAAAGGTAAAACATGACAATTGAGAATACACAGACACTTTAAATTATGTCGGATGGAACTAGGATGCATAAATAAGATAAACATGCAAGTGAACCAACAATGAGTTCTCTGAACATCACTCGTAATTTGAACTGCTAAAAATCTTAATAGTGAAAATATACCAGAGCTGAGTAAAGATTGTTGCACTAACCCCACAGGATCCATCGAGGCATCTAATTGGAATGATGGAATGAGAGCCCAATGGCAAAGGGTAGCAAAAGAAGTCTTTGATAGGAAAATTGTACTCAATGAAGAACAGAAAGCCGGTCCTAGCTTTCAAACTCTAACTCAAATAATCAGGGAATTGGAGAAAGCCTAAATCTCTGAATCAAACAAATGGTGGAAGATAACCTCATTAACCAAATACCTTGAATGTGGCAGAGTCAGACGTGGATTGCAAATTTTAGAGATGCCAATATTTGGTGACATGGATCCTGACCTGTACGAGGAATGGAGGACACACACAGAAGGGTGTTCTTTGAAGGGAACTCTCATCAAATATGCAAAACTCTGTATGGAACAGCAGACGACTAAAATAAGGAAATTGTTAAAGGAAAATAGATGGTGTGAAGGAACAGGAGGTTGTTAAAACATTATTGGGCAGAATGGAAAAATGCATTACAAAACATGAGGGTGATACTAGGATGTTTGACGCCCAAAAATTAAAAAGAGACAAACTGGATTACTAGTATCGCAGAATATACACTTTTGTCAAAAAAATTGTGCCCCTAAGAGCCACAGACAGGATGAATGCAACCAGACAGGTCCACACAGTTCTTAGAGACATGGAAGTAAGTTCTTACCCGGGTTCCTCAGCAGTCCATAGGCAAAAATGGCTTTTCATGGGGAAATGCGATTATTGAGAATGGACACTCCATAAAGTGGCAGGGGAAGGGGCCAGAGACACAGTGGCACAAAACGAAGAGGGCGAAGAGGAAGAACTACCAATGTGTAGGCAATTTATTGGCATTAGATACATGAATTCAAAACTTATTAATATCTGAAAAACATCCCTTACAAAAATGCAGGAAACAGTCCTCAATTACAGACTAAGGCCCTCATTATGAGATTGGCGGTAAATCCTGCTTACTGCCGTGGTGACGGCTGCCAACATACCACCGCAGTGGGGAATATCCGTTCGCCATATTATGACATACACACACCAATCCGATAGACTACAGCCACATACACAAATCTGCCAGCACAAAGGTCAGTGATAAAGTGGCGGTACCAACACCCATACCGTTATGCCAACAAAACAACGCCCACCACATTATGACCCATGAATCACCATGGCTGACATTCAATGGTGGTAAACCATTGGCGGTACATACTGCAGTGCTCAGAAAGAACACCCACATACAAAACAACACTACATTGGCCAATACAAAAAACACCCACCTGATACTCAGACACACACCACACCCACCCACTGCATTATAAAACACACACCCACATTACCCTCAACTCTTTACCAACAACGATTACTGCCAGGAGATTGACACGAACAGCACAGAGACAACTAGACACACACACCACATACACCCATTCATCCCTCACACACCCACATCACACACCCCACCACATTACTCAACACACTCTCACCAACACACACCACACAACACCCATGTCCCCACAAAGGCACCCCTGTTTCACTGATGAGGAGTTAAGGGTCATGGTGGAGGAAATTGTCAGGGTAGAGCCACACCTGTTTGGAGCACAGGTACAGCAGATATCCATTGCAAGGAAGATGGATCTAGGGTGGAGAATCATGGACAGGGTGAAAACCTTGGGACAGCACCCAAGAACAAGGGACGACAACAGGAAGAGGTGGAATGACCTACAGGGGAAGGTATGTTCCATAGCAGCAAGCACCAGCTCGCCATACAGAGGACTGGTGGTGAACCCCACTTCCTCCCCCACAGCTCACAGCATGGGAGGAGCAAGTCTTGGCATTACTGCATCCTGAGGGACTCGCTGGAGTAGCCGGAGGACTGGACTCTGGTAACTCAACATTTACTACTTATCACCCCTCCTACCTTCATGCCATCTCACCTCCTCACCCTCACTACCATCACTCCACTCCATCCCACACACTGCACCTACACATGTGGCTAACCACAATGGCAAGCCCTGCATGCCATACCAATGCATGGACAGTCCTCCCAGCCCTACATGGACACCTATCACCAAAGCATGCACAGCATAGGGGAACTAACAATCACACACTACATCACCATACACAAGCAAAAGGTGGCAGGGCAACATCAACGATAGAGGGGAAGCCAGGGATGTGCAATATGTCTCAGACATGAAGCATAATACATCACTTACATCCCGCAGGTGCCCCAGCCAATCTCAGCAGAGAGGAGGTGCCACGACAAACCAGTCCCTCAACAGAAGATGATGACAGTAACTCTGGACTTCAGGATCTGGACCAGCAACCTGGCCCATCCGGAACGACTGAACAGCCAGTCATCCAAGCCCACTCACAGTCCACCACAGAGCCTCCCTCATCAGTATCCAACACCACAGCACCCACCCAGTGTACCCACACCTCTGTCCCCAGGACAAGTCAATCAGTAGTGTGCCCACCTGTACAGGGACCCCAGGCCACACCTCATACCCAAGACAATCAGGGGCTTGGGGTCAGTGGAAGTGGGCACACCATTATGGTGACAGAGGCATAGGCCAACAGAGACACTGGGAGGAATGCTGTGCGCCACGGGGAGGACAGGACCAGGGAACCGACGCTCTTGGAGGCTCTCTCCGAGATCCTGGGAGCTTACCAACATTCCCAAGACACGATGGGCCAGATCCTTGACAACGTGCAGGAGAACAGGCGGCTGCAGGGGGGACAGTATCAGGGGATCAGGGAGGACTTGCACACCATTAACACCACTCTGATCTCCATAGCAGGGCTGCTGGCAGACATAGCCAACATCATGAGGGAGGCAGCAGCACAGCAGCGGACCCCTACTACTACCCAGTCCATTGACCAGCCCTTCACCTCCTCTGCAGCTAGTGGTCAGGAGGTTCCACCACAGGAACCACAGGCCACTAGCACCCATTCCCCTTCAGAAGGTGAACCACCCTGCAAGCGTTCCCTGCGAACCAGACAGAAGCCAGAGACACTTGCCAAGACCACCAACAGGAAATTAGACTCTCCTGATTGTTCCCCTTGAATCCCACCCTGTCACCTTGTCCACTTGGAACTGTCTTTGCTCCCCTTCCAATGGCCAATTAGACACTGGACCTGTGCTACAAACAGACTGGAACAATACCCTGGACCTTCCTCCATCAGCACCCCATTTCATTGCACTTTTCTCCCAATTTCATAGCACTACAATAAACGCCCTTGAACACAACTTTTCTACTAGTATTTTATGTTTTGAAAATGTGCATTTATGGAAACAGTCACATCTAGTGCAAATGGTCTGAACAGTATGAAAGCATAGAAATAAGGACCTGTAGCTGTCTGTAGTCATCACATCAGTACACAGTTGTTATCGCACCAACATCTGTAAAATGACAAGCCATAGGTGACAGTAAGTTGAGATGCAAAGGAAGGTAATGCCACCATGCTACAGCCACACCGAATGCACTAATAGTAATAGGAAAGATCAGTTGCACTATCTCACCTGTGTGTCATTGGAAGTATTGATGGATAACTGATGTTCTGTTGTCTTCATCCTCATCCTCAGCCCCTTCATCCTCATTGTCCTCATGGTCTACTGCTTCCACAAGGGCATCTTCAGACTCTTCCTACTGCAATAAGGGTACATGCTATCTGAGGGCCAGGTTGTGCAACATGCAGCATGCCACTACTGTCTGGCAGACCTCACGGGTGAGTAAAACACAAATCCACCTGTCAGTTGGAGGCATCTGAACGTGGCCTTCAGGAGGCTGAAGGACCTCTCGATTATCCTTCTAGTTTGCTCATGTACCTCAATATAAAGTTCTCCGGCCCCGTCCTGGCATTCCTCACAGGGGTCAGCAGTCACAATAGGTTTGAGTAGCCAGAGTCACCTGCAAGTATTGAGGGATTACATTTAGCATCACACAATGCTATAGGGATGACACCTGAAGGCATACACTCACATACAGTGGGTGGGGACCAAGGCTCACCTATTAGCCACACCCTGTGCCTCTGTAGTTAAGCCATCACATTTGGGATGCTGCTATTCCTCAGAACAAAGGCATCATCCACCGACCCAAGATACTTAGCATTGATGTGGGAGATGTACTGGTCCGCCAGGCACACCATTTAAACATTCAGTGAGGGGAAACTCTTCCGATTCCTGAACACCTGTTCATTCTGGCGGGGGGAAGGGGAAACGCAATATGTGTACCATCAATCGCCCCAATAATATTGGGGATATGCCCCATTGCATAGAATGCGGCCTTCACAGTGGCCAAATCTTCCACCTGGGGGAAAGCTATGTAGCTGCACATATGTTTCACCAGGGCAGACAAGACACTTGCTGGCACATTTGAGAACATTGACTGTGACATCCCTGCTGCCAAGCCCACTGTCACTTGGAAAGAACCTGTTGCCAGGAAATGGAGCACTGATAACACTTGCACAAGAGGGGGGATCCCAGTGGGATGATGGATAGCAGATATCAGGTCTGGCTCCAATTGGGCACATGGCTCAGTTGTTCTGGCCCTGTCCAGTCTATAGGTGAGGATAATGTGCCTATCCTCCAGTGTAGTGAAGTCCGCAAGGGGTCTGTACACGGGGGTATGTCTGCACCTCCTATTCATCCACAGCGGTAGGTACCTAAGGGACACAAGTGTGAGTAGGCTGTCACAATTTGAACAATGGAACCACAACTGTAGTGTACATAGTGCATTTATGTTACGGGACAGTGGGAATGGTGAGGTATGTGCTAATCTAGGCTTTGACGCTGGGAGGAAGGTGTACACCGCTGCAGACATGAACACCATTTTCTATCTGATTCCTCACTTGTTTCCTGACCTTCAACAGGAGAACACCTACAGTGCGTGTGCTGCTGTGACCTGTGTATGGAACCTACAATGTGTGACCGGGGAAAGGGCCCCTGCCTTCACTTCGCAGGAGTTGGAGCGACTGGTGGATGGGGTCATACCCCAGTACGGACTGCTGTATGGGCCTCCAGACCAACAGGTGAGTACACTTTGGGCACGATGCATGTGGGAAGGATGCATGGAGATGTGTGTGCAAGCATCATGTCATCGGCGGGATGTCTTGTGGTGGTGTACATGGTGTGCACCGGGCGATGTGTGTGCCAATGGTGATGGAAACAGGATTAGTGGGCCCCATGTGTGACAGGCTGGATTGTATGGTTAATGTTGTTCTCCTGTCTGTATTACCTCTGCAGGTCAGCGCCCATCAAAAGAAGGGATTATGGCGTGCCATCGCCAAGGGTTTGCGGACCCTGGGGTTCTAGTGCAGGCAGAGCACCCACTGTCGGAAACGGTGGGAGGACCTGAGATGCTGGGCATGGAAGACCGTGGAGGCCCAGCTGGGGATGGCCTCCCAACGAGGAAGGGGTGCCCGTCGGAACCTGATCCCCCTGATGGCCCGCATACTGGAGGTGGCCTACCCAGAGCTGGATGGGTGCTTCAGAGAATCACAACAGCCAAAAGGGGGTGAGTACAGTGGCCATTATTAAAAGGTTTTGCAGGTGGGGTGGGATCCCGGTGGTGGATGTGAGGTATTGGGTGCTCCTAAGGCCAAGCCAGGCATTGCAGCATGTATCAACTCAAGGGAAATGGGTGTATGGCAAAGGCAGGTAACCTAGCTTGTTAGCATTCTATTTCAGTCAGGGCTTTGTGGGTACCAGGAGGGATGCAGTTGGTGGTGTGTGGCCCTGATCTTGCCATGGCATCTAGCCAATTCACTGGTAGTGCAATGCATAGTGCTCAAGCCTGATCCCTGTGTGTGACAGTGTTGTGTATACCAACTGTGGTGTTGGTGCAGTAATTGACCCAATGTTTCCTTTATCTCTCTCCCCCTTTTTTCTTCAGAAATCCTGTCCATGTGTGCATTAGCATCATCTGGTGGAGAAGGAGGGACATCGGTGACAGAGGGAGCTGCATCCCACAGGGCCCTGGAGGCAGAGTCCACTGACGCCGAGGGAACCAGAGGGACGTAGGGCGAGAGAATCACCACTTCGGAGACAGGAGGTGGCAACACAGACTCAGATACCTCCTACAATGGAAGCTCCCTGGTGGTGTTGGACACCTCTGTGACCACCCCAGTTGCAGGTATAGCCGCCATCCCCGTACCAGGACCACCCTCCCAGTAGCCCGTCAGTGAGATGCCCGTGCCCGCTCACCCAGGAGGGTGGGCTTCTCCTTCGCACCAGGCACCTCAGGCCCTGCCCCAGTGAGCCCTGCTGACCCGAGTGAGGAGGCTATTGACCTTCTGAGATCCATCTCTGTAGGGCAGTCAACCATGGTGAATGCCCTCCAGGGGCTGGCATCCCAGATGCAGCACTGCTGTGCATTCCTGGGGGGCATCCACAGTGGATTGGTGGCCCAACAGAGATCGATTCAGGCTCTGGCCTCCTCTCTGATGGCAGCCATTGTCCCTGTTTCTACTGTCCCCCCTCCAACTACCACTTTCCAGTCCCATTCTCCTCAACCCCAACCCATCCCATGCACACATACAGATGAGCAATGTAGGAGGCTGGCCTGGTTTGTAGTGGTTACCTTGGGTGCTTACACCTTATACCAGGTCCATGTATCCCTCATTAGTGAAGTAGCAGGGGCTCTCAGCACTTCAGAGAGCCCTCATGGCACCAGATAGCACCCACGGGCGTCCCAGGACACAGGAACAAAGAAGGTGCAAAATGCAGTTGGTGCAGCACTACAAAGGAAGGTCCCACGCCACCAGAGAACAACTCAGCGAGTTGAGCGTTGCAGGATAGAGTGCTGGGACTTGGGCCAGGCTGTGCATGAAGGAATTTTGCAAATAGTGCACAGAGGCCTCAGGAGGTGAAGAAGTGATGTTGCACAGGGGTACCGTCGTTCTAGGGAAGGCAAAGTCTTACCTTCTCCAAATTGCGACAGCAGGACCTCAGGACTGTCAGTGTCTATGGGGTCCACACTTTGGCCCTCATTCGGACCTTGGCGGGCGGCAGAGGCCGCCCGCCAAAGTCCCGCCGTCAAAATACCGTACCGCGGTCGCAAGACCGCGGCGGGTATTTTGACTTTTCCCCTGGGCTGACGGGCGGCCACCGAAAGGCCGCCCGCCAGCCCAGGGGAAAACGACCTTCCCACCATGAAGCCGGCTCGTAATCGAGCCGGCGGAGTGGGAAGGTGCGACGGGTGCTACGGCACCCGTCGCGTATTTCACTGTCTGCTATGCAGACAGTGAAATACTAGCGGGGCCCTCTTACGGGGGCCCCTGCAGTGCCCATGCCATTGGCATGGGCACTGCAGGGGCCCCCAGGGGCCCCGCGACCCCCCCTACCGCCATCCGGTTCCCGGCGGGAGAACCGCCGGGAACTGGATGGCGGTAGGGGGGGTCGGAATCCCCTCGGCGGCGCAGCTAGCTGCGCCGCCTTGGAGGATTCCAATGGGCGGCGGTACACTGGCGGGAGACCGCCAGTGTTGCCGGTCCGACCGCGGCTTTACCGCCGCGGTCGGAATGCCCATTGGAGCACTGCCGGCTTGTCGGCGGTGCTCCCGCGTGCCGCGGCCCTGGCGGTTCTATACCGCCAGGGTCGTAATGAGGGCCTTTGTGTTCCAAAGAGCACACTCGTTGCTGTGAGAGGAGTCCAAGAGAAACGGTTGTCGAATTAGAAGGTGCCTGAGTGAGCAGGGAAGTGACTCCGTCATCCCACAGGAGATTTCTTCGGTCCTTCTGGTGCAGAGTGAAGACAGGGAGTCCTCATAGAGTGCATGCCGTAGAAACTGTTGCAGTTGATGGCTGGAGCTGAAGTTGCAGAAGAAAAGTATCCCTTGTGGATACTTTGTTGCTGTTACAGTGGTTCCTGGATCAGGCTGCTGTTGATCCGAGGTCAGAGGATGAAGTAGTAGTTGCAGAGGATTCCTGCTGGAAACTTGCAAGTAGAATCTGAAGAGAACCCACATGGCAACACTGTGTGATTGCCCTGACAGTGGTCACTCCCCTTTCCTTTGTCGAGTTTCATGCCAGAGCAGGGGATAAGGGGTCCCTGAACCGGTGTAGACTGGCCTATGCAAGGAAGGCACCATCTTTGCCCTTCAAAGCATTTCCAGAGGCTGGGGGAGGCTACCCCTCCCCAGCCCGTAACACCTATTTCCAAAGGTAGAGGGTGTAACACCCTGCTCTCAGAGGAAATGCTTTGTTCTGCCTTCCTGGGACTGAGCTGCTCAGACCTCAGGAATGCAGAACTCTGTCTTTGATGTGGCAGCAGCTGTATCTGCAGTGCAAGCCTCAGAGAGCTGGTTTGGCAGTACTGGGGGTCCATAGTGGAGCCCCCAGGATGCATGGAATTGGCTCCCTAATACCCGATCTGGAATGGGGGAACAATTCCAGGATCTTAGACACTTTACATGGCCATATTCTGAGTTACCATTGTGAAGCTACATATAGGTATTGACCTATATGTAGTGCACGCATGTAATGGTGTCCTTGCAATCACAAAGTCCCGGGAAATGGCCCTGGACTATGTGGGGGCACCTTTGCTAGTGCAAGGGTGCCCTCACACTTAGTAACTTTGCACCTAACCTTTAGCGAGTGAAGGTTACACATATAGGTGACTTATAAGTTACTTAAGTGCAGTGAAAATTGCTGTGAAATAACATGTGCGTTATTTCACGCAGGCTGCAGTGACAGTCCTGTGAAAGAGTTTGTCTGATCTCCTAATGGGTGGCAAAAGAAATGCTGCAGCCCATAAGGATCTCCTGGAACCCCAATGCCCTGGGTACCTAGGTACAATATACTAGGGGCTTATAAGGTGGGTCCAGTGTGCCAATTGAAATTGGTAAATGAAGTCACTAACCTATAGTGACAAATTTAAAAGGAGAGAGAGCATAAGCACTCAGGTTCTGATTAGCAGAGCCTCAGTGACACAGTCAAGCACTGTCAACATCAGGGCAGTGCGCGCTCTACGGGCGACTGGAATGCAAAAACCCAACACTTATGAGATAACGGAATTCATGCATTATGCTGATATGCTGTTGTTTAACCTTTTGCATTGCAGAGTTTAATCCTGAAGACTAATATTCAAGGTGCTTATAAATACTGTTCATTTGCAATGTATTGCTGTAGGCTTTCAGAGTGTGTCAGGGTGTGGTCCCTTTCCGGGGCTTTCTAGAAGCTTTCTCTGCAGCATGACTGGGTGTGGTTTGTGGGCTGGGCCAGACTCTATATAAGGGAGCCAGCCCAGCTCCACGTGCTCACTATTCAGAGGTCCCGGTGCAGAGCAGCAGCAACTTCCTGAGCTCCTGTTCCGGAGGCCGACTTTGATCTTCCAGGCCTTGCCCTTCACTGTATTGGTGATCCTTGATCAGGGCGGTAAGACGGAGGTCGGGCTGGGCCCCCGATCCCGTTTTCGAAGGCATTCGAGTTCTTGGGCCTAATTTTCATGTTGAGAGATTTTACCTTGTGCATGTGAATGTGCTCTTGGTTTTTCTGGTATTTACATGTTGATATTTGAATTGGCAAGACGCATGTTTAACTCTTGATATTCATTGTGCGCTACCATTTCTTGGCAGTTACATGGTGGCATTCGAATCGGTAAGACGCGCGATTCATTCCTCGTGTTTAACTCTTGATATTCATTGTGTGCTACCATTTCTTGGCAGTTACATGGTGGCATTCGAATCGGCAAGACGCGCAATTAATTCCTCGTGTTTAAACCTTGATATTCATTGTGCACTACTATTTCTTGGCAGTTACATGGTGACATTCGAATCGGCAAGATGCGTGATTCATTCCCACAATTAAAACTTGATGTTTCGGATCGCTTGCAGTGTGCGCAATCATTTCATGGCATTTGTATATTTTTGTTAAAATCAGTAATGTGCGTTATTCATATTTCTGCATTTAAAACTAAGGTGGTCATTAAAACCCTGGTGGTCGGTGTTAAAGCGGCGGTAAGACCACCAACAGGCCGGCGGTCAAAAAATTGCAATTACGACCATGGCGGACACCGCCAACAAAGACAGCCACTTTAACACTCCGACCGCCACGGCGGTACAAACAAACAGCACGGCGGTCACCGCCAACAGACAGGCGGGAGACAATGTGCCGCCCACACTATTATGACAGGCCAATCCGCCACCTTTTCCGGGGCGGATTCACCGTGGATAAAAACACGGCGGAAACAGGAATCCCGAAGCGAAAACGCTCACCTCTACACACCCCACGAGGAACGAGGACGCCATGGACCCAGAACTCCAAATTCTACCTGCAATAGTCTTCCTGCTCCTCTACCAGGAGCCCCAATGCCGGCAGCGAAGACCACGGTGAGTACTGCACCTATGACACAGGGGAGGGGGGAGACAAAAAACAGTGACACACACACACACAACACCCCCACCCCCACCCTCACCCACCACAACACACACACTAATGCATATCAATACATCACAGTTACACCCCCCAAATCCCCCAGAGGAATGCAAAGACAATAGAAAATGAGTGTAACCATTGTAATATATTAAAAGCAAGTAGGCAGAAATATATATATACACCATTGACAAAATATATACCAAGCATAGTAGTCCAGGTAGTGCACTAAGAAAGTCCGTTGAACACTGGGACAACACGGTGTGGGCGAGGCCCACACAAGATCCCCGACCATGATGAAGAGAACACTGCAGGGGTATCAGAGAGCAACTAAACAGGAACCCCAGGGGGAGGGAAAGGGGGGGCACCTCAGCCGCTTGAGTGCACAACGCCAAATCCACGAGGGGGCCACATGCCCACTGTTCAATCCTGGGGAGCGCAAAGCCACAGTCTGTCAAGTCTATAGAGTGGGTGGGTTGCCCACTGTTCCATCCTGAGGAGTGCAAAGCCACAGTCTCACAAGTCTCTACAGTGGGTGGGTTGCCCACTGTTCCATCCTGGGGAGGGCAAAGCCACAGTCTCACAAGTCTCTACAGTGGGTGGGTTGCCCACTGTTCCATCCTGGGGAGTGCAAAGCCACAGTCTCACAAGTCTCTACAGTGGGTGGGTTGCCCACTATTCCATCCTGGGGAGTGCAAAGCCACAGTCTCACAAGTGGAAGACAGTCTCCACTGGTTCTGGAGAGGGCATGGTGCCCAGAGTGCTTCATCCTGCTAAGGACAGAGGTAGTGGATGGATCTCTCCACTGGTTCTGGAGGGGGCATGGTGCCCAGAGTCCTTCATCCTGCTAAGGACAGAGGTTGTGGATGACAGTCTCCACTGGTTCTGGAGGGGGCATGGTGCCCAGAGTGCATCATTCACCCTGTGACGGACTCAGTTGCATCAGTGCCCCTGCCGCTCATGGGCTAGCGGTGCTTGAGATGGCAGTGCCCTGTTCAGCGGTGCTCGAGATGGCGGTGCCCTGTTCAGTGGTGCTTGAGATGGCGGTGCCCTGTGCAGCGGTGCTTGAGACGGCGGTGCCCTGTTCAGCGGTGCTTGAGATGGCGGTGCCCTGTTCAGCGGTGCTTGAGATGGTGGTGCCCTGTTCAGCGGTGCTTGAGATGGTGGTGCCCTGTTCAGAGGTGCTTGAGATGGCGGTGCCCTGTGCAGGGTCTCAGCTGCTGGCAGTCCTTCATGGCCCAGCGGGGCTGGTGCTGGCGGTGGCCTCCTGGGCAGCTGGGCTGATGCTGGCGGTGGCTTCCTGGGCAGCTGGGCTGATGCTGCCGGTGACCTAATGGGCTTCGGGGATGATGGCGGTCTTCTCTGCCGTGTTGCTCTTCCCAGACTTGCCGGGTTTCTTGTGGCCCTTCCCCGCCTTGGAGGGTGTCACAGCTGACTCCATACTCCCAACGGGACCCCTGGGAGCAGCTTTGGTGGATGGAGTCTTCCCCCTCTCCCGCCTGACACTGGCCAACTTCTGATGCTTCACACGTGGGGGACTGTCTGTGCTGAGGCTCCGTGCCACACTGGCTGCCCTGGTGGCTGGTACACTCCACATTCCGGTGACTACAGGCACCACCCGTCCCGGAGATGTTATGGCTGAGGTGCTAGTTCGGGACCTATGAGACGGACAGGGTGGGGGAGGTGTGGGAAAGAGGTCAAGGTTGGACAGGAAAAGTTTTTGGGACACACTGGGACGGGTAGCTGTAGGGGGTTTGGGAGTGGAGGAAGAGGTGGTGGTTGTAGGAGGTGTACGTTTGGTGACTTTGGGTGAAGGTGCATGCGCTGGAGGCTGTCGTGAGGTGGATGACTGTTGGGTGGGTGTGTGCCTGCATTTGTGTATCTCGGGGGGTGTCACAGACACACTGGGAGAGGACACAGGGGACGTGTGAATGGTAGTGGGGGTGGTGACTGCACGTGAGTGGGGAGTGGGGGTGGGTGTGCTGGAGAGGGACGTAGTGGCTGTAGCGGTAGTGCATGCAGGTGTGAGTGGAGACGAGGCTGGGAGGGAGGAGGGAGATGAGGAGGAGGGGGACACAGTGGAGGCAGTGGATGCTGGTGTGTCTGCATGTGTGTGATGCTTGCGTGAGTGCCTGTGGGATGTGTGGTGCTTATGTTTACCTGAGCTTCCCTTGGGTGTTGAGGTGTGTGCATGTTGGTCTGTAGGTGTGCTTGGGATAGGCTGAGGTACAGGGGATTGGGTCGGGGTGGAGGAAGTTGGATGGGGAGGCTAGAGACGGGGACAATGGCTGCCATCAGTGCTGAGGCCAGAGTCTGAAAATCTCGCTGAAGGGCCGCTTGACAAGAATGAATGCCCTCCAGGAATGCATTTGTCTGTTGCAACTGCCTCTCTACACCCTGGATGGCATTCAAAATGGTAGACAGTCCAACAGTGAGGGACCTGAGGAGGTCAATGGCCTCCTCACTGAGGGCAGCAGGGGTGACTTGGGCAGGGCCTGAGGTGCCTGGGGCGAAGGTGATGCCCACCCTCCTGGGTGAGTGGGCACACGGCAAAGGCTGAGGGGCTGCTGGGAGGGCGGTGCTGGTAGGGGGGGGTGGCGGCTGTTCCTGTAGATGCAGGAGGCACAGATGTTGCCGTCACCACAAGGGAGCTCCCATCAGAGGACGAGTCCGTGTCGCTGGTGTCAGCTCCTGTCCCCACTGTGGAGCTCCCCTCGCCCTCCGTCCCACTGGTGAATTCAGACTCCGTAGTGTCGCCCTCCAGGGCCATGTGGGATGCAGCTCCCTCGTGCTCTGGTGCCACTGCTCCTCCGCCTGATGATACTAATGCACACAAGAACAGGGAGACCACAAAAAGGGGGTGGGGAGACAAAAGAAAGACATGTTGAGTGCATGGATTACCGCTACTGTCGGCGGACACGACAGACACAGAGGCCCAATGCACTACGCCGCGCTCTTGGGCTCCACTGTTCAATTTCTGCGAAATGGCCTACAAGGCTATCGATGACATCTGCACACATAGATGACACAGGGGCATGACTAGGTGTACTTGACACTCTACAGAGGTGGGCTGGGATGCCACATGGCCTGCCTTATGGAGGGGCCTTGCCTACGGAACTCGCCCTGGCCTAGGGAAACCCACAGCCCACCTCACCCACCCAGACACCTCCACTGCGCGCAAAGTCAGCAGAATGAGAGTGTACTGACCCCCTTGTGGCTGCTGTGATGCCCTCAAACACCCATCCAACTCCGGGTAGGCCACCGCCAGGATCCTGAACATCAGGGGGGTCATGGTGCGATGGGCACCCCTCCCACGTGGGAAGGCCATCCCCAGCTGAGCCTCCGCCGTCATCTTGCTCCAGCAGCGAATATCCTCCCATCTTTTCCGGCAGTGGGTGCTCCGTCTGTGGTAGACCCCCAGGGTCTGGACGTCCTTGGCGATGGCACACCAAATATATTTTTTCTGGTGGGCGCTGACCTACATGAAATGTACAGGGGAAAAAGAGAAGTTATTACCAACTGCACCGTCAAAGTGATTGGCCCCCATCCCTACCCTTGCCATGTGGCACATGCATTCACCGTCTTTCATGCATGCAGCACTCTCCCGCCTTCCTTCTTACATCCAGCCCTCTCCACACAGGCATAGCCCTTACAACATACTCCCTGTGTACTTTCCTG
The DNA here is from genome assembly GCF_031143425.1 of Pleurodeles waltl. NCBI lineage: Eukaryota > Metazoa > Chordata > Amphibia > Caudata > Salamandridae > Pleurodeles > Pleurodeles waltl. The sequence goes on along the minus strand of NC_090437.1, from coordinate 804,175,189 downwards.
TTTGTCTGGAGGACCGTAGAGTAGCGTGTACTGGGGGAGGACCCCATCCACAAGCTTAACCAACTCCTCCGATGTGAAGGCAGGGGTGCTATCCCCAGACACTCGAGCCATTGTCTCTTCCAGACCGAGGTCACAGCAGCACTTGCAGTGTAGGTCCTCTCCTGTCGAAGATCAGGTATCGAGTGATTGAACAGATAGAAAATGGCGGTCACGTCCACGGCGGTGCGTACCGTCACCGCCGGCATACATCGTCATTACCTCCTGGGACCCATAGGGTCCAATGTTAACCAATGCAGAATTGCGCAGCGGTCTTCGACCGCCTACCGCAACGGTGTACAACGCCAGCGCAGTTACCTCACATCCCATTGTCCCACTTTAGAGGTCAGGCAGCTGCCATTTCAGGGGCCCACATGGCTTCATTTCCAACTGCGTCACACATACCTAGGCCTAGACTCAACACACATACAGGCCACATTTTGTGTATGTTTGGTGTTCTGGGTAAACTGTGGGTACGTACCTCTGAGTTCTTTGACTCTGTGCTCGCTGTTGTCCTTCATAGGCACCGTCCGCTGGGACATGTGAGGAGATGGCGGCATCCTCCGGTGTACTGACCGTTGGTGGACCTGTTGACAATGGAGGAGCGACATTTGATTATCACATACAGGCTTGACCGTGCCACAATCCAGGAACTGTTTACCCAGTTGGAGCCAGATCTGATGTCAGCAATCCGCCATCCCACAGGAATCCCCCCTCAAGTGCAGGTGCGGTCAGTGCTCCATTTCCTTGCAAGTGGGTCATTTCAAACAACAGTGGCCATAGCATCAGGGATGTCCCAGCCTATGTTTTCCAACATATTGTCCAGAGTGTTGTCTGCCCTTCTGAAACACATGCAGAGCTGCATCGTTTTCCCTTAGGTGGAGGATTTGCCTACAGTGAAAGGTGATTTCTATGCCCTGGGACACATCCCCAACATCTTAGGTGCCATTGATGGGACCCATGTGGCTTTGGTCCCCCCCCAACAGGAGTGAACAGGTGTACAGAAACCAGAAGAGTTATCATTCTATGAATGTACAGATGGTATGTTTGGCAGACCAGTACATCTCCCATGTGAATGCCATGTTCCCTGGCTCAGTGCATGACGCCTACATCCTGCAGAATAGCAGCATCCCTTATGTGATGGGGCAACTCCAGAGGCACTGTGTGTGGCTATTAGGTGAGCACCTGGAGGCAAGTCAGTGGGAATGGTTGTCTGGGTCTGGGGATATCCCTCCAGGTTAGTGTGTGTCTAACAGTTGTTCCTCACCATTTGCAGGTGACTCTGGTTACCCCAACCTGTCATGGCTACTGACCCCAGTGAGGAATCCCAGGACAAGGGCAGAGGAACGCTACAGTGAGGCCCATGGGTGAACTAGGAGGGTGATCAAGCAGACCTTCAGCCTCCTGAAGGCCAGGTTCAGGTGCCTCCACATGACAGGAGGATCCCTATTCTACTCACCAAAGAAGGTGTGCCAGATCATCTTGGCCTGCTGTATGCTTCATAACTTGGCTTTGCGACAACAGGTGCCTTTTCTGTAGGAGGATGGTCCAGATGGCAGTGTTGTTGCAGCTGTGGAGCCTGTGGACAGTGAAGAGGAGGAACCAGAGGAAGAAGACATGAACAACAGGGACTCAGTGATCCAGCAATATTTCCAGTGAGACACAGGTAAGAGTACAGACCTGCCTACTACATGTACTTTAACACTACTACCTCTCTACTGTGTGTCGTTTTCATCCAGTGTATGGTCACTGAGTTGTCACTTTCCCTTACGATTTCACAGATGTGGGTCCCACTGTGTGACATCTGCTTAGATTCCTCATGGACTAGAGCTGTGTGACATAGGTATGTTGACATTACAATTGAAAGAGCATTTTGTCACTGTAATTGCTAATACACTATTTCGAAATCACAGACAGACTCCAAATTGCTTTGTGCTTTAAGAGTGTTTATTTAAGTGCTCAATATTGGAGGGGGTAGTGAAATGGTGAGGGGTGATGGCGGAGGAACGTCCATGGCAGAGTCCAATCTATTAGTCTCACAGGTGCATTGCCCAAATGGGCATAGGAAGTGGAGCTGGGGCAGTTAAAAGTATGGACAGGGTGACAAAGTGGGACAGTAGGATGACAATCAGGGTGGTCTCATTTCTTGGCAGTGGTCTTGGCATCGTGCTCTGTCTTTGTCCTGGATCTCAGGAACCGTTTGCGGGGTGGTTCTCCATCTGCAGGGGGTGAGGTGCTGGTGTGGTGGTCCTGTGGCAGGGCATCCTGTCCAGTAGCGCAGGCGGAGGTGGTGGGCAGTTCATCGTCCATACTAGTGTCAGGGGCCCCTTGGAGTGCCACAGTGTCCCTCCTGGTGTTGAGTACTTCCTTCAGCACCCCTACGATGGTGCCCAGGGTGCAGCTGATGGTTCTGAGTTCCTCCCTGAAACCCATATACTGTTCCTCCTGCAGGCGCTGGGTCTCCTGAAACTTGGCCAGTACCGTTGCCATCGTCTCCTGGGAGTGGTGGTATGCTCCCATGATGGAGGAGAGGGCCTCGTGGAGAGTGGGTTACTTTGGCCTGTCCGCCCCCTGTCGCACAGCAGCCCTGCCAGTTCCCCTGTGTTCCAGGGCCTCCGTCCCCTGGATCGTGTGCCCACTACCACTGCCCCCAGGTCCCTGTTGTTGTTGGGGTGGTGGGTTATCCTGGGTTCCATGTAGTGGTGGACACACTGTTGATTGACGTGTCCTGGGGACGGAGGTATGGGCCCGCTGAGTGGGTGCTGTGCTGGTGTTTCCAGAGGGGGGAAGGTCTGTGGTGGCCTGTGACTGGGTAAGGGGAACCGACTGTCCAGAGGTCCCCGATGGGCCGGGCTGGTCATCTTGATCCAGTTGGACAGAGCTGCTGTCATCATTGTGGGCGCCTTCTGTTGGTGGTGTGGACATGTGTGGACCCTCCTGTCCGGTGACGTTGGGTAGGGGTCCTGCAGGGGTATAAAAGGATGGTTATTACATCTGTGTGTGTCATGGTGTGCAATGGGTGGGTGCCACGTGTACCCCAGTGCTTGCATTCCTGTGTGGGACCTTGTGTGAGGATGGTTTAGGGGGTTGTGTGGGTATGTGCAGTGGGCATGGTTTAGTGATAGGTGTCCATGCTTTGTTGTTGCATGCAGGGCTTGGTGTTGGGATGGGTGGTTTGTGATGTTGGCTACATATGTGAGGAGTTGGGGTGCTGGGTGTGAGGATGAGGGTGGGGGTATGTGATGGCCTGCAGGTAGGGTGGGGGATGTAATAATTAAGATTTGTCCTACCAGAGTCCATTCCTCCACCTACTCCTGCGAGGCCCTCAGGATGCAGAATCGCCAAGACCTGCTCCTCCCATGTTGTTAGTTGTGGGTGAGGAGATGGGGGTCCATCGCCAGTCCTCTGAACCACCAGGTGGTGTCTTGAGACCACGGAGCGCACCTTCCCCCGTAGGTCGTTCCACCTCTTCCTGATGTCCTCCTGATTTCTTGGGTGCTGTCCCACTGCGTTGACCCTGTCCACTATTCTTCGCCATAGCTCCATCTTCCTTGCAATTGAGGTGTGCTGCACCTGTACTCCAAATAGCTGTGGCTCTACCCAGATGATTTCCTCCACCATGACCCTGAGCTCCTCCTCCGAAAACCTGGGGTGTCTTTGCCGTGCCATGGGGTGGTGTAGGTGATGTGTGGGGTGGAGTGTGTAGTGATAAGTGTGCTGATATGTAGTGGTGTGTTGTGTGAGGTGCATGGAAGTTCTGTGGATGATGGTGTTGTGTGCCTGTGGATGCTGGTGTTCTTGCTGGTGCTCTCTCTCTGGCTTTCTTTCGGAATTTTTTGTTGTGGGGTTTGTGGGTGATGTGGGTGTGTGTTTTATATTGTAATGGTTGTGTGGGAGTGGTGTGTGTATGTGTATCAGGTGTGTGTATTTCGAATTGTCCAATGTGGCTGTGTTTTGGAAGAGTGTGTGTAATTTGAGCTCGTTGGTATGCACCGCCAATGGAATACCACGGTTGAAAGACCGCTGCGTGGATTTGTGTCGTGATAGTGTGGGCGTATTTCTGTTGGCGTGACAGTGGAGGTTTTGTTTTCGCCAGTTTATCACTGACCTTTGGTGTGGCGGACTTGTGTGGGTGTCTGAATTTTGGCGGATTCCGACATGTGGGTCATAATAGCTGTGGCGGAATTCCGCTGCGGTATGTTGTCGGTCTTCTGCACGGCAGTAAGCGGCTTTTACCGGCAAGGTTGTAATGACCGCCTAAGTGTTAAAATTCTAGATCTTACATTATATGTGCATAATAAGTCCGTTAATACAACTCCTGTTGTGTTCCAGAAAACATTCAGATTATTTTTCTTGTCCTCATGCAAAAAGACCATGTTTGATTTTGAAATCATTCTAGAGGGTTATTATATTCCTAGTCAATGTGTAACATTTCATTGATAGGTTCATTGAGAAGCTGTATTAATTATTCTTTATTCTTTCCCAGGTAACCAGATGTCTTGAGGCCTAGTTATTTAGTCCATGCTTAAGTTATCCATGGTTACAGTATGACAATGCTTAGAATCATAGTCTAGTAAAGATTAATGTGATATAATCTTGATATTGTGTGTTTTAACCTTTTGTTTCCTACAGGTCTCCTTCCCAGCTGCTCCCATCCCAATCCCCTTTCCCCTGCTTGGACTCTCTCAGTCTCTGTGATTCATCTATTAGAGTCTTAGAGCTGTCTAGTGGTGGACATGTTGGGAACGTGCGCAGACCCTGAGGATCTGGTCGCTCTGACAAGCACTATATAGCACACACACTAGGCCATAAACTATGAGCACTGGATCCTGACCAGCAGGATCAAAGTGAGACAGCCAAAACATACTGACATATAGATAAAAATGGGGGTGAAATGCCGAGAAAGATTATACTTTCCTACCCCCCCAAACAAGGGACAATCAGGCTAACCTTGCCAGATGAGTCTTCATAGTCTAAGTGGAAATATATGGAGAGTCCATCTGCATTGGAGTGGGTACTCCCAGGTCTATGTTCCACTGTAAAGTCCATACCCTGTAGGGAAATGGACCACCTCAACAATTTAGGGTTTTCACCTTTCATTTGTTAAAGCTATAATAGAGGTTTGTGGTCTGTCTGAACAATGAAGTGAGTCCCAAACTTCTTTAGTGCCCAGACCACAGCAAAGGCCTCGCTCCCTATGGCAGACCAATGCTTTTTTCTAGGGGTCAACCTCCTGCTAATGAAAGCAACAGGTTGATCCTGGCCCTCTGAGTTAAGTTGTGATAGTACAGCCCCTACCCCTAATTCAGAAGTATATGTTTGAACAATTAATCTTTTGGAGTAGTTTGGGCTCTTCAAGACAGGTGAAGATCACGTTGCCTGCTTAAGCTCCTCGAAAGCTTTCTGACAGCTAGCTGTCTACAATACCTTTTTAGGCATTTTCTTACTGGTGAGGTCATTAATAGGGGCTGCAATGGAGCCATAGTTCTTAATGAACCTCCTCTAATACCCAATGTAACCTAAGACGGCTCTGACCTGGGTCTGAGTAGTAAGGGGAGCCCGGTCCATAATGGTCTGAATCTGTAATGGTTCATTGCAGGGCCTCCAAAACATTCCAGTGGTGGGTGGTCATCCCAGGTGGAGCTAAACACGCAATATCATCTATGTATGCTGCACTGAAAGCTTCCAGACCTTGGAGGACTGTATTCACCAGCCTCTGAAAGTGGCAGGTGCATTTTTCAAACCAAAGGGCATAACAGTGAATTGATAATGCCTTCCTATGGTAGAAAATGCAGTCTTTGGTTTAGCATCCTCTGACATTTTGATCTGCCAATACCCTACAGTCAAATCAAAGGTGCTTAGATACTTGGCATATGCCAGTGTATCTATTAGCTCATCTGCTCTGGGTAGAAGGTGAGCATCAGTTTTAGTTACTGTACCCCTATATTGGACCCCTATAGTCCACACAAAACCGCATTTCTCTCTTTCCTTCTTTGCTATGCGGTTTGGAGACAAGCACCCCTGTGCTGGTCCAGGGGCTATCAGAAGCATCAATAACTCCAAGTTCTAAAATTTTCTGAACTTCTGATTTTATGCAATTTCTGACATGGTCAGGTTGTCTGTAAATTTTACTTTTCACAGGTAAACTGTATCCAGTGTCAATTGTATGTTCACACCAGGTAGTTGTACTAGGTGAGAGTGAGAAGAGTTCAGAAAACTGACCAAAGAGATTTTTACAGTCTTCCTTGTCTTTCTTTGGAGGTTTTAAAGGTTGATCCCAACCCTCCTTAACAAGATCAAGGCGACCCCTAACAGGGTGACTGTTAGAAATGGTGTCTTTTGTTGGCAGTCAGGTTACCCCTTGTCCAAGCAAGGACCCTCACTCTAGTCAGGGTAACTCACACACAATCCAAATAATCCTTTGCCCACCCTCTGGTAGCTTGGCACTGAGCAGTCAGGCTTAACTTAGAAGGCAATGTGTAAAGTATTTGTGCAATAAATCATACAATAACACAGTATAGCACCATATAAATACACCACACAGTGCTTAGAAAAACATATAATACTTATCTGGTTGAATGCAGGTCAAAACGATCAAAGATGCAATAAGTAAATACAGAGATATCACTGAAAAGGGATATAAAGGCCCTCATTATGAACACGGCGGTAAACACCATCGACCGTAGTGGTGACAGCAAACAGAAGAACGCCAGCGGTGTGAACACAAACTCGCCATATAATGATGCAAAAATCAGAATCCGACAAAAATCTCCCTGCCACCAGTCATCGCCAGGCCCTTGTTGGCGGATATGCTGGACCTCCCACCCCACCACCACCAAGCACACAAACACCCTGCCCTCCAAAAAATTAAGCACAAATCACTGCGGCGGTCAGTGGAAGCCGAACAACCATTGGCAGTACAGACTGCCGCGGGCAGCAAGTGAACCCAACAGCCAGAAATGCATACATTGGCAAGTTTGAAACCCACTCACCTGACACACATCCACAAAACTATAAAACTCTCAGAGACACCCCACAATCCTTAGCATCACCAATAGGAGAAGCCAGGCGGACAACACTACAGGCAGACACTGAATGCCACATCACAAGACTCACACACCCAACCACACAACAGCACCTTCACCTAGATCCACACAAAACACCATTCACAACACACACCATGGCACCCCCCAAACACCCATGCTTCAAATAAAGGCAGCTAAGAACCATGGTGGACGAGATACTGAAGGTCGAGCCACGATTATTCAGGGCACAGGTCCAGCACACACCCATCGCCAGGAAGATGGAGCTATGGCAGACAACAGTCAATAAAGTCAATGCAGTGGGACACCATTCACACACCAGGGGCGACATCCGCCTGAGATGGAACGACCTGCGTGGGAAGGTCAGGTCCATGGCATCTAGTCACCACATTGCAGTCCAGAAGACTGGGGGAGGACCTCCACCAACACCACCCGACTACACTGACTGGGAGGAAAAGGTACTGGCCATCCTACACCCTGAGGGACTCACTTGACTCACTGAAGGAATGGACTCGGGTAAGTCATCTACATGTACCCCATATCCATCACACCTGTAATGCATGCACCACCCCACCCCTCCAACAGCCACCAGGGCCGCTACCCCACCCAGGCCACAATCACTACATCCAGTCCCCCTGCATGCCCACAAGGCCACTAATAGGCCCACATCCCTCCCCCTGAGCACAGCCACCCCCCTACAAGGAATCACAATGGCCTACAGCACCCCCAATGCACCTCCACATCCAAAGCAAAATGCAATGCTAACCTCACAAAAGCACCCTGCAGCCCCAAAGTGTGAAAACCTTCACAAAACTTCCCAGTCCTGTGCACCCCATCCGATCATGCAATTGTAACAGACATGTCCATTCCCCTGAGCAGGCACCACCACCCATGCCACCCTGACGGACAGGACAAGGAGTGGCAGTGCCCCACAGGGAGACAGAGGCACCTCCCAGGATACAGGGGATGGAACCCTAGACACTGACGATCACCCTGGCTCCTCACACAGTCCTGGACTGTCATCCAGCAGCCCCACCCAGGACACCACTGACACCCCTACCACCCAGCCAATAACATCAGCCGAGGGCAACCATCCACCCACCTATATATCCAGGCCACAGACTGGTGGAACACATGGGCAAAGGCCACAGACACCCCCTACCAACAGGCAGGAAGATGATGGCCCCAGTACAAGTGGTACCTCCATACTTCTGCAAAGGACACAGGCACAGGGGGCTAGGCCGAGTGGGAGGGCATCAGTGGCCCAGGGGGGAGGCCACAGGATTGATGCTGCAGCCCAGGACGTGATCTCTGAGGTCCTGGGAACATATCACCATACCCAGGACAGATTGGCCCAGATAGTATCCACCCTGGAGCAGAGTCAAAGGATGCAGCTAGCACAAAACCAAGAGGCCATGGAGCAGTGGAAACTGCACAATGCCACCATGGCCACCATAGCAGGTGCGCTGCTGCACCTTGTCCCAACACAGCCTGAGGCCCACACAGACCAGGAAGCCCCTACTACAGGCCAAGCTACAGACCGGACAACAACAGCATCAGAAGCAACTGGACATGTTCCACCCTCTCAGGACACACAGGAGACATGAATCTCAACCTGTACAGGCCAACACTAGGCCCCCAAATGGTCCCTCAGGCCCAGATATGGCACTGGAACACCTGCCAAGACCAAGATCCTCTCAAAGAAGTGACTCTGGCAAGAATTGTCCTCCAAGTGTCCCACTGAATCAACAACCAAACCGTGTGAAAACAACAACAAACTCTTGTAAACATAGATGGACATACCACTACTGCCAACAAATGCTGCGACCATGTTACCATATTCTACAACCACCTGTAGCCCACCCCTATCACTGTAATGTGTACAATGTAATCCCTGCATCAATTAAAACAGCGGTTCACCTATTACAATGTCCCCTGTCATTATGTTCAAACAAAGTGAAGTATGGATGCAACTGTATTATAAATCATTTATTATTATCTGAGTAGCAGGAAATGCACCACACACATACCATGTTGTTGTGCCTACAGATGTTTTGAACTCTTATACTATAATGTTACCTGTCCTACGCAGACATGGTCACAGTGGCAAGAACTATTGACCCAACATCCCCCTAGATGAAAAGGCACACTGACAGTATGCTGCACAGACACCAATCTCATCGAATAGTCCCACATAGTTACTGGATTAGAGTTGTATCAGTTGGGTCCTGGAATTCACATCTTCCCCCTTCTCAACATAACCATCACTCTCATCCCCTCTCTGAGGAAGCTGGTCTGGATATATAGTGCCCTCCTCCTCCAAGAGGGGGATAGAATTCCTCACAGCCACGTTGTGCAGCATGCAGCAGGCCACCACTATTCTACACCCCTTTTCAGGCCCATAGGCTAGGGAACCGCCAGAGGTATATAGGCAACATAATCTAGCCTTCAGGAGACCTACAGTGCACTCTATCACCCTCCTAGTACGTCCATGGGCCTCATTGTAATTCCTCTCTGCATCTGTTCCCGGATTCCTCACTGGTGTCAGAAGCCAACGCATGTTGGGGTAGCCCGAATCACCTACAAAATGGTGCAAAACAGGACTGTCAATCACAACCCTCAGTGGCAGATAGCCTGGCTGTTTGCTATGTGGCAATAAGTGTCAGAAACACCTACCTATGATCCATCCTCTGTCCTCTTGTAGTTGTTCCATCTTGTGTGGCACACTACTGTTCTTTAGCACAAAGGAATCATGGACTGATCCAGGGGACATTGCATTCACATGTGAGATGTACTGGTCTGCAGTACACACTAGTTGAATGTTCATGGAATGAAAGTTCGTCATGTTTCTGTACACCTGTTCACTGACTCTTGGGGGGATGATAGCTATGTGGGTGCCATCAATGGCACCTATCACATGGGGTATGATGGCAAAGGATAGAAGTCCGACTTGATGGCAGGGAGGTCAGGACTTTGGAGAAACCTTACATAGGACTGCAGGTGTCATACAAATGCAATCTGGAATCTGGACAGTATAATGCTAAACATTGGCTGTGAAAAACCTGCACCCATGCCCACTGTCACTCGAAATGAGCCCGTGGCCAGGAAATGGAGTGCAGAGAGCACCTTTACTTCAGTAGGGATGGCATGCTGATTCCGATTAGCCAGTCTCAGTGCTGGATCCATTAATGCACAAAGTTCATGAATAGTAGCACGAGTGAGTCTGTAATTGATAATGAAGTGATGCTCCACCATGGTCCACAAATCAACCAGTGGTCTGTACACCGATGGGGCCCTCCCTCACCACAAGGGTCTGTACCTAGGAGGAGTTGAAAACACATGTAAGTAACACACATACATCTGCACACATTGGGCCAGATGTAGAAAGCACACCGACACAGTCTGTACCGACTCGCAAATTGTGAATGCGACCCACAAATAAGAAGGGGTGTTCCCTTCCTATTTGCGACTCGCATCGCTATGCTAAATTGCTTTGTGACTGCGAATGCGGTTGCAAAGCAATTCGCAGTTACCACCAGTGTCACTCTGGTGGTAACCCATTCGCAAAAGGGAAGCGGTCCCCATGGGACCCCTTCCCCCTTGTGAATGTTGCCAAAAAGGGGTTTCCAGGGCAGGCAGTGGTCCAATGGACCACTGCCTACTCTGAAAAACCGAAACCAAATGGTTTCGTTATTTTTTTTATTTTGCAACTCGTTTTCCTTTAAGGAAAACAGGCTGCAAAATAAATAAAAAAACAGCTTTATTTAAAAAGCAGTCACAGACATGGAGGTCTGCTGACTTCAGCAGGCCACCATCCCTGTGAGTGCAGGGACTCGCTATGGGGTCGCAAAATGCGACCCACCTCATTAATATTAATGAGGTGGGTCTTTGCGACCCCATAGCGACTCGCAGTCGGTGTCTGAGACACCGTACTGCATCTGAGTTTGCGAATCGGAATTTGCGAGTCGCACTGATTCGCAATTTCTGATTCGCAAAATCGGACTTTGCTACATCTGGGCCATTGTTTCTTATTCAGCACTGCTGGCATGATTGTCAACAACACAAATACTTAGTATGTGTGACATTACAGCAACATGACCACAATGATATATCAGGACTGTTCAGGTGAGGTAATGTATATTGTTTCATGCCTATGGGTGTTTAGGGAACAATAGGGCCTGCTTTGGGCTGAAGAGGGTTTTACAACTGCGTACTTAAGGCCAAAATGTCTGCCCCTTATAATCCAGAAGTGTAGTGGTGGAAGTGAGCTCATACTGCTAGCGGTTGACGCAATAGCGTAAGGCGGTGTTTACCAATTCATTGGTTAACATGGTTGTCAATGGGCATTCTTAGCTTATCATGATCGCCGCCGGCTGTGACGGTGTACACCGCCACGGTGCGTATGTGAACTCGTCACCCCAACTTCACTTGACTCCCAGATCTCGTGCATGCAGGTACTCTACTGAGTGTACTGCTGTGTCCCGCCTCTGGTAATGGAAATGGCACATGTTGCAGGGGAAAGGGTCCCGGCCTTCACCAACGAGGAATTGGAGAAGCTCGTGGACGGGGTTCCACCCCTGTACGCCAAGCTCTACGGTCCGTCAGAGGTACAGGTGAGTAGGAGTATTGGGGGGCATGGATGTGTGTAATAATGGTAGATGGCTGCATACATGTGTGCACGTGTGACACTGTATAGTCCAGGGTTCCTGACACGCTGTGTGTGTCTGTGCTGTTAGGCTGTTTGAAATATCCGTCCCATAGTGGACGTATAGCCAGCTGGATATTATTGGCCATTGTCTGACCTCAGTGTTACTTTTACTGTGTGTGCCTTATAGGTAAGCGCCCACCAGAAGAGGGGACTTTGGCATGCCATCGCCAAGGAGGTGCTGACCCTGGGGGTCTACAACCAGCAGAGCACCCACTGCAGGAAGAGGTGGGAGGACCTGCAGCACTGGGTGAGGAAGATCTGTGCTGCCCCGCTCGGGAAGTCCTCCCAATGAGGAAGGGGTGCCCGTGGGTCACTGACCCCCCTTATTCAACGCATCCTGGCGGCGGCGTACCTGGACCTGGATGGACGCTTGAAGGCTGCACAGCATTCACAAGGGGGTGGGTACATAAACAATATTTTGGCTCCTTGATGGATGTGTGTGTGTGCGTTCATATTTATGCTGTCTAGTGGCAGGGACTCTGACTGATGTCCATCTACATAATGGCCCCCGTGGGTAGTAGTGGTGTAGTCAAGTCTGCAGTATGTCAGGTCCTTAAGTGCTGTGGGGAATGGCTGTAGAGCAGGGTTCTGGCCACTAGTCAGGGGCATAGCCATGTGTACAGCGGTAGGTGCTGCCTGGTGGAATATTTTCAGGGTGTGTGTATGTGTGAACCAGTTCTGTACCTACATTCGGCTATTTACAAGTGTCTCTCCTGTTTTGTCTCCCCATCCCTGTTCTCTTGTATTGTCTGTGTACATCAGCATCATCTGGTGAGGGAGCTGAGGCACCAGCAAGTGGGGAGGCAGCGGCCCACAGATCCTCGGAGGGAGAGTCGTCCGACGCCAAGGGGACCAGTGGGTTGGAGGGCGAGGGGAGTACCACAAGGGAGGCAACTACCACTGGAGTTAGTGACTCTGATACCTCCTCCGATGGGAGCTCCCTGGTGCTGGAGGACCCTAGAGCCCCCCCCCATTCTGTGTCATCTTCCGCCAGCCCCCATACCATTACGCCCTCCCATTTGTTCCCCACCGAGTTGCCCATGCCCACTCACCCAGAAGGGTGGGCGTCTCCTTCGCCCCAGGCACCTCTTCCCCTGCCCCAGTCAGCCCTGCTGCCCTCATGAAGGAGGCTATTGACCTCCTGAGAACGATCTCTGTAGGGCAGACAGCCATCGTCAATGCCATCCAGGGGCTAGCATCAGAGGTGCTGCAGACCAATGCCTATCTGGATGCCATTCACAGTGCCGTGTCTGGCCTACAGAGATCTTTTCAGGCTCTGGCCTCCTCTTTGACGGCAGCCATTGTCCCTGGTCATTCTGTCCCCCTCCAACCACCTCTACCCCTTCCAGCACCCCACTCCCCTCACCCGTCCAAAGCACACATTCTGACACGCGGGCACACACCTCAACACACAAGAAGAACACTTCAAAACACAAGCACCACACCTCCCACCACAAGCATACACACAGCCAACATATAGATGTACACACACCAACATCCACTTCCCCCAGTGTATCCACGTCTTCTGCCTCCCTGTCTGTCTCCTGTACATGCACACCCACAGGCACTGCACCCTCATTCAATGTTGCTGACCCTATTCCTGCAGTCACCACAATACCAAACATCTATTAATGCACCTCAGACACCACACCTGCACTCACCACAATTACTTTAGTTCACACATGCAGCACACTCACCAGACTTGCAGACACCAAGACAATATCCATTTACACTGGCAGCCTGCCTTGTCCCACTGTTTCTACCCCCCTCCTCCCAAGACACTCAACGCACCAAAACACCCACCCATCACACATCCACAACACCTCAGCATACTGTCCAGTCACCTGCACACATGTCACCCACACCTACACCTGTCACGACCACTCCCTCTACCTCCACTCCCACGCCTTCCTCCAGGTCTACCCCAAGTGCACCTAAAAACATTTCCTATCCCGTGTAGACCTATTTGAACCCACTTGCCCGCCCCGTCTCATCCCTAAAAGTGCCCACCTCTTTGCCCTGTCCACTCCTCCCACGTCACAGCCCGCCCCTGTCCACCCTTCCCATTCCCATGCTACCTCCCCTGTGAGGAAGAGACCTTGTGCTGACCCAGGAACATCTGCCGCACCCCAGGCCAAGTCCTCTGCACCAGCTGCTGTCACAAAACCCAAGCTCCCTCCACCTTCCAAACGTAAATCTAAGCACCCCCTCCCAGTCATAAGTCCCCACACCCACCACCCCCCGCCTCTTTTCCCTGAGGTGCCTGGATGGCCCATTGTTGCCTTTATGAGGTGGAGTACCGTTGCACTTGTGGGAGTCAAGTTGGGGCCATTGTGGCCCATCGGACTTCTTTGACTATGGACTGGCCATTGGCCTTATATGCACTTCTGTTGCTCAGTGAGCAGAATGAAGGTTAATGTGTGGCCTGTGTTGGTTAAGGCACAGTCTGGATCAGTGGTCTCTTGTTTCATTGTTTGGGGGTTGTGGCCGGGTGACGCAATGAGGACACGAAGTCAGTGATCAACAGTTCAGGTGAGTTTTATTTTGTTGTGCAAGATATGTATTCAGTAATGTTTTGTGTCCTATTCTTGTGATATTTTCGGTTCAGGTGCTCCTCTTCTTGTCTTCTTCTTCCAGGGCTCCTGGGAGGCACATGTTGGAAAACACAAGATAAAGCACCGGAGAGTAGGCTATCCTAAATACAGGTTTTATCTTTTCTTCCGCCTTTCCTGTCTTTCCTTCCCCTTTTTCTTGTCTGTCTTTTCTTTGTCCTTCTCCAGCATTTGGTCTTATTATGTGGTTGGCGATTTCTCTCTCTCTCTCTTGTTCCCTTGTCTCTGTCGCCTGTATCTTGTTTGCTCCTTTTTCCCCTCTAAGGGTCTTTCTACTTTCCTGTGGGTGTTATGGATTTCTCCTTGCGTTTTTCTTACTACTTCTGAATGCCTCTGGTGAACCTTTCTATGTCTGTCTCCGTTCCTGGGTCTTATTTCAACCCGTCTTCTTCCTTTCTGTCTTCTTATCGTTCTTCTTTACTCCCCCCAACCTCCAACCACATTCAGTGCAACCTTTTGTGCTGTCCCCACCACCACACCTCTTCACTTTGTTGTGTCCCAAAAGAAGTCCTAAAAACCAAACATTCAACAACCAAAAATGCTATGGGTGGGTTAACCCCTCCCAATCCACCCCTTCCTTTCCCTTCCTTAGGATTGGCACACACCTGGAAAGGCCACGCTTCTCCTGAAGCATGGCTGGAATTCTCGCTGGGCGCCTCCAGTGCCGCTGGTGCTGTTCTGTGTCCCTACTTGGCTTTGTCCTACTCCTCCCTCGGTAGAGATGGCTACTCGGATCCGTTTTGGGGTGCTGCCGGTCGTCGTCTTCTTTGCGGTGTTCTCAAGCTTCTCCGACTGACTTTCCTCGACTTCCGACCCCTTCTCCGTGGCTGTCCCTGTTTTTATGTCCGAAAGGGCGTGAAGCTGCGGTCTCTGCCATTTGGCTCCCGGAAGTCGTAGGGGATTTGTCGATGTACCTTCCCCTTCTGGGTCGGGAGCGGAAGGGTCAGTCTGTGCTGCAACATCAGGCGGGTCTGTTGCGGTGTGCAACAGCCTGTCACAGGGGTGTTGGGCACATGTATGCACTTTGGGCAGGTTGGATTTGCCTTGTGGTGGGTAAGTACTTGCTGTTGGATGCATGGCTTGTGCTGCTGTGAAGGGTTGTGGGAGCGCTGCAGTGTGAGTGGAGTGGGTGGGTATGTAACTTCCCTTTCCTCCCTTGTTTAGTAGGTTGCGGGACTTACCGTCTTCATCGGCGGTCTTGGTCGTGGAGTTATATGGCAAGGAGCAGAGCTGGCATGATCTGCAACTCTCTCTCCATGTCTGCTTCGGCATGTTGTGTGAGCCTCCGGTGAGTGTTCCCTTATATTTGGTTTGTTTCCGCCTGGCTTTGAGTGACGGTGGTTCCCACCCCGGAACTGACAGCGGTCTAGTGCTTCATTATTTGATGCGTGGGTAGGGCCTTTCCGTCGGCCTGTGGGCGGGCTTTGCTGTTGTTGTCGGCACTCCTCTGCTGGCGGTGAGTGGTTTTCAGGATGCCTGTGTTTCATTTGGTTCATTATTTGGCGGTTCGGACCACACGTCTGTTGGTGGTTGTTACCGCCACCACCGGCCGTGCGGTGTTTGCCGTTGTGTTCATAATGGGGGCCAAAGTGTCTTAAGTCTTTTTAAAGCAAAGAAAGTCTCTTTCAAGCACAAAGTACCTGTTTTGCGTGAAAAATCTCTGAAAAGGGCCGCAGAGGAGGAGAAGCGTGGAAACAAAGGGGTGTGAGTCGATTTCTCGGGCCGCACACATTGATGCTTTGTTTAGTTTCCATGCAGGGAAGGCTATGCGTCGATTACCGGCACTCGGTCGTGGATCCTCTTTGGGTTGCAGGGTTTTCAGACGCCCCGGGGACGGTGCGTGGATTTCCTGCGTTGGCAGGATGAAATCACAGGAGCTGCGTCAATCCTGTGGACGTTGCGTTGAATTTTGTACCGCATGGCAGACGATGCATCGATTCCTCTATGGAAGTTGGGCTGCGTAGTTTCGGCTTGGTTATGCGGCAATCCAGTGGGCCGTTCGGCGAATTTCCAGGTGCTATGCTGGCGCTGCATCGATCTTCTCATTGCAAAGTCAGGCTGCATCGTTCCGGATTTGCGTGCGGTGAAATTTTCAGCACTGTGCAGGCTGTGCGTCTTTTCTGGCAGGCTGTGCAATGGATTCCATTGCACAAGGAGTGCTTCTTGAAGAGATGAAGTCTTTTTGGTCCTGAGACTTCAGGGAACAGGAGGCAAGCTCTATCCAAGCCCTTGAAGACCACTTCTTCACCTCAGCCAGATAGCAGCAAGGCAGCAGGGCAACAGCAAGGCAGCAGTCCTTCACTGAAAGCAGTCAGGCGAGTCCTTTGGGCAGCCAGGCAGTTCTTCTTGGCAGGATGCAGGTTCTGGTTACAAGTTTCTTCTCCAGGAAGTGTCTGAGTTGGAAGGGGCAGAGGCCCTGTTTATATACCCAAATGTGCCTTTGAAGTGGGGGAGACTTCAAAGAGTGGCTTTGAAATGCACCAGGTCCCCTTTCAGTTCAATCCTGTCTGCCAGGGTCCGAGTAGGGGGTGTGGCAGTCCTTTGTGCGAGGGCAGGCCCTCCACCCTCCCTGCCCAGGAAGACGATTCAAAATGCAGATGTATGTAAGTAAGGCTGAGTATCCTGTGTTTGGGGTGTGTCTGAGTGAATGCACAAGGAGCTGTCAACTAAACCCAGAAAGACGTGGATTGTAAGGCACAGAAAGATGTAAGTGCAGAGAAATGCTCACTTTCTAAAAATGGCATTTCTAAAATAGTAATATTAAATCCAACTTCACCAGTCAGCAGGATTTTATATCACCAGTCTGGCCATATTAAATATGACCTTCCTACTCCTTTCAGATCAGCAGCTACCACTCAAGCAATGTATGAGAGCAGCCCCAATGTTAGCCTATGAACGGAACAGGCCTCACAGCAGTGTAAAAACGAATTTAGGAGTTTTACACTACCAGGACATGTAAACTACAATGGTACATGTCCTGCCTTTTGCCTACACAGCACCCTGCCCTATGGATTACCTAGGGCATACCTTAAGGGTGCCTTATATGTAGAAAAAGGGGAGTTTTCAGCTTGGCAAGTACTTTGAAATGCCAAGTCGAATTGGCAGTGAAACTGCACACACAGGCCTTGCAATAGAAGGCCTCAGACAAGGTTAAGAGGTTACTTAAGTGGGTGTCACAATCAGTGCTGCAGGCCCACTAGTAGCATTTGTTCTAGAGGCCCTGGGCACATATAGTGCACACTACTAGTGACATAAGTAAATTAAATAGTCCAATTGGATATGATCCAATGTTACCATGTTTAAAGGGAGAGAGCATATGCACTTTAGCACTGGTTAGCAGTGGTAAAGTGCGCAGTCTAAAAACCAGCAAAAACAGTGTCCAAAATGTTGAGGGAGGCAGGCAAAAGTTAGGGGTGACCCCCCTAAGGCTGTCAGGTCTAACAGTGACCAAATAGGAGTTCGAAGGGGCTGTAGCCCACTCCTTTTTGGGGTACCTCCTGGTAGGTGAAAAGGAGGCATGGCAAGACGACATCCCATCTCCTTCTGAGTTTTTCACAGAGTCCCATGATCATGCCTTTGAGAGTTTTATTAAACCTCCCAACCAATCCATTAGTTTGTGGATGATAAGGGGTGGTGAACTTGTAGGTAACACCACACTCCTTCCACATTGCCTTGAGGTATGCAGACATGAAGTTACTATCTCTGTCTGATGCGACCTCCTTCGGGAAACCCGCCCTGGAAAAGATTCCCAGGAGAGCTTTTGCCACTGCAGGTGCTGTAGTGGTCCTTAAGGGGATAGCTTCTGGATACCTTGTGGCATGGTCCACCACCAGGAGGATGAATCTATTGCCAGAAGCTGTTGGAGGGTCAAGGAAACCAACAATATCAACCCCTACCCATTCAAAGGGCACCGCAATCACTGGCAGTGGGAATAAGGGGGCCTTTAGGGGTGCCACCAGTGTTGTCACTGGCTTTACAGCTCACACAGGAGCGACACAACCCCTTTGTGTCTTATGACATGTGGGGCCAGTGAAAATGTGGAACAAGTCTGTCCCATGTTTTACTCTGGCCTAATTGCACAGCCAAAGGAATGTCATGAGCAGGAGTTAGGAGGAAGTCCCTGTACTGAAGGGGAATGACCAGTCTCCTGGTGGCTTCAGGTTTAGGGTTCCTTGCTTCAGTATAGAGGAGATTATTCTCCCAGTAAACTCTGTGGCTATCATTGACATCCCCATTTTGCTACTTGACAGCTTGCTGTCTGAGACCCTACAATGTGGGACAGGTTTGCTGTGCCACACTCAGCTCTTCCCTAGCAGGCCCCCTGCACCCAAAAGCTCAGCTGTATCAGCTTCCAGTTCCTCTGGTGTAGGTTCTGCACAGGGAGAGAATTCCTCTTCCTCAAAGGGGGAATCATCTGTGGAGGGAGGGATAGTGGACAAGGGTTTGCCCTTCTTACCCCTAGTTTCTGGGAGCACTTGGTCCATTATTCCAGGATCCAAGTTTCCCTGTCTTTTTGCTTCTTGGCCTGAGCCCTGGTAAGAGCAAAGCTATGCCCAGGAATGCCCAGCAGTGCTGAATGGGCCTCCAACTCTACTTCAGCCCAAGCTGCATTCTCCAAATCATTGCCTAGCAGACATTCTACCGGTAAATCAGTGGCTACCAGAACTTTCTTTGGACCAGTAACCCCCCCAGTTGAGATTTACAACAGCCATGGGGTGGCTAACAGTGTTGCTATGGACGTCTGTAACTTGGTACTGGTGACCAAGTAGGTGTTGCTCAGGGGCAGCCAGTTTGTCTATCATCATTGTGACACTGGCACCTGTGTCCCTGTAGGCCTCAACCTGAACACCATTACTGAGGGGTAGCTGCTTGTACTTATCCATATTAAGGGGACAAGCAACTAAAGTGGCTAGGTGAATGCCACCATCAGAGACTAAAACACCCTTAGTGATCTCCCTATCTAGACCAATCCCAACTAAATTACCAATGGTGAGCCCAGCTACACCCTTTGAATGGCTATTAGTAGTGCTCTTCCCACCACCACTGCTATAACTAGGGGCATTATTGGTTGCAGTTGGGGTTGTGGTGGTGGGAGGCTTGGTGTTTCCTTTTGGACAATGAGGATCAGTTGCCTAATGGCCTTTGGCTTTAGACATATAACACTAAGATTTCATATCGTTGTGAGAAGAAGATTGGGACCCACCACCCCCAGAGGATCTTTGTGGGCCTGATGAAGACTCTGATGTTTTTTTATCTTTGTCCCCACCCTTGCCATGTGACTCACCATCCTTCTTCTTGCTGTTCTTGGCACCCCCTGTATGAGCTTTTCTGCTCATCCTTGTTCTGACCCATTTGTCTGCCTTATTCCCAATTCTTTGCGAGAGGTCAGATCTGAGTCCACAAGATACTGATGTAACAAGTCAGACACACAATTATTTAAAATATGCTCTCTCAGAATCAAGTTATATAGGCTTTCATAATCAGTCATCTTACTGCCATTGAACCAACCCTCTAGGGCCTTCACAGAACAGTCTACAAAGTCTGTCCAGTCCTGTGATAACTTATTTCTGGTCTCTCTGAACTTTATCCTGTATTGCTCAGTGGTTAAGCCCAGACCATCCAAGAGCGTACTTTTAAGAATTTGATAATTATCTGCATCATCTTCTCTGACAATAAGGAGTCTGTCTCTACCTTTACCAGAGAAGGATAGCCACAGGATAGCAGCCCACTGCACATGAGGGACCCTCTGAACTTTACAGGCCCTCTCAAGTGCAGCAAACCACTTAAAGATATCATCACCATCCTTGTAAGGAGGTAACAACTTTGTGCAGATTCCTAGAGTCAAATGAAGGTTCCCTAACATTTGAATTTCTGAAACTGTTGCTGTCACCATGGGGAACTAACCTCAAACACTGCCTTTCATTTTCCACAGCCAGGGATTCCCTGTCTAAGGCCAACTTTTGCTGCATTAGCCTCAGTCTGGCCTCCTCTAACCTCAGCTTTCTGAGTTCCCTATCTAGGGACTGGTCCTCACGGTTAGATGTGTGGGATGCCTCTGAAACAGAGGTAACATGGGAATGGACAAAGGTAGATCTATCTCTAACAGAGGCCACCCGAGTGACATGGCCTGTAGGGATGAAGGGAGCCCTTCTTGTATGTTAACCCTTCCCACTACCAGTTGTACTAAGGGCTTGTTAACAGATAAATCTGTGGAAGTACCCTCCCCAAGATTGTCACTGTGCTCCTCACCTCTTCCCTTGTCTGATCTGGACCAGTGCTGAGTCCCTGGTCATCTTGGAAGAGAAGGTTTAAGAGGAACTCCTTATTGGGGTTCTTCCCAATCTCTAAACTTCTTCCAATACAGAGACCCCTCAACCTTTTAAAGTTTAGATTCTCATAGGCAGTATTGACAACTCTAGAGGTAGCTTCTACAGAAGACATATTGAAAGAGAAAAAGTTTAGGAAAGTGAGTAAAAAGTTAGTAGAATAACAGAGCTAACTTTTTAGAGAAAAGAGGAAAGCTTTTCAGAACTTTGTAAAAACTTTTTCAAAGTTCAAAGAACTTTTTAGAAAGTTAAAACATGACTTCTAGGAATATACTATGTATGCTCTAAGTATTAGAGCAAGCATTTATTGTGAAAAGCACCAGCAACAAAGTGGTATTGCAAGTACTCATCCCACCGCTGCCACCTATGTAGGAGGCTGGTCTGGTTTGTAGTGGGTACCTTGGGTACTTACATCTTATACCAGGTCAATTTACCCCTTATTAGTGAAGTAGTAGTGTTCTAGCAGCTTAGGCTGACAGAGGTAGCTATAGCAGAGCAGCTTAGGCTGAACTAGGAGACATGCAAAGCTCATGCAATACCACTTATAGTTAAACAGTACTTATACACAAGTAAAGACAATACTTAGTGTTACCAAAAATAAAGGTAGTTTATTTGGGTGACACAGTACCAAAATTATATTAGAGGCAATACTCCTTCTGGAGGTAAGTATTATACACAATATATACTCTAGACACCAAAATAAGGTAAGTAATTAGACATAGGACAGTACAAACAATAGGAAATGTTATAGCACGCAATGGGAGAAAATAGGTCTAGGGGCAACAAAAACTGTTAGAAATGGGGTCTTTGGTTGGCAGTCAGGTTACCCCTTGTCCAATCAAGGACCCTCACTCTAGTCAGGTTAATAGAGAATCACCCTCAGCTAACCCCTGCTTACTCACTTGGTAGCTTGGTACAAGCAGTAGGCTTAACTTCACAGTGCTAGGTGTAAAGTATTTGTACCAACACACACAGTAACTTAATGAAAACACTACAAAATGACACAACACAGGTTTAGAAAAATAGGAAATATTTATCTAAACAAAACAAGACCAAAACAACAAAGATCCACAATACACAAGTCAAGTTATCAATTAAAAAGCAAAAAGAGTCGTCATGTAATTTTAAACACACACTAACACTGTTAGTGTGAAAATGTACCTTGGGTGCGTCAAACATAACACTGCACGGGCAAATGTGTGTCAAAAAGGGCTTGCGATGCGTTGATTTCACTCTCGAGCAAGACCTTACGTTGTTTCTCCTTCCGTCGGGTCAGGGCGCGTCGTTTCTTCTCTTTGCAGGAGAACGATGCGTCGATGTGGTCAGCACTCTTGGGTCCGGGCAGGCCTTGGGTTATTATTACATGCCTAGCAGTGTTTGTGTCGGAAATCCAGCTGCATGAGATCCAAAAACCATGCAGCGAGAGTTAGGATCTCACCAGCCTCCGTCAGCGATGCTGCGTGTCGTTTCTCCAGCTCCGTGCGTCGATTCTTCGGTCGCTTTGCAGACGAGCGTTCATTTTCAGCTGCAAAGCCGGCGGCGCATCGATTTCCCAGCCGCAGATCAGAGTTGCATCGATCTTAACCTCACACGTCGTTCTGTGCGTAGATTTCTTCCTTCTAGGTTGTCAGCTTCTCCTTTCAGGGTACCCAGGAACTGGATGGGCACCACTTGGCAGAGTAGGAGTCTTTCCAGAGACTCCATGTGCTGGCAGAGAGAAGTCTTTGCTGTCCCGGAGACTTCAAATAACAGGAGGCAAGCTCTAAATCAAGCCCTTGGAGATCTTCACAAGATGGCACACAAAATCCAGTCTTTTCCCTCTTACTCTGGCAGAAGCAGCAACTGCAGGATAGCTCCACAAAGCACAGATACAGACAGGACAGCTCTTCTTCCTCAGCTCTTCAGCTCTTCTCCAGGTAGAGAATCCTCTTGGTTTCCTAAAAGTGTTCTAAAGTGTGTGGTTTGGGAGCCCTTCTTTTACCCAATTTCTCCTTTGAAGTAGGCGTACTTCAAAGCAAAGTCTCTCTTGAATGTGAAATCCTGCCTTGCCCAGGCCAGCCCTCAGACACTCACGAGGGGGTTGGAGACTGCATTGTGTGAGGGCAGGCACAGCCCTTTCAGGTGTGAGTGACCGCTCCTCCCCTCCCTCCTAGCACAGATGGCTCATCAGGATATGCAGGCTACACCCCAGCTCCCTTTGTGTCACTGTCTAGTGTGAGATGCAACCAGCCCAACTGTCAAATTGACCCAGACAGGTAAGCCACAAACAGGCAGAGTCACAGAAATGGTGTAAGCAAGAAAATGCTCACTTTCTAAAAGTGGCGTTTTCAAACACACAATCCTAAAATCAACTTCACAGACAGACAATCAGCATTGGTGCGCTCTGTACCAGGACGGTGTTCCACCGTAAAGTCCATCCCCTGTAGGGAAATGGACCACCTCAACAGTTTTGGATTCTCACCCCTCATCTGCATTAACCATCTGAGGGGCCTGTGGTCTGTCTGAACCCGGAAGTGAGTCCTAAACAATTAGAGTCTTAGCTTCTTCAGTGTACAGACCACAGCAAACGCTTTGCATTCTATGGCATCCACCTACGTTCCCTGGGAATTAACCTCCTACTAATAAAGGCTACGTGTTGATCTAGGCTCTCTTCATTAAGCTGTGAGCATACTGCTCCAATACATGCTCTGAAGCATCTGTTTGCACAACAAGCTCCTTAGAGTAGTCAAGTGCCTTCAGCACAGGTGCTGTGCACATGGCAGCCTTCAGGGCATCAAAAGCGTTCTGGCAAACCTCGGTCCAGATCACTTTCCTGGGTTGCTTCTTCAAAGTCAACTCTGTCAAGGGGGTAACAATGGTACCATAACCCTTGACAAACCTCCTGTAGTATCCTGTGAGACCTAAGAAGGTTCTCACTTCAGTCTGGGTCTTGGGAGAATTGTATCAATCTTTGGCTGTAGAGGTGCCACCTGGCCACTCCCTATGTGGTGTCGCAAGTACACCATAGAACCCTGCCCTATTTGGCACTTGCTTGCCTTAATAGTGAGGATTGCCTTCTGCAGGGCCTCTAACACTCTCCAGAGGTGTTGCAGGTGTTCCTCCCATGTGGAACTAAACACAGCAATGTCATCCAGGTAGGCAGTACTGAACTCATCCAGCTCAAGCAACAACTGGTTGACCAACCTCTGAAACGTGGCAGGGGCATTCTTCATCCCAAATGGAATGATTTTAAATTGAAAGTGTCCATCTGGGGTCGAGATTGCTGACCTCTCCTTGGCCCCCTCAGTTGAGGCAATCTGCCAGTACTCAGATGTTAAGTCAAACGTACTGAGGTACTTGACAGCTCCTAACCGGTCAATGAGCTCATCAGCTCGGGAGATGGGGTGTGTGTCAGTCTTGCTGACCACATTGAGTCCCCGGTAGTCCAAACAGAACCTGAGTTCTGGAGTGGCACCAGGTGTAGCAGCCTTTGGGACCAATACCACTGGGCTGGCCCAAGGACTGCTGGAGTGCTCAATAACCCCTAGGGAAGCATTTTGGATACTTCATCCTTAATTCCTGCCCTGACCTTGTCAGTCACCCTGTAACCTTTTTTTTTAATAGGTGTACTGTCCCCAGTGTCCACATCATGTGTGCACAAGTGTTTGACTCCTGGGATCAGGGAAAACAGTGAGGCAAACTGTCCCAACACATGGCAACAGTCACCCTGCAGCTCCTCAGTCAGGGAGGGGGAGAGGATCACTCCCTCCACTGACCCATATTTTTCTCCTGCAGACAGGAGGGCAGGACAAGGCTCAGTCTCCTCCTCCACACCATCATCTGTAGCAAGGAGCATGGACAGTTCAGTCAGCTCAAAGACAGGTTTGATGCAGTTGACATGCAGGACCCTTAAAGGGTTCCTTGGAGACTACAAGTCCACCAGGTAGGTGACTTCGCTCTTGCGCTCCACTACCTCAAATGGCCCAGTTCACTTACCCTGGAGCACCCTAGGCTCCACTGGCACCAGCACCCATACTTTCTGACCAGGTTGAAACTCAACCAGAGTGGCTTTGTGGTCATCCCACCGTTTCATATCCTCTTGGCTTGCTTCTAGGTTCTCCTGAGCAAGACTCCTGAAGTGGGCAGTCTGGTTTCTCAAAACCAGAATGTAGCTAAATACATCCTGGTGGGGGTTACTAGGAGCTTTCTCCAAAGCCTCCTTCACCAGACTCAAAGGTCCCCTCACAGGGTATCCATAGATGAGCTCAAAGAGACTAAACCCAAGTCCCTTTTGAGGCACCTCCCTGTAAGTGAACAGAAGACATGGCAAGAGGATGTCCCACTTTTGCCTCAAGGGCTCTGACAGGCCCTGAATCATGCCTTTCAAGCTGTAGTTGAATCTCTCAACCAGACCATTACTTTTGGGGTGGTAAGGTGTGGTGAACTTGTAAGTCACCCTACACACTTTCTACAGAGAATTCATATATGTGTATATGAAGTTGGCACCCCTATCAGATACCACTTCCTTGGAGAACCCCATGCAGGTAAAAAAAAAACATCAGTGCATGACCCACCACAGGGGAGGTGACGGACCTCAGAGGAATGTCTCCTGGGTACCGGGTGGCATGGTCCACCAAGACCAGGATGAACCTGTTGCCCAAGGCTCTCTTGGGGTCCAGAGGCCCCACAATGTCAATACCTACCCTCTCAAAAGGACTACTAACCACAAGTAAAGGTTGGAGGGGAGCCTTACATTTCTCCCCACTCTTGCCACTTGCCTGGTAAGTTGGGCAAGACCTACAGTGTGCAGCAGAATGCTTGCTCATCTGGGGCCAAAAGAAGTGGGAGACAAGCCTCTTATAGGTCCTGTCCTGCCCCAGATGTCCTGTCAATGGCACATCATGCCCCAACCCCAGTAGGAAGGCCCTGAAACACTGGGGTACCACCAGGCATAAGAGCTGACCCAGGCTCAGGAACCTTAGACTCACTCTACAGCAGGCCATCCTCCCAATAGATCAGGTGAGTACTGGGCTCCTCACTAGCCACTTGGCTGCAGCCTGCTCCCGCAGGCCCCCTAGAGTAGGGCAATTTTTCTGTGACTCACAGAATGCCTCCCTGGTGGGTCCCCCTTCCTGCTGCCACTGGGACAGCTCAGGGACCTCACCCAGTTCAGCCACTTGTTCCCCTGTAGGCTCCAGGGAGTCACCCTCAGGCTCCGCCTGCTCCCAGACCATGGGAACTTCTGGGGCAGGTTTCCCAGGCCCCTGCCCTTCCACTTCTTGGCGGTCCCCTGGGCCACTGTTTCAGTCTCCAGGGGCTCTTGACCACCATGACGGGCTTCCATTGACCGGGTGGATAAGCATACCCACCCAGGCAGACCCGACATCTCCAAGTGAGACCTGTGTTCCACCTTTTTCCAAGGGGAATCCTCCGGGCCATTGCCTAGCAAACAATCAGCAGGCATGGTTGGACTCACATCTACCTTCAAGGAACCTGAGCCCCCCCCATTCAAAGTGAACCTGTGCCACTCTGCACAGTCGCTCTGAGTTGTCCACTGCAACTACTTGGTGAAGTACCCAGGGATCTATCTGCTCTTCAGACACCAGTTGACTCCTCACTGTAGTCACACTGGCCCCTGCGTCTCTCAGAGCCTCCACCCTCTGTCCATTGATGGTAACCCACTGCCTGTATTTCTTAGTGTTCTCAGGCACAAGGGTTCTCTGGACCATCTCACTATCCCCTAGTGAGACAAGGGTCATCTCAGCTGGCTCCCACCCGCCTGGAACCAACTCCTCCCAAGCGCTACACTGGCCAAACCCTGGAACGGCGCACCAGTGGGTGCCGGTGTACTTTTGGGGCATTTGGGGTCCCCCTCACATGACCCACCTGGTCACATGCATAGCACTTATGTGGGGGACCACCTGCCACTGGCTTCCCTTTGGAGAACCATGGCTTCTTCTCATTGGGGGTTGGAAATCCTTACCCTGGGAATCAGTTTGGGGCCCTTTAAAGAACTCCCCCTGTTTACCCTTAACCCCCCTTTCTTCTGAGAGGGGTCCCTGCCCACCCTTGGTGTGGTCTCCCCCATACTTCTCTTGGACACTGGTGCTCTCCCAGCAGTCTGCTTCCTGCACATGTTTCCTGGGATCAGTCAGCTTGCTGTCAATCAGGTGCTGGTGCAGCTCTGGAAAACATAAACTGTATAAGTGCTTACAAGCAATCAGATTGTAAAGCCCCTCATATGTAATTACATTACTGCCCTTCACCCAACCATCCAGTGACCTGCAATAAGAATCAACACATTCCAACCATGTTTGGGATTCCTTCTTCTTAGAGGACCTAAACTTGTCTTTATACTGCTCAGGGTTGGGACCATATCTTGTGAGTAGGGCATCTTCCATGATAGTGTAGGTGAGACTCTGAGCATCCCCTAAGGCTGTCAGTGTATTCCTCCCCTCTACCTCAAAGTGCTTCCACAGGGCCGCCCCCCAATGAGCTTCAGGGACCAGATTCATGTGGAGAGCAGACTCATGCCCCTTGTACCACAAGCGTACGTCATACTCCCTCTTGTAATCTTCTCTAGGTCTTTTGGGATGTGTACCATTCTTTCAGGCTGCAATGTACTGTTGCTGCCACCATCTCTACTGGACTGGCTCCTATGATGTAACTCTTTTAAGCTAAGCTAATGAGCCAGCAGTATCTTCCTTTCCTCAATGGCCATCCTCCTGTCCTCCCTTTCCCTCTCCATCTTGAGCCTTTCCAGCTCCAATTGGTACTCTCTCTCTGCCTGTCTGTCCTTTAACTGTTCAGGAGTCGGACCCCTGGAAGACACACTGCTACCTGCCTTAGAGACTCTCTCCCTAGGCAGACCAGGCCCACCCACTACATCATTGTGAGAGACTTGAACTTCCTCCTCCCCTTCTTGCTCTACCTCTGTGTGCCCCTCAGCTGGTTTGGCTGTCACCCAGGCCCTCAGCACCTTTTGCAGCTCCTCCTTCTTGGATGAGCTCTTAATGGGACAGGCAAATTCTTTAGAGAAATGCTTCAACTGAGCTACTGTTTAGCTCTCCACTTTCTTCATGTCAAAGGCAACTCCAGCTGATGCATCTCCAGATTGAGACATGATGAAGATTTTAAAACAAGTGCAAAGTTCCAAAGGCAGAAAAACAAGTTCCCAAAGAAGTTTCAAAAAAGTCAGTCAAGGGATCAGCGAGAAATAGAACAAAAAGAGAAGTCCCAAAGAGAGAAGCAAAATTCACAAGACAAGAAGTATGTGGTCACATAGTGGCCTGAACTCAAAACAGTAGTGTACACTTAATTACTGGATGTCAAGTACAAATATAAGTTCGCTGATCAACAATGTTAGAAATGTGGTCTTTGGTTGGCAATCAGGTTACCCCCTGTCCAAGCAAGAACCCTCACTCTAGTCAGGGTAATAGAGACCCACTCTGAGCTAACCCCTGCTTACCCCCTTGGTAGCTTGGCACGAGCAGTAGGCTTAACTTCAGAGTTCTAGGTGTAAAGTATTTGTACCAACAGACACAGTAACTTAATGAAAACACTACAAAATGACACAGCACAGGTTTAGAAAAATAGGAAATATTTATCTAAACAAAACAAGACCAAAATGTCAAAAACCCACAATCCGTAAGTCAAGCTATCAATTAGAAAGCAAAAAGAGTCTTCATGTAATTTTAAACACACACTAACACTGTTAGCGTGAAAATGTACCTTGGGTGCGTAAAAAATAACCCAGCACGGGCGAGTGTGCATCACAAAGTGCTTGCGATGCGTCGATTTCACTCACATGCAAGTCTTGCATTGTTTTTAGACACCAAGTGGTGTTTGCGTCCAAAATCCAGCCGCACGATGATCTGAAAACCACAAAGTGCGGGTTATGATCTCACCAGCCTCCATCAGTGATGCTGCGCATTGTTTCTCCAGCTCTGTGCATCGATTCTTCAGTTGCATTGCAGGGGAGCATCGATTGTCTGCCGCAAAGCACCGGCGCATTGATTTCCCAGCCACAGATCGGAGTTGCGTCGATCTTTTCCCCACATGGTGCTCTGTGCGTGGATTTCTTGCTCTTAGGCTGCCAGCTTCTCCTTTCAGGTTCCCAGGACCTGCATGGGCACCACTTGGCAGAGTAGGAGTCTATTCCAGAGACTCCAGGTGCTGGCAGAGAGAAGTCTTTGCTGTCCCTGAGACTTCAAATAACAAGAGTCAAGCTCTAAATCAAACCCTTGGAGATCTCCACAAGATGGAAGGCACACAAAGTTCAGTCTTTGCACTCTTACTCTGGCAGAAGCAGCAGCTGCAGGATAGGTCCATAAAGCATAGTCACAGGCAGGACAGCTCTTCATCTCGTCTCTAGGCAGAGGTTCTCCTGGTTTCCAGAATTGTTCTAAAGTCTGTGGTTTTGGGTGCCGTTCTTATACCCAATTTCTCCTTTGAAGTAGGCCTACTTCAAAGCAAAGTTTCTCTTGAATGTGAAATCCTACCTTGCACAGGCCCCAGACACTCTCTCGGGGTGGAAGACTGCATTGTGTGAGGGCAGGCATAGCCCTCTCAGGTGTGAGTGACCTCTCCTCCCATCCCTCGTAGCACAGATGGCTTATCAGGATATGCAGACTACACCCCAGCTCCCTTTGTGTCACTGTCTAGTATGAGGTGCAACCAGCCTTACTGTCAAACTGACCCAGACAGGTAATCCACAAACAGGCAGAGTCACAGAAATGGTGTAAGCAAGAAAATGCTCACTTTCTAAAAGTGCCATTTTCAAACACAAAATCTTAAAATCAACTTCACTAAAAAATGTATTTTTAAATTGTGAGCTCAGAAACTCCAAACTCCACATGTCCATCCACTCCCAAAGGGAATCTACACTTTAATCTGATTTAAAGGTAGCCCCATGTTAACCTATAAGAGGGACAGGGCTTGCAACAGAGAAAAACAAATTTAGCAATATTTCACTGTCAGGACTTATAAAACACATTACTATATGTCCTACCTTAACCATACACTGCACCCTGCCCTTGGGGCTACCTAGGGCCTTTCTTAGGGGTGTCTGACATGTAAGAAAAGGGAAGGTTTAGGCCTTGCCAAGTTGAATTTGCAGTTAAAACTGCACACACAGACACCGCAATGGCAGGTCTGAGACATGAGAACAGAGCTACTTATGAGGGTGGCACAACCAGTGCTACAGGCCCACTAGTAGCATTTGGTTTACAGGCCCTAGGCACCTCTAGTGAACTTTACTAGGGACCTACTAGTAAATCAAATATGCCAATCATGGATAAGCCAATTACATACACATTTTGTAAAGGAGTACTTGCACTTTAGCACTGGTTAGCAGTGGTAAAGTGCCCAGAGTAACAAAAACAGCAAAATCAGAGTCCAGAACACATCAACAACCTGGGAAACAGAGGCATAAAGTTAAGGGAGACCTTGCCAAGGATGAAAAGTCTAGCACAAACCATATACTAAGAAAGTGGAATGCAAATCACAAATTCCCCCCTAGACAAGTGTAGTGTGTGCAGAATCACTGGGAGAGTGAGAATACAGTAAAGGTAAGTAAATTACCCCACCCCAGAGCCAAGAAAAGCAGGAGTAAAGTATTGCAACTTACCTAGGACACACAACACCTCGTGATTGGAATTATTGCAAGAACCAACCAAGTCTGCAAACAACAAACAGTGGATTCCTGGACCTAAAGACCTGCAAAACAAGGAGACCAAGGGGGTTATTCTAACTTTGGAGGAGTGTTAATCCGTCCCAAAAGTGACGGTAAAGTGACGGATATACCACCAGCCGTATTACGAGTTCCATAGGATATAATGGACTCGTAATACGGCTGGTGGTAAATCCGTCACTTTTCCGTCACTTTTGGGACGGATTAACACCTCCTCCAAAGTTAGAATAACCCCCCAAGTCCAGAAGCCAAAAGAAGTTCCAGGAAGGACAGGAGCCCCTGCCAACCCAAAAGAGGGTGCAAAAGAAGAGTCCCTGGTTGGACGAAGACTGCAGAAATGCACCCTAGGAAGATATCAGCGGGTTCCTGCATGATACAAAGGATGTCCCACGTCGTGAAGTTGGATGAAGGTGAGTTTTGGTGCTGGAGTCCTCCAACAAGCCTTGGTTCCGGCAAAGTCGCATTTTGCATCAACTAGGTGCTATCTGGACTCAGGGGAGACCTGGGGGCCTTAACTCCTTGTGAGGAGGAAGCGGGGCTCTCAACACTTCATAGAGCCCTCAGAGCACCAGATAGCACCCATGGGAGTCTCAGGATAGGGGGACAGAGGAGGTGCAAAATGCGGTTGGTGCAGCACTACAAAGGAAGGTCCCACACCGTCGGAGAAAAACTCAGCGAGTTGAGCATCGCAGGATAGAGTGCTGGTGACCTGGGCCAGGCTGTGCACGAAGGAATTTTGCAAATAGTGGACAGAGGCCTCAGGAGGTGATGAAGACCCAGTGCACACGGGTACTGTCGTTCTCGGGGAAGGCAAGGTCTTACCTCCTCCAAACTGCAACAGCAGGACCTCAGACAGCCTGTGTTGATGGAACCCTCTGTGTTCCAAGGAGCACGCTCATAGCGGTGAGAGGAGTCCAAGAGAACCGGTCATCAACTTAGAAGGTGCCTGCTTGAGCAGCTAAGTGAGTCCGTCAGGCCACAGGAGATTTCTTCAGTCCTTCTGGTGCAGGGTGAAGACAGGGAGTCCTCAGAGCATGCACACTGTGGAAACTGTTGCAGTTGCTGGCTGGAGCTGAAGTTGTAGAAGTAATGTATCCCTTGTGGATACTTTGTTGCTGTTACAGCGGTTCCTGGAGCGGGCTGCGGTTGATCCGAGGTCAGAGGATGAAGTAGTAGTTGCAGAGGATTCCTGCTGGAAATTTGCAAGTAGAATCTGAAGAGAACCCACAGGACAGACCCTAAATAGCCCTGAGAGGGGGATTGGCTACCTCATCAGGTAAAGACTATGACATCACCTGCTGGCACTGGGCACTCAGAGCTCTCCAGAGTGCTCCCACAGCTTGCAAAGCAAGATAGCTGAAGTCCAGGACTCAATGGAGGAGCTCTGGGCACCACCCCTAGGGTGGTGATGGACAGGGGAGTGGTCACTGGAAGGGTGCCCTCACACGTAGTAACTTTGCACCTAACCTTCAGCAAGTAAAGGTTAGACATATAGGTGACTTATAAGTTACTTAAGTGCAGTGACAATGTATGTGAAATAACGTGTGCGTTATTTCACGCAGGCTGCAGTGGCAGTCCTGTGAAAGGGTTTGACTGAGCTCCTTATGGGTGGCAAAAGAAATGCTGCAGCCCATAAGGATCTCCTGGAACCCCAATGCCCTAGGTACCTAGGTACCATACACTAGGGACTTATAAGGGGGGTCCAGTGCGCCAATTGAAATTGGTAAATGATGTCACTAGCCTATCGTGACAAATTTAAAAGCAGAGAGAGCATAAGCACTGAGGTTCTGATTAGCATAGCCTCAGTGACACAGTCACTGCACTATGCACTATGCAGACACAAACATTATGCCATAAACTATGAGCACTGGGGTCCTGACCAGCAGGATCCCAGTGAGACAGGCAAAAACATACTGACATACAGGTAAAAATGGGGGTAACATGCCAAGAAAGATGGTACTTTCCTACAAGCATGCACACAAGTCAACACCCAAGAGTGGCACAGGCAAACACAGGCACCACACTTCATCCCATAGGCACTCATGCAAACACCAGACAGTTCCAGACACAACCACATCCACTGCCTCCACTGTCTCCTCCTCCACCTCCCTCCCAGTCACGTCCACACCTCACTAGCAGACCCCTCCACAACATCCATGCACGCTTCCCCTGTGTCCTCTCCTACCCTGTCTGTCCCCCCAAAGGACACAAATGCAAGAACTCACATACCCAACAGCCATCCACCTCACATCAGCATACTGCCCATTCACCTGCTCCGAAACCCAGCAGACATACACCTCCTACAACCACTCCCTCAACCTCTACTCCCATCCCTCCTCCCTCCTCTCGCCCCACCGTTCCCTAAGAAGCTTTTCCTTTCCCAACTTGCCTTCTTCCCTACCCTTCCCCTCGTCCTGTAAGAGCATGGTCCCAATGAGCCAGACCAGAACCTCAGCCAAACAGTCCACACGGACAGTGGTGGCACCACCCAGTCATGGTGGCAAGTCAGTGAAGGATCCCACTCCACCAGCCAAGAAGGGGAAGTATCCCACACCTCATGCCATGAAGGGGAAGGAGCCTGCACCTCTTGCTTTGAAGGGGGAGAAGCCCTTGACTCCTACCCAGAAGGCTAAGGAGCAAGTACAACCTTCAATGAAGGGGAAGAAGCCC
The DNA here is from genome assembly GCF_031143425.1 of Pleurodeles waltl. Lineage (NCBI taxonomy): Eukaryota > Metazoa > Chordata > Amphibia > Caudata > Salamandridae > Pleurodeles > Pleurodeles waltl. The sequence goes on along the minus strand of NC_090437.1, from coordinate 804,142,124 downwards.
TCAACCTCTGCCAGGAAGGGTAGGCATTCCACGCCTCAAGCCATGAAGGGGAAGAAACCCTCAACTCCAGCAGAGGCTGTCAGGGTGACACCTCCACCACCACCAGTGGTCATGGGGCCCCCACCGCCAGCTGACGAAGTGCATCCCTCACCACCAGCAAAGGCTCCCAGGAGGCACCTCCATCTGCCACCACAGTTCAGCCCTTACCACCAGCAGAGGCTGCCCTGTAGGAACCTCCATCTGCGACCACAGTACAGCCCTCGCCACCAGCAGAGGGTGCCCAGGAGGAACTCCATCTGCCACCACAGTTCAGCCCTCGCCACCAGCAGAGGCTGCCCAGGAGGCACCTCCATTTACCACAACAGTACAGCCCTTCGCCACCAGCGGAAGCCATATGGGCCACCTTCCAGGGGTTGCTGTACAAGGGCCCCCCTCCAGAAGCAGTGGGAAAGTCACTCACTAGAGAAACTGTGGCCTTGCACAACCCAGGACAGAGAAATAAGCATGGAGCCCCGTCTAGAAGCAGTGGTATAGTCACCCACTAGAGAGACTGTGGCCTTGCACTCCCCAGGACGGAAAAATGGGCATGGAGCCTCCTCCAGAACCAGTGGGAAAGTCACCCACTAGAGAGACTGTGGCCTTGCACTCCCCGGGACAGAGAAATGGGCATGGAACCCCCCTCCAGAACCAGTGGGAAAGTCACCCACTAGAGAGACTGTTGCCTTGCTCTCCCCAGGACAGAGAAATGGGCATGGAGCCCCCTTCAGAACCAGTGGACTTTTTCAAGTATTTGGCTGAGGTGCCTCCCACCGCACCACCCCCACCCCCCCTGAAGTGCCTGCCCACTTGCAAACTGATGCCCCTGCAGAGTTCTATCCGGATGAAGTCAGGATTCGAGTTGGGCCCTGGACTGTGCCCTGTGGCCATGTGGGCCCTTAGTGCATTGTGCTGGGCAATGGCCCTTTGTGTACATTTGTACATATCTGTTTCAAGTACAATTGGATTATTTATTAGCTGTTGATATCAATACATTCACCTTAGTGCATTCTTGTTGTCTTTGAACTATTCTGCTGTGTATCATGTGCCATTGTTTTTCGTCTGCAGCTGGTTGTGTGTAGGGTGTGTGTGTCGGGTGTGTGTCGTGTGTGTCACTCTTGTTTTCCTCTCTCCCTCCGTTGTGTGCTAGGCCACTGTACTCACCGTCATCGTCTTCGTCGGTGTTGGTGTTCCAGGTGGAACATTATGTAGAAGAGCATCGGAAGGACTTGCAGTTTGAGTTCCATGGCAGCATTGTTCTTCCCTGTGTCTCTGATGGTGAGTCCTTTATCTTCTGTGATGCGTTTCTGCCAGGCTTTTGATGACCTTGGTGCCGCCCCGGAAAACGTGGTGGATCGATGTGTCTTAATATGGTGGGCGGTACTTTGTCTTCCACCTGGCTGTTGACGGCTACCACCGTGGTGTGTGTTGTTTCTGCCCTGGCTGTTGGTGTGGTACATTGGCTGTCTATGGGAGTTATCACCGCCATGATCATAATTTGGCAGTAATTACCACCAGCCTGTTGGCGGTATTACCATCACTTTATCACTCACTGCCAGGGTCATAATGAGGGCTTACGTTTTTGCGCTACTTCTGGTCCTGATTTTGTCAGCCTTCATATTGAGACCTACAAATTCATCAGGAAATTAAAATTATGCAAGTATCTTGCCATGAAACCCAAAGACAAGACAGTGACAATAGGGAATCCATGATATTTAGGTCAAATTTCACTATCATTTAGATGCAGAGAACACAGAGGGGGTCATTCTGACCCCGGCGGGCGGCGGTTGCCGCCCGCCTGTAGGGATCCGCCATTTGGCCGCCCCGCGGTCAAAAGACCGCTGGGGCCATTCCAACTTTACCGCTGGGCCGGCGGGAAAGGGGCCTGAAACACTGAAGCTGGCTCCGAATGGAGCCGGCGGTGTTGCAGGTGTGCGACGGGTGCAGTTGCACCCGTCGCGCTTTTCACTGTCTGCTAGGCAGACAGTGAAAAGCATACTGGGGCCCCCAGAGGCCCCAGGACACCCGTTCCCGCCATCCTGTTCCTGGCGGTAAAAACCACCAGAAACAGGCTGGCGGTAAGGGGGTCAGAATCCCCATGGCGGATTCGCCCAGCCGGGGGAAATCTGGCGGAAAACCGCCGGACCCGGTTTTCTGACCGCGGCTTTACCGCCACGGTCAGAATGGGCAAGGAAGCACCGCCAGCCTGTTGGCGGTGCTTCCGTCACCCCCGGCCCTGGCGGTCTATGACCACCAGGGTCGGAATGAGGGCCAGAATCTTTAGCACAGAAACTTGATCAGGATGAGACAAGCTAGAACAAATTGGGTTCTTAATGGACTCCTACAGTGAAAGTGGCTTGAGGCCATTCAGAAAGTTAAATCCCCAATTACCGAGTGGTAATTTGATTGATATATTTCATTAATTAGTTGTCGAAAATATAAACAAATTAAGAAGAACATCGAGGCATAAAGAGATAAATAACTTCACATCCAAGGACTGGCAGGAGTTACATCAATTTAGGCAAAACAGTTCCATCATTATCAAGCCCTCAGGTAAGGGTGGTAACATCATTATTGTGAATAAAGATCAACACATCAGGGAAGTCAACAAACAATTGAATAATAGAGACTACTATGAGACCTTAAAGATTAATCCAATTAGTGAACATCAATCTGAATACCATGGCTTGCTTAAGGAATGGTTGGATCTTGGGTTACTAAAATGTGATGAACATACATATTTGAAGGTGGTTCATTCAAGAAATCATGTCATATACTTTTTAGTAAAATACATAAGGACAGACAAAATCCCCCTGCCAGACCCATTGTGAGCATGGTTGGCTCACTTCTTAAGAACAAGACAAAAACTTTTTACATGTAAAATCAATAATATTCTCTGGTGGAATACTTAGATCATGATAATCATGGAGGACAGCTCACTCTACATTTCTATAAAACACAAGTATGGTTTGGAGGATTGACACTATTTTTGAGAGCCCACCCATTGAACTATGTACAACACACCAATTTGCTATGACTCTATTGAGATTCTACCTCACCCATAATATCTTCTAATTTGATAACAATATCTACCTACAGAAAAAAGGCACTGCCATGGGGACCTCTTTTGCTCTGACATATGCCAACCTCTACACGGGGTGGTGGGAAAAGGAGGTGGCCTGGTCTGCCACTTATGTTCATTACATGAATAAGGTTGTGCTTTGGGTGTGCTTCATTGACAACCTTTTTGTAATATGGTATAGAGAAGAAAACCACTTACAGGAATATATATGCGCAAATTAAATTGCAACATGTATAACATCAAATTAAATGCCAAATGGCGCAAGATCAGTATTGATTTGTTGGATGTTTGTCTAGATGCCCATATTGAAACTGTCAATACAAGCATATTTTGCAAGTAAACTGCCTGTAATTCCAATCTATGCAGTAACAATGGGCATCCCAAAGCTCTACAATGGAGGATTCCTTATAGCCAGTTAGTAAGAGCTCACAGAATTTGCTCCACAGACATATTGTTCCAAACGGAAGCTAAGGTGATGATGAAGAGATTTCAGGAAAGAGGATATCCCCATAAACTTTTAAGTGCGGCATTTCAGAGGGTGAGGTCCAGAAACAGATAGGAAGTGTTATTTGGTAACAAATAGAGCAAAGCACATGACTCTGCTGAACAAGAGATACTAAGTCAGATCAGTCCCAGATTTGTTTTTTCTGTAATACAACAATGAACATCATCTCATAAGATTGATTTTTGTACAAAATTGCTATGTTCTGCAGCACGATGAACATGTAAGAGCCATAATAGGCCACCACCCCCAAATCACCCATAGAAAAGCCAAGTCATTAAGCGACATGTTAACCAGAAGCATGTTTGTTGACAACAAAGAATTGGATTTGTTAACTAAGAAATGTTTGGGCTTCAGGAAATGTGATTGCTGCAAGGCATGCAACTATGACAAAAACAAGATAGACTTATGAGTCATCTAAGGGTAGAATCACATGTGACACTGAGTTTGTAATTTATGTTCTCAAATGTGGTTGTCTGATGCAATATGTTGGAAGTACAATCAATAAAGGGTAAACCTGCATCTTAGAACACCTCAAGGTCATAAAGAATCAGGACAGAAATAACACTATGGCCCACACTCACATACCAATACAGCCACTCAGAAACACATAGAGATACTCACATACTCATTCTCACATCTATAATTTCACTTACCCACACACACTCCTACACCTACACCGCCACTCACAGACCCACTCATAGATCTACACAAACACTCAAACATCCACCCACACACCAAAACAACTATTGACACTACGATTGACAGTCTGACACAACCACTCACAGACCCAACCACTCACTCATACACCCACATAGATACTCACACTCTCTCAAACACCCATACAGCTGCACATATACCCACTATAGTAAATGTGTTGTTATTTTAAATACATGCTTTTCGTTGGGAACGGATCCATCATGGAGCCAAAATGTGTTGCTGTTTTGTATTGAAACCGTTCTTTTGTTTTGGAAATCAGCGATGGATCCGCAGATCCGAGTGATATATTACAAAAAAGATTTGAAAACAAAATGAACCAGTGTTTGGGAAAAGGGCTGTATCTAAAAAGATCCTTTGTGTTTATGATGTGTAGATGGTTGTTACACATGGAAGAGGACCCAGTCTTTCAAGTTGTTGAGGAACACTGTATGGCCTCTGTTTGTGAAATGGTCTCCATCTTTTTGATATATTACATTCATATCGAGCGAGTTGTTGTGTTATATAAAACCCATGTTGTGGTCTCTGAGGAATGCATAAACAGTTTTGCAGTATGTGGAAAAAGTATAATTAATTTATCAAAAGTGTCCTTCATTAGGATTTGCATTCCTACCCTAGTAAATGTGTCTAAGTCATTCCTACCTCAGTGCACAATCATAAGGTCTGGATGTTTGCAATCTGCAATGTTTTTTACCAATTCATGCCACGTTAACCCTCTCTGGCCAACCTAAATAATGTCTTTATTATGTAAATCCAGGTCCTTGTAAATGTCTCTCTTTCTAGCACTCTCTTGGGCCAAAAACACAAAACTATAACCCACAATCCACATTCTGACCGCTTTGGAGGCACACTGGAGTAACACACAGGATAAGGCTGCAGCTGAAAGAGGCATTTTTGAAGATGAAAGGCGGTTAGAATAGAGGACAATGTGTGCAATATTAGAGAATATATTTGATTGGATGGTAGAGATGTGCAGGGAAGTCAATTTAGGTACTGACTTTAAGAAAGAAAGTAAGTAACTGTAATTGGCTTATTAAAAATAAAAAAAATCTTAAGGTGTTTGGGATATGCTTAGAACTGTAAATAGTCAGCCACACCTGCTACAGTTTAATTTGAAGCCAAAATACTGGTCATGAAAATGCGAATTTTAATTGTGTGGGTCTGCAGATCCACCACCAATTTACTCGTTCTGCGCTGGGTGCCACAATGGATATGCAGAGCCACCCAAAAACACTACCAAATTGGTTTTCTTTACGGAAGGCTTAGACATTGTTAAACATACTGTCCATTCAGAAGTTGCATAACAAACTAAGAGGTGAAAGGAAGGTTGTGATTTGCTAGACATATCAGTGAAAGCATAGTGGGAAGGATAGCCACTATTGGTACATTTGTACAGAAAGGGGAAGACCATTGCTATAACTCTTGCTTGAGATTTGCACTAAAAAGAGATACTAACTAATATAATGAGAAGAATTGTGGAGAACAGCAAACATATTTTTCCTGTCTGTGAATTAGAATGTACTGTACTAAACTATATGTAAAAAAGTATAATTGCATATAAGCTGAGAGTGTACATTACAATTAAAAGGAAAATGGAAGAGAGGTTAGATAATAACATCAAATAGAAATATGCTTACCAGGAAAGGAGAAAGAAAAATTGGTATGCTGAAAGTACAGCTATTTTATAAAGTGTATATGAATAAATGTGTTTGCAATTAGAAATGAGTGTTTAGTTATAATATACTGTTTAATAGTATGTAATTTGCACTCACTAAATCTGTGAGGCAGCCTCTCACATACCCAGTTAGACTCCCAGAAAAGAGCTTATGTACCCACTGAGAGAGCGTAGCTTAAACATATATTTTATAGATGTGAAATGCTTACATTTGACAATGCAAATTAATAAATTAAGATGTATTAATAAACGTGAAGATTTATTCGCTTGTGAATACTAATGTTGAATAACAGAAAATAATCTTTAATTATATGTATTACCACGATTAAAACTGTTTTCATTAGAACTCGTATATCTTAAGTTAGCATGAGTCGCGAACTAGCTGTGTAACTCTCATTTAAAAGCGTATTTTTCTGCTTCTCCAGTGTGCGGACTTGCAAACGACCATGACCCAGCTATTGTTCTTTTCTGCATTTGTTAGACACATCAAGGAATTTTCTTACCCGCATGTTAGTAGCTTCTAATATAAAACTGTGAGGTTTGAAACAAACATGGACACTTCCAAGGACACTAAAGCGAGGAGAAGAGAACTCTTGACCCGAGACGTGTGCCAAGATGGTGAAGTAACCCCGGATATGCCACCTACGAAAAACATCAATTATGAAGACCAATTCGGAGTTAGAGAAATATCGTGAAATGACAAATGCATTACTTAATGTATAATTTGATTGGTTACCAATAATGGTGTGTAGTGACTAACCAATAGAATTTTGGGGGAATGTATCACGGAAAAGGGGATAAAAACTCATGACACGAGAGACGAGACACATTAGGCAGGGGATGATATTGATTGCATCCAGAAACTCTGTCACTCTATTTGATGACTTGAGACTTAGAAAACAACCTTGTCCATAGATTGCCCCGTAAACTTTCCCCTTAAGGGAAAGTGTTCCTTGCTCCCAACTTAGATAGACTGACGGTGGCTCTACTGATGTCCTGAAGACGAAGACTGATCCTGAATGCTGACCTATCTCGAGGAGGGTAATTATTTGCTAACGGAATCTTTTGCCTTTCTTTCTAGGTACCAACTGCTGTATGTTTAATTAGATAATAGTTAGATGTTTTCCAAATTGATATTCTAAATTGTTTTGCATGAAGCCCAACATGCTAATGCTAAATTGAGGTTAGATGAGGTGTTCATTTGACTGACGGAACTGACGTGACTGACATATAGCTATGCTGAACTGATATTTTATAAATTATTATGCACCATGATCTATTCTTTACTAACGTATCTATCTTATGATCCTGATCATCGCATTGTTGAAAGATTATTGTAGTTGCCATTTTTGTGATTATGCTCTTATGCTTTATGGATTTAAAATGAATACGTTTATTGTTAGATTGTAAACAATAGGGAATAAATTCACAAAATCTTCCTTCAAGGTGTGGTTATTTTGAGTCTGAGAACTAATGAATGCGCCGAAGGTTCATTAATGGTCTTTGTGAAATAAATTCTGATGCTAACTCTCATAATACTATTGATTAATGATTGGTAATCTCGTTTTACGGAGACTCACCACTGGGTCAAAAGGTTCATCGACCTAAAACGAGTCCCGATGTGTATAAATTAACATAGACGGACACGTTAACAGTTCTGGTAGCAGAGCGACGGTTTGGCCCTTGGGGGCCCTAGGACGGAGTTTTTATTGTTAATTTTGTTTTCTGTGATAATGAAATTTGGCACAACAATGAGTGGCTAGGTTCACCATGGGCTTTCCCGGGATCTCGGAGCCTGCCTAGATGAGTTGGGAATGTTCTCAGCGCCATAGTATGTGTGGTTAGGGTCTTTTGCGCTTGCTGAAAGCTTATGCATCTTGCAGAAGATTGTGAAGACTTGTGTGTATTTAGGCCAAATTAAGTGTTGTTTAGCAGGAGTGGGCGTACTCCACGGTATGAGAGTAGGGAAGTCGGCGTACTTCATGTCTATGCAGCGCTTATTATTCAAAATTATCCACGTGGTTGGTTAGTATATACGGACCAGTTGAGGTCTAAGACTACGGAGTAGGGTGAGAAACATAGTTTATGTTGTAATCTGTGCGGTTTAATAGGTCAATCGGGCGTGGTTGACAAGTCAGGTTTGAATTATAATGTATGTATGAAACCTTCGATGGAGATTTGACGAGCTCTAAAGTGCACTAGAAGGAGTCATTGACAAGTCGAGAGTAGAATTTGCAGGTCGAATTCTGCTTGCGCATGTGGGAACTGAGAAGGAGAGAGTAGCGGCCGAGGCTTCAGGTGAAATCTCTGTAAAGTTCTGAAGCAAATGTGTTACCGTTCCTGTAGAAAACCGGCAGATTTGTATTGTCATTTAAGTGTCTGCAATAAATCGCATTAGTTTGTATGAATTGTATGAGTTAGTAAAGGTGTGGACAAGCCGCAAGACTTTGTCAGCTGCAGAGTGAGTAAGTGTGACGTCAGTGGTGCCGCGCTGAGATAGGTCAGATGTTAAGAGGAGTCGCGCACGGATTGGCTGCCGTCCGTGAGAGGCAATAGGCTGAGACAAGGATAGGTGAAGAGTGTCCTGGGAACTAAGCCGTTTTTCTGAATAAAAGAATTGTAAAATGAATTTTGTTAAGGCATTCAAAAGCGCTTTGAGGGGAGATGTGTACATTGTCGCAACCGATGGGGAACCTACACCACCCGAGGGTACTCCAGCCTATACGGTTATGGAGGAAAAGGGTGTTGCACCTTGTTTATGGATAAAGCAATGGCGCAAGTTGATGGAGAAAGAAGGGTGTCTAGCGTTTCCGGAACATGGGACATTCAATCAAAAGGTATTAGAAAATTTAAGGTGGATGTTAAGTACGCAGAAACCACCTCCGAGACCAGCACAATATGAGGCTTTGGCGATTTGGGACCTGATGGCTCTTAAACATAGGCAAGAAAGGTTTCACAGGAGATTAACTAGGGCAGAAAAATCCTATGCAGAAGCTAGATGGGACAATGAGAATAAAATGTGGAGACGGGGAATAGTAGATGGGTTAAAGCTGTTTCCAGCGATAACACAGGGAGAAGAAACACAGGGAAAGAAAGCTTCTGGTAAAATTAATAAAGATTCAGACAAAGTTAAAGAACAAAAAAGGTCCTGGGAAGAAGAAGATGATTCAGAGGATGAGGAGTTTATGGATAGATTGTTACATGATCGGCCACCACCTTATGCGGTGAGCGATGATGTTCCGAGTACTAGCTTGTATCCTGGGACCCAGACGCAGGAGAAGGGAGTTACTGATACGGTACAGACTAGCGATACAGCCTTGATACAGAATGGTGACAGTGTACCTACTGCACCAGACGTACCGGCACAGTTGCAGCCTCCACCGCAGATAAAAAGAATCTATCCCGATGTTCCAGTGCTTGAGACTACTACAAACTTGGTGGTGCCGCCAGACCCGATATACACAAAGCCAAGACTGATTCAAATTGAGTCAACTCCAAAGCTAGTGTCACAACCGCCACAGCTGATACCAGGATATAACCCTGTAGCAGGACCTCCGTTAGTGCCTGTACCAGGTACATTAGAACAGACCTATGGTGTTGGAGCTCCAAGAAGTCTGGGAGCAGGTCAGACACCTGCCGCTATATCACTACCTATTACTGTCAGTCCTCCAGTACCGCTATATGCCCAAGAGAAAACAAGAACTTGTGAACAGGGAGTTATGACTCACGAAGCGATAAGAGGAGGGTCTATTAGAACTCCACAGATAATGGCCCAGGAAGGACAGGTATGTGAGCAACAGAGACCCTTAATGGACCTCAGTCCAATAGGGGCACCTCTAGAACCAATGCGACAAGCAGGGTTGGGAGTTTTGACTCCCCAAACTATGAGTACGAATGCCTCACATACTCCAATGATACATGCAGGAAACATCTCACTGCAAGGTTTTACAGTACAGCAATTAAACGAGTGGTTAGAGAAAACTTCTGCTTCTCGAAAAACTACAGTAACCGAAATTGATCCTGAAAAGGAAAGACAAGACGGATATCTGAATCCTGTACGCCTAGGGGCAGAAGCTGCTGAGTTAGTGGAAGGAACAATGGGAGTAAATAGGTTGGAATCCTACACTGAGGCAGAATTGAGATACTTATGTCCTAAGATTACCAAAGAAGTAGGGAAGATACACCAGAGATTAGCAGACAAATACTATATTGATATCGGTAACACGAAGCATTTGAAAAGAAGCTACAGATTAGATTTTGACATCAAAGATTTTGATCACATGAGATCTGCAGGCATGAAGACACACCTGAAAGAATTACTACAAAGTGCACAAATTTGGGGTGCGTTAGAAAAATGGGAAGGCCGGTGGGCAAAGAAAAGAGACAAAGGGAAAAAGGATAGCCCAGGGTCTACTGAAACAACAACCACACCCAATTTAGATTCAGTAAAAATCTTGCCCATGAGAGAAACGGCTGGTGGTGTTTTAGTCCATGTGCCTTGGTCCAGGGGAGATATTTTGTCTTTTACAAATGATTACCCCAGATTAAGAGAAAAAACGATCGAGTGGTATCAACAGACAGTCATATTTGTGAAGCTTGCAAAATGTCTTTGGTAAGACTTAAATACCTTGTTTGAGATTATTGTTCCACCGGATTTGTGGCTCGAGTGCAAAAGAGGGGTAGATTGGCCCACAAAGGAACCAGCAATGGATAAGGTGACTGGAGCACCTTCTGAAGAGGTGATGAAATATTATCATAAGGTTATTGAGTTTTTGAAACAAAAGGTGTCGCCGAAAGTGACCGATTGGCAGAAAATCGACCGGACTTCGCAAGAAGTTAAAGAATCAATACATGCCTATTATGAGAGGTTGTTAAAGGCATTTAAACATTACAGTGGTACTGAGACGATCGAACCGAAAGACATGAATCATCTTGTGTTCAGATTTGTTGAAGGGCTGAGACCAGAGGTTGGTCAGATGATTAAGAATCACTTGATTTGTTGGCAAGCTAAACCGATTGATGAGGTGTTACAGTATGCGAAATACTGTAGTGATGAAATTGAGTTGAAGCAGAAAAAGCTGAAAGAGAAGGTGATGGTGATGCAGATAAGAGCTGCACAAGCTGGAATTCAGGGAAATGGTGTTCAGCAAATGATGCACCAGCAACCGCAAATGAATGGTGGGTTTCAGGCACAACCGAGAGGTAGAGGTCGAGGTTTTGTGAATCGTAATTTGGACATGAATAATGGCGTCGTTCAGAATGACGGACAGGTAGTAAAGAGGATGTCACCATGCCATGCGTGCGGGGGCATGGGACATTGGAAGCGGGATTGTCCAAATATGGTGCATGATGGTGCAGTTCAGCAGAGCATTAATGTTAGTACACAACAGAATCCGCGAGGTCCAAGAATGAGACATCAGAACCCGAACTTACAGAATAACTTGATGCAAATGCCAGGGGTACAACCTATGCAACAAATGTTAATGCTGCGTTTTCAAAACGTGCCAGTACAACCGATGCAACAGCAGATTCCTATGGTGCCTAGACAGCAAATGCAGTTACCCTTAGCTCCAATGGGACAGCAACAGGTGATGCTTCCTCAGCAGGTCACAGGTCAGGTGACAAGTCAAAACAACACTGTACAACAATTCCCATTACGAGGTGAAAATGAAATGAATGAGGAATGGTCAGATGACAGTTCAGACAGTGAAGAGTGCAGGCTTGCAGCCTCGTTAGAAGTAGATCAGAGAGGCCCATATGTAGAAGGAAAGGTGATGGGCTATAAGGTTTCATTTTTAGTTGACACTGGAGCTACACGCTCTACAGTCCGCAGCATAGAAGTACAGAGACTGCCTCTATCAGGGCGCACCATACGAGTGGTTGGTGTGGCTAACCAGTACCTGACAAATCCAATTACTGACCCAGTACAGGTTGAAATCGGAAGCTTCCAAGGCTTGCATAGATTTGTCGTATGCGACTGAAGTCCAGTTTCCCTACTGGGAAGGGACTTACTATGTAAGACTAAATGTTCAATTACCTGTTCCAAAGATGGAATAGAAGTTCAGACAAACAGTGATGATGAAGGAGATGAGGGCCAGTTCATAGAAGGGGGTGAGACGAGTGAAGATTACCCTCTAATCACTCTATTCCCAGTGTTCACTCTGATCGACTTACCTGCTGACCTACAGGGGTCTGTGAAAGAGAGAGTGTGGGATTTGACAGGAAAAGAGGTCGGATTAATTAAAGGGGTGAAACCAGTCAAGGAGCAGATAAGACCGAATGCAGTATTTCCACAAGTATCACAATATCACATGACACAAGATGTACTCATTGAAGTGACACAAATAATTGCAGATTTTCTCAGAAAGGGAGTTTTGAAAGAAGTTTTGAGCAGTCCATGCAATTCGCCCATCATGGGATTGAAGAAGCCCTGTGGGAAGGTTCGAATTGTGCGGGATTTGAGAAAAATAAATGAAATTGTGATAAAATGTTGCCCTGTGGTACCTAACCCGGCGGTAATAATGTTCCAAGTTCCTTGTGATGCTGAATGGTTTACTGTGGTAGACCTATCACAGGCATTTTTCTCAATACCGCTACATGAAGATAGCCAATTTTTGTTCAGTTTCAAATTCCTGGATAAGGTGTACAGTTGATGTAGAATCCCTCAAGGTTTTTCTGAGTCACCATCCATTTTCAATCAGATATTGAAGAAAGATCTGGAACCTCTTGTGCTGCCTTTTAACTCAACTCTTGTGCAGTACATTGATGACTTGTTAATTGCATCCAAAACCAGAGACAGTTGTAAATATGACACCATTGCATTACTGAACCATTTGGGAAAGAACGGGCATAAGGTGTCAACTAAGAAACTGCAATATTGTCAGAAGGAAGTCAAATATTTAGGGCATCTAATTGAGAAAGGACCCCGAAGTATATCAAAGGAAAGAATAACAGCTGTCTTGCAGATGAATCCCCCAACAACAAAGAGAGATGTCAGAATGTTTTTGGGAATGGTGGGTTATTGCCGTCAATGGATACCCAACTTCTCAATCATTGCAAAACCTCTAATAAAATTGACAGGGAAAGACGTCAAAGATGAACCATACACAATCACTTTGACAAAAGAAGAGCTTGAGTCGTTCTTAGAGCTGAAAGAGTGCATGTGCAGGGCACCAGCATTAGGAATGCCCGATTATGAGAAACCTTTTCTGTTGTTTTGTCATGAACGTGATGCTTGTTCTTTGTCTGTTTTAACACAGGTCCACGGAGATGCAAATCGCCCTGTAGCATATTTTTAAGCTACTTTGGACCATGTCGCAGCAGCCTTACCGGGTTGTTTGCGAGCAGTTGCAGCAGTTGGTCAAAGCTTTTCACAATGTGAGGGCATAGTCAAGGGATACCCTTTGACAGTACTAGTCCCACATTCTGTTGAAATCTTGCTAACAAGAACGAAAACACAACACATGATGAATGCACGACTTACCAAATATGAGACGATTATTTTGGGGTCACCAAAAGTTGCATTGAAAAGGTGCACAGTACTGAACCCGGCAACTTTAATTCACAATGAGAATACAGAAATCAAAGATGGGGAAGAATTTGAGCATGATTGTCTTGAGGTGACTGATCTCTGTACCAAACCTCGCCCAGACATACAGGACACCCAGCTAAAAGAAAACGACTGCATTATGTTCGTGGATGGGTCCTGTTTAAAAGATTCAACAGGAACATTAAGAGCTGGTTACGCAGTATGTACTATATCTGGCATAGTTGAGGCCTCTTGGCTTGAAAAGGTATTCTCTGCACAGGTGGCAGAATTAATAGCCCTTACAAAGGCCTGCCATGCTGCTGTGAATTAGAAAGTTACAATCTACACTGACAGCAGATACGGATTTGGAATTGTACATGATTTTGGTCAAATCTGGTCGCAGAGGGGTTTTATGACTTCCTCTGGATCACCAGTGAAAAATGGAGAACAAATAAGAGATTTGTTACATGCAATTCAGTTACCTCTTGAAATTGCCGTGGTAAAATGCAGTGCTCACACCAGATCACAGGATTTTGTGTCAATGGGGAATGGTTATGCAGATCAGGTTGCAAGGTTTTGTGCATTGAACTGTATATCATTTAAAGAACAGTGGGAATTGCTACCACAGTCTGAAAACAACACAACTTTGAGTCTAGCATTGCAAGTGGTTGATACTTTAGATGAATTAAAGACACTACAAAATTGTGCTAGCAAAGAAGAAAAACGTTCCTGGCAGAAAATGCAATGTGTACAAAGAGTAGATGATATATGGGTCTCAGATGATGGAAAGTTGGTCTTACCAAATAGTCTTCTATCACAATTTGCCCGATTATATCATGGGCAAGCACATTTAGGAAGAGATGCCATGATCAGATCTTTTAAAGTTGATTGGTTCAATCCAAAATTCAGACATGCCACAGAAATCACTTGTCACAGGTGCATCATCTGTCAACAGACGTCCAAGGCCACTGACTATTTCCTGTATTCGACCACATACTAAATGGTTCAACAAGAGGTGTAGGGAGGCCAAAAATACTTTGGCCATCGCGCTAAAGACCAAGGACAGATCAGGCATCATCATTGCTAGACGTCATTATGCTTCTACTTGCAACAAAAGTAAATTCGAGTACGAAGAGGGGCTATGGAGCAATTTACTTGAGGCAGCTACTGTCCATGATTCAAAACGGTTCTGGCTCCTAGTTTCCTGTGGTGATCAGAACCGCGCATCTCACCTGGAGTCTTATATTTCTCCTGACATCTGGCTCTCCTACTTTAAGGAATTGTATGGACCATTGTTGGCAAGTCATATTTCTGACATAATTTCGGAGGAGCCAACAACTTTTGACGAGTCTATGGCTTTCTTGCCCCCTTTTACACTGAACGAAACTGTGTCGGCCATTGCAGCTCAGAAAGCAGCAAAAGCCCCTGGGATGGACGGGATCCCCTCTGATATGTTTAAAGTGGACCAGAACACCTGGGGCCCATATATTAACAGACTTTCTAATGCCATCTTGACTAGCAGAATTTATCCTGACTCATGGAAAGAGGCGATTATAGTGCCCATCCATAAGAAAGGAGAGAGGAACAACCCGGGTAATTATAGACCCATCAGCCTCCTCGACAACCTTCAAAAAAATTTCTGTTATCAGTTGTTGAGCAGGCTGAACAAGTGGCTAGTTGAAAATCAAATCTTAAATCATCTACAAGCGGGCTTCAGAGAAAAAATTAGCACATTAGATCAGATATTTCGTTTTACTTCTATTAAATGGAAAGTTGTCGATGTTGACTTAGGCCACCTATATGTAGCATTTGTAGATCTAAAATCGGCCTTTGATCTAGTACCCCGCCACAAACTGTGGGAAGTTCTGTCTAAAATAGGAGTCCCGTGCTCTATTTTAAATATTATCAGGGATCTTTACACTGGCAACTATGGTAGAATTAGATGGGGCCCACAAGGTGAATTAACAGAAAAATTCCTTACTGCCCGAGGTGTAAGACAAGGTTGTGTTCTTGCCCCTACCTTATTCCTTCTCTTCATAAACGCATGCATCCCTTATCTTATGGAGTGCTCTAACGACTCGCCTAAAATAGGAGGGCAGAAGATCCCCTGCCTTCTTTTTGCCGATGACACCCTGCTGGTTTCTCAAACAGCCACAGGCCTTTCAACCCTGCTTTCAAGATTCATTGACTATTGCAATGATTATGGGCTCGAAATCAACCGATTAAAAACCAAGTGCATGGTGTTTGGCGATAGGAAAGGCAGAATGAGACGACCTATCTATTTAGAGGGTGCCGCGCTGGAAAGAGTCAGCGATTTTGATTATTTAGGCCTGAAACTAGAAGACTCGCACAAGTGGCAGCGCCACATCCAGAAGGCAACTTTACGATTGCAACAGCGAGCGAGTGGCATTGCAAGATTTGCAGCTAGATCTCCTAGCTTTGCCATGACGCCCGCAGTAGAAATTTATAAACTACAAGCAAGAGGGGGAGCAATCTATGGAGCTGAACTGTGGGGCCACTGTTGCCTGGATGATTTGATAAAAGTGGAGAACTCTTTCATAAGGTCATTGCTAAGAGTTCCTTCCAGTACCCCACTGCTCCCAATACGCATGGACCTAAATCTCCCTTCTATCAGCCAGATCGTTGCACTCAAGCCCCTGTTGTACTGGATTCGCTTATGGTCATCAGATTCTCTTGTCCATTATAGATGTGCGCTAGCTAACTTGATGGCCAACAACACTAGCTCCAAAATCAAGTGGTGTGCATATGTAGAAAGGACCCTCTCGCTTCTTGGTTTGGGGTCCTATTGGAAGGAACCATTATCTATCCCTAAGAACGCAACCCAGACACTAAAGGATGCTTTCTGGCTCCACGTTCAACTTTCCCAATTGTCCGCTGTCTCGTCATCATCCATGACGGGAAACTTTTTATATTTTAAATGCCATTATGAATTTGCACAATATATGGATATAGTATCTTCTCCGTTTGCTCGTTCATTATACATTAGATTCAGGGTGGGCTCTCTTCCTTTGCGTTCCCTCACTTATAAATGGTCTAATTTTAGTTGTTCTTCTAAGATGTGTCCGATGGGCTGTGCCAGAGAAGAATCAGTAACTCATATTCTCTTCCAATGCCCCGCATACTCCAAACAAAGAGCCCGTTGGATTATTCCTCTGTGCAGAAGTAAGGGTTTTAAAAACTGCTTGCTAGCTTTGAGAATTTTTAAATCTGATTCATCGGTTTTAGTGGTTTGTTGTTTGTCAAAATATTTAGACTCAATCTGGCGTATCAGACTGAACACGCTTAAAAAAGCAGAGGGAAATTTAACAATGAATCTGGTAAACAACAATTGATGGATTTATCATTGTATGCACATATCACTTTTATTGGTTCAGATGCATTCCCTACCTGCTGTTTTTATTTTTCTTAGATATTTTTTAAATAGAAATGTCCTTTTTATCTGATATGGTTTGCCAGGCTTGTATTTTATTCTTTTACCTATAATGTGTTTTTACATAACTATAAGGTGCGATTTTCCATGAGGGAACTGCTTATGTGTAAATATTTCTCTTTTCTTTTTTCTCTCCTTTTCAATCTTTTATGACTTAAATTGTTTATCATGTAGCTTGCCGTTCCTTTTTCGTGTGATGTGCTTTTATGGTATTTATATTTACCGAAATAAAGCTAATAATGAGAACACATCACAAGAGGAGGGTGCTAATTAACGTCCAGAAGGAAGGCACCGAAACAAGACACATAGAGGTGATAAATGGCCAGATAAGTCACATCTCAGAATAAGAGAAATAGCAAATGAAACAATAATTGAGGAAAGTGATGCTTCACAGGCAGATGATCTGAGTGAAGGAGAACAGCAAGGTGAACGAAGACTAAAAAGAAAGAGAATAGCAAACCGAAGGTACACAGGTCCTGAATGGGCATATGCTACAACTTCTGAATGGCAACAAGAATTCTTAGCATTCTGTTTTGATCGAAAAGTACCAGGCCAGTACTACAGTACCTGAGAATAAACTACAGGAATAGAAATTCTGAACTATCGTGAAAACTGAAAAAGACTTTATAAACTTACCGGAAAGAGACATTAAACCTGGATTTGACATCAAGAAACAGAATTACGACAAGCTGCTAACCTGAATTGACAAGAAAAGGGTCCCGGAGTGAGAGAAGACGCTGTAAATACGCAGGAAGAGTTTGCCATCTTGAGTTGATTGTTGATCTGCTATTCTGATTCTATACAAACATGGCTTATAGTAACAAAGGAAGTAAGGTGTGTGGTTGGTTAGGATTTATGGTAGGTGTTGTATGTGCAATAATGATTGTGGGAGTAATTGTAGGAATGCCATGGAAAGAGAGAGAAACTATTAACGCAACTTCAAAACCAGAGACTACTACTATTGCTAATAAATTATCACCATGGGAGAAATTTGAACAAGATACTAAGCATCTGCATGAGGGAACTAATACAAAAGGGGAACTTTCTACTAATGTCTTCTATCGCTTATTAAATGAGTATGTGGAAAATATGGATGCGAAAGAGTGTTATGTGTGTACTAAAATTCCTTCATCTGTGCAGGAGGGAGTTACTTATCATAGCCTCCCTCTTACTTATGGGATTAGTTGCAGTTTGCTATTAACAAGATTCTATAATCAAGAGCATGTACAATACTTTTATTCAAATCTGGATGTCGTGTTTTCTTTTGTGCCTGTGATTGAATTTTTCAATAAGTTAGCTAAAGAACATGATATTACAATAGTTAGAGGATTCTTTGAGCCGACACTTACATTTGGAACTGCTTATGCACACCGCAATAATCTAACTTGCTTGCTGTCTTCTGTAGAGAAGAGCATTTTAGACCACACGGATGATAGACGCAAAGCATTAAAAGAGAAGTTAGAGAAAGGCTTAGAAAAACGTACTTATGCAAATGACTATGCTTACACAGCCATTAAAACTCAAGGCAAATTAGCTATAGATGCATTACACGTAGGTAGGCTATGTATATATAGGCCAAAATCTGATCAAGACAATTTATTTGTGGGTACGAGTGAATGTAGGCATGTGTTTTTGTTTCAGAGCAAATGGACCTTCATGTTAAATGGACAAGACCCAGCGATTCCTGGAATATATTACATCTGTGGGTTAAATGCATATTACCGTCTCCCAAAGGGATGGTATGGGACATGTTATTTGGGAATAGTTTTCCCAAAGATATACCAGATTGATGACTTAAAACAAATACCCAAATCTTCTGAAATACAACATACTAGACAAAAACGAGAATCAGTGGCGGTTGTCATTGGTGACATATTTGGAGCAATAATCCCATCAGTTGGGGTTATCTTAAATTCAATGAAAATTCAAAAGTTGTCCACTATTGTGGATAACATGCTGACAAATTTTACAGGAGCAATTTTACTAATGGATACTGAACTTGCTGCAGAAAGAGCCATGACTCTTCAAAATCGGCTTGCTTTAGACATTCTTTTAGCAAAGAATGGAGGTGTGTGCAAAATGCTTAATGAACGTCACTGCTGTTCATTTATACCTGATAATAGTAAGAAAATTAGAAGTATGCTTACTAACCTTACTAGGGATAGTGCAGATCTGAAGGATTTAAAAGAACCTGGAGTTTGGGAAAAAATTAGGAAAAGGAATTGCCCGAGTAGGAAGCTGGTTTACCAACATTTGGAATGGAGTTCTTGCAAAAATTATGTTGGGTCTATTAATTATTCTGATTTGTTTATTGGGATTATGGGGAGCATGCAAAATTAATGACAAAATTAAAAGAAATCTGTCAAAAAGAGCCAGACTGAACGAAGAAAGTGAAAGAGAGAAAATGTTCAATGAAATATGGGAAAGTTCACATAAAGGGCAAGATGTTGAAATGCGTATTATGCGCAAGGTGAAAAATTAAAATTGTGTGATGACGAGCGTCATCAGAGGAGGGACTGAGAGAGCGTAGCTTAAACATATATTTTATAGATGTGAAATGCTTACATTTGACAATGCAAATTAATAAATTAAGATGTATTAATAAACGTGAAGATTTATTCGCTTGTGAATACTAATGCTGAATAACAGAAAATAATCTTTAATTATATGTATTACCACGATTAAAACTGTTTTCATTAGAACTCGTATATCTTAAGTTAGCATGAGTCGCGAACTAGCTGTGTAACTCTCATTTAAAAGCGTATTTTTCTGCTTCTCCAGTGTGCGGACTTGCAAACGACCATGACCCAGCTATTGTTCTTTTCTGCATTTGTTAGACACATCAAGGAATTTTCTCATCCGCATGTTAGTAGCTTCTAATAAAAAACTGTGAGGTTTGAAACAAACATGGACACTTCCAAGGACACTAAAGCGAGGAGAAGAGAACTCTTGACCCGAGACGTGTGCCAAGATGGTGAAGTAACCCCGGATATGCCACCTACGAAAAACGTCAATTATGAAGACCAATTAGGAGTTAGAGAAATATCGTGAAATGACAAATGCATTACTTAATGTATAATTTGATTGGTTACCAATAATGGGGTGTAGTGACTAACCAATAGAATTTTGGGGGAATGTATCACGGAAAAGGGGATAAAAACTCATGACACGAGAGACGAGACACATTAGGCAGGGGATGATATTGATTGCATCCAGAAACTCTGTCACTCTATTTGATGACTTGAGACTTAGAAAACAACCTTGTCCATAGATTGCCCCGTAAACTTTCCCCTTAAGGGAAAGTGTTCCTTGCTCCCAACTTAGATAGACTGACGGGGACTCTACTGATGTCCTGAAGACGAAGACTGATCCTGAATGCTGACCTATCTCGAGGAGGGTAATTATTTGCTAACGGAATCTTTTGCCTTTCTTTCTAAGTACCAACTGATGTATGTTTAATTAGATAATAGTTAGATGTTTTCCAAATTGATATTCTAAATTGTTTTGCATGAAGCCCAACATGCTAATGCTAATTTGAGGTTAGATGAGGTGTTCATTTGACTGA
The DNA here is from genome assembly GCF_031143425.1 of Pleurodeles waltl. Taxonomy (NCBI): domain Eukaryota; kingdom Metazoa; phylum Chordata; class Amphibia; order Caudata; family Salamandridae; genus Pleurodeles; species Pleurodeles waltl. The sequence goes on along the minus strand of NC_090437.1, from coordinate 804,121,568 downwards.
CGGAACTGACGTGACTGACATATAGCTATGCTGAACTGATATTTTATAAATTATTATGCACTATGATCTATTCTTTACTAACGTATCTATCTTATGATCCTGATCATCGCATTGTTGAAAGCTTATTGTAGTTGCCATTTTTGTGATTATGCTCTTCTGCTTTATGGTTTTAAAATTAATACGTTTATTGTTAGATTGTAAACAATAGGGAATAAATTCACAAAATCTTCCTTCAAGGTGTGGTTATTTTGAGTCTGAGAACTAATGAATGCGCCGAAGGTTCATTAATGGTCTTTGTGAAATAAATTCTGATGCTAACTCTCATAATACTATTGATTAATGATTGGTAATCTCGTCTTACGGAGACTCACCACTGGGTCAAAAGGTTAATCGACCTAAAACGAGTCCCGATGTGTATAAATTAACTTAGACGGACGCGTTAACACCACCACTCATATAGCTAAACTATAAAAGTGACTAACACATTCAGAAAGACACCAATAAAAGTATTTACACACGAATTTACTTAGCAACAGACCTACTTACATAGAGGATCATTCCAACCCTGGCGGTCGGTGATAAAGCAGCGGCCAACCCGCCAACAGGCAGGCGGTAAAAAAAATGGAATTCTGACCCTGGCGGGAACCGCCAACCCAGACCGCCACTTTAACACTTAACACTTAACACCCTATCACAACTCACCAATCCGCCACCTTTTCCGGGGCGGGAGCCCCGCCGATAAAAACACGGCGGAAACAGACTACAAACGGGAAAACGCTCACCTCTATACACTCCACGAGGACGGAGGACAGCATGGAACCCGAATTGAACATCCTACCTGCACTCGTCTACCTGCTCATCTACCACGAGTACGAACTCCGGCGCAGACGACAGCGGTGAGTACCGCACCTACGACACAGGGGAGGGGGGAGGAGGAAGGGTTACGGGCACACACATACGCAATACACCCACCCCCCAACTATCTACACACCAATGCAGAGCACCAAGTCAAAGTGACACCACCCAAACCCCCCGGAATAATGAAAAGATATAATTAAAGTGAGAAACTAAATTTAGGTATAAAATAGGTTCATTGAAGTCATGGTAAAATAGGAAAATGAATTTAAAAAAATCAAGTTAAAAAATAGCGTAACCGATAAATAGAGGCAATAAGTCCTGCACAGTCACTGAAATTTCAAATGTCCGTGGGCCAAAGTGTATCAACACATGGGCAAAGCCCACACAGGAGACCTGAGTCCGTTGGAGAGAACACTGCAGGGGCATCAGATGATAAAACTACAGGCACCTCAGGGGGAAGGGAAGGGGGGGCACCACAGCCACATGAGTCCACGATGCCAGATCCACGAAGGGGCCACCTCGCCCGCTGTGCCATCCTGGGGAGTGCAAAGCCACAGTCTCTCAAGTCTCTACAGTGGGTGGCTTGCCCACTGCCATATCCTGGGCAGTGCAAAGCCACAGTCTCTCAAGTCTCTACAGTGGGTGGCTTGCCCACTGTTCAATCCTGGGGAGTGCAAAGCCACAGTCTATCAAGTGGATAACAGTCTCCACAGGCAATGGAGGAGGCAGGGTGGCCCAAGTGCAGCGTGAACAGTAGCTCAACACAGAACCGGCACTGGAGCGGTGCTTGAGAGGAAGGGCCCAGCGGAGTGGTGCTTGACAGGAAGGGCCCAGGGGAGCGGTGCTTGAGACGGCGGGGCCCAGCAGAGCGGTGCTTGAGACGGCGGGGCCCAGCGGAGCGGTGCTTGACAGGAAGGGCCCAGCGGAGCGGTGCTTGAGACGGCGGGGCCCAGCGGAGCGGTGCTTGACAGTAAGGGCCCAGCGGAGCGGTGCTTGAGACGGCGGGGCCCAGCGGAGCGGTGCGTGAGACGGCGGGGCCCAGCGGAGCGGTGCTTGAGACGGCGGGCCCAGCGGAGCGGTGCTTGACAGGAAGGGCCCAGCGGAGCGGTGCTTGAGACGGCGGGCCCAGAGGAGCGGTGCTTGACAGGAAGGGCCCAGCGGAGCGGTGCTTGAGACGGCGGGGCCCAGCGGAGCGGTGCTTGAGAGGAAGGGCCCAGCGGAGCGGTGCTTGACAGGAAGGGCCCAGCGGAGTGGTGCTTGAGACGGCGGAGCCCAGCGGAGCGGTGCTTGACAGGAAGGGCCCAGCGGAGCGGTGCTTGAGACGGCGGCGCCCAGCGGAGCGGTGCTTGACAGGAAGGGCCCAGCGGAGCGGTGCTTGAGACGGCGGGGCCCAGCGGAGCGGTGCTTGAGACGGCGGGGCCCAGCGGAGCGGTGCTTGAGAGGAAGGGCCCAGCGGAGCAGTGCTTGAGACGGCAGGGCCCTGTTCAGCGGTGCCTTTCTGCACGGCGGGGCCCTGTTCAGCGGCGCCTTTCTGGACGGCGGGGCCCTGTTCAGCGGTGCCTTTCTGCACGGCGGGGCCCTGTTCAGCGGTGCCTTTCTGCACGGCGGGGCCCTGTTCAGCGGTGCCTTTCTGGACGGCGGGGCCCTGTTCAGCGGTGCCTTTCTGCACGGCGGGGCCCTGTTCAGCTGTGCCTTTCTGCACGGCGGGGCCCTGTTCAGCGGTGCCTTTCTGCACTGCGGGGCCCTGTTCAGCGGTGCCTTTCTGGACGGCGGGGCCCTGTTCAGCGGTGCCTTTCTGCACGGCGGGGCCCTCTTCAGCGGTGCTTGTTCTGTAAGTCAAGGGAGTCAGACCTGGCCAGGACTCCCTGCACAGTCGCCCTCCGACCGTGCAGTTGCTGGACCCTTCGGTGACGGTGTCCTGGGCCCTTGGGTGTCCTCACTCACACCCGGGATGGGGCTTGTGGGGCCCTCCTGGTCCGTGCTCCTGCTGGCTGACTTCTCCGCCCTGCTGCCCTTGCCCTCCTTCGATGTGGCTCTCTGGGCCTTGCCTCCCCTGGATGTTGTGGCAGGTGAAGTGGCAGAACTTTGGTCCTTGGGGGCAGCCGTGTCAGGCTTCTCGCGGCGGCCCCTTACTTTACGGGTCCTCTTTCCAGGGGGGGGCTGGCTGTCCCCTTGCTGCTGACCGATGTATCACTCCTGTCAAAGGGGGGACTCCAAAATCCATGCACTACGGTGACCCTTGAAGCCGGGCTGGTGGTGGCTGAGGCGCTCTTGGGACTCATAGCAGATGGAGGGGGTGGGTCAGGTGAGGGAAAGAGGTCAAGAGTGGAGAGGTAAAGTTTTTAGGACCAAGGTAAAGGGTAGGTGTAGTGGTTATGGGAGTGGAGGAAGAGGAGGTGGTTGTAGGAGAGTCAGGTGTGCTGTCCTTGGGTGAAGGTGCATGGGCTGGAGGCTGTCGTGAGGTGGTTGGCTGTTGGGTGGGTGGCTGCCTGCGTTTGTGTGTCTTGGAAGAGGGGGTGACAGACACAGTGGGAGAGGACACAGGGGACGTGTAAATGGCAGTGGGGGTGGTGACTGCACGTGTGCGGACTGTACTGGAGGGTGTGCTGGTGATGGAAGTACTGGCTGTTGGTGGTGTGCGTGCAGGTGTGAGTGGAGACGTCACAGGGAGGGAGGAGGGAGATGAGGAGGAGGGGGACACAGAGGTGGTAGTGGCTGTTGGCATGTCTGCATCTGGGTGTTGCTTGGGTGAATGTTTGTGTGATCTGTGGTGCTTATGTCTGGATGAGCTGCCCTTGGGTGTTGAGGTGTGTGCAGGCTGGTCTGATGGTGTGGATGGGATAGGCTGAGGAACAGGAGACAGAGACAGGGTGGAGGCAGTTAGAAGAGGGAGGCTGGAAACAGGGACAATGGCTGCCGTCAGTGCTGAGGCCAGAGAATTGAACGATCGTTGATGGGCAGCCTGACCCGAATGAATGCCCTCCAGGTATGCATTGCTACGATGCACCTCCCTCTCTACCCCCTGGATGGCATTCAAAAGGGTAGACTGCCCAACAATGATGGTCTGTAGGACGTCAATGACCTCCTCACTGAGGGCAGCAGGGGTAACAGGGGCAGGGCCTGAGGTGCCTGGGGCGAAGGAGATGCCCGCCTTCTTGGGCGAGCGGGCACGGAGCGAAGGCTGAGGGGCTGCTGGGAGGGCGGAGCTGGTGCGCTGGGTGGCGGCTGTTCCTGTAGAGGCGGGGGCACGGATGTTGCCGCCACCGCTAGGGAGCTCCCATCCGAGGACGTGTCGGTGTCGCTGGTGTCACCACGGGTCCCCGTTGTGAAGCTCCCCTCACCCTCCGTATCACTGGTGGCCTCGGTGTCTGTAGCATGGCCCACCGGGGCCTTGTGAGTTGCAGCTACCTCATGCTCCGGTGCCAGTTCTCCTCCGCCTGATGATGCTAATGCACACATGCACAAGAAGATAAAGAAAAAGGGTGGGGGGAGAAATAAAAACAGGTTGAGTGCATGCATTGTCAACACCGTTGGCGGAGAGGACAGACACAGGAGCCTCATGCACTAAGCCGCGCAATCGGGGTACACTACTCAGTACTTGTGACTAGGCCAACAGGTCTAGGGACAACAAACGCGCACATGGGTGATGCAGGACCATGGATAGCTGTACTTGTCACCCCACAGAGGTGGGGGGTGGGGGCACAGGGACATGGCTAAAGGAGAGGACTACACTACAGAAAGCGCCCTGGCCTAATGTCACCCACAGCCCTCCTCCCCCACCCAGGCACCTCCACTGCGCGTAAAGATAGCTGAATGTGCTGGTACTCACCCCCTTGTGTCTGCTGTGATGTCCTCACGCGCCCATCCAAATCGGGGTAGGCCACCGCCAGGATCCGGGACATCAGGGGGGTCAGGGTACGACTGGCACCCCTCCTAGGTTGGGAGGCCATCCCCAGCAGTGACTCGGCGGTCTTCCTGGTCCCGCGGCGGATGTCCTCCCACCTCTTGCGGCAGTGGTTGCCCCGTCTGTTGTGGACCCCCAGGGTCCGGACTTCCTTGGCGATGGCACGCCAAATGTCGACTTTCTGATGGGCGCTGACCTATTTGACATGTACAGGGTGGAATTGGAAATATCATCATTTTTCCGCATGTTAGATGTGATTGGCCCCCCTCCCCAACCTTGCCATGTGGCACATGCTCATCTGTCGTGCCTTGCACTCGTCATTCTCTCCCCACCCCACCATCTTATATCCACCCCACTCAACACAGGCATAGCCCATTCAACGTGCACACAGTGTACTTACCTGTTGGTCTGGAGGATCGTAGAGTAGCGCATACTGGGGCAGGACCCCATCCACAAGTTTTTCCAACTCTTCTGTAGTGAAGGCAGGGGCCCTTTCCCCAGTCGCAGCAGCTATTGTCTCTTCCAGACCGAGTTCACAGCAGCACTTGCAGTATAGGTCCTCTCCTGTGGATGATCAGGTCTTGAGTGATTAATCAGATAGAAAATGGCGGTCACGCCCGCGGCGGTGCGTACCGCGACCGCCGGCGCATCCTAGTCATTGGCTCGTGAAACCCATAGGGTTCAATGTTAACCAATGCGGCTTGGCGCCGCGGTCTTCGACCGCCTACCGCCACAGTGTGTCACACCAGCGCATTGACCTCACATCCCACTGTCACACTTCACAGGTCAGGCAGCCGCCATTTCAAGGGCCCACATGGCTTATTTTCTACTGCGTCACACAGGCCCAGGCCTTGCATTGCCACTCATACAAGCCATTCAATACATAGCGATTCGTGTACTGTGCAAGCTGTAGTTACGTACCTGTTGGTTGCTTGACTCTGTACTCCATGTTGTCCTTCCTAGGCACCGTCCGCTGGGACTTGCGAGGAGAAGGAGGAATCCTCCCGTGTACCGTCCGCTGGTGGACCTGTCGACAATGGAGGAACGTCATATAATACTTCGATACCGACTTGACTGAGCCACTATACATGAACTGTGTACCCAGCTGGATCCAGCACTGATGTCCCCCATCCGCCAACCCACAGGAATTCCCCCTCTGGTGCAGGTTCTGTCAGTCCTCCATTTTTTGGCAAGTGGGTCTTTTCAGACAACAGTGGTCATCAGGGATGTCTCAGCCTATGTTTTCAAAGATTTTGTCCAGAGTGTTGTCTGTCCTGACGAAATACATGCGGAGCTACATTGTTTTCCCTGAGGAGGGTGATTTGACCACTGTGAAGGGTGACTTCTATGCCCTTGGACATATCCCCAACATCATTGGTGCCATTGATGGGACCCATGTGGCCTTAGTACCCCCAAAAGACGATGAGCAGGTGTACAGAAACAGGAAAAATTACCATTCTATGAATGTGCAGGTGGTCTGTTTGGCTGACCAGTACATATCCCATGTAAATGCCAAGTTCCCAGGGTCAGTGCATGACGCGTATGTTATGCGAAATAGCAGCATCCCCTATGTGATGGAACAGCTACAGAGACAACGTGTGTGGCTAATAGGTGACTCTGGTTACACCAACCTGCCGTGGCTACTGACCCCAGTGAGGAATCCCCGGACCAGGGCAGAGGAACGGTACAATGAGGCCCATGGGCGATCTAGGAGGATCATAGAAAGGACCTTCGGGGTCCTGAAGGCCAGGTTTAGGTGCCTGCATATGACAGGTGGATCCCTAATGTACTCACCAAAGAAGGTGTGCCAGATCATCGTGGCCTGCTGTATGCTTCACAATCTTGCATTGCGACGCCAGGTGCCTTTCCTGCAGGAGGATGGTCCAGATGGTGGTGTTGTAGCAGCTGTGGAGCCTGTGGAGAGTGAAGAGGAGGAAGACGACGGGGACGACACGGACAACAGGGACACAGTTATACAACAGTATTTTCAGTAGCACACAGGTAAGAATCCCCCACGCCATTTTACATTTACTTCAGGCCTCCTGCATCTCTACTTTCTGTGTTTCCCCCCAGTTCCTTTCAACTGAATTGTGACTTTCCCTTCCCTTTTCAGAGCTGTATGACCCACTGCGTGACTTCTGCTTTGTTTGCCCATGGAGTAAAGCCCATTGACATTGGTATGTTGTCATCACAATGTAACTGAACATTTTTGAACAGTTATGTGTAATACATTTGGTAAGAATACAAGCAGACTCCGGATTTTTTAAGTGCAATTAGTGATTTATTTAAAGTGCTACATATAGGTCCATGATAGTAAAACGGTGATGGGTGGGGGTGGAGTAATGTCCATGGCAGAGTCCAGTTCTCAGTCGCACAGGTGCATTGTCCATATGCCTGTGGAAGGATGGAGCAGGGGCAGTTCAAGGTTGGACAGGGTGACAACGTGGGACAGTGGAATGACATCAGGGGGGATCTTATGCTGGCGGGGGTCTTGGCATCCTACTCTGTCTTCCTTTGACATCTCAGGTTCCTCTTGCGGGGTGGTTGATCTTCAGCAGGAGGTGGGGTTCTGGTGGCCTGTCGTTGTGTGGGGGCCTCCTGTCCACTAGCGCCGGCGGAGGTGGTAGGCTGTTCCTGGTCCAGGCTGGTGACAGGGGCCCTTTGGGGTGCCACATGGTCCCGCAATGTGGTGACTATTTGGTTGAGGGCCAGGACGATGTTCCTGAGCTCCTCTCTGTACCCCATGTACCGTTCCTCCTGCTGTGCCTGGATCTCCTGGAACCTGGCCAGTACCGTCGCCATCATCTCCTGGGAGTGGTGATATGCTCCCATGATGGTGGTGAGGGCCTCTTGGAGAGTCGGTTCCCTGGGCCTGTCCTCCCCCCCCTGTTGCACTGCAGCCCTCCCAGTTGCCCTGTTTCCCCGGGCCTCTGTCCCCTGGACGGGGTGCCCACTACCACTGCCCCCAGGTCCCTGTTGTTGTTGGGGTGTGGGTCAGCCTGGGTGCCCTGTAGTGGCGGACACACCACTGATTGACCTGTCCTGGAGACAGAGGCATGGGCCCGCTGGGTGGGAGCTGTGCTGATATTCCCAGAGGGGGTTAGGTCTGCTGTGGCCTGTGTCTGTGTGTGGGGAACCGACTGTCCAGAGGTCGCGATGGTCCGGGCTGGTCATCAGGTTCTAGGTCGACAGAGCTGCTGTCCTCACTGGGGGCCTGTTCTGGGGGTGGGATGGACAAATCTGGACCCTCCTGGCCGGTGTGTTGGCGTTCGGGCCCTGCAGGGGTAAAAGAGTATGGCTATTGCTTCTGTGAATTCCATGGCGTGCGATTTGTGGGTGCCCTTGTCCCCCAGTGGTGGCATTCCCTTGTGGGAGGAGTTGTGACTGTGGTTTGTGGGGGGGGATGGATATGTGCAGTGGTCATGCATAGGTGAGGGGTGTCCATGGTTTGTGTTGCCATTCAGGGTTTGGTTTTGGGTTGGGTGGGTTGTGCTGGTGATGCATTGGCAGGGAGGATGTGTGCTGGGGGGTTGGGGGTGAGGGTGGGGGTGTGGGTTGGCATGCTGGTGGTTGGGGGGGGGGAGTAGTTGAGATGAGACTTACCAGAGTCCATTCCTCCGCCTACTCCAGCGAGGCCCGCAGGATGCAGGATGTTCAAGACCTCTTGCTCCCATGCAGTGAATTCGGGAGGAGTGGGTGGTGGTCCGCCGCCAGTCTTCTGCACAGCGATGTTGTGTCTTGAGACCATCGACTGTACCTTCCCCCGTAGGTAATTCCAGCGCTTTCGGATGTCTTCCCGGTTTCTGGGATGCTGTCCCACAGCGTTGACCCTGTCGACGATCCTTTGCCATAGCTCCGCCTTCCTGGCTATTGTGGTGTGTTGCACCTGTGTGCCGAAGAGCTGGGGCTCTACCCTTATTATTTCCTCCACCATGACCCTGAGTTCTTGGTCCGAAAACCTGGGGTGTCTTTGGGGTGCCATGGGGTGGTGTGGATGAGGTGTGGGGTGGTGTTTGTGGTGATGTGAGTGGTGGTGTGTGGTGATGTGTGCGTAGATGTGGTGTGGTTGATGATGTTGGGTTCCTGTGTGTGTTGGGTTTTTCGATAGCTGTGCTCTCTCTCTCTCTCTCTCACCTTCTCTCCGAATTTCTAGTAGTGGGGGTTTGTGGGTGATGTGGGTGTGTGTTTTATAGTTGCTTGGATGTGTGGGAGTGGTGTTTGTATGTGTATCAGGTGTGTGTATTTCAAATTATCCAATGTGGCTGTGTTTTGGAGCTGTGTGTGTATTTTGACCGCGGCGGTGTGTACCGCCAATGGAATACCGCGGTTGAATGACCGCCGCGTGGATTCGTGGGTCGTAATGGCATGGGCGTGTTTGTGTTGGCGTGGCGGTGGAGGTTTGGTCATCTCCAGTTTTCCGCTGCCCGCTGATGAGGCGACCTTCCGTGGATGTCGGGTTTTCGGCGGTTTGGCAGTTGGAGGTCAGAATGACTGTGGTGGTTTACCGCGGCCGCAGCTGTATGATGGCGGTCTTCTGACCGGCGGTAAGGGCCTTTTACCGCCGAGGTCAGAATGACCCACATAGTCCTTTGTATATCCATACCAGGAATGTTCTACCTAATTACACACCTATACAGCCATTCAAATACCCAGTACTCAGACAGTTATGCAAGCTTACACACATTTACCCGGGAATACACCAGGTCATGTACATATATGAGCACTATTTACAAAACCAAACAGTCAGTTACACACACAGAGTCACACAGTTACAGAGGCAAATGCTCATCCACTCACACACCCACATATCAGTTATATATGCATCACAGGTAGAATCAGTATTACACACAGTTATAAACCCAAATACTGATTAACACAGCCAGTAACCAATCCACGTAGACATACACTGAGATACAAAAACAGCTACTTACACATCCAGTGACACACACAGAGGCATTGATACATTTACTCAGATATCCACTGAACCAGTGACACACCAAGATACCAATCATAGAGCCACGTATGTGTAGATTTACGTACTTCTAGTTAGACTGTGAGTGGAAAGGGCAGATATATGAATTTGGTGATTTTGCTAATTTTGACTTTTTATTGAGACACTTGAGACTAGACTGGTTATTGTATGATAAACAACCATTATTTATTACTGGACCTGAAGGCTTGTGCCCTCTCACCTAGTTACATTTGGGTTTTATTCCTTTTATTAGGCTGTACACAATACTTAAAGTGTTCAAGCTGGTTCAAACAGTGCATTGTTTACCCTACACAGAAAAATATTTGTTGTCACATCAGGGTAGTTCTTAGAACAACAGTTATATTATTATAAAACATCACACTCACCATGCCAGGGTAGAGGGGACATTCCAATCAGCTTCCCATCTCATGCTGCAGGACGTTGCAGTTTCTGCAGAAACCTTTTGGTTCCTCTCGTCTATGTGGGAGGGCTCCAGCAGACCAACAGACCTCTTCTTCACCTTTGAACGCAAGTATGGGGGTTGGACTTCCTTTACGGGACCAGAAGGCAGGATTAGGGCTCCCACTGCTATTTGCTCTCACGCAGGTACTTAGTAGTGTAGTGTAGGTAGGGATATTAGGGACACTATTGTGACAACATGAAGGGGCTCTTCTTGTATTTCACGTTCCTGGTCACTGCTGTGATAACACTATGTTTTATTATCCTCATAATCACAATTCATGCCTTTTTACATAGAACGCAGTTGCTTCAATAAAATGATGTATTGAATTCAGATCCTGTGTCTGTTTGTCTTTACATGTGTGAGACTTGTATAACTGAGAGAAAGGGGTATGATGTCTTGCGATAGGCTGCCTTAAGTCACTCTTACCTTTAGTATTGGTGAGGTGCTGTTTGCTAGCTGGAAGGGTTAGGCTGACAGCTGACAGCTGACAGCTGTCACACAGTTTCAGATAAGACTCAGTCCCCCATACTCGGTCATGCTGCCACCCAAAATCCAGCAGTCTTGCTACTATAAAGGGAGTCTACGACATGGTGGCACCAACATTGGTTAGGCACTGATTTTTATGAATCTCTCAAGTATCTCTAGCTCATTTCATACAGTGTCCCCCTAGTTATCTTACACGGAGATGTCTGTGGAATTAGGAAATATCTTCCTCAGCTAGGTAGGTAGTACCTATTTTACACTGTAGGTTGTTCAAGCTTGAACTTTTAAAAGGATTTTCTGTTGCTGAACAATTACATTCTACTTTAAAGATGATGGACTAAAATAGAGTTGTAGTTGCAGTAAACATGAGACTCCCGATCACCACGCATCTATTAAATAATGGTCTAACAGATGAGGGAGGAGAGGTTACATTTGCCTTTGAGACTCACGATGCATATAGAACTGACATTTTTCATTCGTAGGTCTCTTTTCCAGCAGAAGATGAGACTACACACCCATTCGTCATTACACTTCACCAAATGCACCAGCGCAATACAAATCATATCCATACGTAGAAATACCACTATGTTATCAAGAACACTAAAATTGGCTTTTGGGCACCCTGCCCCATGTTACACAAAATGTTAGACTAAGTTCTGTAAGCAAATATGGACGTACATGGCCAGAGCTGGCTACCTATACACCACATCCTAACATAGGTACAATGATGGAAGCAGATGTACGCTGCCTATACACTAATTTATCAGAAATATATAGATGATTAATACAATTCATATGTGGATTTTGAATATCACCCCAGCAAGGGCTGCTCCAGCGTAACCACATGTGGCCACATCGGGCATTAATCCTGCTACTGTGCATTCAATTATCGGTAAAGTATCCACCAAAAGTGAAGAGATTCTGTTTTGGTTAGCACAAACAATTAGCACATTGGAAGCAGTATTTCCCTAACAGGACCCCAAGATAAACATAAAATTCTCACAATGTGCTTGCCATTTGGGATGGTTCCCTCAGTGGACAACTGTACCACTTGGGTTGCAGTGTTTGCTGCACTCTACACTACCTCACGCAGTACCCCAACACTTGTGAACCTTCTGAAGTGTTAAAACAAATTCAGGATGAATATGAGGCTGCTCCTCCCTAGATCTGGGGATGCAATCAATGGGAAAATTTGCCACAGCATCCTCAATCATATTAAGTAACCTTAAAGGGGAAGCAGTAGCATTGGCAGTACGCTAATAGTTCCAGGATGTTCCTATACAGGATCAGGAGTGTGAGCTGCCAAAGATCATTGCTGAGGCCTATTCAAGCATTCATCCTATTCAACCTATTGAAGAATAAGTCTGGATAGTCTGGGGGCCAGACTAAGTAAAGCACAACTACAAGGTAAATCCAAAAAAGATTCTACCAAGCAGGCAGCTGAGGGTTCTAAAAAAACTCTGGGATAAACAAAAACAAAATAAAGCTAATGCAAAACAAAGAGGAGAATCTCTGCGCTCAGGGGCCTCTGAGAAATGCTATCATTAGAGAAATAGAAATAGTTTAAAAACTCCTGATAGATACCAATATATTGACACATGCTAATCTTGCTCCTTTCCACGACTCACTGAATAAGTGCAGTGAGAGAGGCGGGTGTTCTGAACAGAGAAACAAGTATGTAAAACCAAGAAAGGATTCGCAACACTCATCTGAACCTCCCATAAAAAAGCAAGAGAAAACTTCACAACATAAAGCACAATTTCAAAAGAAAAATGTGGCAGCAATTGCAGCTTCAAATACCACACATAATGAGAACGTTACTGAACAAAGGGACGTGGGCACTAACTCTGCTAGACAGTGCAGCAGAGGTCACAATAGTTTGACAGAATCTTCAAGACGTTCTGGTGGTGACAGCAAGTTTTTAGAAGTCAAAGCCACAGACATGCCTCTAGATAGGGTTTATAAAATGAAAATACAAATTGAGAGAGACATAGCATGCCCAATTAAAGTTATATTCTGGGGAAAACTCATGGTATTTTATGATATCCTATTGCCAGAAAACAACTGGCCTCCAGAATTTGTCTATAAACTCCCACTGGGGTAAGATGCTATCATGCCACCTTTATCGTTCCTTGTTCCTGAAAGAATTAGGACAGGCTGACACAGTAGATTGGGCACTGGCACAAGCCCCAGCGCTGTATCACAACCACGTGGGATGGGTCAATGACTCCACCTACCACATAATACCGATAAGATCAACACCATTACCACAGACACAATGCCCTATTAAACATGCAGCTAAAGCCCATGTGAGGGAAATACTCCCATAGCTTGAGTATCAGCGAGTAATAGAACCCTGCATATCACCAATGAACAACCCTTTTTTCCACTGTAGCTAAGCTGGACCATTCATATAGAATAATATTAGACTACAGACAAACAGTCACGCACACATGTTTGCTATACAAAATGCACATGGCACTTATCAACAATTTAATGCACAAAAAGTACAGAATAACCTTAGTTTTTTCCATTGTTGTTTTCTGCCGAAATATAGCACTTGAAAGCAGGGATTTGACCGCCTTTAGCACATTAGGCTCGCAAAACGAAATTGTGTTGATTCCCAAAAGGGTATAAGAAGAGTCCTGGATTGTTCTAAGCACGGTTGACATCCATATTACTCGACATTGACCATGAGGCATTGTCTTACGTGGATGACATCTACCTAACAGATGATGACCTGGTCAAACACCTAAGAAAGGTGGACCACATTGCTTTTTGCTGAAATAGGCTACACATTTAATTTAAAGAAAACAAAAATTGCCTTTCTCAGGGTCCTGTTTTTGGGATACAAGTTATCAGATGAAGGAAAGAGCCTGATGCCTCACTTTCTAGTGCACAATTAAAACCACCAAATACCATCAAAATGATGCAATCATTATTGGGCTTTTTCACCTGTCACCTGATACTTCCAGATTTTTCAAGTAAATATTGGACAGTTGAACATACACGCTTTCTTAGAGCGTTACAATAAGGTGTGCTTGAAGCAAAACACTTACACACACATGATAACATAACAAACCTAGTCATCAAACTAATCACTGGTGCCATTGGGTACACCTATGTAACATTCATTGAAGGTGATACTGTCCCTATAGCATACAATCACATTTGTATTCAGCAGCTGAACAACGCTTTGCTCCCACTGAGAAAATTCTGACTGTTGTCCAGATGGCAGTCAGATTTTAGAGACCTGTAGCCCATGGGAAACAAATTGTTATCATGACCCCAATACCGGCCTTAGAAGCCCAGATGCAAGCCAGCATTCCAAAAGTAAAAGCATTACATCCATGTTGGTTACAATGGGCCACCTCTCTGACTGTGCTGATGTTAATCATATTTTTGATGCAAAACTACAGACACAAGAGTTCTTTCAATATGAGCTTGAATATCCAACACCTACAAACATTTTGCCTCTTCATCAATAACAAATGATTATTTACTCTGATGGTTCAGCACAACCAGCAGTAAGTACAAAACAACAATACTCTGGGGTTTGCACAGCCATGAATGGAATCATGAGAGATGGCAAGTTCCACTCCAAAACATATACATACAGACCTGAGGGGACTGCACTGCACAATTGGCAGAGCTTAAGACTCTATTGTTGGCTCTAGAAGACATGGATACTGACTTCCTAACACTGATTGATCGTGATTTGTATTATTGTGTCCAGTCTTTTAATGGATATCTGCATTACTGACACCAGAATGGGTTCAGAGATTCAAAAGGGAACGCCATCAAACAGAGACTCCTGTGGATGAAGGTAGCAGCTTTAAAAGACACACTACCAAATACCCATGTACTACATACAGTGGACCATCAATGTGAAGGTATACATGTTGCAGGAAACACTTTGGCTGATGAAGCATCCAAGTCTGCATTAGCCACAGCTTCTATTGTTCTCATTACTCGCTTCAAGAGGAGGTTGGAAGATGAAACACTGGCTGCTGTGAAAGCTTTGACTGACAGCAAGCCTTTGCCAAAAGTGTATCCCACCAAATATTCCTACCATTTAAGTGCCCAAAATGTTGCATTCATAAAAATACCAGGGCTGAGTGATCGTGTGATCCCCAACCAAGAGCAAAAAGTAGATCTAATTAAAGCAGCACATGAAGCGGTTGCTTCTGCCCATGCAGGTGTGGCAGCTACAATCACATTATTGCAGAAACTCTATAGGTGGACAGGTCCATACTAACAGACCAAACAGTATGTTCTGTGTTGTGACATCTATCAACAAGGATGAGAGTCCACCGTTAAAAGCCCACTACAGACACCCCTCCTAATTTCCAACAAACCACTACAATGTGTATATATGGGCCATTGTGGTCTCCTAACGACTGATGGTTCATACAAATACATCTTAGCCACTGTTGATTCTTGCTCCAGATTTCTATGGGCATGGCCACAACGATCAGCTAACTATGTTATAAAAGATTTGCATGTCTTTATCAGGACCTAAGCAGTTGCAGCTTTCAATGCAGACCAGGGTACTGCTTTTGCCTCCAGGGCTTTCAGGGACACCATGGCAACAATGAGGGTCCAACTATATTTCTCGTCACCATATCATTCAGAGGGAAACGCTGTTGTGGAGCAGAAGAACCAAGACTTAAAGCAATCCATAACAGCTGGAGTACTAGGTTCAGGTCGTAGTTGGCTTAACTACCTGTATAAAGTACAGAGAGTACTTAATAATCTGCCCAGAATGTCTTTGGGAGGACACTCCCCATATGAGGTTCTGTCTGGCATACCTATGTATTTTCCAGATCTTGATGGTCCTGGTGTAGTGGCGGCAGACACACCTTTTGACATCAATGAACATGTCACTGTCTTGCAAGAACTATAACTGTTCTGTGATGAAATCTTATCAGCATGTGCTGCCACCTTGGGAATGATGGATTCACCAACAGCGTGTACCGGCTGGATTCCAAAAGTTGGAGATCTAGTGTGTGAAAAGATTGCTGTGAAGAAGGAATTCATATTGAGAGTCCACGGAATACACAGTACCAGAACTGTCATTCTACCACTGCTGCCTGGTTCTAAAAACCACTTTGCTTCAATTGACAATATCAAGGTACACAATGTGGCTGTTCCCGAACCCCTCTCACTGCTAATCAGGATTTGCCTCTCCAAATGTATTTGGGGAGGCTTGGAAAATGAACTTTCATTAGTCCCTGTCTCTACATTTACAACAAGAAATGTCCTAAGTTCTCAGCAATATTATTCAAAATCAACACAAAAGGATGGAATCATTTACTATGACCCACCTAAGGATACATCTGCCAGTTCTACGTCTCCAACACCAGCTCCACTGTTTGCTCAAACTGCTTCTGGATATTTTGTCGACATCAACAATTCTTTTTCAAACTCTTCAGCATCTTCAACTGCACCTGTATCAAGGGAACATAAGATAGTCAATTGGCTTAAAACAAACTATCTGATCTATCCACAGAATTATCTATGGGTACTGGCAACAGTGCTTGCCTCCCTTCTGGATTGGTTTTGTCATTGTTTTGTTTCTGCTGATACATGGACATTATCTTCCTTAATGCTCTGTTGTTGAACTGGTGGATGAGGTTTTAAAGCCTCACCTGTCCTCACATAAGGTCTGCAGAGACTTGTCGTTATTAAACATTTCAGGATTCGAATTACATATGCAGTCAAAGTTTCCATGAATGATATAATAACTCCTGGGATGGTTTCCGATGATTGGGATGTGAAAACAGTTGATTCTATACTTGCTGAGCTTGAATATTATACTGTGCTTGAAAGTGAAGATGCTTACCAAACAACATCAAATTATGGGGACATGTTCTGTTACCATCTGTTACTACACCAGTTTATACATAAAGCCAGCACCCCGAGAAATGTCTACAGTTATGCAAAATGGGAACATAGTTCAACTCCCCAGTGGGGAGTTCTAAAACGTATGTAGAAAAAGCTGCATATTTTTCTCTGCATGATGTCACAAATGCTGAGTCTTATTGTTTTAAATTGCCTTCTATGAAATTTCAGAATCTTCTGTTAACAGATGCCAAATAATCTATTCTGACTCATTTGCTTCCCAGTTGGCTATTGAAGACTATGAAAATTGGCTGAAGTCAATTGACTTAAAGAGTGTATGGGTTTTGGAAATGGTCTTTGCTGCAGGGTTATCCCCAAACATTTTGACTTTCTCTATTTATTTTTCTGACCCTCTTTTTGTTGGCTTTAGGACTCTGGGCACTTTACCACTTCTAATCAGTGCTAAAGTGCATATGCTTTCTCCCTAAAACTTTATATAATTGTCTTAAACCTGTTTGGCTTATTTAATGTACCTGTAAGTTCCTTGTAAAGTGGTATTCCATATACCCAGGCCCTGTTAATTAAATGCTACTAGTGGGCCTGCAGCACCATATTGCGCCACCCACAGAAGTAGACTTTCAAACTTGTCTTAGGCCTGCCACTGCAGCACCTGCACGTGCAGATTTACTGCTATATTGACTTGGCAAGCCAAACTACTTGCCAAACGCGAAACTCTCATTTTGCAACATATAGTTCACCCCTAAGGTAGGCCCCAGGTAGATCTAAAACCAGGGTGCAGTTTAGGCAAAAGGTAGGACATGTGCCTTCATCAAGTGGCATGTCCTAGTGGTGACAAACAACCTATTTAGGCCCTCATTCTGACATTTGCGGAAAGTGCTGCTTACCGCCATGCTGACTGCCGCCAACATACCACGGTGTTATACCGGCACCAGTATTATGACCCACACATAGAAATCCGCCACTATACAGACACATACACAAGTCTGCCAGCCCAAAGTGCAGTGATAAAATCGCGGTACCAAAACCCACAACGTTACGCCAGCAGAAATATGCCCACAGCATTATAACCCACAAATCACTGCGGCGGACATTCAACCACGGTAAACCATTGGCAGTACATACCGCCACACTCAAAATACACACAACCTAACAAAACAACACCACATTGGAAAATTCAAACTACACACACCTGACACCTATTCACACACCAAACCTACACACCCACACCACTAAAAAACACCCACCCACATTACCCACAACCCTTTACCGCTACAAACAATTTACAACATAGAGAGAGAGAGACACACCAGGAGCACCCACAGAACCAGAGTCACTGAACACCATCACCCATAGACCATCCACGCACCTCACATCACACACCCCAACACATCACTCCACACACCCTCACACACACCACACACACTACACCCATGGCACCACAAAGACACCCCAGGTTCTCTGAGGAGGAGCTAAGGGTTATGGTGGAGGAAATCATCCCGGGAGAGCCACAGTTATTCGGGTCACAGGTGCAGCAGACATCCATCCCTAGGAAGATGGAGTTACGGCAGAGAGTTGTGGACAGGGTTAACGCCATGGGACAGCACCCCAGAACAAGGGATGACATTAGGAAGAGGGGGAACAACCTACGGGGAAAGTGCGTTCCGTGGTTGCAAGACACCAGATAGCTATACAGAGGACTGGCGGTGGACCCCCACACCCTCCCCCACAACTAACAACATGGGAGGAGCAAGTCATGGCAATCATGCATCCTGAGGGCTTGGCAGGAGTAACAGGAGGACTGGACTCTGGTAAGTCAAATCTCTATTACTATCACCCCCCTACCTGCATGCCATCACATACCCCCACCCCTCCCCTCACTCCCATCACCCCACAACCTCACAAACACCCCACCATCACAGCCCACCCCTCCCACAACCAAGCCCTGCATGCAACACCAACGCATAGACACCCATCACCAAAGCATGCACACTTGAGACAATCACCTAGCCCACAAAATCACCACTCACACAAGCCTAAGCTGCCAAGGCAATAACAACCATAGAGGGCAACACACACCCATGCACAAGATGACACATGCAGAAACAATAGCATTGCATCCCTACAGGACCCCCACACAACGTCACCGGAGAGGAGGTGCCAGCAACACCCAGTCCCCCCTCAGAAGCGGCCGACAGTGATGACAGCAGCTCTGCACGGCTGGATCAGGATGATCAACCTGGCCCATCAGGGACCTCTGGATAGTCGGTTACCCAGGCACAGGCACAGTCCCATACCACCACAGAGCCTCCCCCATCAGGAAACATCAGCACAGCACCCACCTAGCGGGCCCATACCACTGTCCCCAGGACACGTCAATCAGCAGTGTGTCCACCACTACTAGGACCCCAGGCAACTCCACAAACACAGGATGATCAGGGACCTGGGATAGGTGGCAGTGGGCACACAGTTCAGGGGACAGAGGCACAGGACAACAGGGAAGCTGGGAGGACTGCTGTGTGACAGGGGGAGGACAGGCCCAGGGAACGGACTCTGCAAGAGGCACTCACCAACATCCTGGGAGCATACCACCATTCCCAGGAGACCATGGGCCAGACACTGGCCAAGTTGCAGGAGACCCAGCGGCTGCGGCAGGGACAGTACCTGGGGGACAAGGAGGACCTGAAGGACATCCACACCACCCTGGTCACCATTGCAGGGGTGCTGGCTGACATGGCCAACACCATAAGGGAGGCAGTGGCACACCAATGGGCCCCTGACACTAGCCACTCCGATGAACAGCCTTCCACCTCTGCTGAAGCTAGTGGACAGTAGGCCCCTCCACAGGAGCAACAGGCCACAAGTACCCCACAGAAGGAGAACCACCCCTAAAATGGTCCCTGTCATCCAGGCAGAAACCAGAGACTATTGCCAAGACCCCTGCCAGGAAATAAAACTCTCCTGATTGTCACCCTTGTGTCCCACTCTGTCACCCTGTCCACCTTGAACTGCCATTGCTCCACTCCCTATGCCCCCTTGGACAATGCACCTGTGATACAAATAGACTGTACTCTATCCTGGACATTCTTCCACCATCACCCCAGGCAATTACCCATCCCCCTCTACTTATTAGAACTTAAATAAACACCATTTGAATAAATACAAGTATGGATTCTGTCTAATAATTAAGGATGTAGTTTTTTTAACGCTCATTAGACATTGCAGATAGACTGTACAGTGATGTATACATACTTATTACCTGTAATGTGCTGCAGTCAATACACCAGGAGCCACAGGAGGGCACAAATATCTGCAAATAGACATGTTAAAGGGTACATTAAGTGGCCCTTGTAGTGTGAACAGCAGCCAGCCAGAGAACAATCACTTCACAAAGCAGAAATGGAAGGTGAGGTTACAGTGTCTTACCTATGTGTCACTGGAAGTACTGTTGAATTATAGTTGTTCTGTTGTCCACATCCTCTTCCTCTGCCTTCTCTTCATCACTGTCTACAGGCTCCACTGCTACCACATGACCATCTCCAGCCTCATCCTCCCGCAGAAAAGGCACCTGCCGTCATAAGGCCAGGTTGTGCAACATGCACCATGCAACGATGATCTGGCATACCTTCTTGGGTGAGTAGCACAGGGATCCACCTGTGGAGGCATCTGAACTTGGTCTTCAGGAGGCCAAAGGTGTGCTCAATGATCCTCCTTGCTTGCCCATGTGCCTCATTGTATCGTTCCTCTGCCCTTGTGCTGGGATTCCTCACTGGGGTCAGTACCCACGAGAGGTTGGGGTAACTAGAGTCACCTGCAAATATCGAGGGATACCTGTTAGCCAGACACTCACCATTAGGGCCATCCCCACACCCATATACCAACATACACTGGGTGGGGACCATGGGTTCACCTATTAGCCACACTCAGTGCCTCTGGAGTTGTGGCATTACATATGGGATACTGCTATTCCTCAGGATAAAGGAATCATGCACAGACCCTGGATACTTTGCATTCACATGGGAGATGTATTGGACGCCAGGCATACTATCTGCACATTCATAGAGTGATAGCTCTTTCGATTTCTGTGCACCTGTTCATTTCTCCGGGGGGACAAAGGCAATTTGTGAACCATCAATTGCACCAATGATGTTGGGGATATGTCCCAGTCCATAGAAGTCAGCCTTCACTGTGGCCAAATCCTCCACCTGGGGGAAAACAATGTAGCTGCGCATGTGTTTCATCAGGGCAGACAACACTCTGGTCAGCACGTTTGAGAACATAGGTGGTCATTACAACCCTGGTGGTTGGTGTTAAAACGACCGTGGCAGAAACCGCCAACATAGACAGCCACTTTAACGCTCCGACCGCCACGGCGATACAAACAAAGATCGCGGCGGTAACCGCCAACAGACAGGCGGAAGACAAGGTTCCGCCCACTGTATTACAACAGTCCAATCCGCCACCTTTTCCGGGGCGGATTCAAAGCGAACAAAAACACGGCGGAAACAGGACTTGGAAGGGAAAACGCTCACCTCTACACACCCCACGAGGAAGCAGGACGTCATGGAACACAAGTTCCAGATACTCCCTGCCTTTGTCTTCCTGCTCCTCTACCAGGAACATCAAAGACGGCAGCGAAGACCACGGTGAGTACTGAACCTACGACACAGGGGAGGGGGAGGGAAAAAAGAGTGACACACACATGCAACACTCAACACTCCCACCCCCACCCTCACCCACTACAACACACACACAAGTACATGTTGATACATTACATTTAAAACCCCCAACCACCCTGGAAGAATGCAAGAACAAAAGGAAATGAGTTGAACGTTTGCAATCTATTAAAATACAGAAATAAAAAATATATATATATTTACACTATAAACAAATATATACACCAAGAATACAAGTCCAAAGTATTCCACCATTAAAGTCCGTGGACCACTGGGCCGAAAATGCATGGGCGAGGCCCACACTCAGTACCCGATCAAAACGGAGAGAATACTGCAGGGGCATCAGATCGAAATACAACAGGCACCTCAGGGGGAAGTGAAGGGGGGCAGCTCAGCCGGATAAGTGCACTACGGCAGATCCTCGAGGGGGCTCCATGCCCATTGATGTATCCCGGGGAGTGCAAAGCCACAGTCTCACAAGTCTTTACAGTGGGTGGTTTGCCCACTGCTGCATCCTGGGGAGTGCAAAGCCACAGTCTCACAAGTCTTTACAGTGGGTGGTTTGCCCACTGCTGCATCCTGGGGAGTGCAAAGCCACAGTCTCACAAGTCTTTACAGTGGGTGGGTTGCCCAATGCTGCATCCTGGGGAGTGCAAAGCCACAGTCTCACAAGTCTTTACAGTGGGTGGTTTGCCCACTGCTGCATCATGGGGAGTGCAAAGCCACAGTCTCACAAGTCTTTACAGTGGGTGGGTTGCCCAATGCTGCATCCTGGGGAGTGCAAAGCCACAGTCTCACAAGTCTTTACAGTGGGTGGTTTGCCCACTGCTGCATCCTGGGGAGTGCAAAGCCACAGTCTCACAAGTGGATAACAGTCTCCACTGGTTCTGGAGGGGCTTTGGTGCCCAGTGTGCTTAATCCTGCCAAGGACTGAGGTAGTGGTTGCCTTTCTCCACTGGTTCTGGAGGGGGCTTGGTGCCCAGAGTGCTTCATCCTTCCAAAGACTGAGGTAGTGGATGTGAATCTCCACTGGTTCTGGAGAGGGCTTGGTGCCCAGAGTGCTTCATCTTGGTGCCCAGAGTGCTTCATCCTGCCAAGGACTGAGGTAGCAGATGTTAATCTCCACTGGTTCTGGAGGGGGCTCGGTGCACAGAGTGCTTCATCCTGCCAAGGACTGAGGTAGTGGATGCCTTTCTCCACTGGTTCTGGAGGGGGCTTGGTGTCCAGAGTGCTTCATCCTGCTCGTGGCGAGGTGCTGTTTGCTAGCTGGAAGGGTTAGGCTGACAGCTGACAGTTGACAACTGTCACACAGTTTCAGATAAGACTCAGTCCCCCATATTCGGTCATGCTGCCACCCAAAATCCAGCAGTCTTGCTACTATAAAGGGAGTCTACGACATAGTGGCACCAACATTGGTTAGGCACTGATTTTTATGAATCTCTCAAGTATCTCTATCTCATTTCATACAGTGTCCCCCTAGTTATCTTACACGGAGATGTCTGTGGAATTAGGAAATATCTTCCTCAGCTAGGTAGGTAGTACCTATTTTACACTGTAGGTTGTTCAAGCTTGAACTTTTAAAAGGATTTTCTGTTGCTGAAAAATTACATTCTACTTTAAAGATGATGGACTAAAATAGAGTTGTAGTTGCAGTAAACATGAGACTCCCGATCACCACACATCTATTAAATAATGGTCTAACAGATGAGGGAGGAGAGGTTACATTTGCCTTTGAGACTCACGATGCATATAGAACTGACATTTTTCATTCGTGGGTCTCTTTTCCAGCAGAAGATGAGACTACACACCCATTCGTCATTACACTTCACCAAATGCACCAGCGCAATACAAATCATATCCATACGTAGAAATACCACTATGTTATCAAGAACACTAAAATTGGCTTTTGGGCACCCTGCCCCATGTTACACAAAATGTTAGACTAAGTTCTGTAAGCAAATATGGACGTACATGGACAGAGCTGGCTACCTATACACCACATCCTAACATAG
This sequence comes from Pleurodeles waltl, assembly GCF_031143425.1. Classification (NCBI taxonomy): domain Eukaryota; kingdom Metazoa; phylum Chordata; class Amphibia; order Caudata; family Salamandridae; genus Pleurodeles; species Pleurodeles waltl. The sequence continues at coordinate 804,098,338 of NC_090437.1, read as the reverse complement.
GTACAATGATGGAAGCAGATGTACTCTGCCTATACACTAATTTATCAGAAATATATAGATGATTAATACAATTCATAATGTGGATTTTGAATATCACCCTAGCAAGGGCTGCTCCAGCGTAACCACATGTGGCCACATCGGGCATTAATCCTGCTACTGTGCATTCAATTATCGGTAAAGTATCCACCAAAAGTGAAGAGATTCTGTTTTGGTTAGCACAAACAATTAGCACATTGGAAGCAGTATTTCCCTAACAGGACCCCAAGATAAACATAAAATTCTCACAATGTGCTTGCCATTTGGGATGGTTCCCTCAGTGGACAACTGTGCCACTTGGGTTGCAGTGTTTGCTGCACTCTACACTACCTCACGCAGTACCCCAACACTTGTGAACCTTCTGAAGATGTTAAAACAAATTAAGGATGAATATAAGGCTGCTCCTCCCTAGATCTGGGGATGCAATCAATGGGAAAATTTGCCACAGCATCCTCAATCATATTAAGTAACCTTAAAGGGGAAGCAGTAGCATTGGCAGTACGCTAATAGTTCCAGGATGTTCCTATACAGGATCAGGAGTGTGAGCTGCCAAAGATTATTGCTGAGGCCTATTCAACCATTCATCCTATTCAACCTATTGAAGTATAAGTCTGGATAGTCTGGGGGCCAGACTAAGTAAAGCACAACTACAAGGTAAATCCAAAAAAGATTCTACCAAGCAGGCAGCTGAGGGTTCTAAAAAAACTCTGGGATAAACAAAAACAAAATAAAGCTAATGCAAAACAAAGAGGAGAATCTCTGCGCTCAGGGGCCTCTGAGAAATGCTATCATTAGAGAAATAGAAATAGTTTAAAAACTCCTGATAGATACCAATATATTGACACATGCTAATCTTGCTCCTTTCCACGACTCACTGAATAAGTGCAGTGAGAGAGGCGGGTGTTCTGAACAGAGAAACAAGTATGTAAAACCAAGAAAGGATTCACAACACTCATCTGAACCTCCCATAAAAAAGCAAGAGAAAACTTCACAACATAAAGCATAATTTCAAAAGAAAAATGTGGCAGCAATTGCAGCTTCAAATACCACACATAATGAGAACGTTACTGAACAAAGGGACGTGGGCACTAACTCTGCTAGACAGTGCAGCAGAGGTCACAATAGTTTGACAGAATCTTCAAGACGTTCTGGTGGTGACAGCAACTTTTTAGAAGTCAAAGCCACAGACATGCCTCCAGATAGGGTTTATAAAATGAAAATACAAATTGAGAGAGACATAGCATGCCCAATTAAAGTTATATTCTGGGGAAAACTCATGGTATTTTATGATATCCTATTGCCAGAAAACGACTGGCCTCCAGAATTTGTCTATAAACTCCCACTGGGGTAAGATGCTATCATGCCACCTTTCTCGTTCCTTGTTCCTGAAAGAATTAGGACAGGCTGACACAGTAGATTGGGCACTGGCACAAGCCCCAGCGCTGTATCACAACCACGTGGGATGGGTCAATGACTCCACCTACCACATAATACCGATAAGATCAACACCATTACCACAGACACAATGCCCTATTAAACATGCAGCTAAAGCCCATGTGAGGGAAATACTCCCATAGCTTGAGTATCAGCGAGTAATAGAACCCTGCATATCACCAATGAACAACCCTTTTTTCCACTGTAGCTAAGCTATATACATATAGAATAGTATTAGACTACAGACAAACAGTCACGCACACATGTTTGCTATACAAAATGCACATGGCACTTATCAACAACTTAATGCACAAAAAGTACATAACAACCTTAGTTTTTTCCATTGTTGTTTTCTGCCGAAATATAGCACTTGAAAGCAGGGATTTGACCGCCTTTAGCACATTAGGCTCGCAAAACGAAATTGTGTTGATTCCCAAAAGGGTATAAGAAGAGTCCTGGATTGTTCTAAGCACGGTTGACATCCATATTACTCGACATTGACCATGAGGCATTGTCTTACGTGGATGACATCTACCTAACAGATGATGACCTGGTCAAACACCTAAGAAAGGTGGACCACATTGCTTTTTGCTGAAATAGGCTACACATTTAGGGCCATATTTATACTTTTTGACGCAAAACTGCGCTAACGCAGTTTTGCGCCAAAAAAATTAGCGCCGGCTAACGCCATTCTGAAGCGCCATGCGGGCGCCGTATTTATTGAATGGCGTTAGCCGGCGTTAGCCGACCGGCGCTGCCAGTTGTGCGTGAAAAAAAACGACGTACACCAGGCAGCGCCGGCGTAAGGAAAAATGGCGTTTGTGCGTCCCAAAATGGGGCAAGTCAGGCTGAGGCAAAAAAATCGTCTTAACCCGATTTGCGCCATTTTTTTTGGGCGCGCAGACGCCAATAACATGACTCCTGTCTTAGCAAAGACAGGAGTCATGCCCCCTTGCCCAATGGCCATGCCCAGGTGACTTATGTCCCCTGGGCATGGTCATTGGGCATAGTGGCATGTAGGGGGGCACAAATCAGGCCCCCCTATGCCACAAAAAAATATTTAAAAAAATACTTACCACAACTTACCTTTTCTTCCCTGGGATGGGTCCCTCTATCCTTGGGTGTCCTCCTGGGGTGGGCAAGGGTGGCAGGGGGTGTCCCTGGGGGCAGGGGAGGGCACCTCTGGGCTCATTATGAGCCCACAGGTCCCTTAATGCTTGCCCTGACCCAGGCGTTAAAAAGAGGCGCAAATGCGGGGTTTTTTGCCCCGCCCACTCCCGGGCGTGATTTTTGCCCGGGAGTATAAATACCACGCACATGCCTGGGAGTCATTTTTTAAGACGGGAACGCCTACCTTGCATCTAATTAACGCAAGGAAGGTGTTCACGCTAAAAAATGACGCTAACTCCATGAACTTTGGTGCTAGATGCATCTAACGCCAAAGTATAAATATGGAGTTAGTTTTGCGTCTAATTTGCGTCGAAAAAAACGACGCAAATTCGGCGCAAACGGAGTATAAATATGCCCCTTAATTTAAAGAAAACAAAAATTGCCTTTCTCAGGGTCCTGTTTTTGGGATACAAGTTATCAGATGAAGGAAAGAGCCTGATGCCTCACTTTCTAGTGCACAATTAAAACCACCAAATACCATCAAAAAGATGCAATCATTATTGGGCTTTTTCACCTGTCACCTGATACTTCCAGATTTTTCAAGTAAATATTGGACAGTTGAACATACACGCTTTCTTAGAGCGTTACAATAAGGTGTGCTTGAAGCAAAACACTTACACACACATGATAACATAACAAACCTAGTCATCAAACTAATCACTGGTGCCATTGGGTACACCTATGTAACATTCAATGAAGGTGATACTGTCCCTATAGCATACAATCACATTTGTATTCAGCAGCTGAACAACGCTTTGCTCCCACTGAGAAAATTCTGACTGTTGTCCAGATGGCAGTCAGATTTTAGAGACCTGTAGCCCATGGGAAACAAATTGTTATCATGACCCCAATACCGGCCTTAGAAGCCCAGATGCAAGCCAGCATTCCAAAAGTAAAAGCATTACATCCATGTTGGTTACAATGGGCCACCTCTCTGACTGTGCTGATGTTAATCATATTTTTGATGCAAAACTACAGACACAAGAGTTCTTTCAATATGAGCTTGAATATCCAACACCTACAAACATTTTGCCTCTTGATCAATATCAAATGATTATTTACTCTGATGGTTCAGCACAACCAGCAGTAAGTGCAAAACAACAATACTCCGCCATGAATGGAATCATGAGAGATGGCAAGTTCCACTCCAAAACATATACATACAGACCTGAGGGGACTGCACTGCACAATTGGCAGAGCTTAAGACTCTATTGTTGGCTCTAGAAGACATGGATACTGACTTCCTAACACTGATTGATCGTGATTTGTATTATTGTGTCCAGTCTTTTAATGGATATCTGCATTACTGACACCAGAATGGGTTCAGAGATTCAAAAGGGAACGCCATCAAACAGAGACTCCTGTGGATGAAGGTAGCAGCTTTAAAAGACACACTACCAAATACCCATGTACTACATACAGTGGACCATCAATGTGAAGGTATACATGTTGCAGGAAACACTTTGGCTGATGAAGCATCCAAGTCTGCATTAGCCACAGCTTCTATTGTTCTGATTACTCGCTTCAAGAGGAGGTTGGAAGATGAAACACTGGCTGCTGTGAAAGCTTCGACTGACAGCAAGCCTTTGCCAAAAGTGTATCCCACCAAATATTCCTACCATTTAAGTGCCCAAAATGTTGCATTCATAAAAATACCAGGGCTGAGTGATCGTGTGATCCCCAACCAAGAGCTAAAAGTAGATCTAATTAAAGCAGCACATGAAGCGGTTGCTTCTGCCCATGCAGGTGTGGCAGCTACAATCACATTATTGCAGAAACTCTATAGGTGGACAGGTCCATACTAACAGACCAAACAGTATGTTCTGTGTTGTGACATCTATCAACAAGGATGAGAGTCCACCGTTAAAAGCCCACTACAGACACCCCTCCTAATTTCCAACAAACCACTACAATGTGTATATATGGGCCATTGTGGTCTCCTAACGACTGATGGTTCATACAAATACATCTTAGCCACTGTTGATTCTTGCTACAGATTTCTATGGGCATGGCCCCAACGATCAGCTAACTATGTTATAAAAGATTTGCATGTCTTTATCAGGACCTAAGCAGTTGCAGCTTTCAATGCAGACCAGGGTACTGCTTTTGCCTCCAGGGCTTTCAGGGACACCATGGCAACAATGAGGGTCCAACTATATTTCTCGTCACCATATCATTCAGAGGGAAACGCTGTTGTGGAGCAGAAGAACCAAGACTTAAAGCAATCCATAACAGCTGGAGTACTAGGTTCAGGTCGTAGTTGGCTTAACTACCTGTATAAAGTACAGAGAGTACTTAATAATCTGCCCAGAATGTCTTTGGGAGGACACTCCCCATATGAGGTTCTGTCTGGCATACCTATGTATTTTCCAGATCTTGATGGTCCTGGTGTAGTGGCGGCAGACACACCTTTTGACATCAATGAACATGTCACTGTCTTGCAAGAACTATAACTGTTCTGTGATGAAATCTTATCAGCATGTGCTGCCACCTTGGGAATGATGGATTCACCAACAGCGTGTACCGGCTGGATTCCAAAAGTTGGAGATCTAGTGTGTGAAAAGATTGCTGTGAAGAAGGAATTCATATTGAGAGTCCACGGAATACACAGTACCAGAACTGTCATTCTACCACTGCTGCCAGGTTCTAAAAACCACTTTTCTTCAATTGACAATGTCAAGGTACACAATGTGGCTGTTCCCGAACCCCTCTCACTGCTAATCAGGATTTGCCTCTCCAAATGTATTTGGGGAGGCTTGGAAAATGAACTTTCATTAGTCCCTGTCTCTACATTTACAACAAGAAATGTCCTAAGTTCTCAGTAATATTATTCAAAATCAACACAAAAGGATGGAATCATTTACTATGACCCACCTAAGGATACATCTGCCAGTTCTACGTCTCCAACACCAGCTCCACTGTTTGCTCAAACTGCTTCTGGATATTTTGTCGACATCAACAATTCTTTTTCAAACTCTTCAGCATCTTCATCTGCACCTGTATCAAGGGAACATAAGCTTGTCAATTGGCTTAAAACAAACTATCTGATCTATCCACAGAATTATCTATGGGTACTGGCAACAGTGCTTGCCTCCCTTCTGGATTGGTTTTGTCATTGTTTTGTTTCTGCTGATACATGGACATTATCTTCCTTAATGCTCTGTTGTTGAACTGGTAGATGAGGTTTTAAATCCTCACCTGTCCTCACATAAGGTCTGCAGAGACTTGTCGTTAATAAACATTTCAGGATTCGAATTACATATGCAGTCAAAGTTTCCATGAATGATATAATAACTCCTGGGATGGTTTCCGATGATTGGGATGTGAAAACAGTTGATTCTATGCTTGCTGAGCTTGAATATTATACTGTGCTTGAAAGTGAAGATGCTTACCAAACAACATCAAATTATGGGGCCATGTTCTGTTACCACCTGTTACTACACCAGTTTATACATAAAGCCAGCAACCCGAGAAATGTCTACAGTTACGCAAAATGGGAACATAGTTCAACTCCCCAGTGTGGAGTTTTAAAACGTATGTAGAAAAAGCTGCATATTTTTCTCTGCATGATGTCACAAATGCTGAGTCTTATTGTTTTAAATTGCCTTCTATGAAATTTCAGAATCTTCTGTTAACAGATGCCAAATAATCTATTCTGACTCCTTTGCTTCCCAGTTGGCTATTGAAGACTATGAAAATTGGCTGAAGTCAATTGACTTAAAGAGTGTGTGGGTTTTGGAAATGGTCTTTGCTGCAGGGTTATCCCCAAACATTTTGCCTTTCTCTTCTTATTTTTCTGACCCTCTTTTTGTTGGCTTTAGGACTCTGGGCACTTTACCACTTCTAATCAGTGCTAAAGTGCATATGCTTTCTCCCTAAAACTTTATATAATTGTCTTAAACCTGTTTGGCTTATTTAATGTACCTGTAAGTTCCTTGTAAAGTGGTATTCCATATACCCAGGGCCTGTTAATTAAATGCTACTAGTGGGCCTGCAGCACCATATTGCGCCACCCACAGAAGTAGACTTTCAAACTTGTCTTAGGCCTGCCACTGCAGCACCTGCACGTGCAGATTTACTGCTATATTGACTTGGCAAGCCAAACTACTTGCCAAACGCGAAACTCTCATTTTGCAACATATAGTTCACCCCTAAGGTAGGCCCCAGGTAAATCTAAAACCAGGGTGCAGTTTAGGCAAAAGGTAGGACATGTGCCTTCATCAAGTGGCATGTCCTAGTAGTGACAAACAACCTATTTAGGCCCTCATTGTGACATTTGCGGTAATGAGGTACTGGGTTTTTCAGAACCGGTACTGATCCGGTAACCCAGTGGTGCCAGGGTACACCCAAAGACCTCGGGTACTTTCCTGATTCAGACCACAGAAACTCAGAGTCTTCTAGGTGAAGTAAAAGATCGAATTTATTGGCTGCAACCAAGTAACAAACGTCCTAGAAGTACAACAGCACGGTTTGTATGTTCTCAGGAGACTGTGTTTCAATGCAAAGTCAGGTTTCCTTATATACAGTTTTTTAAGCTTCAGGCAAACATTCTTGACATTTTGGTTGGTCATTCACATGTTTTCACTACAAAGGAAAAAACAGTGTCATGATGAAACCTCATATTTCATGTCATCCAACCCATAATAAATTACCCGGCAAGGCCTAGTATTTTACATCAGATAAGTGTGGACCTCCCCCTCGTAAAGTAAGAAGAAGAAAAGAGCAGGTGCAGGTGTGAGCAAGATTAGGCAGGGTGTGTGAGCGATAATAAGGGTTTTATGGCATGGTGTGCCTTGATGCTATCTGATTCGGCCACTGGGAGAGGGACTGACCAAACAGGTTTGGCCTGAGGCAATGGTTCCAGCTTGCCCAGGTCAGAGAAAAGTCAATCAAGGTGTACGTGTCCTTGGAATCAAATCTGACTGTATTATAAGCCTATGTGAGGGCAACTTTTAAAAATGGCTGCCGTGTATAAAATGGGAGCCACGAGTGCAGGACGAAAATGGCGATTTCGAGGTGAAAACGCTGCTGGAATTGAGCGAAAATGCTCATGCTTAGTGTACTAGTCATTATCGGTCTTTTGATACTAAAATCGTACTGCTGTGGCAACGTAAATTACATGGGTCCAGAATTTTTAGAACCACAAACCCTCCTTTTGCCCTTACATAGGCAATAAACCTATTCTCATGCTAATCTGAGTCCAGGTCTATGTTTCTAAAGTTGTTGAGATGTTGCTGTAACATCATCCTAGTATTTAGCTCGTCTCTTGGTGCAGGTTTCCTTATGCATGATGTAACACAGAGGCCACATATGGCAGGACAAAGTAAGGAATATCTCTATCTGCAGTAGGTGGCATAAGATCACACACCCAACAATTAGTGATGTTCACTACTAACTAGTGTTGATGCAGAAGCTGTACAAAAGAATTGCTTATGAATTCTGATCTTCTAACCTGCTCATGTTCAGGAAAAGGGTGAAAAGAGTGCAAAGAAACAATAGTAGGAAAAGACATAGGTTGGGAAGTGGGTGCAGAAGTCAATTGAGTAAAGAAAAACAATCCCACCCATAAATGACAACATCATGTTTAAAAGACACTAGAAAACACGTTATTAAGAACATATAGACAACGGGAGAAAGTAGTGACCACTATTACAAATGAAATAATAATTTTTCACAACCCTAACCAAAAAGCAAATCCTAAAATTATCTAGTAACATTTTTAGGGCTCCTCTGCATTTCAGTAATTTTGGTATGTTCAGGTGGAACAGTGGTGACTCTCATCAATGCTCTAAGGTGAAAAGGGGGTACTCTTTCCACAGAAAATGGACTTTATTCTGCTTTTACTAAACAGAATAGTACTTTAAAACAATGCCAGCAAAACAATCAGTCTCCTAACACCTAGTCTATACAATCACACGGAAACCTCTTGTGAAACCAACTATGCCCAGAGTCCGTTCAAAAAGCCTCTCTGGCAGGCTTCTATTGTCCATCAAATTTTCTTTTGTTGTTTTCTTTCGCCTGGGCCTCTCAATTCAGGCCTCTTCGTGAGAAAAGTACTGCTTAGTTGGAGTGCCCTCCTGGCAAACACCCACTCGTTGCAGGACGAAAATGGCGATTTCGAGGTGAAAACGCTGCTGGAATTGAGCGAAAATGCTCATGCTTAGTGTACTAGTCATTATCGGTCTTTTGATACTAAAATCGTACTGCTGTGGCAAAGTAAATTACATGGGTCCAGAATTTTTAGAACCACAGTAAGTGCTGCTTACCGCCATGCTGACTGCCGCCAACATACCACGGCGTTATTCCGGCACCCGTATTATGACCCACACATAGAAATCCGCCACTATACAGACACACACACAAGTCTGCCAGCCCAAAGTGCAGTGATAAAATCGCGGTACCAAAACCCACAACGTTACGCCAGCAGAAATATGCCCACAGCATTATAACCCACAAATCACTGCGGCGGACATTCAACCACGGTAAACCATTGGCAGTACATACCGCCACACTCAAAATACACACAACCTAACAAAACAACACCACATTGGAAAATTCAAACTACACACACCTGACACCTATTCACACACCAAACCTACACACCCACACCACTAAAAAACACCCACCCACATTACCCACAACCCTTTACCACTACAAACAATTTACAACAGAGAGAGAGAGAGACACACCAGGAGCACCCACAGAACCAGAGTCACTGAACACCACCACCCATACACCATCAACGCACCTCACATCACACACCCCAACACATCACTCCACACACCCTCACACACACCACACACACTACACCCATGGCACCACAAAGACACCCCAGGTACTCTGAGGAGGAGCTAGGGATTATGGTGGAGGAAATCATCCCGGGAGAGCCACAGTTATTCGGGTCACAGGTGCAGCAGACATCCATCCCTAGGAAGATGGAGCTACGGCAGAGTGTTGTGGACAGGGTTAATGCCATGGGACAGCACCCCAGAACAAGGGATGACATTAGGAAGAGGGGGAACAACCTACGGGGAAAGTGCGTTCCGTGGTTGCAAGACACCAGATAGCTATACAGAGGACTGGCGGTGGACCCCCACACCCTCCCCCACAACTAACAACATGGGAGGAGCAAGTCATGGCAATCATGCATCCTGAGGGCCTGGCAGGAGTAACAGGAGGACTGGACTCTGGTAAGTCAAATCTCTATTACTATCACCCCCCTACCTGCATGCCATCACATACCCCCACCCCACCCCTCACCCTCACTCCCATCACCCCACAACCTCACAAATACCCCACCATCACAGCCCACCCCTCCCACAACCAAGCCCTGCATGCAACACCAACGCATAGACACCCATCACCAAAGCATGCACACTTGAGACAATCACCTAGCCCACAAAATCACCACTCACACAAGCCTAAACTGCCAGGGCAATAACAACCATAGAGGGCAACACACACCCATGCACAAGATGGCACATGCAGAAACAATAGCACTGCATCCCTACATGACCCCCACACAACGTCACCGGAGAGGAGGTGCCAGCAACACCCAGTCCCCCCTCAGAAGCGGCCGACAGTGATGACAGCAGCTCTGCACGGCTGGATCAGGATGACCAACCTGGCCCATCAGGGACCTCTGGATAGTCGGTTACCCAGGCACAGGCACAGTCCCATACCACCACAGAGCCTCCCCCATCAGGAAACATCAGCACAGCACCCACCTAGCGGGCCCATACCACTGTCCCCAGGACACGTCAATCAGCAGTGTGTCCACCACTACAAGGACCCCAGGCAACTCCACAAACACAGGACGATCAGGGACCTGGGATAGGTGGCAGTGGGCACACAGTTCAGGGGACAGAGGCACAGGACAACAGGGAAGCTGGGAGGACTGCTGTGTGACAGGGGGAGGACAGGCCCAGGGAACGGACTCTGCAAGAGGCACTCACCAACATCCTGGGAGCATACCACCATTCCCAGGAGACCATGGGCCAGACACTGGCCCAGTTGCAGGAGACCCAGCGGCTGCGGCAGGGACAGTACCTGGGGGACAAGGAGGACCTGAAGGACATCCACACCACCCTGGTCACCATTGCAGGGGTGCTGGCTGACATGGCCAACACCATAAGGGAGGCAGTGGCACACCAATGGGCCCCTGACACTAGCTACTCCGATGAACAGCCTTCCACCTCTGCTGAAGCTAGTGGACAGTAGGCCCCTCCACAGGAGCAACAGGCCACAAGTACCCCACAGAAGGAGAACCACCCCTAAAACGGTCCCTGTCATCCAGGCAGAAACCAGAGACTATTGCCAAGACCCCTGCCAGGAAATAAAACTCTCCTGATTGTCACCCTTGTGTCCCACTCTGTCACCCTGTCCACCTTGAACTGCCATTGCTCCACTCCCTATGCCCCCTTGGACAATGCACCTGTGATACAAATAGACTGTACTCTATCCTGGACATTCTTCCACCATCACCCCAGGCAATTACCCATCCCCCTCTACTTATTAGAACTTAAATAAACACCATTTGAATAAATACAAGTATGGATTCTGTCTAATAATTAAGGATGTAGTTTTTTTAACGCTCATTAGACATTGCAGATAGACTGTACAGTGATGTATACATACTTATGACCTGTAATGTGCTGCAGTCAATACACCAGGAGCCACAGGAGGGCACAAATATCTGCAAATAGACATGTTAAAGGGTACATTAAGTGGCCCTTGTAGTGTGAACAGCAGCCAGCCAGAGAACAATCACTTCACAAAGCAGAAATGGAAGGTGAGGTTACAGTGTCTTACCTGTGTGTCACTGGAAGTACTGTTGAATTATAGTTGTTCTGTTGTCCACATCCTCTTCCTCTGCCTCCTCTTCATCACTGTCCACAGGCTCCACTGCTACCACATGACCATCTCCAGCCTCATCCTCCCGCAGAAAAGGCACCTGGCGTCTTAAGGCCAGGTTGTGCAACATGCACCATGCAACGATGATCTGGCATACCTTCTTGGGTGAGTAGCACAGGGATCCACCTGTGGAGGCATCTGAACTTGGTCTTCAGGAGGCCAAAGGTGTGCTCAATGATCCTCCTTGTTTGCCCATGTGCCTCATTGTATCGTTCCTCTGCCCTTGTGCTGGGATTCCTCACTGGGGTCAGTACCCATGAGAGGTTGGGGTAACTAGAGTCACCTGCAAATATCGAGGGATACCTGTTAGCCAGACACTCACCATTAGGGCCATCCCCACACCCATATACCAACATACACTGGGTGGGGACCATGGGTTCACCTATTAGCCACACTCGGTGCCTCTGGAGTTGTGCCATTACATATGGGATGCTGCTATTCCTCAGGATAAAGGAATCATGCACAGACCCTGGATACTTTGCATTCACATGGGAGATGTATTGGACGCCAGGCATACTATCTGCACATTCATAGAGTGATAGCTCTTTCGATTTCTGTGCACCTGTTTATTTCTCCGGGGGGACAAAGGCAATTTGTGAACCATCAATTGCACCAATGATGTTGGGGATATGTCCCAGTCCATAGAAGTCAGCCTTCACTGTGGCCAAATCCTCCACCTGGGGGAAAACAATGTAGCTGCGCATGTGTTTCATCAGGGCAGACAACACTCTGGTCAGCACGTTTGAGAACATAGGTGGTCATTACAACCCTGGCGGTTGGTGTTAAAACGACCGTGGCAGAAACCGCCAACATAGACAGCCACTTTAACACTCCGACCGCCACGGCGATACAAACAAAGACCGCGGCGGTAACCGCCAACAGACAGGCGGAAGACAAGGTTCCGCCCACTGTATTACAACAGTCCAATCCGCCACCTTTTCCGGGGCGGATTCACAGCGAACAAAAACACGGCGGAAACAGGACTTGGAAGGGAAAACGCTCACCTCTACACACCCCACGAGGAAGCAGGAAGTCATGGAACCCAAGCTCCAGATACTCCCTGCCTTTGTCTTCCTGCTCCTCTACCAGGAACATCAAAGACGGCGGCGAAGACCACGGTCAGTACTGAACCTACGACACAGGGGAGGGGGAGGGAAAAAAGAGTGACACACACATGCAACACTCAACACTCCCACCCCCACCCTCACCCACTACAACACACACACAAGTACATGTTGATACATTACATTTACAACCCCCAACCACCCTGGAAGAATGCAAGGACAAAAGGAAATGAGTTGAACGTTTGCAATCTATTAAAATACAGAAATAAAAAATATATATATATTTACACTATAAACAAATATATACACCAAGAATACAAGTCCAAAGTATTCCACCATTAAAGTCCGTGGACCACTGGGCCAAAAATGCATGGGCGAGGCCCACATTCAGTACCCGATCAAAACGGAGAGAATACTGCAGGGGCATCAGATCGAAATACAACAGGCACCTCAGGGGGAAGGGAAGGGGGGGCAGCTCAGCCGGATAAGTGCACTACGGCAGATCCACGAGGGGGCTCCATGCCCATTGATGTATCCTGGGGAGTGCAAAGCCACAGTCTCACAAGTCTTTACAGTGGGTGGTTTGCCCACTGCTGCATCCTGGGGAGTGCAAAGCCACAGTCTCACAAGTCTTTACAGTGGGTGGGTTGCCCACTGCTGCATCCTGAGGAGTGCAAAGCCACAGTCTCACAAGTCTTTACAGTGGGTGGTTTGCCCACTGCTGCATCCTGGGGAGTGCAAAGCCACAGTCTCACAAGTGGATAACAGTCTCCACTGGTTCTGGAGGGGCCTTGGTGCCCAGTGTGCTTAATCCTGCCAAGGACTGAGGTAGTGGTTGCCTTTCTCCACTGGTTCTGGAGGGGGCTTGGTGCCCAGAGTGCTTCATCCTTCCATGGACTGAGGTAGTGGATGTGAATCTCCACTGGTTCTGGAGAGGGCTTGGTGCCCAGAGTGCTTCATCTTGGTGCCCAGAGTGCTTCATCCTGCCAAGGACTGAGGTAGCAGATGTGAATCTCCACTGGTTCTGGAGGGGGCTCGGTGCCCAGAGTGCTTCATCCTGCCAAGGACTGAGGTAGTGGATGCCTTTCTCCACTGGTTCTGGAGGGTGCTTGGTGTCCAGAGTGCTTCATCCTGCTTGTGGCGGCCTCAGTAGCATCGGAGCTTTTGGCGCTCATTGGCCTGAGGTGCTGGTGGCGGCGGTGTCCTGTTCAGCGGTGCTGGTGGTGGCGGTGTACTTGGCAGCAGTGCTTGTGGCGGTGGTGTCCTTGGCAGCGGTGCTTGTGGCAGCGGTGTCCTTGGCAGCGATGCTGGTGGCGGCGATGTCCTGTTCAGTGGTGCTGGTGGCGGCAGTGTCCTGTTCAGCAGTGCTGGTGGCGGCCGTGTCCTTGGCAGCGGTGCTTGTGGCGGCCGTGTCCTTGGCAGCAGTGCTTGTGGCGGCGGTGTCCTTGCCAGCGGTGCTGGTGGCGGCGGTGTCCTGTTCAGCGGTGCTGGTGGCGGCGGTGTCCTTGGCAGCGGTGCTGGTCATGGCGGTGTTGGTGGCGGCGGTGTCCTTGGAAGCGGTGCTGGTGGCGGCAGTATCCTGTTAAGCGGTGCTGGTGGCGGTCTTGTCCGCCATGCAGTTTTTCTGTGACTTGCCTGTTTTTTCTATGCCCCTTCCCCACCTTGGATGGTGGCGCAGCTGTCTTCCCACTCCCAACTGTACTCCTGGGAGAGGCTTTGGTGGTAGATGTTTTGCCTTTCTCCCGCCAGGCAGTGGACACCTTTTTGTGCTTTTCAGGTGGGGGACTGTCCGTGGTCTGGATCCTTGGCACACTGGCTTCCCTGCTGCCTGGCACACTCCAGAAGCCGGTTACTACTGGCACCACTGTTCCAGCAGATGTTGTGGCTGAGGTGCTGGGTTGGGACCTAGAAAGGCAGGCCCTAGGGGACTGAAGGGGTGGGGGAGGTGAGGGGAAGAGGTCAAGGTTGGACAGGAAAAGTTTTTTGGACACACTGGGATGGGTAGATGAAGGGGGTTTGGGAGTGGAGGAAGAGGTAGTGTTTGTAGGAGGTGTACGTTTGCTGACTTTGGGTGAAGGTGCATGGGCTGGAGGATGTCATGAGGTGGATGGCTGTTGGGTGGGTGTGTGGCTTGGTTTGTGTACCTTGGGAGGTGGGCTCACAGACACCCTGGGAGAGGACTCGGGGGATGTGTGAATGGTGGTGGGGGTGGTGAGCACAATTGAGCGGGGTGTGGTGGTGGGTGTGCTGTTGATGGAGGTAGTGGCTGAAGTTGTAGTGCATGCAGATGTGAGTGGAGATGAGACTGGGAGGGAGGAGGGAGACGAGGAGGAGGGGGACACAGTGGAGGCAGTGGATGTTGGTATGTCTGCATGTGTATAATGCTTGCGTGAGTGCCTGTGGGACGTGTGGTGCTTATGTTTGCCTGAGCTTCCCTTGTGTGTTGAGGTGTGTACATGCTGGTATGATGGTGTGCTTGGGATAGGCTGAGGTACAGGTGTTTGGGTCTGGGTGGAGGAAGTTGGAGGGGGAGGCTGGACTCAGGGACAATGGCTGCCATCAGTGCTATGGCCAGAGTCTGAAAAGCTCACTGTTGGGCTGCCTGACCAGAATGAATGCCCTCCAGGTATGCATTCGTCTGTTGCAACTGCCTCTCTACACCCTGGATGGCATTCAAAATGGTAGAATGGCCAACAGTGAGGGACCTGAGGATGTCAATGGCCTCCTCACTGAGGGCAGCAGGGCTGACAGGGGCAGGGGCTGAGGTGCCTGGGGTGAAGGAGATGCTCACCCTCCTGGGTGAGCGGCCACGGGGCACACGCTGAGGGGCTGCTGGGAGGGCGGTGCTGGTAGGGGGGGTGGCGGTTGTACCTGTAGATGCAAGGGAGCTCCCATCAGAGGAGGAGTCCGTGTCACTGGTTTCAGCTCCTGACCCCGCTGTGGAACTCCCCTCGCCTTCCGTCCCACTGGTGGCTTCTGACTCCGTTGTGTCGCCCTCCAGGGCCATGTGGGATGCAGCTCCCTCCTGCTCCTGCTCGGTGCCACTTCTCCTCCGCCTTTTGATGCTAATGCACACAAGAACAGGGAGACGACAAAAAAGGGGGAAGACAGAATAGAACATGTTCAGTGCATGCAATACCGCTACCGTTGGCGGACACTACAGGCACAGAAGCCCCCTGCACTACGCCGTGTACTTTGAGTTCCCTCATTCATCACAGGGACATGGGGTACAAGGCCTATCCCCGATTGCTGCACACATTGAAGTCACAGGAGCCTGACTAGGTGTAGTTGCCTCTGAACACTGGTGGGGTGGGGTGCCACATGGCCTGCCTTAAGAAGGGACCTTGCCTACTAAACTCGCCCTGGCCTAGGGAAACTCACAGCCCACCTCCCCCACCCAGACACCTACAATGCACGCTGAATCAGCAGAATGAGAGTGTACTCACCCCTTTGTGGCTGCTGTGATGCCCTCAAGTGCCCATCCAACTCCGGATAAGCCACTGCCAGGATCCGAAACATCAGGGGGGTCATGGTGCGACGGGCAACCCTCCCATGTTGGGAGGTCATCCCCAGCTGGGCCTCTGCCGTCTTCTTGCTCCAGCAGCGAATGTCCTCCCATCTTTTACGGCAGTGGGTGCTCCGTCTGTGGACTTCCTTGGTGATGGCACGCCAAATATCCTTCTTCTGGTGGGCGCTGACCTAAAGGAATAGTACAGGGAAAAGGAGAAGATATAACCGTCCACACTGTCATTGGTCCGCATCCCTAACCTTGCCATGACACACATGCACTCACCTTCGTTTCATGCACGCCTCATTCTCCCCCTCCATCTTCCATCCATACCACTCCACACAGGCATTGCCCATTCGGCATGCTCACAGTGTACTTACCTGTTTGTCTGGAGGACCGTAGAGTAGCGTGTACTGGGGAGGACCCCATCCACTAGTTTCTCCAACTACTCTGTGCTGAAGGCAGGGGCCTTTTCCCCAGACACATGAGCCTATCTCTCTTCCAGACTGAGGTCACAGCAGCACTTGCAGTGTAGGTCCTCTCCTGTCGAAGATCAGGTATCAAGTGAGTGAATAGACAGAAAATGTCGGTCACGTCCGCAGCGGTGCGTACCGTCACCGCCGGCGTACATCGTCATTGGATCCTGGAACCCATTGGTTCCAATGTAGGATTGCGCCGCGGTCTTTGACCGCCTACCGCGATGGTGTACAATGCCAGTGTAGTTACATCATATCCCCTTGACCCACCTTACAGGTCAGGCAGCCGCCATTTCAGGGGGCCACGTCTCATTAATTTTGACTGCATCACACATATCTAGGCCCTGCATAAACACTAATATAGGATAGATCGATTTACAAAAATTATGGAATAAAGTTGTGTTCACGTACATCAGTGTTGGATGACTCTCTGCTCGCTGTTCTCCTCTATAGAGCACGTCCACTGGGGCAGGTGAGGAGATGGCTGCATCCTCCGGTGTACAGACCGCTGGTGGACCTGTCGACAATGGAGGAGCGACATGTAATTGTCACATACAGACTTGATCGTACCACAATCCTGGAACTGTGTGCCCAGTTGGAGCCAGACCTGATGTCAGCTATCTGCCATCCCACAGGAATATCCCCTCTACTGCAGGTGCTGTCAGTACTCCATTTCCTGACAAGTGGGTCTTTTCAAACAACAGTGGCCATTGCATCAGGGATGTCCCAGCCTATGTTCTCCAACGTGTTGTCCAGAGTGTTGTCTGCCCTGCTGAAAAACATGAGCAGCTACATGGTGTTCCCTGATGTGGAGGATTTGCCTACAGTGAAAGGTGACTTCTATGCCCTGGGACATATCCCCAACATCATAGGTGCCATTGATGGGACACATGTGGCAGGAGTGAACAGGTGTACAGAAACCGGAAGAGTTACCATTCTATGAATGTGCAGATGGTGTGTTTGGTCGACCAGTACATCTCCCATGTGAACGCCAAGTTTCCTGGCTCAGTGCATGCCGCTTATATTCTGCGGAATAGCAGTATCCCTTTTGTGATGGGGCAACTCCATAGGCAAAGGGTGTGGCTATTAGGTGAGGACATGGACCCAGTACAGTGTGACTAGGTGTCTGGGTCTGGGGATGTCCCTAAGAGTTAGTGTGTGTCTAACAGTTGTCCCTCGACATTTGCAGGTGACTCTGGCTACCCCAACCTGTCATGGCTACTGACCCCAGTGAGGAATCCCAGGACAAGGGCAGAGGAACGCTACAATGAGGCCCATAGGCGAACTAGGAGGATTATAGAAAGGACCTTCGGCCTCCTGAAGGCCAGGTTCAGGTGCCTCCATATGACAGGTGGTTCCCTATTCTACTCACCAAAGAAGTTGTGCCAGATCATCGTGGCCTGCTGTATGCTTCACAACTTGGCTTTGCGATGACAGGTGCCTTTTCTGCAGGAGGATGGTCCAGATGGAGGTGTTGTGGCAGCTGTGGAGCCTGTGGACAGTGAAGACGAGAAAGCAAAAGAAGAGGACATAGACAACAGGAACACGGTGATTCATCAATACTTCCATTGAGACACAGGTAAGAAGACAACACTGCTTGCTACATCTGATTTAATTCTTCTACCTCTCATCTGTCTGTCACTTTCACCCAGTGTATGGACCCTGATTTGTCACTTTCCCTTTCAATTTCACAGATGTGGGTCCCACTGTGTGACATCTGCTTTGTTTCCGCATGGACTAGAGCTGTGTGACATAGGTATGTTGACAATACATTGTATATGACATTTTTCCACAGCTATTACAAATACACATTTGTGAAAGCACAGACTGACTCCAGATTGCGTTGTGATTTAAGGGTGTTTATTTAAGTGCAAATAGTGCAGGGGGTTGTAAATTGGTCAGGGGTGATGGTGGAGGAATGTCCATGGCAGAGTCCTGTCTATTAGTCCTACAGGTGCATTGTCCAAAGGGGCATAGGAAGTGGGGCTAGGGTAGTTTGAGTATGGACAGGGTGAAAAAGTGGGACAGAAGGATGACATTCAGGGTGGTCTCATTTCCTGGCGGGGGTCTTGGCATTGTTCTCTGTCTTTGTCCTGGATCTCAGGGACCGCTTGCGGGTGGTTCTCCATCTGCAGAGGGTGGGGTGCTGGTGTCGTGGTCCTGTGGCAGTGCATCCTGTCCACTAGCGCCGGCGGAGGTGGTGGGCAGTTCATCGTCCAGGCTAGTGTCAGGGGCCCCTTGTTGTGCCACTGTGTCCCTCCTGGTATTGACGAGTTCCTTCAGCACCCCTACAATGGTGCCCAGGGTATGTTGATAGATTTGAGTTCCTCCCTGAACCCCAAATACTGTTCCTCCTGCAGCCGCTGAGTCTCCTGAAACTTGGCCAGTACCGTTGCCATCGTCTCCTGGGAATGGTGGTAGGCTCCTATGATGTTGGAGAGGGCCTTGTGGAGAGTGGATTCCCTGGGCCTGTCCTTCCCCTGTCGCACAGCAGCCCTCCCAGTTCCCCGTGTTTCTGGGCCTCTGTCCCCTGAACCGTGTGCCCACTACCACTGCCCCCAGGTCCCTGTTGTTGTTGGGGTGGTGGGTTAGCCTGGGTTCCCTGTAGTGGTGGACACACAGCTGCTTGAGGTGTCCTGGGGACAGAGGTATGGGCCCGCTGGGTGGGTGCTGTGCTGGTGTTTCCAGAGGGGCAAGCTCTGTAGTGGCCTGTGCCAGTGTGAGGGGAACCGACTGTCCCGAGGTCCCAGATGGGCCGGGCTGGTCATCTAGATCCAGTTGGACAGAGCTGCTGTCATCACTGTGGGCTTCTTCTGTGGGTGGAGTGGACACGTCTGGACCCTCCTGTCCGGTGACGTTGGGTAGGGGTCCTGCAGAGGTCTAAAGGCATGATTATTGCATCTGTATGTGCCATGGTGTGCAATGGGTGGGTGACCCTGTACCCCAGTGCTTGCATTCTTGTGTGGGACCTTGTGTGATAATGGTTTAGGAGGGTGTATGGGTATGTGCAGTGGCCATGCCTTGGTGATGGGTATCCATGCTTTGGTGTTGCATGCAGGGCTTGGATTTGGGATGTGTGGTTTGTGATAGTGGGACATGTGTGAGGATTTGGAGTGATGGAGCTGAGGGTGAGGGTGGGGGTATGTGATAGCATGAGGTAGGGGGTGGGATAAAGTAGTTAAGATTTGACTTACCAGAGTCCATTCCTCCAGCTACTCCTGCAAGGCCCTCAGGATGCAGTATAGCCAAGACTTGCTCCTCCCATGTTGTTAGTTCTGGGAGAGGAGGTGGGGTTCCGCCGCCAGTCCTCTGAACTGCAATCTGGTGTCTTGAGACCACGGAACGCACCTTCCCCCGTAGGTCGTTCCACCTCTTCCTGATGTCATCCCATGTTCTTGGGTGCTGTCCCACTGCATTGACCCTGTCCACGATTCTGCGCCATAGCTCCATCTTCCTAGCTATGATGGTGTGCTGCACCTGTGATCCGAATAGCTGTGGCTCTACCCGGATGATTTCCTCCACCATGTCCCTGAGCTCCTCCTCAGAAAATGTGGGGTGTCTTTGCGGTGCCATGGGGTGGTGTGGGTGATGTGTGGGGTGGTGTGTGTTGTGATGTGTGGGGTGATATTTAGGGGTGTGTTGTGTGAGGTGTGTGGATGTTGTGTGAGTGATGGTGTTGAGTGCCTGTGGATGCTAGTGTTGTTTCTGGTGGAGTCTCTCTCTGGCCTTCTGTCACAATTTTTGTCGTAAGGGTTTGTGGGTGATGTGGGTGTGTGTTTTATATTGTATTGAGTGTGTGGGAGTGGTGTGTATGTGTATCAGGCGTGTGTATTTGGATTTGTCCAATGTGGATGTGTTTTGTAGGAGTGCGTGTATTTTGAGCGCTGCAGTGTGTACCGCCAATGGAATACCTTGGTTGAAAGACCGCTGCGTGGATTTGTGGGTCGTGATAGTGTGGGCGTATTCCTGTTGGCGTGACGGTGGAGGTTTTGGTATCACCAGTTTATCACTGACCTTTGGTGTGGCGGACTTGTGTAGGTGTCTAAATTTTGGCGTATTCCGAGCTGTGGGTCATAATAGCTGTGGCGGAATTCTGTGGCTGCGGCGGTGTGTTGGCAGTCTTCTGCATGGGGGTAAGCGGCATTTACCGTCAATGTTGTCATGACTCCCATAGTCTGTGACATCCCTGCTGCCATGGCCACTGTCGCTTGGAAGGACCCACTTGCCAATTAATGGAGCACTGATAGGACTTGCACAAGAGGGGTGATCCCAGTAGGGTGACGGATAGCTGAGATCAGGTCTGGCTCCAATTGGGAACACAGCTCTTGGATTGTGGCCCTATCAAGTCTGTAGGTGAGGATTATGTGCCTGTCCTCCATTGTTGCCAGGTCTACCAGGGGTCTGTACACGGGGGGAAATCTCCATCTCCTATTCATCCACAGCGGTTGAACTCTAGGGTGAAAAACGGTGAGCAGATGGTCATATTCAAACATATCCTCAGAGTAAAATGCCTTGCATGTTCTGACAGAAACAGTATGTGAACGTGTAATTCTGTAAATTTGCCTATGTCTGCTGTGATGCAGTTAGGTGCCATGGCCTGCCCCCACCTGAAATGGCGGACACCTGACCTGTGTGGAAGGACAAGTGGAAATTAGGTAATTCCTCTGACGTTGTGCACCATTGCGGGAGGCGGTCGAGGACTGCCGTGCAACACCTCATTGGTTATCATTGGCCCTATGGCAGTGTCCTTCCATTTGTATATATTGTAGATACTGGGCCTGATTCTGACCCCGGCGGTTCCTTACCGCCTGGGCCAGGGTCGGCGGGAGCACCGCCAACAGGCTGGCGGTGCCCCGCAGGGCATTCTGACCGCAGCGGTTTTGCCGCGGTCAGAAGTGGAAAACCGGCGGTCTCTCGCCGGTTTTCCGCTGCCCATTTGAATCCTCCATGGCGGCGCAGCTCGCTGCGCCGCCATGGGGGATTCTGACAACCCATGCCGCCATCCTGTTCCTGGCGGTTCTCCCGCCAGGAACAGGATGGCGGTATGGGTTGTCGTGGGGCCCCTGGGGGCCCCTGCAGTGCCCATGCCATTGGCATGGGCACTGCAGGGGCCCCCGTAAGAGGGCCCCACTTTGTATTTCAGTGTCTGCATTGCACTGAAATACGCGACGGGTGCAACTGCACCCGTCGCACCTTCCCACTCCGCCGGCTCAATTCTGAGCCGGCGTCCTCGTGGGAAGGGTCTTTTGCACTGGGCTGGCGGGCGGCCTTTTGGCGGTCGCCCGCCAGCCCAGTGCAAAAGCCAAAATACCCTCAGCGGTCTTTCGACCGCGGAGCGGTATTTTGCAGGGGGGAAGTCTGGCGGGCGGCATCCGCCGCCCGCCAGACTCAGAATGACCCCCACTGTCTTGTGCTTTGAGGACGTATTTATTGAAATTTAGATTACACTGACTTCACTCACTTCCCTTTGTCCTTGAGTTATTCTAGAGGGGCATGGGGTGTATATGTAATGTTGTTGCATCTGTTTGTGTGTATGGTGTTGGGGGTGAGGGTGTTGCGTGTGTGTGTCACTCTCTTCTCCCTCCTTGTGTGCTAGGTGTGGTACTCACTGTGGTTGTCTTCGCCGCGTTTGTGTTCCTGGTGTAGGAAGAGGTAAACAAGCACGGGGAAGATCTGCAGTTCGGGCTCCATGGCATCGTGGTTCTTCCTTGAGTGTCCAGAGGTGAGTTGTTTCCCTTCTGTGTAATGTTTCCACCTTGCTTTTGATGACGTTGATACCGCCCCGGAAAAGCTGGCGGATTGGCTTGTTGTAATAAGGGGAGGTACATTGCCTTCCACCTGCCCATTGGAAGTTACTGCCAGGGTGCTTGTTGCTACCGCCATTTCGGTCGGTGTGTTAAAGTGGCTGTCTGTGTTGGCGGTTTCCGACGTGGTCATAATTCCATTTCTTTTACCACCGGCCTGTTGCCGGTGTTACTGCCGCTTTATCACTGACCACCAGGGTTGTAATGAGGGCAGTGAGGCCTACTCCTCTCATAGGCTAGCATTGGAAATTCCCTTAAAGGTACTGAAGTGGTAATTTTTTATCTTTGATTAGTAGCATGGGCATGTTTGTTATGTTTGCATTGGTAGTAAGAAATCCTGCTTATTGGTATAGGTGGATTTTTCATTACTATGGTGGAAATGCTAGTTTTAGAAAGTAGGCATTTCAAGGTTCTTATGACTCTTGTGCTTTGCAGTGTAACTCCAATCCACTTCTAGGGTAGAATGGCAGCTGGGCTATGTGCATACTTTCCAGACAGCCTTCATACAGGGAGGGTGGTGATGTAACAGGATTACATCTGCACTGAATGGTCTTCCTGGGATGGGAGAGAGGGAGGCAGGATACACCTATATTTGTTATGGTTGTGTCCTGCCCTCCCACAATGGGCTCTTTTAACCCCCTATCGATGTCTGGAGCCAGAGCTAGGGTAACAAGGGAATGTTGTGCACTTCTAAAGTTTTTTTGAAGTTGCCCCTGTAGGGAAGTACCCTCTTGCCTGGCATATTACCCCCATTTTTACTTGTGTGTCAGTTTGTTTTTGCCTGTCTCACTGGGATCCTGCTAGCCAGGACCCCAGTGCTCATAGTTTGTGGCCTAAATGTGTTCCCTGTGTGGTGCCTAACTGTGTCACTGAGACTCTGCTAACCAGAATCTCAGTGCTTATGCTCTCTCTGCTTTTAAAATTATTACCGCAGGCTGGTAACCATTTTTACCAATTCTGATTGGCACACTGGAACACCCATAGAATTCCGTTGTATATGTTAGCTAGGTACCCAGGGTATTGGTGTTCCAGGAGATCCCTATGGGTTGCAGCAATTCTTTTGCCACCCATAGGGAGCTCAGACAATTCTTACACAGGACTGCCACTGCAGCCTGAGTGAAATAACGTCCACGTTATCTCACAGCCATTTTACACTGCACTTAAGTAACTTATAAGTCACCTATATGTCTAACCCTCACTTAGTGATGGTTAGGTGCAAAGTTACTAAGTGTGAGGTCACCCTGGCACTAGCCAAGGTGCCCCCACATTATTCAGGGCAATTTCCCTGGACTTTGTGAGTGCGGGTACACCATTACACGTGTGCACTACATATAGATAAATACCTATATGTAGCTTCACAATGGTAACTCCGAATATTGCCATGTAACATGTCTAAGATCATGGAATTGTCCCCCATGCCAAATCTGGTATTGGGGTGCCAATCCCATGCATCCCCAGCGCTCCAGCATGGACCCCGGGTATTGCCAAACTAGCTCTCTGGGGTTTTCACTGCAGCTACCACTGCTGCCAACCCAAAGACAGGCTTCTGCCCTCCTGGGGTCTGGCCAGCCCAGTCCCAGGAAGGCCCAGGAAGGCAGAACAAAGGATTTCCTCCCTCTGAGAGAGGGTGTTACACCCTCTCCCTTTGGAAATTGGTCTTAAGGGTTGGGGAGGAGTAGCCTCCCCCAGCCTCTGGAAATGCTTTGAAGGGCAGAGATTGTGCTCTCCTTGCATAAGCCAGAGTACACCGGTTCAGGTATCCCCTAGCCCCTGCTCTGGCATGAAACTGGACAAAGGAAAGGGAAGTGACCACTCCCCTGTCCATCACCACCCCAAGGGTGGTGCCCAGAGCTCCTCTAGTGTGTCCCAGACTTCTGACATCTTGAATGCAGAGATGTGAGGGCACAGTGGATGCCTCTGAGTGGCCAGTGTCAGCAGGTGACGTCAGAGACCCCTCCTGATAGGTGCTTACTTGGTTAGGTGGCCAATCCTCCTCTGAGGGCTATTTAGGGTCTCTCCTGTGGGTGTCTCTAGAGATAATGAATGCAAGAGCTCACCAGAGTTCCGCTGTATCTCCCTCTTCGACTTCTGTCAATGATCGACCGCTGACTGCTCCAGGACACCTGCAAAACTGCAACAAAGTAGCAAGACGACTACCAGCAACATTGTAGTGCCTAATCCTGCCAGCTTTCTCGACTGTTTCCTGGTGGTACATGCACTGAGGGCTGTCTGCCTTCACCCTGCACTGGAAGCCAAGAAGAAATCTACTGTGGGTCGACAGAATCTTCCCCCTGCTAACGCAGGCACCAAACTTGTGCATCACCTGTCCTCTGGGTCCCCTCTCATCTTGACGAGCGTGGTACCTGGAACACAGGAGTTGGATCCAAGTTACCCTGACAGTCCAGTAGTCCTTCTGTCTAAATTTAGTGGAGGTAAGTCCTTGCCTCCCCACGCCAGACAGTAATCCTGTGTACTGCATGAATTGCAGTTGCTAGGGCTTCCTTGCACTTTTGAAAGGAATCCTTTGAGCACAGCATAGCCCATGTCCCCAGCACTCTGTCCTGCATTGCTCAACTTGCTGAGTCAACCACCGACTTTGTGCGACCCTCCTTTGTAGTGTTGAGATGACCACTGTGCTCAGATTTCTTGAATGCCTGTTCAAGTGCTTCTGTGGGTGCTGCCTGCTTCTGTGTGGGCTCCCTGTGCTGCTGAGCACCCCCCGCCCCTGTCTCCTCCTCCAAGGGGCGACCTCCTGGTCCTTCCTGGGCCTGGGCAGCACCCATTTTCTTCAACCACGACCTTTGCAGCTAGCAAGGCTTGTTTGTGGTCTTTCTGCGTGGAAACAACTCTGCATCCTCCAGCATGCCGTGGGACATCTTCTGTATAAAGGAGAAATTCCTGTCATCTTCCGTTGTTGCAGAATCTTCAGCTTCTTCCACCTGGAGGCAGCCCTTTTGCACCTTGATCCGGGGTTTAGTGGGCTCCTTCCCCTCCTGGACACTTGTGTGACTCTTGGACTTGGTCCCCTTCCTTTACAGGTCCTCAGGTCCAGTAATCCGTCTTCAGTGCTTTGCAGTCAGTTGTTGTCTTTGCAGAATTTCCTATCACGATTTTAGTGGGTTTCTGGGGAAGTAGGGTAACTTTACTCCTACTTTTCAGGGTCTTGGGGTGGGGTATCTTGGACACCCTTAGTGTTTTTTTACACTCCCAGTGACCCTCTATACACTACACTAGGCCTGAGGTCCATTTGTGGTTTGCATTTCACTTTTAGAGTATATGGTTTGTGTTACCCATAGGCCTATTGCATCCTATTGTATTCTACAGTGTTTGCACTACTTTTCTAACTGTTCACTTACCTGATTTTAGTTTGTGTGTATGTTTTGTGTATTTTACATACCTCCTGAGGGAGTATATCCTCTGAGATATTTCTGACACATTGTCACTAAAATAAAGTATCTTTATTTTCAGTAACTCTGAGTATTGTGATTCTTATGATATAGTGTCATATGATATAAGTGGTATAGTAGGAGCTTTGCATGTCTCCTAGTTCAGCCTAAGCTGCTCTGCTATAGCTACCTCTATCAGCCTAAGCTGCTAGAACACTACAAATCTACTAATAAGGGATAACTGGACCTGGCACAAGGTGTAAGTACCATCAGGTACCCACCATAAGCTAGGCCAGCCTCCTACAACACAAGCCGGAACAACAGTATTTATAAATTCTGTCCACACTATGCAGTTCCTGAGTTAGTACTCAATATCTTGACTAGCAAGAATAACAATATGGTCCATACTAATATTAGGGCATGAAATGTACTGGTTGTAAGATGTAGGATTTCTATTTTGTATGTAACTGGGTAACCCCCTCTAGCATCGTAAAGGGTCCTTGCCATTGGCACATTTTATTTTCATAGGAGGGAAACATCAAAAGTACTAGAACTCCTAACATGAATTCTCAGAGTTTGCTATGTTATGTACTGATTTTTTTGTGCTTGCTGGGCTTCTTTTAAGTTCAGTCTGTTTTTTTCCCAAATCTAATTTAAATGAGTCTTCAATCTGGTTACATATTCCAGCAAGGGCTTGGAGGAATCTTTTTCCTGTTCGAGGATTCTTTGGCCATATTTAATAAAGTGCGGGGCTTTTGGCCAAACACTAATTTGAGGAACAAGAACCCAGAACTGCCCTGTTCTTGACATCTGATAGCGAATAGAGCTAGTGATAACATCTGTTTGCACTTTTGGGTTTCCAAAAACAATAGTTTTTTAATGTGGTTTTCAAAGTGGCGTAATTCTGTTCTACCAATCTATCTGTATGAGGATGGTAGACAGCAGTATTACACCCAATTGCTCATATATCTGTTTTATTAGTTTGGAGGTAAAGGGGTCCCCAGATCTGTTTATGTTTCTTGCAGAAAACCAACCCTTATAAAGAGCTCAACCATAGCTTTAGTAATTAGGATAGTCATAGGGTGTTGTATGGGAACAGCCTCAGGATACTGAATGGTGTAATCCACTAATACCAGTACATATCAACACCCACTCGAAAGATCTGCGAGGCCCAGCTTGGGAAGTCCTCACAACGGGGAAGGGGTGCCCCTGGGGCACTGACCCCCTTTGTGCAACCCATCCTGGCGGTGGCATACCCAGACCTGGATGGGCGCTTGAAGGCTGCACACAGTCACAAGGGGGTGAGTACACATACCATATTTTTGACCCTTGATGGATGTGTGTGTGTGCATTCAGATTTATGCTGCCTACATGCAGGGACTATGACTGATGTCCATCTACATTATGGCCCCCGTGGGGAGTAGGGGTGTTTTGGTCAGGTCTACTACACGTCAGGTCCTTAAGTTATTTGGGGAATGGCTGTAGAGCAGGGTTCTGGCCACTAGTCAGGGGCATAGCCATGGGTATAGCAGTAGGTGCTTCCTGTTGGAGGGTTTTCTAGGTGGATGTATGTGTGAACCACTGTTGTACCTCCATTCAGCTATTTACAAATTCTCTCCTGTTTGTCCCCCCATCCCTGTTCTCTTGTGTTGTTTGTGTACATCAGCATCATCTGGCAAGGGAACTGAGGCACCGGCGAGTGGGAATGCAGCGGCCCACGAATCCTTGGAAGCAGAGTCGTCCGACGCCAAGGGGACCAGTGGGTTGGAGGGTGAGGGGAGTACCGCGGGTGAGGCAACTACCACTGGAGGTAGTGACTCCGATACCTTCTCCGATGGGAGCTCCCTGGTGGATGCAGACCCTAGTGGGCCCACCCCTACGGTGTCATCTTCCGCCACCCCCCAATACCATCACCGCTCTCCCAGTTGCTCCCCACCGAATTGCCCGTGCCTGCTCACCTAGAAGGGTAGGCGTCTCTTTTGCCCCAGGCACCTCTTCCCCTGCCCCATTCAGCCCTGCTGCCCTCCCGGAGGAGACTGTTGACCTCCTGAGAACCATCTCTGTAGGCAGACAACCATCGTCAATGCCATCCAGGGGCTAGCATCAGAGATGCAGCAGACCAATACCTATCTGGATGCTGTGTTTGGCCTACAGAGATCTTTTCAGGCTCTGGCCTCCTCTTGGATGGCAGCCAGTGTCCCTGGTCATTCTGTCCCCCCTCCAACCTCCTCTACCCATTCCAGCACCCCACTCCCTTCACCCGTCCAAAGCACACATTCTGATGCGCAGGCACTCACGTCAACACACCTCCCACCACATGCATCCACACAGCACACACAACAACATGCACTTCCCCCAGTGTGTCCACCTCTTCCGCCTCCCTGTCTATCTCCAGTACATGCACACCCCCAGGCACTGCATATTCATTCACTGTTGCTGACCCTATTCCTGCAGTCACCACAATAGCACACATCCATTCATGAACCCCAGACACCACACCTGCACTCACCACAACTAATTTAGTTGGCAAATGCAGTACACTTACCAGACTTGCAGACACCCAGACAACACCCATTTACACTGGCAGCCTGTGTTGTCCCACTGTGTCCACCCCCTCCTCCCAAGACACTCAAATGCACCAAAACACCCACCCATCACACATCCACTACACCTCAGCAAACTGTCCAGTCACCTGCACCCACATCACGCACACCTACACCACTTATGACCACTCCCTCTACCTCCAATCCCACGCCTTCTTCCAGGTCCACCCCAATGGCACCTAAGAAACTTTTCATCTCCCGTGTTGACCTCTTCCAACCTACTGGCCCACCCAGACTTGTTCCTAAACATGCTCACCTCTTTACCCTGTCCACTCCTTCCATGTCACAGCCCGCCCCTGTCCGCCCTTCACATTCCCATGCCCCTTCCCCAGAGGAAAAAGCCGCTTGCTGAACCTGTTCCATCTGCCGCCACCCAGTCCAAGCACACTCTCCCACCTTCCAAGGCCAAAGCCAAACCCCCTCCACCTTCCAAACGAATATCTAAACACCACCCGTCGTAAATCCACACCTCCACCACCCCCTGCCCCTGTTCCCAGAGGTGCCTGGTTGCCCCATTGTTGCCCCTATGAGATGGAGTACCGTAGCACTTGTGGGACTCAGGTTGGGGACATTGTGGCCCATTGGACTTGTTTTCAGAAGGACTGGCCAGTTGCCTTATATGCACTTTGGTTGCTCAGTCAGCATAATAAAGCTTGCTGTGTGGCCTGTGTTGTTGGAGGCACAATCTGGATCTGTGGTCTTTTGTTTAATTGTTTGTGGGTGTGGGGCACATGTATGTACTTTGGGCAGGTTGGATTTGCCTTGTGTCGGGTAAGTACCTCTTGCTGTGGGGTGTATGGATTGTGCTGCTGTGAAGGGTTGTGGGAGCGTTGCAGGGTGGGTGGAGTGGGTGGGTATGTAACTGTACCCTTTCTTCCCTTGTTTAGTAGGTTGCGGTACTTACCGTCGTCGTCTTCGTCAGCGGTCTCGGTATATGGCAAGAAGCAGGGCTGGCATGATCTGCAGCTCTCTCTCAATGTTTGCTTTGGCGTGCTGTGTGAGCCTCCAGTGAGTGTTTCCTTATATTTGGTTCTTTTCCACATGGCTTTGCATGGCGGTGGTTCCCGCCCCAGAACTGATGGCCGTCTAGTACTTCATTATTTGATAGGCGGGTAGGGCCTTTCCGTCGGCCTGTGGGCGGGCTCTGCCATCATTGTCGGCACTCTTCTGCTGGCGGTGAGTGGTTTTCATGATGCCTGTGTTTAAGTTGGTTCATTATTTGGCGGTACGAACCGCACGTCTGTTGGCGGTTCTTACCGCCACCGCCGGCGGTGTGGTGTTTACCGCTACCGCCGGCGGTGTGGTATTTACCACTGTGTTCATAATGAGGGCCTTTGTCTCCGAAGCGGGTGGGAATGAGTAATTTTGTTTAGGTTGGGGACTTCCTCCATCCCATTATAGCAGCCTATGTTGTTTGAAAAACTGGGGACTGTCTGCTTGTGGATCCCCTTAATCCTTACCCACATCCCATGCCTCTCGTAACTGTGGTTCCTTCATCTGGCCTGCTCAAAAGCTTCTAATATATTTCTAGACATCCTCATCTCGGTAGACCGGCAGCACCATTGGCGTCTTTTGCTTTTCTTCTTCCTTTTGTTTCTTCTTTTCTGTTCCCCAACAGGCCATTCAGTGCCTTCCATTTGTGAAAAAGGAGCAGTCTCCCTCCATGATTCTCCCGCCTCCCAGGTTTCCAGTACCAGTTTTTCTAGGTTGGGAAAATTAGTGCCATGAAAGAGGTTGGGGAGCTGGGATATCATCCCTTACTTGTAGGGGTACAATAGGATCTTTTCTATGTTGTAGAGTAATCTCAGTGACGAGATACTTCTTCTTGTCCCTGTGAACGCATTGAATGTTCACTACCCCTCTTGGTTCTGGGGAACCACTGGTGATAATCTGCAGTCTAATCACACTCTGGTGACAGCCAGTATCGTAAAGAGCTGGAACAGTGTCCCAATTTAATTTCATTAGACAATGGTATGATGATTTGGATCCTGAAGTAATAGGTTGATCTTGCAGTCCTGAAAACAATTGGTTCCTCCTTTTGGGGTGTAAAGCTGGGCAATGTGTCCCATACCCCATACAATTGAAATGCTGGAGCCTGTGTTTGCTTAGGTCTAGGGTGAGTCTGGGCAATATGGGAACAATCTCCAGTTTCTGTAGGCCTAGTTGTGTACAGGGTCTCTCTTCACTGGGACTCTTCCCTCTCCACCCACTTTCCTCCCAGCCCTTTGGATGATCGTGGGTGTGGCTGTAGGCGCTATTGATTTCTACTCCTGTTTCCAGAGTTATATTACTCTGCTGCCTTACCGACTTCTAGATTGGGGGATGCAAAGAAGCTAGGAACTGTTCCAGATATATTGTTTCCATTATCTCATCCTTGGTGGCAGTCTCTGGGTTGAGCCATATATCCGTCACATCTCTCATTGAGTAATACAGGGCTTTGGGAGTTTCATGGCTACCTTCCTTAATGTGTCTCAGCCAGACGTGACATGTTTCAATATCTTCCCCAAACCTCTCTAGAATACTCTTTTTAATGTTCATATATGGGGTAGTACCTCAAGGATTGGTGGCCTGTTCAGCAGTCTGTAGATCTCCTGTCAGTAGGGGTCCTAAATATTGGCACCATCTGTCCACAGGCTACGCTGCAGCCTAGACTAAGTGTTAAAAGTTATTAAAGAAAAAATTGGGGCCTTCCTTTCCACATATTTTTGTAACACTATTGAGGGAAGGGCAGTGTGGCCACATTGCTGGCCGAAGATGACTGCCAGTCTTCAGATAGCTGTGTCCTGCGACTGTGCTGACTTATCCAGTTTTTCTGCTTGACTTGTCACAGTGTTTTGAAGGTCTCCTTGTCCTATGTCACTGCAGCCAAGAATTGCTCCATTACTTTCTCCAAACATTGGTGTCCTTCCGCCATCTTGGTCATCACAGCCTCCATTTCCTCAGATCCCATTTTTGACGCCAAAGTGAGATGAACAGGCAGAAATATGACTTTGGAGGCTTAGTGATTTTTTTATTGAGTCACTTGAGACTAGACTAGTCATTGTGTGAAAAACTAATTAAAAAAAACTTTCAGAGAGTTCAGGGGTTCAACTGGGTGGTCATCTTTACCAATTTGACAGACTTAGTGATGGACGTCTGCTTCTTTTTCTTCTAGTGTTCAGAAGATGGCTGCCGCCACCAGCACCCTCAAAAGTAATACAAACAATGCAGTAAGTGGTGTGTTTCTTAATGTCCTCACTTTTCAGTCATTAAAGCAACTGTGTGTCACTGAACTCGTGGTTTCTCTTTTCCCCTCCTTCAGATAGAAGTATCACTAATTTTATGGTACATTTATAGAAAATTGCAAGAGGGAGAGAATCCTTATAGCCAACACCACAAACCAAAAGTGACCAAAATGCACCATGAGGGGTGGGGTCAGGAAATATATAATGGGAATCATATTGCCTGGTCTATATTTATATAGTTGAGTCCCCTGCATGCCTTTTCCCCAGTCTAGGTACAGGAATCGTTCACTCCAGAGCAAGCGTCTCTCAAGTAGGGGATGTGAGCCTGGTAATTATATGCTAAGACAGAATACCACTGTGACCTTTGTTTGGACCCCAAATCATCTCCTTCAGTAAGCGCTCATGTCCCTTCCCTCCCTCTGTTATTCTTGTATGTTGTCCACTAACTCCCTGCACTGGCCACAACTCTCATGAGTTGTGGCAAGCTGCTGCATCCTGTCTAGTGGTGTCCACCACTCTTCAGACTAGGTCTCCAGGGCCTTCTCCATCTCACTGGCTTCACCGAACTCTTCTGTCTCCTCGTGGCATCCACCTTCTCCTCTGTCTCATCCCCTCAGATGTGCAGCTCCATTTGTTCTCTGTTGGTGTGCTGTATTCCAGAATGGATCTCAGAAGTACTTAGTATGCCATCAAGCCAATCTGTCTCTTTTTTCTTCAGTGCAGCTCTATCCCCTCCTACTAAAATGAGTAGTCCATTGTCAGTGTTCGGTTCTGGGTGTTCCCTGCCTGAAGTTTTTACTCTAACTGTCTGTCCCTCTTTCCTATCAGTGTCGGCATTCATGGAGTACAGAGGACAGAAGGGGAAAGTTGGTTTGATTATATCAGGTAAGGAGAAGGTGTGAGAGGGTGTGCCTTCACATAGACATTTAGAGACCCTGTTAGAAACTGAGATAAAGATTTATATAGCTACCGATTTGTTTACAGTATGTGAATGGGGTGATATATAATATTAAATTACATGTCTTCTGCATTTGCTTTCCAGATACTTTGGTGGTCATTATGAACACGGTGGGAAACACCGCCGACCGCCGTGGCAGCGGTGAACAGAAGTCCGCCGTTGGCGGTGAATGGAAACCCGCCATATAATGAACAAAAATCCCAACGCCCCCAAAAATCACCAGACCACCACTCCCCGCCATGACCCTGACGGCGGGAATCCCGGACCTCCCCACCCCGCCACCGCCGAGCACACCCACATCCCGCCCTCCAAATAATGATGCACAAATCACCTTCACGGACAGTGGAGGCCAGACGACCATTGGCAGTTCTGACCGCCATGGGCGGCAAGTGGACTTAACAGCAACAAGTGCACACATTGGATAACCGTGTAACCCACACACCTGACACAAATCCATAACCCCATAAAACACCCCTAGACATACCCCGCAATCCTTTGCAACCAGGCCAAGAAGTCGGAGAGCACCAGAGGCAGACACCGAATGGCAGCATACACAAGACGCACACCGACCCACAGAAGAGTACCCTCACTGCGTTCCCAGCCCAAACACCATTCACCACACTCATCATGTCACCCCCCCAAACATCCACGCTTCACAGAAAAGGAGTTAAGGACCATGGTGGACGAGATCCTGAAGGTGGAGCCACAAATATTCGCGGCCGAGGTGCAGCACACACCCATCGCAAGGAAGATAGAGCTATGGCAGACCATTGTGAACAAGGTCAATGCAGTGGGACACCATCCACGCACCTGGGACGACATCTGAAAGAGATGGAACGACCTGAGGGGAAAGGTCAGGGGCATGGCATCAAGGCACCACATTGCAGTCCAGAAGACTGGAGGAGGACCGCCACCAATACCACCAGAATACACAGACTGGCAGGAAAAGGTACTGGCCATCCTGCACCCTCAGGGACTCACTGGACTCACTGGAGGAATGGACTTGGGTAAGTAATCAACATATACCCCATATACACCATACCTGCAATGCATACACCACCCCACCCCACCCACACCCACCAGGACCAACACCCCACCCAGGCAACAGCCACTGAATCTACCCCCCTGGCATGACCACAAACCCAGTAACAGGCCCACATCCCTCCCCCTGTGCACAGTCACCTACTCCCTGCAAGTACCCACAATGGAACGACACCCCCCACCACAATGCAACCCCACAGTCGATGCTAAATGCAGTGTCAACCTCACAAAGGCACCCTGTAAGGCCACTGAAAGTAACCCCAGCACAAAATAGCCCAGTCCTGTTCACCTCAAACGTTCATGCAGCTGTAGCAGACATGTATATGTCTCCCAACAGGCACCACCACCCATATCACCCTAACGGATGGGTCAAGGAGTGCCAGTGCCCCCCAGGGAGACAGAGGCACCTCACAGGACACTGGTGAAGGATCCCTGGACACTGATGAGCAGGCAGGCCCCTCACACAGTCCTGGACTGACACCATGCAGCAGCCCCACCCAGGAAACCACTGTCACCCCTACCATCCAGTCAAGACCAGCAGCCCAGGGCAAGCGTCCCCACACCAGTGTATCCAGGCCACCGACTGGTGGAACACAGGTACAGAGGACAGAGTCTCCCACTCCCAACATGCAAGAAGGTGAGGGTCCTAGTACAAGTGGTATTGCCAGACCTGTGCAGGGGACACAGGGGGCTGGGGCAAGTGTAAGGGTGGCAGTGGGCCAGGGGGAGGCCACAGGGTGGATGCAGCAGCCCAGGATGTGATATCTGAGGTATTGGGTGCCTACCAACATACCCATGACAGGTTGGCACAGAGAGTGTCCACCCTGGAGCACAGTCAGAGGATGCAGCAGGAACACCACCAACAGGCAATGGAGCAGTGGAAACAGCACAACGCCACAATGTCTACCATAGCAGGAGCACTGCTACAGCTGGTACAAACCCAGTCTGAGACCCACACAGGACAGGAGGCCCCCACTACAGCACCGGACACCCACCATGAGATGACACCATCAGCAGAAACATCCCAGGAACTACCCTCACAGGAAACCCAAGGTCCTACCATTTCATCCCCTGAAGATCAACAGCAGGCACCCAAACGGACCCTCGGGCCAAGATATGGCACTGGAACCCCAGCAAAGAACAAGCCCCTCTTCAAGAATTAATTCAGCAACAGTCTGCACAGCAACTATCCCACTCAATCAGCCATCACACATTGCTAACAGGCAATATGAACTAATGTAAGAAAAGATGGACCCATCAATACTACCAACAAGGCTGCCACCATGTTGGCTTTGAGGACACCCACTCTTTACGACTTGTCATCACTGTAAATAGCACTATTCACTCCCTGTAACCAATAAAACACATATCACACCTGTAACACCGTCCCCTTTGTTAAATTGTGAACAAAGTGAAGTATGAATGCAACTGGCTGATAACTACACTACTTTATTGTCAAATCTTTGCATGAAGGGAGTCCTATGTGCCTAAATGTGGCCCTAAATAAATGCAGAAAATATCAATCTGTACCATTCAGAATTGGACCATGTTTCACCTATCATTATCAACCCCCCTACATGACTGAGCACACTGACAGTATGTGTCACAAACCCCAATGTCAGCCCAAAGTCACACACAGTTACTGGAAGTAGAGTTGTATCAGTTGGGTCCTGGAATTGACATCTTCCCCTTCCTCATCATCACCATCACTCTCCTCCCCTCTCTGAGGTAGCTGGTCAGGACATACAGCACCCTCCACCTCCAAGAGGGGGATAGAATGTCTCACTGCCATGTTGTGCAGCATGCAGCAGGCTACCACAATGTCGGGAATCAGGCCAGGTGCGGTTCAGGTCTCGCCCAAAATTCTGCTGTGCGACTCTGCGGCACTTTCTGCGCACCACCTGTCATCCCCTCTTGTTCCAAAGGTGACCATCAGCATCGTCTGCCCTGTGGCAAACCTCATAGAGCTGCAGGTTCAGGACATTTTTGGACAAGATGCACTTATCGGTGCTATTCTATGAAGGGACTACAATTCCCATGTTTTTAGAGGCAGAAGCCATCTTGGGGTGTGGCAGGCCTATACAGCCCACCCACACCCAAGCACGTTGCTCACTATTTTGAAGACTTCAATGCAGCCAGACCTCGTGGGGGTTTCTGTGGAGAAGAGCAGAGTTCCTGAGTGGCAGAGTGTCATCCAACCGAAGTATCCTTCTTTCCATGGTGCATTCAAAAACGAGTAGGTCGTACTCGTGCCGGTAAGGCCTTGCTGAATCCAAGTTTGAAGGAAGTCGTAACTTCCAAAAGGTAAAGCGCCCCTTAGCATAATGAGCAAAGCGTTTCAGGCCACACTGGTACAGCGCCCCGGGCTTCGGTTCACAGGAGTAAAGCGCACTTGGCATGGTATTCAAAGCGCTTCAGTTCACAGGAGTGAAGCGCACTTGGCATGACATTCAAAGCGCTTCAGTTCACAGGAGTAAAGTGCCCTTGGCGCAACAATCAAAGCGCTTCAGTTCACTGGAGTAAAGCGCCCTTGGCACAGCATTCAAAGCACTTCAGTTCACAGGAGTAAAGCGCCCTTGGCAAGACATTTGAAGCGCTTCACTTCACAGGAATAAAGCGCACTTGGCATGGTATTCAAACCGCTTTAGTTCACAGGAGTAAAGCACACGGCATGGTATTCAAAGCGCTTCAGTTCACAGGAGTAAAGCGCACTTTGCATGGTATTCAAACTGCTTCATTTCACAGGAGTAAGGTGCACTTGGCACAACATTCAAAGCGCTTGAGATCATTGGAAGTAAAGTGCCCTTCGCACAGCAATCAAAGTGCTTCCTTTCACATGAGTAAAGCACCCTTGTTCCAATAATCAAGGCGCTTCAGTTTACCTGAGTAAAACTTTCAGGCCTAGGTGGCAAATGTGAAAACATCTCAAAGATAAGCAAATCATAGTTTCATTGTTTTTGGAAGCATAATATGTGAGAGACATATTTAAGTCTTTGATGATATGAGAGATACATATTTAAGTCTTTGCAAATTTCTAGACTGTGACCAAAAGTTTTATGTTTATGAATACATGGTAGTTGCATAATTGATGTTCAAAGTATGTCCATGGTCCAAGCTTTTGCCTTCTCAAGGTTCAGAGGTCTCAGTTTGTTCTTGTTCCACGGTTCAGAGAAGGGCCACGCCCAGTTTTGTTTAATGCTTACGACACCCTGAAGTATCATGATTTTACTAATTGCTCTTGTTCCATGATTCAGAGAAGGGCCACGTCCAGTTTTGTTTAATGCTCACAACATCCTGAAGTATCATGATTTTACTAATTGTTCTTTTTCCATGATTCAGAGAAGGGCCACGCCCAGTTTTGTTTAATGCTCACGACATTCAGAGAAGGTCCACACCCAGTTTTGTTTAATGCTCACGACATCTTGAAGTATCATGATTCTACCAATTGTTCTTGTTCCATGATTCAGAGAAGGGCCAGGCCCAGTTTTGTTTAATGCTCATGACATCCTGAAGTATCATGATTCTACCAACTCTTGCACCCACGGAGATGCCTTTGTTTATTCCATAAGGGTCTCAGCACTTGCATTCACGGAGACGCCTTTTTCTATTTCATAAGGGTCTCAACTCTTGCACACACAGAGACACCTTTGTTTATTCCATAAGGGTCTCAACTCTTGCATTCGCGGAGACGCCTTTGTCTATTCCATAAGGGTTTCAACTCTTGAATTCACGGAGACGCCTTTGTTTATTCCATAAGGGTCTCAACACTTGCATTCATGGAGACGCCTTTGTCTATTCCATAAGGGTCTCAACTCTTGCACACACGGAGATGCCTTTTTCTATTTCATGAGGGTCTCAACTCTTGCACACACAGAGACACCTTTGTCTATTCCATAAGGGTTTCAACTCTTGCATTCGCGGAGACGCCTTTGTCTATTCCATAAGGGTCTCAACTCTTGAATTCACGGAGACGCCTTTCTTTATTCCATAAGGGTCTCAACACTTGCATCCATGGAGATGCCTTTGTCTATTCCATAAGGGTCTCAACTCTTGCATTTGCGGGGACGCCTTTATCTATTCCACAAGGGTCTCAACTCTTGCATTCACGGAGACGCCTTTGTTTATTCCATAAGGGTCTCAACTCTGCACACACGGAGACGCCTTTGTCTACTACATGAGGGTCTCAACACTTGCATTCACGGAGACACCTTTGTTTATTCCAAAAGGGTCTCAACACTTGCATTCACGGAGACGCCTTTGTCTATCCCATAATGGTCTCAACTCTTGCACACACGGAGACGCCTTTGTCTATTCCATAAGGGTCTCAACACTTGCATTCACGGAGACGCCTTTGTCTGTTCCATAAGGGTCTCAACTCTTGCATTCACGGAGACGCCTTTGTTTATTCCATAAGGGTCTCAACACTTGCATTCGCGGACACGCCTTTGTCTATTCCATAAGGGTCTCAACCCTTGCGCACACGGAGACACCTTTGTCTATTCCATAAGGGTCTCAACTCTTGCACACACAGAGACACCTTTGTCTATTCCATAAGGGTCTCAACTCTTGCATTTGCGGAGACGCCTTTATCTATTCCATAAGGGTCTCAACTCTTGCATTCACGGAGACGCCTTTGTTTATTCCATAAGGGTCTCAACTCTGCACACACGGAGACGCCTTTGTCTATTCCATAAGGGTCTCAACACTTGCATTCACGGAGACGCCTTTGTCTGTTCCATAAGGGTCTCAACTCTTGCATTCACGGAGACGCCTTTGTTTATTCCATAAGGGTCTCAACACTTGCATTCGCGGACACGCCTTTGTCTATTCCATAAGGGTCTCAACCCTTGCATTCGCGGAGACGCCTTTGTCTATTCCATAAGGGTCTCAACTCTTGTATTCACGGAGACGCCTTTGTTTATTCCATAAGGGTCTCAACACTTGCATCCATGGAGACGCCTTTGTCTATTCCATAACGGTCTCAACTCTTGCACACACGGAGACGCCTTTTTCTATTTCATAAGGGTCTCAACTCTTGCTCACACAGAGACGCCTTTGTATATTCCATAAGGGTCTCAACTCTTGCATTCACGGAGACGCCTTTGTCTATTCCATAAGGGTCTCAACTCTTGAATTCACAGAGACGCCTTTGTTTATTCCATAAGGGTCTCAACACTTGCATCCATAGAGATGCCTTTGTCTATTCCATAAGGGTCTCAACTCTTGCACACACGGAGAAGCCTTTGTCTATTCCATAAGGGTCTCGACTCTTGAATTTGCAGAGATGCCTTTATCTATTCCATAAGGGTCTCAACTCTTGCATTCACGGAGACGCCTTTGTTTATTCCATAAGGGTCTCAACTCTGCACACACGGAGACGCCTTTTTCTACTCCATAAGGGTCTCAACACTTGCATTCATGGAGACACCTTTGTTTATTCCATAAGGGTCTCAACACTTGCATCCATAGAGACGCCTTTGTCTATTCCATAAGGGTCTCAACTCTTGCACACACAGAGACGCCTTTCTCTATTCCATAAGGGTCTCAACTCTTGCATTCGCGGAGACGCCTTTGTCTATTCCATAAGGGTCTCAACTCTTGAAATCACGGAGACGCCTTTGTTTATTCCATGAGGGTCTCAACACTTGCATCCATGAAGACGCCTTTGTCTATTCCATAAGGGTCTCAACTCTTGCACACACGGAGACGCATTTTTCTATTTCATAAGGGT
The DNA here is from genome assembly GCF_031143425.1 of Pleurodeles waltl. Taxonomy (NCBI): domain Eukaryota; kingdom Metazoa; phylum Chordata; class Amphibia; order Caudata; family Salamandridae; genus Pleurodeles; species Pleurodeles waltl. Next base: position 804,058,990 of record NC_090437.1, on the reverse strand, counting down.
CTCAACTCTTGCACACACAGAGACGCCTTTGTCTATTCCATAAGGGTCTCAACTCTTGCATTCGCGGAGACGCCTTTGTCTATTCCATAAGGGTCTCAACTCTTTAATTCACGGAGACGCCTTTGTTTATTCCATAAGAGTCTCAACACTTGCATCCATAGAGACGCCTTTGTCTATTCCATAAGGGTCTCAACTCTTGCATTTGCAGAGATGCCTTTATCTATTCCATAAGGGTCTCAACTCTTGCATTCACGGAGACGCCTTTGTTTATTCCATAAGGGTCTCAACTCTGCACACACGGAGAACCCTTTGTCTACTCCATAAGGGTCTCAACACTTGCATTCACGGAGACACCTTTGTTTATTCCAAAAGGGTTTCAACACTTGCATCCACAGAGACGCCTTTGTCTATCCCATAAGGGTCTCAACTCTTGCACACACGGAGACGCCTTTGTCTATTCCATAAGGGTCTCAACACTTGCATTCCACGGAGACGCCTTTGTCTGTTCCATAAGGGTTTCAACTCTTGCATTCACGGAGACGCCTTTGTCTATCCCATAAGGGTCTCAACTCTTGCATTCGCGGAGACGCCTTTGTCTATTCCATAAGGGTCTCAACTCTTGAATTCACGGACACGCCTTTCTTTATTCCATAAGGGTCTCAACACTTGCATCCATGGAGACGCCTTTGTCTATTCCATAAGGGTCTCAACACTTGCACACACGGAGACGCCTTTGTCTATTCCATAAGGGTCTCAACTCTTGCATTCGCGGAGACGCCTTTGTCTATTCCATAAGGGTCTCAACTCTTGAATTCACGGAGACGCCTTTGTTTATTCCATAAGGGTCTCAACACTTGCATCCATGGAGACGCCTTTGTCTATTCCATAAGGGTCTCAACTCTTGCATTTGCGGAGATGCCTTTATCTATTCCATAAGGGTCTCAACTCTTGCATTCACGGAGACGCCTTTGTTTATTCCACAAGGGTCTCAACTCTGCACACACGGAGACGCCTTTGTCTACTCCATAAGGGTCTCAACACTTGCATTCACGGAGACACCTTTGTTTATTCCAAAAGGGTCTTGTTAGACCTGACATGCCTTAGGGTGGTCACCCCTAACTTTTTGCCTGCCGCCCTCCACTTTTTGGACCCTGTTTTGCTGGCTTTTAGACTCTGCGCACTTTACCACTGCTAACCAGTGCTAAAGTGCATATGCTCTCTTCCTTTTTAAACATGGTAACTCTGGCTCATACCTGATTGGACTATTTAATCTACTTATAAGTCCCTAGTAATGTGCACTACATGTGCCTAGGGCCTGTAGATTAAATGCTACTAGTGGACCTGCAGCACTGGTTGTGCCACCCACTTAAGTAGCCCCCTTAACCTTGTCTCAGGCTTGCCATTGCAAGGCCTGTGTGTGCAGTTTCACTGCCACCTCGACTTGGCATTTAAAAGTACTTGCCAAGCCTAGAACTCCCCTTTTGCTACATATAAGTCACCCTTAATGTGGGCCCTAGGTAACCCCTAGGGCAGGGTGCTGTGTAGGTAAAAGGCAGGACATGTACTTGTGTAGTTATATGTCCTGGTAGTGTAAAACTCCTAAATTCGTTTTTACACTACTGTGAGGCCTGCTCCCTTCATAGGCTAACATTGGGGCTGCCCTCATACACTGTTGAAGTGGCAGCTGCTGATCAGAAAGGAGTAGGAAGGTCATATTTAGTATGGCCAGAATGATAATACAAAATCCTGCTGACTGGTGAAGTCGGATTTAATATTACTATTCTAGAAATGCCACTTTTAGAAAGTGAGCATTTCTTTGCACTTAAATCTTTCTGTGCCTTCCAATCCACGTCTGGCTGGGCTTGGTTGACAGCTCCTTGTGCATTCACTCAGACACACCCCAAACACAGGGTACTCAGCCTCACTTGCATACATCTGCATTTTGAATGGGTCTTCCTGGGCTGGGAGGGTGGAGGGCCTGCTCTCACACAAAGGACTGCCACACCCCCTACTGGGACCCTGGCAGACAGGATTGAACAGAAAGGGGACCTGGTGCACTTCTTAGCCTCTCTTTGAAGTCTCACCCACTTCAAAGGCACATTTGGGTATAAAACAGGGCCTCTGCCCTACCTCATCAGACACTTGCTGGAGAAGAAACCTGAACCAGAAACTACATCCTGCCAAGAAGAACTGCCTGACTGCTCAAAGGACTCACCTGTCTGCTTTCTACAAAGGACTGCTGCCTTGCTGTTGCCCTGCTGCCTTGCTGAACTCTTGTCTGGCTGTGAAAGTGCTCTCCAAGGGCTTGGATAGAGCTTGCCTCCTGTTCCTTGAAGTCTCAGGACCAAAAAGACTTCCCTCTTTTACTTGGACGCTCCGTGCACCGAAAATTTCGACGCACAGCTTGTTTCGCGGCGAGAAAAACACCGCACTCCGACGCTGATCGACGCGACGCTCTTGGGACGATCGAAGATCCGACGCACGGCCTCGCAAGGACAACACCGCCCGACCTCTAGAGGAGAAATCGACGCGACGCCTGGCGTGAGATCGTAATTTCAACGCGCAGCCCCGCAGATCGAAGTCTAGAGGAGAAATCGACGCGACGCCTGCCGTGAGATCGTAATTTCGACGCGCAGCCCCACAGACCGACGCGCAGCCGGAGAACAAGCAGGAAAATCCACGCACAGACCCGGGACATCTGGTAATCCCCGCAATCCACAGAAAGAGACTGTCCGCGCGCCGGAAAACGACGCCGACTTCCCCGCGTGGAAAATAACGACGCAAGTCTGTGTGTGCTGGGGAGAAATCGACGCACGCACCCTTTTTCCACGCACCTCTTCTCTTGTGGCCCTCTGAGGAGATTGTTCCACTCCCAACCAGGTACTTGTGCTTGAAAGAGACTTTGTTTATATTCTAAAGACTTAAGACACTTTATATCACTTTTCCGTGATATTTCTACAATTTTCCATTGCAACCTTATTCTTTTTGACCTACAATTATTCTGATAAATATTATATATTTTTCTAAACACTGTGTGGTGTATTTTTGTGGTGCTATATGGTGGTATTGTATGAGTTATTGCACAAATACTTTACACATTGCCTTCTAAGTTAAGCCTGACTGCTCGTGCCAAGCTACCAGAGGGTGGGCACAGGATAATCTTGGATTGTGTGTGACTTACCCTGACTAGAGTGAGGGCTTTTGCTTGGACAGGGGGTAAGCTGACTGCCAACCAAAAACCCAATTTCTAACAGGTCTCAACACTTGCATCCACGGAGATGCCTTTGTCTATCCCATAAGGGTCTCAACTCTTGCACACACGGAGACGCCTTTGTCTATTCCATAAGGGTCTCAACACTTGCATTCACAGAGACACCTTTGTCTGTTCCATAAGGGTCTCAACTTCTGCATTCACGGAGACGCCTTTGATTATTCCATAAGGGCCTCAACACTTGCATCCACGGACACGCCTTTGTCTATTCCATAAGGGTCTCAACTCTTGCACACATGGAGACACCTTTGTCTATTCCATAAGGGTCTCAACACTTGCATTCACGGAGACGCCTTTGTCTATTCCACAAGGGTCTCAACTCTTGCATTCACAGATACGCCTTTGTCTATTCCATAAGGGTCTCAACACTTGCATCCACAGAGACACCTTTGTCTATTCCATAAGAGTCTCAACTCTTGCACACACGGAGACGCCTTTGTCTATTCCATAAGGTCTCAACTCTTGCATTCATGGAGACGGCTTTGTTTATTCCATAAGGGTCTCAACACTTGCATCCACGGAGATGCCTTTATCTTTTCCTTAAGGGTCTCAACTCTTGCACACACGGAGACACCTTTGTCTATTCCATAAAGGTCTCAACACTTGCATTCACGGAGACGCCTTTGTCTATTCCATAAGGGTCTCAACTCTTGCATTCACGGAGATGCCTTTGTTTATTCCATAAGGGTATTTGTCTATTCCTTAAGGGTCTCAACTCTTGCACACACGGAGACGCTTTTGTCTATTCCATAAAGGTCACAACACTTGCACTCACGGAGACTCCTTTGTCTATTCCATAAAGGTCTCAACTCTTGCATTCACGGAGACACCTTTGTTTATTCCATAAGGGTCTCAACCCTTGCATCCACTAAGACACCTTTGTTTATTCCATAAGGGTGTCAACACTTGCATTCACAGAGACACCATTTGTCTAAATGTATAATTGAATGTTAATGCTGTTATGAACAAGTATATACATACATGCTTAACCATTTTTCCTTTTCAGATCTCTCCCCCTGCTGTTCCCTACCCTAATTCCCTTCCCCCGACTGGCTTCACCATAACTCTATGCTACAATAGCTTTCTTAGTTGGTGACGCCGAAGGTGTGCCTGTTGTTCGACGGCATGCAGATCCAGAGGAAAGGACACTGTGACACACTATTCTACACACCTTTTCAGGCCCATAGGCCAGGGAACCCCCAGAGATATGTAGACAATGAAATCTAGCCTTCAAGAGACCTATTGTGCGCTCTATCACCCTCCTAGTATGTCCATGGGCCTCATTGTAATTCCTCTCTGCGTCCGTCCTGGGATTCCTCACTGGTGTCAGAAGCCAACGCAAGTTTGGATAGCCAGAATCACCTAGAAAAAGGTGCAATACAGAGTAGTCATTGTTAAGCCCCATAGTTAGACAGCCTGGCTGTCTGCTATGTGTCAGTTAGTGACAGACACACTTACCTATGGTCCACCCTCTGACCTCTTGGAGTTGTTCCATCCTCTGTGGCACACTACTGTTCCTCAACACAAAGGAATCATGGACTGAAGCTGGGAAAATGGCATTCACATGTGAGATGTACTGGTCTGCAGTACATACCAATTAGATGTTCATGTAGTGAAAGTTCTTTCTGTTTCTGTACACCTGTTCACTGACTCTTGGGGGGATGATCGGTATGTGGGTGCCATCGATGGCACCTGTAACATGGGGTATGTTGGCAAAGGCATAGAATTCAGACTTGATGGCAGGGAGGTCAGTACTTTGGGGAAACCTCACATAAGACTGCAGGTGTCGTACAAATTAATTTAGAAATCTTGTCAGTACCATGCTGAACATTGGCTGTGAAAATCCAGCACCCATGCCCACTGTCACTTGAAATGAGCCTGTGGCCAGGAAATGGAGTGCGGAGAGCACCTGCACTTCAGTAGGGATGGCATACTGATTACAATTTCCCGGAGTTAGTGCAGGATCCAGTAAAGCACAAAGTTTCTGAATTGTTGCATGTGTGAGTCTGTAATTGATTATGATCCGACGCTCCACCATGTTCCTCATATCCACAAGTGGTCTGTACACCGATGGTGCCCTTCCTCGCCACAAGGGTCGGTACCTACGAGGGGTATCAAAAAGGTGTGATGAAAACACATACATAGGCACACATTGTCATCAATTGTGCACTTCATAGTCATTGTAGTGACTCAACATTAACTGCTTCTTGACAGATCTACATCTACACCACAATGAGGGAACAGAGTTTTTCATGTGTCGTATATTAAGGAATGGTCACATGCTTAGGTGCTTCATGTGGCTAGTAGGGCCTGCATTGTGCACATTGTTATTTATAGATGCGTAGTTACTGCCAAAATGTCTGCCCACTGTAATCCAGGCCTTTTGTTGTGGAAGTGACCTCATACCGCTAGCGGATGATGTCACAGCTTTAGGCAGTGTTTACCGCCGTTCGCACCGTCATTGGTTACCATGGATGCCAACAGAGAATCCTGGTGTATCATGATTGCCGCCGGCGGTGATGGTGCACACCGCTGGTGTACGTGTCGCAATGTCGTCATCTATTATTCACTTGACTTCCTGATCTCGTGCGGACAGGTACTCGACTGTGTGTACTGCTGTAGCCTGCCTCTGGCAATGGATGTGGCTCATGTTGCAGGAAAAAGGGCCCCAGCCTTCACACAGGAGGAACTGGAGAGGCTAGTGGACGGGGTCCTGCCCCTGTATGCAAAACTGTACGGACGGCAAGAGGTACAGGTAAGTCTGGGTTTGGGGGGCACTGTTTGGGTATAATGGATGGTGTTGAATGGACATATCTGTGCACCTCTGGCCGTGGTGCATGGCAAGCTGCGTGCGTATGGCCTGTAAGTCTGAGAGTACTGTCCATCACATATTGGACAATTAGCCAGCTGTACCTATCTTGCAAGTGCCTGACCTTTGTGTTCCATATCTGTGTCACCCTTTTAGGTCAGCGCCCACCAGAAGAGGGCACTTTGGCATGCCATCGCCAAGGAGGTGTGGACCCTGGGGGGTCTACAACTGACGGAGCACCCACTGCAGAAAGAGATGGGAGGACCTGCGGTGCTGGGTGAGTAAGATCTGTGAAGCCCAGTTGGGGAAGTCCTCCCAACGTGGAAGGGGTGCCCGTCGGGCACTGCCCCCTCATGTGACGTATCCTGGCGGTGGCGTACCCAAACCTGGATGGGCGCTTGAAGGCTGCACAGCAGTCACAAGGGGGTGAGTACTCATGTCACATACTTCAGTCTGGAAGGATGTCTGTGTGTGCATTAGGGTTCATGCTGCTTAGAGGCAGGGACTCTGACTGGTGTCCATGTACATATTGGTCCCCAAAGGGTGTAGGGTGTCTTTGTCAGGTCTCCCACACATCGCCTCCTTAGGTAGTACAGGGGATGGGTGTAGAGCAGTATTCTGGTCAGTAGTCAGGTGCATGGCCATGGGCATAGTGAACGTTGCTGCCTGTTGGGGGTGTCTTCTGGGTGGGTGTATGTCTGGCCATTGTGTACCCCCATTCAGCTATTTACAAGTGTCTCTCCTGTTTTGTCTCCCCATCCCTGTTCTCTTGTGTTGGTTTGGTGCAGCAGCAACATCTGGCGAGGGAGCTGAGGCACCAGCAAGTGGGGAAGCAGTGGCCCACTGATCCTCAGAGGCAGAGACATCCGACGGCCAGGGGACCAGTGGGTGAGAGGGCCAGGGGAGTTCCACAGGGGAGGCAACTACCACTGGAGGTAGTGACTCCGAGACCTCCTCCGATGGGGGCTCCCCAGCGGTGGCGGACCCTAATGGCCACACCACTACAGTGACATCTTCTGCCACCCCACATTCCATCACCACCCTCCCTTCTTCTCCCCACCGAGTTGCCTGTGCCCGCTCACCCAGAAAGGTGGGTGTCTCCTTCACCCCAGGCACCTCATCCCCAGCCCCAGTCAGCCCTGCTGCCCTCACAGAGGAGGCTATTGACCTCCTGAGAACCATCTCTGTAGGGCAGACAACCATTGTCAATGACATCCAGGGACTAGCATCAGAGGTGCAGCAGACAAATGCCTATCTGGATGGCATTCATGGTGCCGTGCCTACCCTACAGAGATCTTTTCAGGCTCAGGCCTCCTCTTGGACGGTAGCCAGTTTCCCTGGCCATTCCGTCCCCCCTCCAACCTCCTTTACCCCTTCCAGCACCCCACTCCCTTCACCCGTCCAAAGCACACATTCAGACACAGTCAAGCACATCAACACACAAGAAGCACACTTCTAAACACAAGCACCACACCTCCCACCACAAGTATTCACACAGCCCACAGACACATGCACACAGAACAACATCCACTTCCCCCAGTGTGCCCACCTCTTCCGCCTCCCTGTCTGTCCCCTCTACATCCACACCCTCATGCACTGCACCTTCAGTCACTGTTGCTGCTCCTCTTACTGCACGCACCCAATAGCAGCCATCCATACATGCACCCCATACACCACACCTGCACTCACCACAACTACTGTAGTTGACACATGCAGCACACTCACCAGACTTGCAGACACCCACACAACATACATCCACACTAGATGCCTATCTTCTCCCACTGTGTCCACCCCCCTCCACCAAAAACACACAAACACACCAAGACACCCAGCCATCACACATCCACCACACCACAGCATACTGTTGTTAGACCTGACAGCCTTAAGGTGGTCATCCCCCAACTTTTTGCCTGCCTCCCTCCATTTTTCTGACCCAGTTTTTGGTGGTTTTTAGTTCATACCCAATTGGCATATTTAATGTATCTGAAAGTCCAGGTAAAGTGCCCAGGGCCTGTAAATTAAATGATACTAGTGGTCCTACAGTACTGATGGTGCCACCCACATAAGTAGCCTCTTAGCATTGTCACAGGCCTGCCACTTCGACTTGGCATTAAAAACTCTTTGCAAAGCCTTAAACTCCCCTTTTTCTACGTATAAGTCACCCCTTAGGTAGGCCCTGGGTAACTCACAGGGAAGGGTGCTATGTAGGTAAAAGGCAGGACATTTGCTTATGTGTTTTACATGTCCTGGTAGTGCAAAATTCATGAATTCATTTCCCACTACTGTGAGGACTGCTCCTCTCATAGACTAGCATTAGACCTACCATCATACACTTTTGAGTGGTAGATTCTTATCTGAGAGGAGTGGCCCTTGGTATTGCCAGTATGGTTAATGAAAATCCTGCTATCTGATGAAGTTGGATTCAATATTACTATTTCAAAAATTCCACTTTTAGAAGGTGGGCATTTCTCTGCATTTAGAGGCAGATGTAGCAAGGTCAGAATTTGCGATTCTGAAATTGCGAGTTGGTGCGACTCGCAATTTCAGATTCGCAAATCCTGATGCAGAACGGTGTCTCAGACACCATCTGCGACTCTCTATGGGGTCGCAGAGACCCACCTCATAAATATTTATGAGGTGGGTCGCATTTTGCGACCCCATAGCGAGTCCCTGCACTCACAGGAATGGTGGCCTGCTGAAGTCAGCAGACCTCCATGTCTGTGACTGCTTTTTCAATAAAGCAGTTTTTTTTTTTTTTTTTTTTGCAGCCTGTTTTCCTTAAAGGAAAACAAGTTGCAAAATAAAAAAAATAACGAAACCATTTGGTTTAGTTTTTTCAGTGTAGGCAGTGGTCCATTGGCAACATTCACAAAGGGGAAGGGGTCCCATGGGGACCCCTTCCCTTTTGTGAATGAGTTACCACCAGTGTGACACTGGTGGTAACTGCGAATTGCAATGCGAGTCGCAAATAGGAAGGGAACACCCCTTCCTATTTGCGAGTCGCATTCACAATTTGCGAGTCGGTACCGACTCGCAAATTGTGAATGTGCATCGCAGAAGGCTGTTTGCATGGCGCAAACTGCGATTTTCGCAGTTTGCACCATGCAAACGGCTTCCTTCATCTGGCCCTTACTGCCATCCATGCCTTACAGTCTGTCTCCAGTCCACGTCTGGTCTGTGCTGGTTGACAGCTCCCCTTGTGCATTCTACCCAGACAGCCATAAACACAGGACACTCAGCCTCATCTGCATACTGAATGGGTTTTCCTGGACAGGAAGAGTGGAGGGGCACACACGTTTCAAAGGCCAATGGCCTGCCCTCATTCAAAGGACTGAGAACCCCCCACAGCGATCCTGGCAGACAGGATTACGCTTAAAGGGAAACTTGTGCACATCAAAACCACTCTTTGAACTTTCTCCAACTTCAAAGGCATTTTGGGCATATAAACTGGGTCCCTGACCCCACAAATCAGACACTTCTGGACCTACACCTACTCTGTCAGAGGAACTACCAGGCTACCCAAAGGACTCATGTTGCCCTGCATGTTGCCTTGCTGCCCTGCTGGCCTCTGACTGTGCTGGAAGGATTCTACCTTCCTCCTGAAGTGCTCCCCAAGGGCTTGGATTGAGCTTGCCTCCTGTTTTTGAAATCTCAGGGCAAACAAAGACTTCACCTCTTCAAGAAACTCCTTGTGTATTGAAAATCAAAACACCACCTGCAGAAATCGACTCAAAGCCTGCATGACAGCTGAGAAATCATGTATTACCTACCGGAACGATGCAGCACTGTCTTCCCAACTGGAAATTCAACAGAGCACCTGCCTTGCGATGGAAAATTCGGCGCATCACTTACCTGATTGACACAGCACCTGCTCCTTCGTCCAGCGCATCAAGTAAAAAACAACATTTTGAGGATGTGGTTGATAAACTGTTTGTCCTGAAGTGCCAAATAGTTGTCTTTATACTAAACAAAATCAGAACACTGAATAAAACAGTGTTGCATGTGAAGAAAAGAAACCCAAAAAAAGTGTATTAACAAAAGTAATTTTTGCAAGATTTTCAATGGGGAATAGAAGCATACATCTAGTACTGGGGCTTTCTTTAATGAGGAAAGCTACTTTCAAGGGAAAGCATTAGTGCATGCAGTTGAAGCAACGGGCTGATTACCATGAGGTAAAACATGGCACTCCCATTGCAGAAGAGCAGATGGTTCCTAGAAATTTAGAGGTGGGTGTAGGAGAACTGGGCTGATCGCAGAAGCCCCCTAACTTTTTGCCCCCATTTTTCACTCATACTGGTATTTTTCTGTCTCTGATGGTGCCATGGACACTGTTAAACAGTCCCAGGGCCTGTGCTTTGATTAAAATCAATTTGCAAATTAGACTTATTATAATTGGCTGTATCAACCCACCTATAAGTCCCTAGTATATGGTAGGGCATGTAGGATTAGGGACCCCAGCTTAGGTAGTACACCCATAGGTGCACTGCTGTGGTACCCAATGTCATTTTAAAGGCAGGCCGGCATTGCTGGCTGCTTTTACGTTAAAGTTAACCCCACATTTGACTTTGGAATTAAAAGTACACACAAGGTCCTAAGCTACCTTAATTTTACATATAGGGTATGCCCTAAATGTCCCCGGGGACGGTGCAGTCTAACTATAAGCAGGGAATTTATAAAAGATGTTTTATAAGCCCTGGTGAGGAAAAAAAACTAAATTTGTTTTACCCCATTGAAGTGAATGGACTCCATTGGCTAACATGGGGAGACTTTATTTTAAAGTAATTAAGTCTTATTTTCCACAGAAGGGAGCTAAATATGGCATGTCTAGTATCAAATTAAAACTTATAATACATCCAACAACTTGCCACTGTTGCATTTAATATAACTTTCACCTAGAATGAGTTTTAGAACTCTTCCCAAAAGTCACCAGTTTCAGCTCTGTAGTGCCCTTCTCTGATTGGTCAGCCTCTCTCAGCCTGACGAGGCTACCTTGATGAGGTGTGAAGTAGCCTGGGCTGAAACAAAAGAAGCATCTAGTGGGAGGAGATCTGTCTCAGCAGATGGCAGAACAGAATAGGGGGAGAGCAACCAAACTGGTCTTTAAAGGAGGGAAGGACATTTGGGACAGTAACTGTACATCCCCCATTTTCTGCAACCCCAGACAGGCAGGTGCCCCCTAATTAGATTTAGAGAGGGCGGAAAAGGGGTGTGCAAAGGGAAACATAGCCACACAGTGGGTGGGCTCAGCTAGACCTAACCTCTAAGATAGAATTTTTACCATCTTGGATTTTTTAAGAATGCTGCTGACTGGGATTACATTTTTGTCACACTTCCCAGGAAGTGCTTACTCAAGAGGATGGTGGCTTGTACATGATTGGACAGACGCCCCCTTGCTTTCCACCCCCAGGAGCAAGGATAAAACTGGCAGAGCTGCACACCACTCCGGATCCCTGCAAGGAACAAGACAAGAAGAAGAAGGACTGCCCTGCTGGACCCCTGACCTGCACCTGGACACTGCACTCTGAAGAACTGCTCCAGCTGCATATAAGAAAGTCCTCCTTTTTGCCATGACCACCCCAAACCTTTTGGACAGATACTGGTGGTTAATGACCCTTGGCTGTGCCCTGGATACCGATAACCAGTCCCAGGACAAGTACTCTGTGTAAAGTGGATATGCAAATTAGGCTAATTATAATTAGCAGTATCAACCTACTTATAAGTTTCTAGTATATGGTAGAGCATGTAGGTTTAGGGACCCAGCATAGGTAGTCCACCCATAGGTGCACTGTTGAGGTGCCCAGTGTCATTTTAAATGCAGGCCTGCTTTGCTGGCTGCTTATAAACTAATCTTATATGCAAATTCAACTTTGGAATTAAAAATAATTCCAAAGTCTTAAGCTACCTTACTTTACATATAAGTCGCCCCTAATGTGTCCCCTAGAGGCCCTCGGGTTGGGTGCCATGTAACTATAAGCGAGGACCTTATAAAAATTGTTTGATAACCCTAATGAGGTTAAATAGCCAAATAAATTTTTCCCTCACTGTAGTGAACGGGCTAGAAAGGCTAATATGGGGAGACTTTATTTTAATGAATAGAATCCCCATAGGAGCCAGATATTTTGAGTTTGGAATCAAATTAATTGTTATAATAAATCCCACAACTTGCCATTGTTGGATTTAATATAACTAGTTTAGGTAAAGAGTTTTAAAACTCTACCTGAAAGTTGTCAACTTCAGCTCGGTAGTGCCCTTCTCTGATTGGCGAGTCTCTGGAAGCCTGGTCAAGCTGCCTTGATGAGGTGTGAAGTGGCCTGGGCTTAACACAAAGGAAGTGCCTGGGGCAGGAGATCTGCTTCAGCAGGTGGTGAAACAGGATGGGGAAGAGCAGCCAAACTGGTCTTCAAAGGAGGGAAAGGCATTTGGAGCAGCTCAGGACCTCTCCGGTTTCCTGCAGCCCCAGACAGTCAGGTGCCCACTTGAATAGATTAGGAGAGGACAGAAGAGGGGTGTGTTAAGGATTTTCAGCACGCCAGTGGGTGGGTTCAGCCAGACCAAACCTCCAAAATTCAGTTTCAGCCATTTTGGATTTTTAAATCATAATGATCCCTGGGATTGATTTTTACCATACTTCTCAGGACGTGGTGATCCAAGGTGGTAGTGGCCGGCCTGTAACTGGACAGTCACCCCACCCCCGCTTTCCACCCCAGAAGCAAGGATAAATATGGCAGAGCTTCACCCACACCACAGATCCCAACAAGGAACAACATCAGAAGTAAGAGAAATTACTACTCTGCTGTACCCCTGACCTACCCCTGGACACTGCACTATGAATACTTCACTAGCTGCACACTTGGGCTTCACCACAGAAATGACTTTGCCTGGATTCAACTGGTTCAAGAAGGGACTCCCTGCTTGCAACAGGTGGAAAATAGCTTACCAGAGTCCCTGTATCAAATCCTGCAGAAACTGGCCAGCTGACCACTGTCTGTCCTGTGGTCATTTTGGAGTTTGAGCTAGGTGCATTCTGGGAGTTGGAGTCCTAGCCCACAAGCAGCTACTCAGAGTTTCAGGAACCTTTGGGTGAGCTGTGGACTCCTAAAGCACCTTCAAAGACCAACTGGAGGAAGATCCAGAAGTTTGGAGAAGATTGGAGAACTTTTGGTAAAAAGATCCGTAAAGGGACCTACCCGCCGTTGAGAGTCAAGCCAGATTACATCGACCCGGCTTGACTTGCAGGTTCGTCCCATTAAAAAGACCCGGAGCCTCAGACTTCCAGAATTTCACCGGGGGCTCCTTCAAAGGCAATCTGACGACGTTGACTCAAAATCGGCTTGCTGTGGAGGGTTGTCTGATATCAGAGAGAAAAAGCTCCACAAAAGACTGAAAGTAAAAAGTTGACCAGGACTTCCCGAGCAGCGTATCTAGAGGAGAGCTTCAGGGACATCGGATCAAGATTCAGCTTTAGCCCAGATGAAGATTTCTGGCCTGAAAAATCATATATGTCCAAAGGTAGAATTCTTTACCAAGGTCTCCTTCAGCACGTATCTGATGAGGGCTCCAGGGAGGTCGGATACAATCTGCGACTTCGTCCCGGTTAGATAAATCTTCAAGAAAAAGACTAAGGTGGTCACGTTGGTGATGGCAGTAGTACCGTCACCAGGCTGGCAGGGAAGACCACCAAATTATGTCAATGGTGGTGATCCCTCCCATAGACAGCCAATGTACCACTGGAATTGCCAGGGAGGTCCGTCCACTGACCACAGCAGTAGGCATCTTCAGGCTGGTGGAAGACAATGACCTGCCACCATATTATGACATAGCAGACTGCCAGGATTTCCGGGGCGGAACCACATCATGTAAAAGGAGACACTCACCTCCAGGGACACAGAGTAGTCTGCGGCTGCCATGGAACCCGAACTGGAAGTCCTGCCGATGCTGTACCACACGATGGCAGTCCAGGAGCACCAACGTCGACAAAGAAGACAACAACGGTGAGTACAGCCGCCTAGGACACAAGGGAGGAAGGGGAGAATGACACACCCACATGCACAACACACACCATACACACATACCACACACCGAGAACCATCTGCAGAGTTAATCAATATCAGCACAACCCAGGAGCATAGAAAGCCAGGACACATACCTCTGGTCCAACCACTGTCCACTGTGTAACTGTAATTATATGGAAACAGTGATCTCAATTTTAAATATATATATATATATATTAATAATTGGCCAGTCCACAGTCAATTAATGGCCACAGGGCAACGTCCAAGGCCCGTCTTGACTCCTGACCACCCAAGTCACTCCACTGGGCAGGGGCATCATGGTGATGGTAGGCAAGGTACCTCATGGGGCAGGGGAGGGGGCATTGGGTGGGGCTTTCTTCTTGAAAGGGGGGTCCTTGGACTTGGTTTTGGGAGGGGGCGGGTCCTTACTCTTTTGCTTAGGGGGCAGAGGAGTGGGCTTCAGGAGAAGGGGCAGAGTGGTAGTCGTGTGTACCTTATTGCTATGTTTAGCAGCCGGGGGAGGAACATGAGAGGACTGGGAGCTAGATTTACTTGCCAGGGGGAGAGGGATCTTTCTCCTACGGGCAGGATGGAGGGAGGAGGGAAGAGATCAAGGCAGGACTGGAACATTTTCTTATGACCAATGGGGTGGGTTGTGGGAGGAGGTTTGGGAGTGAAGGTAGAGGGAGTGGTTGTAGGAGGAGTAGGTGTGCTGGACTTGGGTGCAGGTGCATGGACAGTATGCGTGTGTGAGATGGATGGCTGTTGAGTATCTGAGTTGGAGTGTTTATGTCTTATTAGAGGGGGGCAGACAGGGTGGGAGAGGACAAACAGGACGTGTGTATTTATGTTGTGGTGGTACCTGAAAGTTTGGTGGATGTGCTGCATGAGGTTGTGATGGTGGTGGTGGTGACTGCACATGTGGTGTGTGGGGTACTAGTCTGCGTGTCTGATGTTGTGCTGACTATGGGTAAGGCTCTACATGTGGTAGAATATGGCACTGATGATGCAGTGCATGCAGGTGTGAGTGTTGATGTGACTGTGAGGGAGGAGGAGGGGGAGACAGTGGAGGCAGTGGCTAGTTGTATGTACATCTGGCTGTTGGCTGTGTGTGTGCATGTGGAGTGAAGTGTGGTGCCTGTGTTTGTCTGTGTGAGTCCTGTCTGTTTTTTTGGGTTCATGTTTGTCAGATTGTGTGTGTGGGATGGGTTGGGGGAGAGGGTTTTGGGACTGGGAACAAGTAGTTGGAGAGGGGACGGAAGAACCAGGAACAATGGCTGCTGTCAAACAGGAGGCGAGAGCCTGAAACAATCGCTGTAGGGCAGCCAAGCCACTGTGAATGCCCTCCAGGTAGGCATTGCATTGCTGCATCTGGGATGCCAGCCCCTGGATGTCATTCACTATGGTTGACTATCATACCGAGATGGATCTCAGGAGGTCAAGAGCCTCCTCAGTGAGGGCATCAGGGCTGACTGGGTGGGAGGTCTACTGGGAGGACGATCCTGGTATGGGGCGGCAGAACATCTTATAGCTGGGGTGGTCCCAGAGGGGTCCACCACCACCAGGGTGCAGTCATCTGAGGAGGAATCTGAGTCGGACGTAGCTGCTCCTGTCACACCCGTGGTGCTCCCCTTGCCCTACAATCCACTGCTCGTCCACTCGCTGGTTCCCCTGCTCCTTCGCAAGATGATGCTAATGCACACAAGGACAGGATGAGAACAGGAGAGAGGGTGGGGGAGAAAGAAAGGGAGCACATGGTCAGTCACAGAACCAACAGCACATATGGCATACAAATCACAATCACTCACTGGGACTAGCACTGTGCAGTATGGACCACAATCCCAAACCATTACCTGGGTACAGAGGTAAAGAACACAAAGAACACAAACACTACCATGTGCACACCTACTGGGACTCACTAAGCCATGTCTGCCATGGTATGTTAGCTACTCACCAAAACCAAATATACATACCTCCCTACATTGATAAGCAGGACCACTCAAGAATAGCTAAACCGGCATGTTGGGGCATCCTCTGAGCAGAGCCTTGCACCTAAATCCCATGGCAGACAACAAAAACAAAATACCACACAGTCTGTACTCACCCACTTGTGGCTGCTGTGCTGCCCTCAAGCACCCATGCAATTCAGGAATGTCCAGCACCAGTATGCAGGCCATTAGGGGGGTCAGGCTCTGACAGGCACCCCTCCCTCATTGGGAGGACACCCCAGCTGGGCCTCCACGGTGTTCCGCGTCCAGCGTCTCAGGTCCTCCAACCGTTTCCCTCAGTGTGTGCTTTGCTGGCTATGGACCCCCAGGGTACACACTTCCTTGGCGATGGCACGCCACAACCCTTTCTTCAAATGGGCACTGACCTGTAGAGGAGACACAGACAGAAAGACACCATGAACGCAACACCCCATTCTGTAACACAAATGGCTTACATACTGCATAGAACCCACATTAGGCACACACATGACCCATACCTCTGCATACACAGTGCATGCAGCCAAATCCCCCCAAGTGACATACTGCCAGCGCACACATACATCTACATGCAGCCATGTCGCATCCAACATACACATGATGTACTCACCAGTTGTTCTGGAGGCCCATACAACTGCCCATACAGGGGTAGGACCCCATCCACAAGCTTCTCCAAGTCCTCAGATGTGAAGGCTGGGGCCCTTTCCCCTGTAGCATGGGCAATCGCAGGTCCAGACACAGGACACAGCAGCACACGCAGTGGAGATGTTGAACCGGAGAGAGTCAGGAATCACGTGAAGTGGTACGGAGAAAATGGCAACCACGTCCGTTGAGGTGAACACTGTCACTGCTAGCACTGATCATTATTAGTTCCTGTACTCATAGAGCTCCATGTTAGCCAATAAGGAGTTGCACGGCAGTGCAGACCGCCTCCGCCATGACGCCAAACGCCGGCAGTGAGGTCACTTCCACATGTCCTTGCATACAGGACAGGCGGTTGTCATTTCCTTATGCTGGTACTTAAGTTAGACAAATTTATGTGCTTCATAGGTTTCAATTATACAGACCAAGACAATTCCAGTCTTCTACAAACGTACATGCTCTGTTTACTGTGATATTGTGTGCCCAAACTTCTTGTAGTCACACACATATCATGTTTGGCTTACTTAGATACCAACCACTCTGGAGGAGGAGGTGGAGGCAAGCACTCGTGTACAGACCCCTGTTGGACTTGACTACACTGGAGGACCGGCACATTATACTTACCTATTGTCTGGACAGGGCCACAATTACTGAGCTATGTCAACAATTGGAGCCAGATCTGATTCCTGCTATCCGAAACACTATAGCAATTACGCCTGTAGTACAGGTACTGTCAGTGCTCCACTTCCTGGGAAGTGGTTCATTCCAGATGACAGTGGACTTGGATACAGGAATGTCACAGCCAATGTTTTCGATTGTGCTTGTAAGGGTTTCGGCTACGTTGCTGAAACACATGAGCAGCTACATCTCATTCCCCCAGAGTGAAGATTTGCCCACTATGAAGGCTGGATTTCACACAATGGAATACATACCACTTGTGATTGCGGCCATTGACGGGACCCATATTGCCTTGGTCCCTCCCAGGGCAAATTAGCAGGTCTAAAGGAATAGGAAGAGTTACCACTAACTAAATGTCCAGATGGTGTGCCTTTCTGGTCAATACATCTCCCACGTCACTGCCAAGTTTCCTGGATCTGTGCATGATGCCTATGTACTGAGGAATAGCAGCATCCAACAGGTGATAGCACGGCTTCAGAGGCACAGAGTGTTGCTCATAGGTGAGCTTGAGTCTTCACACAGTTTATGTCAGTGTATGCCAAATTGTTGTAACCCATGCCATAATGTGTGTCCCTCAGTACTTCTAGGTGACTCCGGATAACCAAACCTGTCCTGGCTGTTGACCCATGTGAGGAATCCCAGAACAGGGGCCGAAAATCGGTAAAATGAAGGACATAGCCATACCAGGTGGGTTGTTGAACGCACATTTGGTCTACTGAAAGCCCTGTCCCGGTGCCTCCATTTGACAGGTGGATCCCTATGCTACACCCCTAAGAAGGTCTCTAAGATAGTGGTGGCTTGCTGCATGCAGCACAATTTGGCCCTCAGATGCCATGTGCCCTACCTGCAGGAGGAGGGTGGAGACATTGCACCTGTGGCAGCAGAGGACACTGAATACAGCAGTACTTCCAATGACACTCAGGTAAGAATGTAATTCTGTTCATATTGTTGTAGTTTGGACTCTTGCTGCAAGACTGCTGGTTTAAGGATGACAGTACATTTGTTTGTAGGCGACTATGCCTATCCTACAACAAGTCACAACTGTTGTCACAACCTTACCGGCTCACTAGCAGCACCTCACCAGAAACACAATAGTAAAAGGTGATTTGTGGCAGCCTTTACGCATGGACTCGAGGATAAGACATCTCAGGGAGTGTTGTGGTTAAACGGAGATTACCCTTTTCTCAAAGATACACTATGGGGGTAATTCTGACCCTGGCGGTCGGTGATAAAGCGGTGGCCAACCCGCCAACAGGCAGGCGGTCCAAAAAATGGAATTCTGACCCTGGCGGGAACCGCCAACACAGCCCGCCACTTTAATACTCCGACCGCCACGGCGGGACAGACAAACAGCGCGGCGGTCACCGCCAACAGGCAGGCGGCAGACAATGTACTGCCTACCCTATCACAACTCACCAATCCGCCACCTTTTCCGGGGTGGGAGCCCCGCCGATAAAAACACGGCAGAAACAGATTACGAATGGAAAAACGCTCACCTATACACACTCCACGAGGAAGGAGGACAGCATGGAACCCGAATTAAACATCCTACCAGCTATTGTCTACCTGCTCATCTACCAGGAGTACGAATGCCGGCGCAGACGACAACGGTGAGTACTGCACCTACGACACAGGCGAGGGGGGAGGAGGAAAGCTTACGAGCACACACATGCGCCATGCACCCACCCCCCCACCACAAATACCTACACCCCAATGCCGAGCAACAAGTCAGAGTGACACCCCCCAAACCCACCGGAATAATGCAAAGACACAATTAAATAGATCTATAAAATATATGTAGAAATAGCTCCATTAAAGGTATGGGAAATATGCCATAAAAAAGATACAAAATTAAGGAATGAACAGAGGCAACAATATATACATAGGCAATAAGTCCTGCACATACCCTCAAAGTTCCATAGTCCGTGGGCCAATGTGCACAAACACATGGGCAAAGCCCACACAGGAGACCAGATCCCATTGGAGAGAACACTGCTGGGGCATCAGATGACAAAACTACAGGCACCTCAGGGGGAAGGGAAGGGGGGGCACCTCAGCCACATGAGTCCTTGACTCCAGATTCACGAGGGGCCTCCATGCCCACTGTTCCATCCTGGGGAGTGCAAAGCCACAGTCTCTCGAGTCTCTACAGTGGGTGGCTTGCCCACTGTTCCATCCTGGGGAGTGCAAAGCCACAGTCTCTCGAGTCTCTACAGTGGGTGGCTTGCCCACTGTTCCATCCTGGGGAGTGCAAAGCCACAGTCTCTCGAGTCTCTACAGTGGGTGGCTTGCCCACTGTTACATCCTGGGAAGTGCAAAGCCACAGTCCATCATATGGATTACCGACTCCACTGTTAATGGAGGAGGCATGGTGCCCAGAGTGCTTCCTGAAGCCCTGCTCGACACAGAACCGGCACTGTCAATGGGCCAGCGGTGCTTGAGATGAAGGCCCCAGCGGAGCGGTGCTTGAGATGAAGGCCCCAGCGGAGCGGTGCAAAGACGGCGGGACCCAGCGGAGCGGTGCTTGAGATGAAGGCCCCAGCGGAGCGGTGCTTGAGATGAAGGCCCCAGCGGAGCGGTGCTTGAGACGGCGGGACCCAGCGGAGCGGTGCCTGAGATGAAGGGTCCAGCGGAGCGGTGCTTGAGATGAAGGGCCCAGCGGAGCGGTGCTTGAGATGAAGGCCCCAGTGGAGCGGTGCTTGAGCCGGCGGGACCCAGCGGAGCGGTGCCTGAGATGAAGGGCCCAGCGGAGCGGTGCTTGAGATGAAGGCCCCAGCGGAGCGGTGCTTGAGACGGCGGGACCCAGCAGAGCGGTGCCTGAGATGAAGGGTCCAGCGGAGCGGTGCTTGAGATGAAGGGCCCAGCGGAGCGGTGCTTGAGACGGCGGGACCCAGCGGAGCGGTGCCTGAGATTAAGGGCCCAGCGGAGCGGTGCTTGAGACGGCGGGACCCAGCGGAGCGGTGCCTGAGATGAAGGGCCCAGCGGAGCGGTGCTTGAGACGGCAGGACCCAGCGGAGCGGTGCCTGAGATGAAGGGCCCAGTGAAGCGGTGATTGAGATGAAGGGCCCAGCGGAGCGGTGTTTGAGACGGCGGGACCCAGCGGAGCGGTGCCTGAGATGAAGGGTCCAGCGGAGCGGTGCTTGAGATGAAGGGCCCAGCGGAGCAGTGCTTGAGATGAAGGCCCCAGCGGAGCGGTGCTTGAGACGGCGGGACCCAGAGGAGCGGTGCCTGAGATGAAGGGCCCAGCGGAGTGGTGCTTGAGATGAAGGCCCCAGCGGAGCGGTGCTTGAGACGGCGGGACCCAGCGGAGCGCTGCCTGAGATGAAGGGTCCAGCGGAGCGGTGCTTGAGATGAAGGCCCCAGCGGAGCGGTGCAGAGATGGCGGGACCCAGCGGAGCGGTGCTTGAGATGAAGGCCCCAGTGGAGCGGTGCTTGAGATGAAGGCCCCAGCGGAGTGGTGCTTGAGATGAAGGCCCCAGCGGAGCGGTGCTTGAGACGGCGGGACCCAGCGGAGCGGTGCCTGAGATGAAGGGTCCAGCGGAGCGGTGCTTGAGATGAAGGGCCCAGCGGAGCGGTGCAGAGCCGGCGGGACCCAGCGGAGCGGGGCAGAGCCGGCGGGCCCTGTTCAGCGGTTCTTGTCCAGGCGGGCCCCTGTTCAGCGGTTCTTGTCCCGGCGGGCCCCTGTTCAGCGGTTCTTGTTCCGGCGGGCCCCTGTTCAGCAGTTCTTGTCCCGGCGGGCCCCTGTTCAGCAGTTCTTGTCCCGGCAGGCCCCTGTTCAGCGGTTCTTGTCCCGGCAGGCCCCTGTTCAGCGGTTCTTGTCCCGGCGGGCCCCTGTTCAGCGGTTCTTGTTCCGGCGGGCCCCAGCAGAGCGGTTCTTGTCCCTTCGGGCCCCTGTTCAGCGGTTCTTGTCCCGGCGGGGCCCTGTTCAGCGGTTCTTGTTCCAGCGGGCCCCTGTTCAGCGGTTCTTGTCCCGGTGGGCCCCTGTTCAGCGGTTCTTGTCCCGGCGGGCCCCTGTTCATCAGTTCTTGTTCCGGCGGGCCACTGTTCAGCGGTGCTTGTCCCGGCGGGCCCCTGTTCAGCGGTTCTTGTCCCGGTGGGCCCCTGTTCAGCGGTTCTTGTTCCGGCAGGCCACTGTTCAGCGGTGCTTGTCCTGTGTGTCGAGGGAGCCAGACCTGGCCAAGACTTCCCGCTCATTCCCCATCCGAACTTGCCGTCGCGGCGCCCTCCTTTGATGGAGTCCTGGGCCCGTGGGTGTCGTCCGACACACCCGGAATGGGGCTGGTGGGGCACTCCTGGGCAGCTCGCCTCCTGCCTGACTTCTCCGCCCTGCTGCTCTTGCCCTCCTTCGATGAAGCTCTGTGGCCCTTGCCTCCCTTGGATGATGTGGCAGGTGACGGGGCAAGGCTACTGTCCTTGGTGGCAGCCGTCTCACTCTTGTCGCGCCGGGCCTTCTTCTTTTTCGTCCTCTTCCCAGGGGGTGGGCTGGCTGTCCCCTTGCTGCTGGCCGATGTTCCAACCCTAGGATCTGGGGGAATCCAATAGCCCTGCACTTTGGTTACAGTAGATGCAAGGCTGGTGGTGGCTGAGGTGCTTTTTTTACTCTTACCAGATGGAGGGGGTGGGTCAGTGATTGGAACGAGCTCAAGGTTGGAAAGGAAAAGGACTTGGGAAGGACAGGGACGGGTAGGTGTAGTGGCTTTGGGAGTGGAGGAAGAGGATGTGGTTGTAGGAGAGTCAAGTGTGCTGTCTTTGGGTGCAGGTGCCTGTGACGGAGGCTGTCGTGAGGTGGATGGCTGTTGGGTGGGTGGCTGCCTGCGTTTGTGTGCTTTGGAAGAAGGGGTGACAAACACACTGGGAGAGGACACAGGGGACGTGTAAATGGCAGTGGGGGTGGTGACTGCACGTGTGTGGACTGTAATGGAGGATGTGCTGGTGATGGAAGTACTGGCTGATGGTGGTGTGCATGCAGGTGTGAGTGGAGACGTCACAGGGAGGGAGGAGGGAGATGAGGAGGTAGGGGACACAGAGGTGGTAGTGACTGTTGGCATGTCTGCATATGGATGTTGCTTGGGTGAATGCTTGTGTGATCTGTGGTGCTTATGTCTGGATGAGCTGACCTTGGGTGTTGAGGTGTGTGCAGGCTGGTCTGATGGTGTGGATGGGATAGGCACAGGAACAGGAGACTGGGACTGGGTGGAGGGAGTCAGAAGAGGGAGGCTGGAGACAGGGACAATGGCTGCCGTCAGTGCTGAGGCCAGAGCGTTGAACGATCGCTGATGGGCAGCCTGACCCGAATGAATGCCCTCCAGGTATGCATTGCTTCGATGCACCTCCCTTTCTACACCCTGGATGGCATTCAAAATGGTAGACTGCCCAACAATGAGTGTCCTGAGGAGGTCAATGACCTCCTCACTGAGGGCAGCAGGGGTAACTGGGGCAGGGCCTGAGGTGCCTGGGGCGAAGGAGATGCCCGCCTTCCTGGGCGAGCGGACACGGAGCGAAGGCTGAGGGGCTGCTGGGAGGGCGGGGCTCATGCGCTGGGTGGCGGCTGTACCTGTTGTGGCGGTGGGCACGGATGTTGCCGCCACCGCTAGGGAGCTCCCTTCCGAGGACGTGTCGGTGTCGCTGATGTCTCCACGGGTCCCCGTTGTGGAGCTCCCCTCGCCCTCCGTCTCACTGGTGTACTCGGAGTCTGTTGTATGGCCCTCCGGGGCCATGTGAGATGCAGCTCCCTCGTGCGCCGATGCCACTTCTCCTCCGCCTGATGATGCTAATGCACACATGAACAGGAAGACAAAGAAAATTGGGGGGGGGAGAAATGAAGACAGGTTGAGTGCATGGATTGCCAACACCGCTGTCGGAGAGGACAGACACAGAAGCCCCCTGAACTAGGCCGCGCAATCGGGGTACACTACTCAGTTATTGTGACTAGGCCTACCGGTTTCTGGACGACAAATGCACACATGGGTGAGGCCGGGCCATGGACAGCTGTACTTGGCACCCTACAGAGGTGGGGGGCGGGGGGACAGGGCCGTGTCTAACGGAGGGGCCTAGCCTACAGAATGCGCCCTGGCCTGAAGATAGCCACAGCCCTCCTCCCCCACCCAGACACCTTCACTGCGCGCAAAGATAGTGGAATGTGCTGATGCTCACCCCCTTGTGTCTGCTGTGATGTCCTCACGCGCCCATCCAAATCGGGGTAGGCCACCGCCAGGATCCGGGACATCAGGGGGTCAATTGGCACCTGGCACCCCTCCTACGTTGGAAGGCCATCCCCAGCAGAGACTCGGCGGTCTTTCTGGTCCCGCGGCGGATGTCCTCCCACCTCTTTCGGCAGTGGGTGCCCCGTCTGTTGTGGACCCCCAGGGCCCGGACGCCCTTGGCGATGGCACGCCAAATGTCGATCTTCTGATGGGCGCTGACCTATGTGACATGTACAGGGTGGTAAAGGATATCGCATCAGTTTTCTAACTGATCAATGTGAGTGCCCCCCCCTCCCCAACCTTGCCATGTGGCACATGCTGTCATCTTTCATGCGTTGCACTCCTCATTCGCTCCCCTCCCCACCATCTTACATACACCCCACTCAACACAGGCATAGCCCATTCAACGTGCACCGTGTGTACTAACCTGTTGGTCTGGAGGACTGTAGAGTAGCGCATACTGGGGGAGGACCCCATCAACAAGTTTCTCCAATTCTTCGGAAGTGAAGGCAGGGGCCCTTTCCCCAGTCGCAGCAGCCATTGTATCTCCCAGACCGAGGTCACAGCAGCACTTGCAGTATAGGTCCTCCCTTGTGGATGATCAGGTCTCGAGTGATTAAGCTGATAGAAAATGGCGGTCACGCCCGCGGCGGTGCGTACCGCGGCGGTGCGTGCCGCGACCGCCGGCGCACATCGTCATTGGCTCCTGATACCCATAGGGTTCAATGTTAACCAATGCTGCTTTGCGCCGCGGTCTTCGACCGCCTACCGCCACGGTGTGCCATGCCAGCGCAGTGACCTCACATCCCACTGTCACACTTCACAGGTCAGGCAGCCGCCATTTCAAGGGCCCACATGGCATGATTTCTACTGCGTCACACAGGCCTAGGCCTTGCATTGCCACTCATACAAGCCTTTCAATGCCTGGCGATTCGTGTACTGTGCAAGCTGTGTGTACGAACCTGTGGGTTGCTTGACTGTGTGGTCCATGTTGTCCTTCCTAGGCACCGTCCGCTGGGACTTGCAAGGAGAAGAATGAATCCTCCCGTGTACAGACCGCTGGTGGACCTGTCGACAATGGAAGAACGACACATCATACTTACATACCGGCTTGACAGAGCAACTATACATGAACTGTGTGCCCAGCTGGAGCCAGACCTGATGTCCCCCATCTGCCAACCCACAGGGATTCCCCCTCTGGTGCAGGTTCTGTCAGTACTGCATTTTTTGGCAAGTGGGTCTTTTCAGACAACAGTGGCCATGTCATCTGGGATGTCTCAGCCTATGTTTTCAAAGGTTTTGTCCAGAGTGTTGTCTGCCCTGATGAAATACATGCGGAGCTACATTATTTTCCCTGAGGTGGGCGAATTGGCTACAGTGAAGGGTGATTTCTATGCCCTTGGACACATCCCCAACATCATTGGTGCCATTGATGGGACCCATGTGGCTTTTGTTCCCCCCAAAGAAAGTGAGCAGGTGTACAGAAACAGAAAAAGTTATCATTCGATGAATGTCCAGGTGGTCTGTTTGGCTGACCAGTACATCTCCCATGTAAATGCCAAGTTCCCTGGGTCAGTGCATGACGCGTATGTCATGCGAAATAGCAGCATCCCTTATGTGATGGAACAGCTACAGAGACACCGTGTGTGGCTAATTGGTGACTCTGGTTACCCCAACCTGTCGTGGCTACTGACCCCAGTGAGGAATCCCCGGACCAGGGCAGAGGAACGGTACAATGAGGTCCATGGGCGCACTAGGAGGATTATAGAAAGGACCTTCGGGGTCCTGAAGGCCAGGTTTAGGTGCCTGCATATGACAGGGGGATCCCTAATGTACTCACCTAAGAAGGTGTGCCATATCATCGTGGCCTGCTGTATGCTTCACAATCTTGCTTTGCGATGCCAGGTGCCTTTTCTGCAGGAGGATGGTCCAGATGGTGGTGTTGTAGCAGCTGTGGAGCCTGTGGAGAGTGAAGAGGAGGAAGACGACGGGGACGACACGGACAACAGGGATACAGTCATACAACAATATTTTCAGTAGCACACAGGTAAGAATACCCCACGCCTTTTTACATTTACTTACGGCCTCATGGGTCTCCACTGTCTGTGTTTCCCCCCAGTTCCTGTTGACTGATTTGTGACTTTCCCTTCCCTTTGCAGAGCTGTGTGACCCACTGCCTGACTTCAGCTTTGTTTGCCCATGGACTAAAGCTTATTGAAATTGGTATGTTGTCATCACAAAGTAACTGGACATTATTGCACCGTTATGTGTTATACAGTTGTAAAGAATACAAGCCGACTCCTGTTATTTTTAGTGCAATAAGTGATTTATTTTAAGTGCTACATATAGGTTCATAATTGTGAAACAGTGATGGGTGGAGTAATGTCCATGGCAGAGTCCAGTTCTCAGTCGCACAGGTGCATTGTCCATATGCCTGGGGAAGGATGGAGCAGGGGCAGTTCAAGTTTGGACAGGGTGACAATGTGGGACAGTGGGATGACATCAGGGGGTATCTTTGGCTGGCGGGGGTCTTGCAATCCTACTCTGTCTTCTTGTGAGATCTCAGGTTCCGCTTGCGGGGTGGTTCTTCTCCTGCAGGAGGTGGGGTTCTGGTGGCCTGTCGTTGTGTGGGGGCCTCCTGTCCACTAGTGCCGGCGGAGGTGGTAGGCTGTTCCTGGCCTGGGCTAGTGACAGGGGCCCTTTGGGGTGCCACATGGTCCCGCAATGTGGTGACGATCTGGGTAAGGGCCACGACGATGGTCCCCATTCCGGAACCGATGTTCCTCAGTTCCTCCCTGAACCCCATGTACCGTTCCTCCTGCAGTTCCTGGATCTCCTGGAACCGGGACAGTACCGTCGCCATCGTCTCCTGGGAGCGGTGGTATGCTCCCATGATGGAGGAGAGGGACTCTTGGAGAGTCGGTTCCCCGGCCCTGTCCCCCCCCTGTCGCACAGCAGCCCTCCCAGTTCCCCTTTGTCCCTGGGCCTCTGTCCCCTGGACGGTGTGCCCACTACCACTGCCCCCAGGTCCCTGTTGTTGTTGGGGTGGTGGGTCAACCTGGATGCCCTGTAGTGATAGACACACCGCTGATTGACGTGTCCTGGAGACAGAGGCATGGGCCCGCTGGGTGGGAGCTGTGGTGGTGTTCCCAGAGGGGGTTGGGTCTGGTGTAGCCTGTGCCTGTCTGTGGGGAACCGACTGTCCAGAGGTCCCCGATGGTCCGGGCTGGTCATATGGCTACAGGGAGACAGAGCTGCTGTCATCGCTGGGGTCCTCTTCTGGGGGTGGAATGGACATCTCTGTACCCTCCGTGGCGGTGTGGTGGCGTTCGGGTCCTGCAGGGGGATAAAGGTATGGTTATGGCTTCTGTGTGTGGCATTTCGTGTGATGGGTGGGTGTTCGTGTACCCAAGTGCAGGCATTTCCTTGTGGGGGCTTTTGTGAGGGTGGCTTGTGGGGGTGATGTGTGTGTGCAATGGGCATGCTTTGGTGATGGTTGTCCATGCATTGTGGTCGCATGCAGGGCATGGTGTTGGGATGGGTGGGTTGTGATGGTGAGCCATTTGCAAGGAGTTGGTGTGATGGGGGTGGGGGTGAGGGTGGGGGTATGATTTGGCATGTAGGTGGGGTGGGGGTGGGAAACAGTAGAGAAGATTTGACTTACCAGAGTCCATTCCCCCAGATACTCCTGTGAGGCCCACAGGATGCAGGATGTGCAAGACTTCCTCCTCCCATGCGGTAAATTCGGGGGGAGTAGGTGGGGGTCCGCCGCCAGTCTTCTGCACTGCAATGTTGTGCCTTGATACCATGGAACGCACCTTCCCCCGTAGGTCGTTCCATCTCTTCCTAATGTCCTCCCGATTGCGTGGATGCTGTCCCACCGCGTTAACCCTGTCCACTATCCTTTGCCATAGCTCCATCTTCCTGGCAATTGTGGTGTGCTGCACCTGTGCCCCGAAGAGCTGGGGCTCTACAGGACTATTTCCTCCACCATGACCCTGAGTTCGGCGTCACTGAACCTGGGGTGTCTTTGGGGTGCCATGGGGTGGTGTGGTTGAGGTGTGGGGTGGCGTTTGTGGTGATGTGTGTGGTGCGTGTGGTGGTGTGTGGTGTTTGGTGCGTGGATTCTGTGTGGGTGATGGTGTTGTGGGATTGTCTAATCTGTGCTCTCTCTAGCCTTCGTCCAGAATTTCGGGTCATAGGGGCTTGTGGGTGATGTGGGTGTGTGTTTTATATTGTGTTGGGTGTGTGGGAGTGGTGTTAGTATGTGTATCAGGTGTGTGTATTTCACACTGACCAATGAGGCCGAGTTTTGTATGTGTGTGTGTATTTTGACCGCAGCGGTGTGTACCGCCAATGGAATACCGCGTTTGAAAGACCGCCGCGTGGATTTGTGGGTCGGAATGGTATGGGCGTATTTCTGTTGGCGTGACGGTGGAGGTTTGGTCATCGCCATTTTTTCACTGACCTTTGGTGTGGCGGACTTTTGTGGATGTCGGGTTTTTGGCGGTTTGCCAGTTGCGGGTCAGAATGACCGTGGCGGTTTACCGCGGCCGCGGCGGTGTTATGGCTGTCTTCTGACCGGCGGTAAGCGCCTTTTACCGCCGAGGTCAGAATGACCCCCTATGTCTCATTCAAACACAGGCAATGACAAAGATGCAGTAAAGTTTCAATTGTTTCTTTTTAACACAACCACAATTTGCGATATGTTGCATGGGCTGCAATGATTAGGATAATGAATAGTGCAAGAAACAGAATTGTGAAGACGAGAGTCATTATTACAAAGACCCCCACCATCTTGCAATGCATGTAAAAGACATAAGAGGTGTATTATGCCCTAATACCCTAATATGAAAAGGCTAACCTCCTACCTAAAGGAGAGCTGGGTTTGTTAAACCTAATCTGCCAATGCCATGTCCAGGAGAGGAGCCCGCAACCCTCGTTAGCTTGGAATGAGGTCTCTATCTCAGACTCCACAGGGACATGAAGACTGGGTCAGCGTCAAGACGACGAGCAGCATCAGTATTAGCGAAGGTGGTGATGCCCTCTGGTCGAAATCCCTCTGATTATCTGTCTAAAGTGCGATGTATTTATACAGATGTATCAGGACCCCTGACGTAGGTGTGTTCCCAAACAATAGATAACAGACATGCTTGGGACAGCAATGATTATAAACAAATCCCTCAAAAGTATAGAGAGGGACAATCCCTAAGTGTGAACACCTACTGTTTCTTTGTCTTTGTTGCTTGATCTTGACACCTTAGCGCGGTGGCACTGATAATGCAAAGCAGAACAAGCGGCCTAACTATAAACAAGGCAGCCATCGTAGATGAATTAAATAATTAAATGGGCTTAGACAGAGCAAGCTAAGTAGGTTAAAAGTCACTAGGTGACGGGGCACGAGTCTGCAAACCAAAAGCTAAGCTAACTTCTGTAATCCCATTAAAACAAACTAGGATCCACTACACCCTCCCCATTGCCGTAACAGGTATGACAAAGGTGCAGGAACACAAACGCTAAAATTGCTCTGAACTAAAAAGCTAAAAGCATAAAAACTAGCTAAAAAACTCTTTAAAATGTGTTAAAAAAAGGAATAAAAACAGTTCAGCTAAAATATATACAGAGATGTTGATGTCAACCATCAGAAGCACAGCGTGCCAAATCAAGTTAATTTAAATGCATAATTTCAATTGGGAATGGCAATCCAATTCATCAAATTATTTGCTGTATGCATGATCTCAAAGAGTGTCATCAAAGTCACCAACCAAGGACCTCAAAAATGAGTCAACATCATCTGATGTTAAATCGAGTGCTGGGCGGACAAACGGATCTACAGAGCAGTAGTGAGCAGTAGTCTCTAGTGTAAAGTCATCCGTTGCAGTGCCGTCTTCCATGGTAGACCTTAAAATGGAAGGCTCATAGGTGGCCTCGCAGAGCAACCTCAGTCTCAAGGGGCATGACCGTGTATGAACCCTCATCGGGGACATCAGCAGTTCGTGGTCCACAGGAGGTGTCGGTGCAACAGTAAGACAGACCATAGGTAGATGTTCAATAGGGCAACATATGCAGCGGAAAACTGGTTGTACGCATCAGAGAAGGGGCTGAAATTACAACAACCAATCATGCTCCAGTTCCACCAGCAAGGGTGCACCGAAGAGCCGAACCATGCGTTTACGGCACAGCGGAGTTGGTGGGAGCGGCTCCATTGCTCTGCGTAGCTGGAAAGAAACAACTACTGCGAATCAGAAGAAATAGCAGTAGTAGTCCGCCAATCAAAGCAAAAATAATTGGAAAGCCACCAAACACACTTGAAAAGAGCGAATGGATGGCCGACGGGATGACTCCGAAGACAGTCTGGAAGATGGACACGAAACCAGACCCGACAGCCTTAAAGAAATGGACAATCCTAGCAGTGCTCGAAGCATTGAATATCTGGATACCAGTTCTCCAAAGTGCTTGGGGAAGTTGGTATTTAATAGGGATTGTATCTCGGCTGATGATCTCGCAATCTGGAGAGCATACGTCTCTTTTGCAGATGTCAATGCAACCTGTTTTTGGGACAATAGCACCTTTAGCCTGCTCAGCATGTCATAATTCACATTAATAGTACCTATGTGGGGCCACATGTCAGATGCTTTTATCTCTCGTGTGGGGGGGAATAAAACATGTCTACAACACGTAACGACCTTTGAGACCGAGATTGTGTAGGCAATTCCTGGTCGGATGCTGCAACAACTTTGATCATTCAGTACCACATAACTTCCATTGGAAAGTACATGAATTACTGGGCAAATCAAAGGGACGGTAATACCCTTCAGCAAACAGGCCAAGTTTGCGACCCCGCATTGCAAAGACCGTGAAGGGACACCTGCTTACATATCATTAAATGACTAACATCAGTCTCACATTCGCTTCCGCTAAGAAAGACCTCTGTTTTGCCATTCAGACATTTATAATCAAAGGGCAACTCCCACTCTTCATTAATATAGCTATCTCCTAGTTGCTCGTACCTTCCCACTGCAAGATGTTTCAGGCAGCTTGAGAAACGAAAGGTCAAAATGGGTAAATTCATTATGCCATGTAAGGACTCTCTGCTACCGTGAAGGTCAACTTATCTAGTTATTGTACGTGAAGCATGGTGAAACTAGCCTCCCTTTTAGCCATTGTCTGTTGTTCTCTGGAAAAATTTAAAGCCGTGAAGAATTCACTCCCGTTAATATACTTCCATGGAATACAGCCATTTTTCAGTGTCTGTAGAGTTCAACCCAGCTGCATGATGGAACGTAGCTGCCCATGATATAACCGGGACAAGTCTGTCTGAGTGATATCAATAGCAGATGACACTATATTTGATAGTGAATAAATCCTGTTGGACAGAGTATTCATGCCGTTGTCGACAACCGCTAAAGCCTTCTCTAAATTTTCCTTATCCAATTGTCTTAAACGCGCAGCAGCCTCAATCTGTGAAAGTTTCCAAATTTCATTGTACAAAGCATATAGGAACCTTTTTGAGCGCTGTTTTCTAGGACCCAGCAGAAAATCCTGCAGGTCTACATCTTCAGAAAGAGTGTTCAGATGTTTCTTAACTGCGGCTAACGTGTTAGTCTGTACCCATTGATGGAACAGTTTACCCACACTGTATGTTATAATCACACCTGTATGTTGACCCGATATAAAGCGAGGGTCTGGCCTGTTAATTGAAAAAAACCCTGAAGAGTCCAAGAAACGCGCTTGACACTCATTAATGTCAGTGGGCCATATTAACCACTCGCCGGGACTGGAAATTGAAGAATTATAGGTACCAGCCTTAACCATTGCATCCTTTCCTCTGTGATATTAAGGAAATATTGCCAATTTTTAAACCTTGCCGGAGCGAGGATATTGGGTGTATTCATGTCTTTAATTTTTGCTAACCCCAGACATGAAGTCTGCTGAATAGTGTCATTTAAGAAAACCATTTGCACAGGAATCAGGCATGCTTGAAATAAAGCTTCCCTACCCTGTATCTGCCAATCTTATGTTCCCCATACACTTTTCAAGTCACTAGTGCTCTTCCAAAATTCGTAACCTTCAACTGCGAGCCGGGAAACAAAGGGATCTGAATGAATCAGTTTTGTGTCAGTTAGCAAAATTTTCCTAATTTTTGCTGGAGGTATTTTAAAATAATACGACTCTGCTTTTTTTGTGTCACGCCCAGAAAAATATGTAAATTTATCAACATAGAATTTTGGGCTCCCCACTGGTGGTGTAGAACAGTGCTCCCACTGTGTGTAGTTTAATACTGGTCTAAATCTAGTGGCACAGTGTAGGTAGTAATGCCCCCAATTGTTATAGCAGAACATTTCCCCATAATTCATTGTATGTTCATATACATCATCACTTTCAAAAGCGGAATAGCCCTTCATTTCAGTTAGCATGGAATCAACTGTTTGGACATCCCAATCATCAGAGACAACATCAGGTGTAATTACATCTGTCATAGAAATTTTGAACACATATGGTATTTGAATAATCTCTGTAGGCCCGTATATATCAAAGGGAACTGTGTCCCACACAATCCCATCAGAAATCGGTATTGCTGTAAAAGTTCCAAGGGACAAGTCTCCCCGGACCTTATGCGAGGAATGATATGGAGTTAAAACTTCATCAACAGGCTCAACAGAGGAGCAATCAGGAATATAGTGACCATTTATGAGCAAAAGAAAACAGTCACAAAACCAAGCCATAAAAATAATGCTGAGAATGTCAGACAGAACCATAAATAGTTCCACAGGTATATTAAATAGTTCTTTTTAAGCCATTGATACAGCTTACTTCTTGTTGAAACATTGTCAATCACAGTAGTGGATGAGTCTGAAGAAAAGTCATCAATGTCAATGAAATAGCCAGAGGCAGTCTCTGCAAACACGGGAGCCGGTGCATTATTTGCACTTTGGTCCACTTCACGTGGAGGCTCTGGGTAGACAGTGTCAACAGTCTGTAAAGTGTTTGTGTAAAAAAACAGCCAAATCTTGGACAGGAGTGGTCATTGAAGTGGTGACTGGAACTAGCAAAAGTTAATTTTCCGCCCTCCCCATGGTCGAGGAGGTATCTGGAACAGCGTTGGACATTGTTGCATAGTCCATAGTAGTGTTGTTCATCCTACTATGTAGATGTATGTCCTGTTGGGTAGTGAGAGGAGATCGGGAACCACCCAAGGGACCTCTTGGTCTACTGTGAAAGATCAGCCACATGGTCTAGTTTGATGTCATCAATGGAGATAAATCCGTTCGTTCGAGAACCAGAGAGGGGTGGAAAGATGACAGTCCTGGTACCTTGAATTCCCAAGACCGGTACAGGTGCTCTGTATGATGGACCGAATTCCTTCTTCACAGCGATCTTCTCACAAACCAGATCCCCAACTTTAAGAATCCAGCCAGTCGAAGTTTTGGCTAAATCCCTTATTCCTAAGGTGGCAGCACTGGTAGATGATTTATCATCACAAAATTGCTGAAGCTCCTGTAAGACAGTGAGACATTCATTTATGTCAAATGGTGTTTCTGCTGCCACCATACAAGAGGCATCAAGATCTGGGACATACATAGGTATCCCAAAGAGAACCTCATAAGCAGTGCATTCCCCCAAGGACCGACTTGGCAGATTATTCAGTGCTCTCTGGTCCCCATATAGGTAATGTAAACAACTGCTCCCTGTACCTAATACTTGAGCTGTTAAGGACTGCTTTAGATAACGATTCCGCCTCTCCACGACCGAATTTCCCTCAGGATGGTATGGTGAGGAGTAATGGAGTTCAACACCCATCGTCCCCATGGTGTCCCTGAATGCCTTAGAGGCAAACGCAGGGCCCTGGTCCAAGTGGAATGCTGCAACCGCATATGTACCAATAAAGATCAGCAAGTCTTTTATAACAGTCCGAGCGTCAGCCGACCGCTGTGGCCTTACCCACAGGAATCTAGAACAAGAATCCACAGCGACTAGAATATATTTGTATGCACCATCAGGCTTTAAGGGACCACAATGGTCCAGGTACACACACTGTAGTGGCCTGTTGGACACTAAGAGGGATGTCTGCGGTGGGCGTTTGATATTAGAGCCCTTTATCTGCTGGCAAATGTCACAGCAAAAGACAGATTTCTTTGTCCGTCTGCATAGATCAGGCCGCCAGAAGCGTTTCTGTAAGAGTGTTATCGTGGTCGATATACCAGCATTTGCAGACGCGACACCCTCATGCGCTGCTTTTACTAGATCTAATCTCTGGTCTTCGTTGGGGATGACTTGATCTCCAACCCCAGGAATTGTTACCTAGGCAACATTCTGTGCACTGATATGGTAAGAATAGTTTGTAGGGTATCCCTTTGGAAGGGGCTTGCCTGCAGCCAAAGCTTTCACGGCAGTCAGTATTTCATTATCCAATCTCGTTTGTGAACAAGTCACTGCAGCCACAGAAGCCATAGCCACTGCTGCTTTGGCCGCTTCATCAGCCAATGTGTTGCCAGTAACGTGTACTCCTACATGTTGGTGGCCCAATGTATGTACTACATGGAAACATGGTAGCTTATCCTTAAGATCGGACACCCTCCCCCACAATATTTTGGGGGTCATTCTGACCCTGGCGGTAAAAGGCTCCTACCGCCGGTCAGAAGACCGCCATTATACCGCTGCAGCCGCGGTAAACCGCCACGGTCATTCTGACCCACAACTGCCAACCCGCCAAAAACCCGACATCCACAGAAGGCCGCCTCATCAGCGGTCAGCGATAAACTGGAGATGATCAAACCTCCACCATCACGCCAACACAAACACGCCCATGCCATTACGACCCACGAATCCACGCGGCGGTCTTTCAACCGCGGTATTCCATTGGCGGTACACACCGCCGCGCTCAAAATACACACACCCATACAATACAAAGCCACATTGGACAATTCCAAATACACGCACCTGATACACATACACACAACACTCCAACACACCCATCACCATATAAAACACACAACCACATCACCCACAAACCCCCACAAATCGAAATTCAGAGACAAGGCGCAATACACAGAGAGAGAGCACAGGAAACGCAAACCACAACACACACAGGAACCCAACATCATCACCCACACCACATCTACGCACACATCACCACACACCACCACTCACATCACCACAAACAGCACCCCACACCTCATCCACACCACCCCATGGCACCTCAAAGACACCCCAGGTTCTCGGACCAAGAACTCAGGGTCATGGTGGAGGAAATAATAAGGGTAGAGCCCCAGCTCTTCGGCACACAGGTGCAGCACACCACAATAGCCAGGAAGGCGGAGCTATGGCAAAGGATCGTCGACAGGGTCAACGCTGTGGGACAGCATCCCAGAAATCGGGAAGACATCCGAAAGCGCTGGAACGACCTACGGGGGAAGGTGCGGTCGATGGTGTCAAGACACAACATAGCTGTGCAGAAGACTGGCGGCGGACCCCCACCCACTCCACCCGAATTCACAGCATGAGAGCAAGAGGTCTTGAACATCCTGCATCCTGAGGGCCTCGCTGGAGTAGCTGGAGGAATGGACTCTGGTAAGTCTCATCTCAACTACTTCACCCCCCCCAACCACCAGCATGCCAACCCACACCCCCACCCTCACCCCCAACACACATCCTCCCTGCCAATGTCTCACCAGCACAACCCACCCAACCCAACACCAATCCCTGAATGCCAACACAAACCATGGACACCCATCACCTAAGCATGACCACTGCACATACCCATCCCCCCCCCACAAACCACCCTCACAACTCCTCCCACAAGGGAATGCCAGCACTGGGGGACAAGGGCACCCACAAATCGCACGCCATGGCACACACAGAAGCAATAACCATACTCTTTTACCCCTGCAGGGCCCGAACGCCAACACACCGGCCAGGAGGGTCCAGATTTGTCCATCCCACCCCCAGAACAGGCCCCCAGTGATGACAGCAGCTCTGTCGACCTAGAACCTGATGACCAGCCCGGACCATCGGGGACCTCTGGACAGTCAGTTCCCCACACACAGACACAGGCCACAGCAGACCCAACCCCCTCTGGGAATACCAGCACAGCTCCCACCCAGCGGGCCCATGCCTCTGTCTCCAGGACAGGTCAAGCAGCGGTGTGTCTACCACTACAGGCCACCCAGGGTAACCCACCACCCCAACAACAACAGGGACCTGGGGGCAGTGGTAGTGGGCACACCGTCCAGAGGACAGAGGCCCAGGGAAACAGGGGAACTGGGAGGGCTGCTGTGCGACAGGGGGGGGACAGGCCCAGGGAACCGACTCTCCAAGAGGCCCTCACCACCATCATGGGAGCATACCACCACTCCCAGGAGATGATGGCGACGGTACTGGCCAGGTTCCAGGAGATCCAGGCACAGCAGGAGGAACGGTACATGGGGTTCAGAGACGAACTCAGGAACATTGGTTCGCAACCAGATAGTCACCACATTGCGGGACCATGTGGCACCACAAAGGGCCCCTGTCACTAGCCAGGACCACGAACAGCCTACCACCTCCGCCGGCGCTAGTGGACAGGAGGCCCCCACACAACGACAGGCCACCAGAACCCCACCTCCTGCTGAAGATCAACCACCCCGCAAGCGGAACCTGAGATCACACAAGAAGACAGAGTAGGATGCCAAGACCCCTGCCAGCATAAGATACCCCCTGATGTCATCCCACTGTCCCACATCGTCACCCTGTCAAACCTTAAACATCTCCTGCTCCATCCTTCCACAAGCATATGGACAATGCACCTGTGAGACTGAGAACTGGACTCTGCCATGGACATTACTCCACCCCCACTCATCACCGTTTTACTATCATGGACCTATATGTAGCACTTAAAATAAATCACTAATTGCACTTCAAAAATCAGGAGTCTGCTTGTATTCTTATCAAATGTATTACACATAACGCTGCAATAATGTTCAGTTACATTGTGATGACAACATACCAATGTCAATAAGCATGAGTCCATGGGCAAACAAAGCAGAAGTCACGCAGTGGGTCATACAGTTCTGAAAAGGGAAGGGAAAGTCCAAAATCAGTTAAAAAGAACTGGGGGGAAACACAGAAACTAGAGATGCAGGATGCCAGAAGTAAATGTAAAATGGCGTGGGGGATTCTTACCTGTGTGCTACTGAAAATACTGTTGTATAACTGTGTCCCTGTTGTCCGTGTCGTCCCCGTCGTCTTCCTCCTCTTCACTCTCCACAGGCTTCACAGCTGCTACAACACCACCATCTGGACCATCCTCCTGCAGGAAAGGCACCTGGCGTCGCAATGCAAGATTGTGAAGCATACAGCAGGCCACGATGATATGACACACCTTCTTTGGTGAGTAAATTAGGGATCCACCTGTCATATGCAGGCACCTAAACCTGGCCTTCAGGACCCCGAAGGTCCGTTCTATAATCCTCCTAGTTCGCCCATGGGCCTCATTGTACCGTTCCTCTGCCCTGGTCCGGGGATTCCTCACTGGGGTCAATAGCCAAGGCAGGTTGGGGTAACCAGAGTCACCTATTAGCCACACACGGTGTCTCTGTAGCTGTTCCATCACATAAGGGATGCTGCTATTTCGCATGACATACGCGTCATGCACTGACCCAGGGAACTTGGCATTTACATGGGAGATGTACTGGTCAGCCAAACAGACCACCTGGACATTCATCGAATGATAACTTTTTCTATTTCTGTACACCTGCTCATTGTCTTTTGGGGGGACTAAAGCCACATGGGTCCCATCAATGGCACCAATGATGTTGGGGATATGTCCAAGGGCATAGAAATCATCCTTCACAGTGGCCAAATCACCCTCCTCAGGGAAACAATGTATCTCTGCATGTATTTCATCAGGGCAGACAATACTCTGGACAAAACCTTAGAAAACATAGGCTGAGACATCCCTGATGACATGGCCACTGTTGTCTGAAAAGACCCACTTGCCAAAAAATGGAGTACTGACAGAACCTGCACCAGAGGGGGAATTCCTGTGGGTTGGCGGATGGGGGACATCAGGTCTGGCTCCAGCTGGGCACACAGTTCATGTATAGTGGCTCGGTCAAGTCGGTATCGAAGTATAATGTGTCGTTCTTCCATTGTCGACAGGTCCACCAGCGGTCGGTACACGGGAGGATTCATCCTTCTCCTCGCAAGTCACAGCGGACGATGCCTAGGAAGGAGAACATGGAGTACAGAGTCAAGCAACCCACAGGTACGTTCACACAGCTTGCACAGTACACGAATCGCTATGCATTGAAAGGCTTGTATGAGTGGCAATGCAAGGCCTAGGCCTGTGTGACGCAGTAGGGATTAAGCCATGTGGGCCCTTGTAATGGCGGCTGCCTGACCTGAGAAGTGTGACAGTGGGATGTGAGGTCAACGCGCTGGCGTGGCACACCGTGGAGGTAGGCGGTCGAAGACCGCAGTGCAAAGGCGCATTGGTTAACATTGAACCCTATGGGTTTCAGTAGCCAATGACGATGTGCGCCGGCGGTCGCGGTACGCACCGCCGCGGCACGCACCGCCGCAGGCGTGATCGCCATTTTCTATCTGCTTAATCACTCGAGACCTGATCATCCACAGGAGAGGACCTATACTGCAAGTGCTGCTGTGACCTCGGTCTGGAAGAGACAATGGCTGCTGCGACTGGGGAAAGGGCCCCTATCTTCACTTCAGAAGAGTTGGAGAAACTTGTGGATGGGGTCCTGCCCCAGTATGCGCTACTCTACGGTCCTCCAGACCAACAGGTAAGTACACTGGGTGCACGTTGAATGGGCTATGCCTGGGTTGTGTATGGTGGATGTAAGATGGTGGGGTGGGGAGCGAATGAGGAGTGCAAGGCACGACAGATGAGAGCATGTGCCACATGGCAAGGTTGGGGAGGGGGGGCAATCACATCTAAAATGCAGAAAAATGATGAAATTTCCTTTCCCACCCTGTACATGTCAAATAGGTCAGCGCCCATCAGAAAGTCGACATTTGGCGTGCCATTGCCAAGGAAGTCCGGGCCCTGGGGGTCCACAACAGACGGGGCACCCACTGCCGAAAGAGGTGGGAGGACATCCGCCGCGGGACCAGGAAGACCGCCGAGTCACTGCTGGGGATGGCCTCCCAACGTAGGAGGGGTGCCAGTCGTACCTTGACCCCCCTGATGTCCCGGATCCTGGCGGTGGCCTACCGCGATTTGGATGGGCGCGTGAGGACATCACAGCAGACACAAGGGGGTGAGTACCAGCACATTCCGCTATCTTTACGCGCAGTGGAGGTGTCTATGTGGGGGAGGAGGGCTGTGGGTGTCATTAGGCCAGGGCGCTTTTTGTAGTGTAGTCCCCTCCTTTAGGCATGGCCCTGTGCCCCTGCCCCCCACCTCTGTAGGGTGCCAAGTACAGCAATCCATGGTCCAGCATCACCCATGTGTGCATTTGTTGTCCATAGACCTGTAGGCCTAGTCACAAGTACTGAGTAGTGTACCCCGATTGCGCGGCATAGTGCTGGAGGCTCCTGTGTCTGTCCTCTTCGACAACGGTGTTGACAATGCATGCACTCAACCTGTCTTTATTTCTCCCCCCACCCTTTTTCTTTATCTCCTTGTGCATGTGTGCATTAGCATCATCAGGCGGAGGAGAATTGGCATCGGAGCACGAGGGAGCTGCAACTCACAAGGGCCCGGTGGGCCATGCTACAGACACCGAGGTCACCAGTGATATGGAGGGCGAGGAGAGCTCCACAACGGGGACCCGTGGTGACACCAGCGATACCGACACGTCCTCGGAAGGGAGCTCCCTAGCGGTGGCAGCAACATCCGTGCCCCCCGCCTCAACAGGTACAGCCGCCACCCAGCGCACCAGCTCCGCCCTCCCAGCAGCCCCTCAGCCTTCGCTCCGTGCCCGCTCGCCCAAGAAGGCGGGCATCTCCTTCGCCCCAGGCACCTCAGGCCCTGCCCCAGTTTCCCCTGCTGCCCTCAGTGAGGAGGTCATTGACCTCCTACAGACCATCATTGTTGGGCAGTCTACCCTTTTGAATGCCATCCAGGGGGTAGAGAGGGAGGTGCATCGGAGCAATGCACACCTGGAGGGCATTCATTCGGGTCAGGCTGCCCATCAACGATCGTTCAATGCTCTGGCCTCAGCACTGACGGCAGCCATTGTCCCTGTTTCCAGCCTCCCTCTTCTAACTGCCTCCACCCTCTCCCAGTCTCCTGTTCCTCAGCCTATCCCATCCACACCATCAGACCAGCCTGCACACACCTCAACACCCAAGGGCAGCTCATCCAGACATAAGCACCACAAATCCCACAAGCATTCACCCAAGCAACATCCAGATGCAGACATGGCAAAAGTCACTACCACCTCTGTGTCCCCCTCCTCCTCGTCTCCCTCCTCCCTCCCTGTGACGTCTCCACTCACACCTGCATGCACACCACCATCAGCCAGTACTTCCATCACCACCACACCCTCCAGTACAGTCCGCACACGTGCAGTCACCACCCCCACTGCCATTTACACGTCCCCTGTGTCATCTCCCACTGTGTCTGTCACCCCCTCTTCCAAAACACACAAACGCAGGCAGCCACCCACCTCACGACAGCCTACGTCACAAGCACCTGCACCCAAAGACAGCACACCTGACTCTCCTACAACCACATCCTCTTCCTCCACTCCCATACCCACTGTACCTACCCTTCCCATGGCTCCTAAGAAACTTTTCCTCTCCAAAGTTAACCTCTTTGCACCATCTGACCTACCCCCTCCATCTGGTAAGAGTCCGAAGAGCACCTCAGCCACCACCAGCCCTGCATCAATTCGGACCATTGTGCACGGGTTTTGGAGTCCACCCTTTCCCAGCACAGATACATCGGCCAGCAGCAAGGGGACAGCCAGCCCCCCCCCCTGGAAAGAGAACCCGTAAAACCAAGGGCCGCCGCGAGAAGGCTGACACGGCTGCCCCCAAGGAGCAAAGTCGTGGCCCGTCACCTGCCACAACATCAAGGGGAGGCAAGGGCCAGAGAGCCTCATCGAAGGAGGGCAAGGGCAGCAGGGCGGAGAAGTCAGCCAGCAGGGGCGCGGACCAGGAGGGCCCCACAAGCCCCATCCCGGGTGTGACGGAGGACACCCACGGGCCCAGGACTTCGTCACAGGAGGGTCCAGCAACTGCACGGTCGGAGGGTGACTAAGCAGGGAGTCCTGGCCAGGTCTGGCTCCCTTGATAGACAAGACAGGCACCGCTGAACAGGGCCCCGCCGTGAAGAAAGGCACCGCTGAACAGGGCCCCGCCATGAAGAAAGGCACCGCTGAAGAGGGCCCCGCCGTGAAGACAGGCACCGCTGAACAGGGCCCCGCCGTGAAGACAGGCACCGGTGAACAGGGCCCCGCCGTGAAGAAAGGCACCGCTGAACAGGGCCCCGCCGTGAAGACAGGCACTGCTGAACAGGGCCCGCCGTGAAGACAGGCACCGCTGAACTGGGCCCCGCCATCTCAAGCACCGCTCCGCTGGGCCCTTCCTGTCAAGCACTGCTCCGCTGGGCCCTTCCTGTCAAGCACCGCTGCGCTGGGGCCCGCCGTCTAAAGCACCGCTGCGCTGGGCCCTTCCTTTCAAGCACCGCTCCGCTGGGCCCTTCCTGTCAAGCACCGCTCCGCTGGGCACTTCCTGTCAAGCACCGCTCCGCTGGGCCCTTCCTGTCAAGCACCGCTCCGCTGGGCCCCGCCGTCTCAAGCACCGCTCCGCTGGGCACTTCCTGTCAAGCTCTGCTCCGCTGGGCCCTTCCTGTCAAGCACCGCTCCACTGGGCCCTTCCTGTCATGCTCCGCTGGCCCATTGACAGTGCCGGTTCTGTGTCGAGCTAGTGTTCACGCTGCACTCTGGGCACCCTGCCTCCTCCATGACCAGTGGAGTCTGTAATCCACCTGATGGACTGTGGCTTTGCACTCCCCAGGATGGCACAGTGGGCAACCCACCCACTGTAGAGACTTGAGAGACTGTGGCTTTGCACTCCCCAGGATGGCACAGTGGGCAACCCACCCACTGTAGAGACTTATGGTGGCCCCTTCGTGGTTCTGGCGTCGTGGACTCATGTGGCTGAGGTGCCCCCCCTTCCCTTCCCCCTGAGGTGCCTGTAGTTTTGTCATCTGATGCCCCAGCAGTGTTCTCTCCAACGGACTCAGGTCTCCTGTGTGGGCTTTGCCCATGTGTTTGGTAGACATTGGCCCACGGACTGTGGATATTTGACAAACTGGGCAGGACTTATTGACTATGTACATAGCTTTCGCACTGTTCATTATTTTTGCTTTGATATTTCATATCGATAATTCTCCATGACTTCAATGAACCTAATTTATACATAAATTTAAATTAACATTTTTATTATGTCTTTGCATTTTTCAGGGGGGATTGGGGGGTGTCACTCAGTTGTTGCTCTGCATTGGTATGTTGATAGTTGGGGGGGGGGGCGTATGTGTGTGCCCGTAAGCTTTCGGCCTCCCTTCCTCCCCTGTGTCGTAGGTGCAGTACTCACCGTTGTCTTCTGCGCCGGAGTTCGTACTCGTGGTAGATGAGCAGGTAGACAATAGCTGGTAGGATGTTTAATTCGGGTTCCATGCTGTCCTCCGTCCTCGTGGAGTGTGTAGAGGTGAGCGTTTTCCCGTTCGTAGTCTGTTTCCGCCGTGTTTTTATCGGCGGGGCTCCCGCCCCAGAAAAGGTGGCGGATTGGTGAGTTGTGATAGTGTGGGCGGTACATTGTCTGCCGCCTGCCTGTTGGCGGTGACCACCGCGCTGTTTGTCTGTCCCGCCGTGGCGGTCGGAGTGTTAAAGTGGCGGGCTGTGTTGGCGGTTCCCGCCAGGGTCAGAATTATATTTTTTTTACCGCCTGCCTGTTGGCGGGTTGGCCGCCGCTTTATCACCAACCGCCAGGGTCAGAATGACCACCTTTGTGTTTACTGATGTTCCCTTTTGAATCCCTTCAACAAATCAATCCTGTGACCTATAAACTGCAATTGCCAAGATCATTACGGATTCATCCATTGTTCCAAACTTGCCTCTTGAAAAAAGCAGTCCAGAAGGTCCGCTCTCATCCAGCTCCAGTTTTAGTACAGGGGGAAGTAGAATATGAAGTCAAGAAAGTGTTGGATTCTAAACTGAGAGGGTGTAACTTATGGTACTTAATCTCATGGAAAGGTTATGGCCCTGAAAGTAACTCATGCGTTTCTGCATCTGATGTCCATGCTCCAGTACTTGTGAGGTGCTTTCATCGTCTCAATCCAGACAAACCAGGCCCTAGAACGCGTCTGGGAGAGAGGAGTACTGTCAACATCAGGGCAGTACGCGCTAGAGGGCAACTAGAATGCAAAAAACAAATAATTTCAAGCTAACATAATTTATGCATTGTCCTGATATGTTGTTGTTTAACCTTTTGCATTGCACAGTTTAATCCTGAGGACGTATGTTCAGCATGCACATAAATACTGTTCTCATGTAATGTACTGCTGCAGGCTTTCAGACTGTGTCAGGGTGTGGTCCCTTTCCTGGGCCTTCTAGAAGCTTTCCCTGCAGCATTCCTGGGTGTGGTTGGTGGGCTGGGCTAAGACTCTATAAAAGGGAGCCAGCCCAGCTCCAGGTCCCGGTGCAGAGCAGCAGCAACTTCCTGAGCTCCTGTTCCGGCGGCCTACTTTGATCCTCCAGGCCTTGCCCTTTTTTCACTTTCATTGGTGATCCTAGATTAGGGCAGTAAGACGGAGGTCGGGTTGGGCCCCCGACCCCGTTATCGAAAACTCTTGAGTTCTTGGGCCTAATATTTGCATGATAATCTAAAGTACTCTTGTGCGTGTGAATGTGCGCTTGGAAGTTTTGTGGCATTTGC
Organism: Pleurodeles waltl; assembly: GCF_031143425.1. Classification (NCBI taxonomy): domain Eukaryota; kingdom Metazoa; phylum Chordata; class Amphibia; order Caudata; family Salamandridae; genus Pleurodeles; species Pleurodeles waltl. The sequence continues at coordinate 804,015,506 of NC_090437.1, read as the reverse complement.
ATGCTGATATTTGAATCGGCAAGACGCGCGGTTCGTTTTCTTGTGTGTTAATTCTTTATATTCATTGTGCGCTACTATTTTATGGCACTTACAAAGGTAGCATTCGAATCGGCAAGATGCGCAATTCTTTTCTCGTGCTTAATTCTTGATATTCATTGTGCGCTACCATTCCTAGGCAGTTACATGGTGGCATTCGAATCGGCAAGACGCGCAAATCGTTTTCTTGTGTGTTAACTCTCGATATTCATTGTGCGCCACCATTTTATGGCATTAACAAAGGTAGCATTCGAATCGGCAAGACACGCGATTCTTTTCTCGTGCTTAATTCTTGATATTTATTGTGCGCTACCATTCCTAGGCAGTTACATGGTGGCATTTGAACCGGCAAGACGCGCAATTCGTCCTCTTGTACTTTAACCCTTGATATTCATTGTGCGCTACCATTCCTTGACAGTTACGTGGTGGCATTCGAATCGGCAAAGTCGCGCGATTCGTTTCTTGTGCTTAAAATCACGGTGTTCATTACGCGCTACCATTTTAAGGCATTTACTTGGTGGTTTTTGAGTTGGCAAGTCGCGTGATTTATTTCTCGAGTCTAATTTGTGTTATTCATGGTGCACAATCATCCTATGGTATTTCTACTACCTATGTAAAGATCTGCAATGTGCGCAAGTCATGTTCCAGCAATTTGAGAGAACAAAGAACCAGGTTTCTAGATGTAATGTTGTGTGTTCCTAATCTGTTTCTCAAACACAAATCATTCGATGGTTTAGAAATCATTCAGATTCTTTCCTGATCCTCATGTAAATGATAATTCTTGAATTTGAAAATTGCAATTAACTTTTCTTGATTCCCTCACAGGTATCCAGTCATCTTGAAGCCTAATCATTTTTAAGTTTATGCTTATGTTGTCATGTTTTCAGAATGACAATGCTTAGAGTCATAGCCTAGTATTGATATTCATATGATGTAATTTTGATATTGTGTGTTTTAACCGTTTTGTTTCCTACAGGTCTCCTTCCCAGCTGTTCCCTTCCTAATCCCCTTTTCCCCACTTGGACTCTCTTAGACTCTGTGACAATTCTAATCAGAGTATTGGAGATGTCTTGTGGTGGAAGTGTTGGGAGAGTACACAGACCCGAGGATCTGGTGACTCTGACATAATGTATATGGTTGTGTGAATGGCATGAGTGTGTGTCGAGTGTGTTTTGCATGTGTGTGTCACTCTCGTTTTCCTCCCACCCTCCATTGTTTGCTAGGCTGCTGTACTCACCATCATCGTCTTCGCCGACGTTGGTGTTCCAGGTGGAGCAAGATCATTGAGAAGCCTTGCAGTTCGGGTTACATGGTGGTGTGGTTCTTCCCTGCGTCTTCAATGGTGAGTCCTTTGACTTTTGTGCTCTGCTTTTGCCGGACTTTTGATGGTGTTGGTACCGCCCTAGAAAAGGTGGTGGATTTGTGTGTCAAAATATGGTGGACGGTACTTTGTCTTCCGCCTGGCTGAGGGCGGCTATCGCTGTGGTGATTGTTGTTTCCGCCCTGGCGGTCGATGTGGTACATTGGCTGTCTATCGGAGATATCACCGGTCTTTTGATGGTGTTGGTACCACCCCAGAAAAGGTTGCGGATTTGGATGTCAAAATATGGTGGGCAGTACTTTGTCTTCCACCTGGCTGTAGGTGGCTCATGCTGTGATGACTGTTGATTCCTCCCTGGCGGTCGGTGTGGTACATTGGCTGTCTATCGGAGATATCACTGCCATGGTCATAACTTGGTGGTAATTACTGCCAGCCTGTTGTCGGTATTACTGCCATTTTATCACCCACCGCCAGGGTCAAATGAGGCATTTTGTTTCCTCTGTTAATCCTTGTTGCGCTGGGGTTAATTTATTGAGACCTAACTAAACCTACTAGGGGTTAGTAGCCTGTTTTGAAGTGTAGGTACTTACCTGCTCTTATCAATAATCCACGTTCCAACACTGCACACTTGGGCTTCACCTCTAAAATAACTTTGCCTGTCTTCGACTGCTTCAAGAAGGGACTCCCTGTTTGCTACTGGTAGAAAATAGCTGAACAGAGTCCCCTGCATTAGGCCCTGAAGAAACTTAATAGTGGCCATTGGTCATTTTTGGACTTGCACCAGGTACATGCTGGGAGTTGGAGTCTTAGCCATCAAGGAGCACCTTAGAGCTTCCGGAACCATGGGGTGAGTTGTGGACTCCTGAAGTACCTTCAAAGACCTTCATGAAGAAGATCCAGAAGTTTGGAGCAACTTTGGAAAAAAGCTCCATAAGTGGACTGACCTGACATCTTGAATCAAACCAGCTTGCAGCGACCGCAAGCTGGCCTGACTTGCAGGTTCATCCCACTGAAAAGCTCTTGAGCCCCAGACCTCCAGAATTTCACTGGGGACTTGTGGAAGGAAATTCAACAACTGTGGAGGGTCGTCCGATGTCAGAGAAAAAAAGGTCCAAAACAGTTTCGAAGTCCAAACTGAAAAAGTTGACCGAGGTTTCCCACGCAGTGTATCTGAGTAGGGCTCCAGGGAGGTCAGCTTTAATTTCAAGTTGGTCCTGGATGAAGATTTCTATCACGAAAACTTGTCTAAGTCTGAACATAGAATCATTGACGAGTTCTCCTGTGACGCTTATCTGAAGAGGGCTCCAAGGAGGTGGGGTTCACATTGTAACTTCATCCCAGTCCAGAAAATCTTCCAGAAAAAGATAAAGTCAGAAGGTAAAACTTAGCCGAAGGCCTCCAGCTCACTGAAGCAGGGCTTCATCGCGGTCTGCCTCAAATTTGGACTTTGCCCGGTCGAGTGCAACCAGATTGGCACTTTTGTTTTCTAAGAATTAGAAAACATTTAGGGCCTGATTTATGGAAAGTTACTGCCACCATTGCATCATTTTATAATTATATTTTGTAAGTTTACACTGCTTTTGCGTGAAAAAATTATGCAAAGGCTGCGTTAACTTTCCATAAATCAGGCCCTTAATCTTTAAAAATGTATTTCTCCAGTTCCCTTTAGCGGCGATAATTGAAGAGGTACATGGAAGGCATAGACAAGCCCCCATGTATAAATGGAACTGCAGTAATATGTGTAGTTCACTAGGAATTAATTGATGTATTGAGAAATCTTCTGTGCAAATTTCCAAATAGAAGGTTGAAGACAAAAATTGTAATGTTGGAAGGATTAGAGCCATGCAAAGTGTTTAAATATACTAATTATAACGGACACTCACTGGCATGTCTATCCAGGAAAGCGTGTACAAGTACTTTTCATCATTTTAGAATGTTGGCTGTTCATCGTTTGAAAATGTGAAACTTTACTTTGTAAAAATTCCTGCATTGTGTTAAGGAGAGATGAACAAAATCATTTTTTTAAGGCACAATATCAGAGGATGAAAAAGCTTGTGAAGATATTCAGGCCCTCGTTATGACTCTGGTGGTCGGAGGTAATATGGTGGAAAGTACTGCCAACAGGCTGGCGGTACTTTCCACCATATTATGACATTGGCGGTTTGGCTGGAGCCAAACCGCCAATGTACACCGGCCGCCATGGCGGTAATGGCCACCGGGCTGGGGATATCAATCTCCAGCCCGACGGGTGTCACTGTACTGCATGCAGGATAATGATGCCCCCTACCACCATGGTTTCCGTGGCTTCCTTACCGCCATAAAAACCATGGCAGTAGACACAAACAGTGACAGGGAATCCCTTCCCTGTCACCGATAGAGGTCTTCCCCATCTCCATCCCCCTCCCCAGATTCCCCGCCAATCCCCCTTCCTCTCCAAACCCCCCCCTTCATTGACACCCCTCCCTTCACACAGGCACACATGCATACACACACCCATTCCCTCATTTATCCACGCTTGCATACATCCATTCACACTCAGATCCTCACACACTTTCATACATACACGCAGACACGTATTGACAGAACACGACATACACGCACTCACACCTCCATACATGCACACACATTCAACATGGAACACACACCCACATACATACATGCATGCACAAACATTCACACCCACACACCCACACACGCACACAACACCCCCACCCCACTCCCCTGTCAGAGCACCCACTTACCTGTGTTTAGGGGGTCCTCCGGCAGGAGACAGGATGGGGCGCTTTTGCCACCAGCATGGTCTGCCAGCAGAACACCGTCAGGCCGTATTATAGGTCATCAGATGGCTGGCAGCGGCCTACTGGCATGGCACTGTTTGTGGCAGCAGCGTCACCTTACTGCCATCCGCCGGCATGTCCACAGCCGGATTTCAACCATCCTTCTGGCAAAAAGGCTCTGGTCATAATATAGCGGAAGGCTGGTAGCCGCAGCAACGGTCTTTTGGAGGCTGTTGCCGCAGCAGTAGGCAGTTTTTACTGCCAATGTCATAATGAGAGCCTCAGTTATGTTTCATTGCTAATGGAGTAGAGCCTGGGTAAACTGAGGAGATGGTATGTTTGGGTGTAGAGGAACAGAACACAGATATTAATACTGGTAACTTTGCATGAGAAATAGCTAAGTTTAGTGCAGTTTCTACAGAGAAACCAAACTATGGGCCTCATTTACAAAGCCTGTGATGCAGTGTGGTGCAGCAAGTGTCTTACTGCACTTCCCTGTGCCACCAGGAAAGGGCAGAAATGCCCTGTGTCTACCAGATACAGTGCATTTCTGTCCTCACCCCCTGCCCTTGGGCACAAATTGCTACCATACGCCAACGCATGCACCCTCCACCATGGTGCATTTTGATTAGTCGACATGCCAGATCATATGTAAGTATTGCTATGACAAATTAGAAGCCAACAAAATGCCTGCCAAAGCAATGTACAATAAGTTAGAGGTGGTTGAAATTCAAGGGGAATTTCAACATCTGAATGCCTATGAAGAAATACTCATAAATCTACACATCCTTTTCATTTGTATGGAGCCAAAGACTGGGAAACTGCCACCCACTGAGCTTCAGAAAGGCTCTAAAGGTAGAGTTGTACATATACCTTTAGAATTTTAAAGACAAAATTGCAACTGTGGGTGTTGAGAGAGATCTGGATGAACCGCTTGTTATTGTAGTCAAAGGTGTGCCCACAAAAAGAAAATAATCTGTCAGGAACTAGTGGATGTGAATGAAGTGAAGAAAGCTACATTCTATCTCAAACAGAATAATGTTTATTACAAAGATATAGATGATATTGCTCATGGAAAGTGCCTGGAGGAAGAAATCGTGCAGTCAAGTTGGCAGTTTGAGAAAGTGGATAGAAGTAGATGTGAAGAAACATATGAGCATTACAGTTTCCATCCACTGCATTCAAAAGAGGTTATTGGGGATGCCATTGAACCATATCAGATGAAACAAGCTAAAGGATCTACAAGGGTGTGCCAGAAACGTTTAGAGGCTCAAAGTTTTCCACAACAAATTTTCAACTGGAGCAGGCGGACGATAGACTGCCCTGTGCAAATACCTGCAGCTGAGTACACATCAACAAGATTATATTCCGAGGACCATAGATTTTGACAAAGTATTCCATACATATTCCAACTCTTTTTGAAAGTGGTTTGTCTGGACTGTTAGATGATGTTAACCATATTCTTAAGACAGAGAGTAATGTGCAAAATATATCCGCATAAGAGTTTGTGGAACACATTCAGGGCAAAGATGAGAAGCTTGAATACAAGTTGATGAATTTCATGACATGCCAACGTGGGACCAACGAATACTAGTATGGTCCTCATGGTGACCTGAAGTGCATGTTGCAAAATGTAGGTATGTAACACTAGGTTGTGCAGATTATGCGTGGGATGATTTACATTTTTGTTTGTGAGAGAAGCAAACTCTTACATTAAAGTCATCGAATTATAGACAGCAGGGGAACTTTGCTCTTTGGCTCCTGCAAATGTTTGCAGTTACTTTAATCCCAGATTTCAAGCTCTGTTGTCCTTCATCTGCAACAAATAAAATAGACTTCTTGAGAAGTTACTGATTTCTTTTGGCGTAAATAGCACCAAACAAAAGGTGTTCCTCCTGTTCATATGCCATTGTGGATAAAAGATTCACCAAAATTCGGAACAGACACACCTGAATGTGTACTGTCTTTTATAGTACAGTATGTTTTATGTAGTGCCCCAAAGGACACAGAGGAAAAAGGCCTAAAGCAGCAAGTCCTGCATTTCCAATCACATAGATATGGTAAGTACTGTCAGAGGAAATATAGAGCAAAAGAAAAGTTTTGCACAAAGTGTCGTTTTAGATTTTCAAGTCCTGTTATTTTAAAAGAAACACCTGTTTTTTCAAAAGCAAGAGAGAACAGTTTTTGTCTGCAGCAATATATACAGTGACACACAGTGAGACATACACTTACTAATAAATCACTCAAAACACCTACAACTTGAGGAGAACAGTGGCTTCCAAATATATTAAAGTCTACAATCCTATAATTTTGAAAATATGGAATGCCAATATGGTTATTCAGTTTGTGGCAGGCAACTCTATAGCTGTTGCTCATTACTTAACTTCCTATATTACAAAATCTGCGAAGGCGGAGATGAAAGATGTGTGAGACGCGATTTCTGCTGAAAAGTCACTAACAAAAACATTGTGCTGCTTCAGTTTGAAGATTCTTTCACACAGGAAAACTGGATCCTTTGAATGCTGTGATCGGTTGAGTTCAGCTAGTTTATATTTTAATTTGAGAGGAATTGTTTGGGTGAGTCTAGGCCTAGTACACACTCATAATATTGCGTTTTTTTGCTTGTGAAAGATTTATATGTTTAACTGAAACAGTTTCCATTTTTTTCTAGGTTATACTGTTATCATTCATAAACTACAAGGTGTTTAGGTGCAGCATTTATGATATTGGTAGTACTGTATTTAAGGAAAGTATGTTATATGTTGTTTTGGCTTGAGTTAGGACATTGACTGGTTTGTATCTAGTTGAATTTGATGAGACCAGAGAATTTGATGAGGCTAGAGTAAACACAGATTCCAGCTGTGCTACAGAATATAAGTGATTAAGAAGAGTGCATGCTCCACATTTAGGACAGTATACAGTTTCTGAGAAACACTGCATCTGTCCAAAGCAGAACATTTCAAAGAAGTGTTGTGATAGTGTTGCCAAGAAAAAAATTAAACAGAAGAAGGAAGTTGTTAAGAAAAAAGAAATTGAAAACAATGTAGATATTGTAGGGTATGAATTGTCAGACCCCTCTGGTCTAAACTGCTATGCTAAAGTTGGGGTAATTTTTTTGTTTGCATTACCTGGTGTGGTAGAATCTATTGACGAGAGACAAGAAAAGGAGTTGTATTCTACACTGTGTACTTTGTTGAACCATCGGCATACTGAAAGAACAAAAATATATTCAGCATCAGTAATTTGAGACACTGTAGATCCATGTAGTAGATTCATCCAATTTACTCAAAATACTCAAGAGGACACGCAGGAGTTTTTAAATGCTGAAATTTGGTGTTTTATAAGAAGAAGAAATACCTGTAAATAACTTGCTTAGACTTAGGGCCTGATTTAGAGATTGGCAGAGGGGCTACTCTGTCACAATGGTGATGGATATCACATCTACTGAAATATAAATCACATTATAGCCTAGGGGATTTATATTTTGGCTGCACAAATAGAATAGGAGCGTTTTATTTATTTAGCATTGCCAGATTGCAAAAGTGTAAGTTTTGACACATTACTGAAATGTTGTGTCAACTTTACATGTATCAAGAAGTGAGAAGTATTTTTGTAATGCTACAACAATGCAGAGTAGATGGTACTACATTACATACTGTGATTACTAACTTGAAAGCAGGACAAAAATCTAGCTCTGGTAAAACGTATACTATTCTTGTTATCATTTTTCATGAAGGACTTATAAGTAGATCCAGTCATTATACTGTCTATCTAAACATTTAAAGTGGATGGACAGAATTTTATGATACCAGCCTTAAACTCAAGCAAAGACTGCCTTGTAAGTTACCAGATTCCTATCTTTTGATTTTGGAACCAAAGTCCTACAGAGGATTTTGTCATTTGCAGCATGGAGATTTGCAGAGCAAGTGTAGGTAAAATGATTGTTTTAAAATTTTAAGTGAGTGCAATGCATAGTGTTGCTTATTTGCAGTGGCATACTGTGCACTTTTCTGGGGGGGGGCTATACAGTCTATATGATTGCTTTTTGCCCACTGTTCGAATATGATTCTATATACAGTACATCATTTTTCTTGTACAGGTATAAGAGCTGAGAACAGTAAAAAAGGGTCAACAAAATGACTATTCATATTGTAACATTATATTACAACATAGCAAATGTGTTGTGATTTATTGGTATTAACAAGTTATACATTGTTACAAATTGTACTGTTATTTTGAGGTTTTATTAATTTTAATACTAATTCACATTTGTTTTTTTTTGTTTTTTATACAGATACAATGCACCATCTATTGGATTAATGTTGTTTACAGATTAGTTCTTTCAGTGTTGTATTAATTTATATTGTGAGGATGTTCCAGAGTAAAATAAAAGAAAAATGTACACCCACTTACACAGTCAGAGTGACTTACACTCCCATACTGTCACTCATAAACCCATCTGTGCACCCAATTACACACCCACAGACATACCCATACATTACTGACACAGATATTGACACACCACCACACCCTCTCAAGTACTCACAATCCCATATACTCAGTCACAGCTGTTTATAGATGGAGATGCTTCATCACATACATTTATACATCCTTATAGCTCCTCAAACACAAACTCTCACATCTACACAGGCATTCACATACCCAATCATACACCCATACGGATACTTTCAAATCTAGCCACAAAACGACACAGAGACTCATACAAATACTGACATGTTCACACAACCACTGACTCATTGCCCCCAAACAGCCACTCTCACAGACACTGACAGTCCCGCACAGCCACACACTCAGACAAGCACACAGTGACTCACTGTACCTACATATCTACACAGAAATTCACATCCCCACAAACACACCCATATTGTCACTCACAGAGATACTGAGATAGCAACACAGGCACTTGGATGGCAAATCACACTCCCATACATTCACTCACACACTCATTTACTCTCGCAGGCACATACTCACATAGATTCCAAAAGACACTTACAAACTAATTTGTACATCCACTTGCACATACAAATAGACTCATACAGCTTCTTACATTCCCAGAGAGCCACTTACACAGGCACTGATACACCCATATAGCCATTGACGCTCACTTACACACCCATAAAGTGACTTGCACATTTGTTTCCATTTTAGTATTTTAGATGACATTGGAAAACATTTGTTAGTGTCTTCTTTAACACGTTCCCCTTGGTGAATATTAAAGTAGTCACATGTACTATTTTAATTTCACTGCTATAGCATTGGTGATACATATACACATACAAAACCCACAAACTCTTAAACACACACCTGTGCAAAAACATAACACATATTTTTTCTTTGACCAGATGAGGTGATTCCAACAAGAGCAATTTTTAATAGGTTTTTGTAACAGAGTTTTAGATTTATTTTTATATAAGGTGAAAGGGAAGGCAGCTTGGAAGAAACAACTGGCTTTAGTCTCTCAAAAACATGCAAGCTTGTATAGGGAGGACAAAAAATAGCTCTTGTAATTGCTGACTGCTTCCATGTCTGCAGCAACCTACGACATGTTTAGACCTATAGGCATGTGGCATTTGCCATAGTGAATCACCATCTCACTCAGCTTCTGTAAAAAGTAAAAAAGAAGCTGGAATAGTTATCATTTGTTGTGATGTTGATGATTTTGCAGATGCTACTCCGGATGATATTTCTCCTGCACCTGCTTTCCCCCTCATGATCTGATGATAGGTCCTTTGGTGAATCATCTTTAAATTTTTCCACACGGAAGATGTCCCATAGGAATACTTTTTCTCCATCCCTCTCGATAACGTTTTTGCCACAGTTGTTACACTCACAATCTTCCTTCTTCATTACTTTTTTCTCACCAGAAGGAATTGTCAAGGGCTTCCACACATCTGGCTCTTTTTTCAGCAGTGGCATGTCTTCCTCCTCATTTGGAAGAGATTCAGGGTGTCTTTTTTCTTCCGAACACATACCTGAAGGAACAAAACAAATAGTTTTCTGCAAAAGCTAAAGACAGAGCAGCATTGGTTTTCAATAAATGGGTGGGGACTTACTGTAGCCAATCACAAAATGAGGTTTCGGAATCATGATAGATCCGTTAATCCACCTCGTGGATTCAATGATCCACTGAACTTGGAAAAAAATTATGTTTAAAAACACAAATAGACTACCAAATATTAAGATATGGACATGTTTTCTCTGTTTTTAATCTCTAAATCAGAGGGGCCTATATATAAAATTTATAAATGTTTTCAAATATTGTGGCAAATCAGTAGGTCCAGATCTCTGCATCTATTGCCATTTCATCATAGGAACTAGTAACCCTAGAGTGCCCATATGAGCGTCTTTTTTTAAATTAGCTGAGGATCCATGAATCCATAAAATGCTTTAAAAAACGTGTTTTATTGCATCTACAGAACCGCTACATAAATTAAATTATTTCGAATTGTGATTTTGTATCTTTAAAATGCAGAGTAATTAAATGTTTTAATAAAATGTATTTATAAACTTGTTATAAACACTGTTCCCGTTAGACTTGGCATCCTTAGGGTGGTCTTGCCCAGACATTTTGCTTTTCACTTCCAGTTTTGTTACTTTGGGGCATATTTATACTCCGTTTGCGCCAAATTTGCGTCGTTTTTTTCGGCGCAAATTCGGCGCAAAACTAACACCATATTTATACTTTGGCGTTAGACGCGTCTAGCGCCAAAGTATGAGTAAAGAGCGTCATTTTTTTGCGTGAACGCCTTCCTTGCGTTAATGAGATGCAAGGTAGACGTTCCCGTCCAAAAAAATGACTGCAACGCAAATGAGTCGTATTTATACTCCCGGGCAAAAATCACGCCCGTGAGTGGTCGGGTCAAAAAACCCCGCATTTGCACCTCTTTTTAACGCCTGGGTCAGGGCAGGCGTTAAGGGACCTGTGGGCTCAAAATGAGCCCACAGCTGCCCTCCCATGCCCCCAGGGACCCCCCCTGCCACCCTTGCCCACCCCAGGAGGACACCCAAGGATGGAGGGACCCACCCCAGGGACATTCAGGTAAGTTCAGGTAAGTATAAATGTGTTTTTTTTTTATATATATTTTTTGGCATAGGGGGGCCTGATTTGTGCCCCCCTACATGCCACAATGCCCAATGACGATGCCCAGGGGACATAAGTCCCCTGGGCATGGCCATTGGGCAAGGGGGCATGACTCCTGTCTTTACTAAGACAGGAGTCATGTAAATGGCGTCTGGGCGTCGTTAAAAATGGCGCAAATCGGGTGGAGGCGATTTTTTAGCGTCAACCTGACTTGCACCATTTTTAAGACGCCCTAACGCCATTTTCCCCATCGCCGGCGCTGCCTGGTGTACGTGGTTTTTTTCCACGCACACCAGGCAGCGCCGGTCTGCTAGCGCCGGCTAACGCCATTCAATAAATACGCCGCCCGCATGGCGCTTCAGAATGGCGTTAGCCGGCGCTAAACTTTTTGACGCTAAACTGCGTTAGCGCAGTTTAGCGTCAAAAAGTATAAATACGGGCCTTTATCTTTTTGTTGGCCTTAGGACTCTGAGCACTTTACCACTGCTAACCAGTGCTAAAGTGCATGTGCTTCTCCCATAAACATGGTAACAGTGATGTTTCCACAACTGGCATATTTAATTTATTTGTAAGTCCCTTGTAAAGCAGTATCAACTATACCCAAGGCCTGTAAATTAAATGCTACTAGTGGGTCTACAGCACTGACTGTACCACCCACTTAAGTAGACCTGCAAATATGTCTCAGGCCTGCCATTGCAGAGCCTGTGTGCAGTTTCACTACCACTTCAACTTGGCATTTAAAACCTCTTGCCAAGCCTTAAACTCTTCTTTCCTTACATGTTAGTCTCCCCTAAGGTAATACCTAGGTAACCCATAGGGCCATGTAAGTAAAAGGCAGGCCATGTACTTTTGAGTTTTACATGTCCTGGTAGTGAAAAACTCCCAAATTCATTTTTCCTTACCGTGATGCCTACTCCTCTCATAGGCCAGTAATGGGAATTCCTAAATACACTTTTAAGCTGTAATTGCTGATCAGAAAGAACTTGCTGCAGCTTGTTTCATATTATTGGAATGGCAATTATAAATCCTCTTTACTGGTGAAGTGCTATATATGATTTCTCTTTTAGAAATGCCACTTTTAGAAAGTGGACATTGCTCTGCTCTCACTGCTCTGTGTGCCTGACAGCCTGCCTCCAATACACATCTGGTCTGAGCTGAGTTACAGGTACGTTTGCGCTTTCCCTCCAGATAGCCACAACACAGGAAACTCAACTGCATATGCATTTATCTGCATACTGAGGGGCCTGAAGTGCCTATCCCCACACAAAGGGCTGATTACCCTCCTGCTGATAATCTGGAGCCAGGGCGGGGTTGAAAGGGAGACCTGTGTACTTCATAGAGATCCTTTGAAGTCACTCCCCCACATCAAAGGTACTTTTTAGTATAAGAACTGGGGTTATAAAACCCTGAGATCAGTACACTACTGGACCAAGAAGAAACTCTGCTGCAGTAAAGGCTGCTGTGCTGAAGGATTGTCACTCTGCTGTTACTTACTGTTCCCAGGGAATGTTTTCCCCACTTTGCTGCGCTGCCTTGCTGATCTTTGCCTTCTGAAACCAAGGTCCATATCCAGTGTGTCCCCAAAGGCGTATTGGCTTGCCCTCCTGTTTGACTTGCATCAAGGGTTCTCAACAGTTCTGCACTCTGCTGCCGGACCAGCAATGTCCTTCAACTCTCTTGCATTTCACCTTGGACCTGCGCTGCAATCAGAGCGCTGTTCCGACCAAGCTCACCTTGTGCGACTTTTCCCAGATGTCACCGTGCTGAAGAAAGGCCTTTCCATAACTACAGCAGGTCGCCGTAGCAGCCAAGGATCATCACTGTGCGGCGTGACCCCCCAACTCACATGAGCAGGATCAACGTGGTGCACTGCATCCCCAAGTTCACCTGTCCGGAGGAGAAGATTGCACCATTGAGAAGTTCAGGGTGCTGTATGGGTTGCCCCCACTTCCCTTCGTCGACTGGGAGTCTCTATGGCGCGGACCCCACTTCATGAGGCTGACTCATCAGCAAATCCCATGAGAAGGTACTATCACTAGGACCTGTATGGTCTTTTAAGCCATGGTCTTTTCTGAGACACCACCATGGAGGGAAGTCTCAAGCGCCTTCTTAGACTGTCACAAATCACTACCATACAGATACACTAGTAGTGAACATGTGTCAGTATACCGGGTAGTTCACAGATAAATAGCGCAGCCACTTTAAAAACAGGATCATTGATCAGATAACATATGCTGTAAATAGTATCACACATTAGAAGCACAGAAAGAATACTATTCTTTCATATATAGTAGTATCAGAAACTTTAAAAAAACACTTACACTCACTGGATGATGCCATCAGTGATGTCATTTGAGATGTCATCACTGATGACATCTCAAATGACATCACTGATGGCATCATTTAGTGAGTGTAAGTGTAGCTCAGGTTGCTGAATTGCTATGGTTTTGTGCATGTGAAATGTCTACCTAACTATAACATCCCTATAACCTTTGTTTTTTTTCAGTGAATATATTAGTGTATATCTTTTATATATATATATATATATATATATATATACACTGAAAAAAATGAATATATATATAAGGCCCAGTTAAAGGCGTAGCCAAAACTCATAGGCCGTTTTACTTTGTTTAATGCACTTCTCAGTTTATTTAATTCAACATTATGATGCCAAAGGAGAAATAGCAATAAGAACTGGACCAGGAGTTGTCTGCTGTTGCGCCGCCTTGTAACTGGTCTGGGGGAGTGACCGAAAGGAGACCTGTTTTTTCTGAATATATATATATAAGTATACTTCATCTGTGGGCTTTCAGCTATTTCTTTTGTTAGTTTCACTGTCATTTAAAAATCCTTGCTTGCTGGTGGTCAGCCATGCCTCTTTGTCCCTCCTTCTTCTGTGTTGAAGCAGGGACCAACTACTGTATAATTACACTTTGACCTGTTTATCTGGTCTGTAGCGGACTTTCTTTCACTTTGTTTCATCCTCCTGTCCAAATAAGCTTACCTTTTCATTTGCAGAGCATTCTTCCTCTGAGCTTAGCTGTAAACAATGCCATAAAGCAGGCTATTATACTGGTCACATTTGGTCTTTGTGGGCTCTCTGCACCATCTCTCGGGTGCCTTGCTCCCACCCTTCCTTAGCTTGGATTTCCTTTACCAGGGGTGCCTGCCTGTATGCTGAGAGCAATGGGTGGAGGTTCCTTTGTAATTGCTTATAGCCTAGACACCCAGCTCTACCAGTGCTCTGCAATCCTTAGAGACAATTGCCACTTTTGCTCCATACTGGGATCCCACTCACAGCTCCATCAGTGCACCTAAGTTCACACACTCCAAGCCCTCAGCCGTGCCAGTGCCAGGAACCCCACACACGCTATCTGCCAGAGCATATCAGTTCTTAAAGTCAGTACAAACTGCTGTTGTAGTACTGGGATCTCGGGTGCAGCCCCATCAGCGCACCTCAGTTCACACACTCAAAGTCCCTCAGCTGTGCCCAAACTCCTGTCTGCCAGAACACCTCAATTCTTACAGTCAGTACACTCTGCTGTTCCTGTACAGTTCACACACTCCAAGCCCTCAGCTGTGCCAGTGCCAGGAACCCCACACACACTGCCTGCCAGAGCACCTCAGTTCTTGCAGTCAGTACACTCTGATGCTCCATAACTCCTTGTAGCCAGTACACACTGCTGTTCCAATACTGGGAGATCGTGTGCAGCTCCATCAGTGCACCTCAGTTCACACCCCTCCAAGTCCCTCAGCTGTGCCCAAACTCCCGTCTGCCAGAGCACAATTCTTTCAGTCAGTACACTCTGCTGTTCCAGTACAGTTCACACACTCCAAGCCCTCAGCCATGCCAGTGCCAGGAACCCCACACACACTGACTGCCAGATCACCTTAGTTCTTGCAGTCAGTACACTCTGATGCTCCAGAACTGGGACCTCGGGTGCACCTCATCAGTGCACTGCAGTTCACACACTCCAAGCCCTCAGCCGGGCCAGTGCCAGGAACCCCACACATACTGTCTGTCAGAGCACCTCAGTTCTTGCAGTCAGGACACTCTGCTGCTCCATTACTGGGACCTCGGATGCAGCTCTATCACTGCACCACAGTTCACACACTCCAAGCCCTCAGCTGTGCCAGGAACCCCACAAATGTTGTCTGCCAGAGAACCTCAGTTCTTGCACTCAGTACATTCTGCTGCTCCAGTACTTGAACCTCATGTGCAGCTCCTTCAGTAAACCGCAGTTCACACACTCCAAGCCCTCAGCCTTGCCAGTGCCAGGAACGCCAAGCACACTGTCTTTCAGAGCACCTCAGTTCTTACAGTCAGCACACACTGCTGTTCCAGTACTGGAACCTCAGATGCAGCTCCATCAGTGCCCCTCAGTTTCACCCCTGTGAGGTCAATTCCTTTCCTATACTGGGACCCACTCACATACAGTTCCATTAAAACAGCTCAATTCTAATATGCAGTCCCACTGCCAAGCCAAAACTGGACCCAAAAAAGCAAAACACAGATTAGCAAGTGCACCTCAAGTCTAACATCCAACGCCACTGTTGATGTGAGAAACATCATAGCTCAGCCGGAATCCATCAATTCTAACATTCAGTGCACAGTCCTACTCAGTACTAAGGCTCACACACACACCCTTCAGGACTCCTTGCTTCTGTGCTTCAGAGGCAATGCCACTCCCATACTGGGCCCCACTTGGAGCTTCACTACGGCACTTCTGAGCTAACACTCTGCAATGCTGGTATGCCAATACTAAGTTCCACACATAGCTCCATTAACATACCTCACTTATGAACTTGAGTATTCCAGTACTGCAGTCCACATACAACTCTGTCAGTGCACCTCAACTGTAACCTACAGCACCCCATTTTTCTAATACCAGGAATTACACAGAATTCCTTTTCACATTCCTCACTATCTGCCTTTCTGTTATTCCAGCACTGGGCTAGGATACAGCTCTGTCTATAACCCCAATCCTGATCTGAAGCACCCCAATATTGTCGTATTGGGGTTCACATACAACTCTGCTAAGGTACCTCCTGCTGTTGTGCAGTGTACCCTGCTGTTCCACACTCTGACTTCTGTTTGAGGACATGGGAGAACCAATTAAATCCATTACTAGCTTTCATCTTTATTTGGGAGGGTCTGTTTCACCTATCTCACTCCGTTCTTTCATTTACTCTGTTTGCTCTCAATGTTTTCTTTCTCCCCCACTTTTCTCCTTCCAGATGTTAAAATCACCATGCTAACAGTTTCACTCTTTCTTTTAACTCTTTATTTCTACTTCACTCCATTTTTTGTATTTCCCTCTTCTTCTTGCTACCTCCTCTTTCAAACTCGGAAAAACTTGTTATTTCTTTCCTTGTTTCTTTCCTCTCCTTTGTCTTCATCAGGCATGCATTCCGGCACTATTTTTTCTCCTCCCTTCATTCTTTCTTTGTCTCTTTTATTTGCTCTTTCCTTTGACTCTGTATGCATCTTTTCACTTTTTTTTTTAGATCTTTCTTCCTTCCTTTCTCTTGTGCTTTTCTTAACTTTACCTGTCACTTCACATTTTGCTATAAATCCCTCTTTTTCCTATCTGTATGTGGAAGCCACAAGTTACTTGCCGGGACCCGAAGTGTCAAAGTGGTTTTCCCATTCTGTGTCTGTGGGAAATGTGTCAGTACATATATGCCCTGGTTCTTTCGCTGCTTGTTTCTCTCACCATCTCTTTTTTTTCTCTAATGTTCATTTTTCTCTTTCTTTTCCCACTTCTTTCATTACTTTTTGTATTTATTTTTTGTTGGTTAGCTTCCTTCCTTTTTCTTTTGTCTCACGCATTTGCTCTTCTTCTTTAGTTTGTTGTGATTTTATTTTCATGTTCTTTCTTTCCTTCTTTCTTTTATTTTTGCGACCCCTTCTCTTTCTTCCTCTTGTCTGTTGTATTCCTTTCTCTTCCCTTTTTTCTGCCCCATCCACTGAGGTCTAGTTATCAATGGAGCACCAGATGCAGTGGCACTGGGGCCCAGAGACCTATGGAACTCACTCCACTCTAATTACTGCTATATTTATCTACCAAAATTGCAGTCAACCATTTTCCTTTCTTACTCCAGGGCTGTTAGAAATGGGGTTTTTGGTTGGCAGTCAGGTTACCCCCTGTCCAAGCAATAACCCACACGCTAGTTAGGGTGAAGAAGAACTCACACTTAGTTAACCCCCGCTCACCCCTTTGGTAGCTTGGCACAAGCAGGCAGGCTTAACTTCAGAAGAAATGTGTTAAGTATTTGTACCAGCACACACAGTAATACAGTGAAACACTACAGAATGGACACCACACCAGTTTAGATAAATAGGTAATATTTATCTAAAAAAAACAAGACCACAATGATGGAAATCCAACATGCACAAGTTAAAATATGAATTTTCAAAATAATAAGAGTCTTACTCCTTAGAAAACAATAGAAACAATGATTTTGCACAATGTACCTGATTAGCAACAAAAATAAAGCCACACAGGTGAGTGTGCCAAGGAAAAGGGAGCAATGCATTAATTCCTTCCTCGCAAGGGAGGCCATTTGTGGTTTCTTTTCCGGTCGGGTCACCGATGCATTGTTTTTCTCCTTCACAAGAGAGCAATGCGTTGATTTCTGGAAGGGCCACCTCGGATCCGTGCAAAGTCGGGTTGACTTTGATGCCCAGGGATGATGCATGGAAAATCCAGTGGCACGGTGTTAGAAAACCGCACTGTGCTGAGTTTGTGTCATTATCAGAAGCTGCAAGCGGGTATTGCATGTCATTTCTCCAGCCGCAATTTGTCAATCTCCCAGCTGCAATGTTGGAGGAGCATTCATTTTAACCGTGAGGCTGGCCGGGCATCGTTTATCAGCTGAGTTGCAGATGGTGCGTTGAAAGTTTCCCCGCACAGCATTCTGTGCATGGATTTTCAGCTCTTGTCTACCAACTTCATCTTTCAAGGGCCCAGGGACTGGGTAGGACACCTCTTAGCAGGGCAGGAGTCTCAGCATAGAGTCCCAATGTTAGCAAAGGAAGTTTTTGATGGTCCTGAGACTTCAAAACAGGTGGCAAGCTCAGTTCAAGCCCCTAGAGATTCTTCCTAATACCACAAAGTCCAGTCTTTGTCCCTTTTCACAGGCAGAAGCAGCAAGTGCAGGTTAGCCCAACAAAGCACAGTCACAGGCAGGGGCAGCACTCCTCCTCAGTTCTTCAGCTCTCCAGCTCTCCAGCTCTTCTCCTTGGCAGAGGGTCCTCTTGGTTCCAGAAGTGATCTAATTTTCAGGGGGTTTGGGTCCAATACTTATACCCATTTCTGCCTTTGAAGTAGGCCTACTTTATAGGAAAGTCTCTGTTATTCACAAGATCCTGCCCAGACCCCAGACACACACCAGGGAGTTGGAGACTGCATTGTGAGAGGGCAGGCACAGCCCTTTCAGGTGTAAGTGACCACTCTTTCCTCCACTCTAGCACAGATGGCTCATCAGAATATACAGACTACACCCCAGCTCCCTTTGTCTCGCTGTCTAGAGAGGATTCACAAGCAGCCCAACTATCAAACTGACTCAGACAGGAAATCCACAAACAGGCAGAGTCACAGAATGGTTTAAGTAAGAAAATGCCTACTTTCTAAAAGTGCCATTTCCAAATGAACAATCTAAAAAACAACTTCACTAAAAGATGTATATTTAAATTGTGAGTTCAGAGACCCAAAACTCTACATCTCTATCCGCTCTCAAAGTGAATCTGCACTTTAATAATATTTAGAGGCAGCCCCTCATGTTAAACTATGAGAGAGATAGGCCTTGCAACAGTGAAGACTGAATTTTGCAGTATTTCACTGTTAGGATATATATCACACATCAGTACATGTCCCACCTTTAACATACACCGCACCCTGCCCATGGGGCTACCTTAGGTGTGCCTTGCATGTATAAAAAGGGAAGATTTAGGCCTGACAAGTGGGTAGACTTGCCAAGTCGAATTTGCAGGTTAAAACTGCACACACAGGCACTGCAGTGGCAGGTCTGAGCCACGTTTAAAAGGCTACTACTGAGGGTGGCACTTAATTCACCTCTAATTGATAGGCTAATAACATATACATTTTATATAGGCACACTTGCACTTTAGCACTAGTTAGCAGTGGTAAAGTGCCTGGAGTATCAAAAACAGCAGAAAACAATTTCCAGCACACATCAACAACCTGGGAAGCAGAGACAAAAAGTTAGGGGAGACCATGCCAAGGATGCCAAGTCTAACAAGGGCTCAAGACACCAATACTACACCACTTGTCCTATCCATCTTTACTCCTGACTCTCTCTTTCCTTTCACCCTCCAATCCGTCCCAAATGATATTGTTTAACGCAATTCACTCTAATGCCAAACGTTTATTTCTGATAAAGGGTCATATGATAATTGTATATGTTTTAAGATAGAGGAAGAATGTAAATGGAAGTGTTTTAGTTAAATGCTAGGCCACTGGAATTATATGGCATGAAAAGATGGAATTATATGAGGCAGGGATGACTCATTTATGTGTCAAGTAAAGTCCAGTTATGAATTTACAATCAATGCCAATAGCTCTAACTCAAGAAAATGTGAGACCTATTGCATTGTAAATGCTTGATTTCTTATCAAGAAACCTAACCAGAAATATTTCACCTTTCTCCTTCCTTTTACTCCTGCGAGGCAGCAGTATTAAGCTTTCATGAGAACCTTAGCCCTGACACTCCTACCCTTTTCATTAATGAACCAATATGCCTCAGTTTCTGTAGGGATATGTTATATTGGTAATCTACCATGACCAAATACAATATTCAGTGATTGCCCCTATACAAATACAATAGTTAGTGATTACACATTGCAATGTGGGGGGTTCTGAGCTTCCTCACTAATACGTTTTAGAAGGTGTCAACCCATGAAGGAATCAAACCACCAACAGTGTCATTGCCTCATCAATACACCTATAATATTTGACAGCAAATACAAATAGTGAGAGCACTCACAGCTAATGAGTTCTTCAAACTTCCTCCTCTCAAGCAATGAAGTCAGTCTTGTTGCCAGCCTTGCAATTTCATATCACCACCTGTGGAATATATAACCCTCATTTTTGTAGCGCCCCTATGCTCTGCATGAATGTCACAGTCTTTTTTGTCTATGGTTCTGGGAGCACAGACTGATGCTGCCTTCACATTGTTGTTCTTTGCCTAAATTTTAACCCAGTCCCAATTACAATGAAAGTGGAAGGGCTTGCTGTCAGTGATCATTCATTTGCCAGGAACAAAACAGCTGAAGACTGCATTTTGAACCGTTGTGATTCTCCCAGTGTACGGTCTAGGGAATCCACATCTAGTTAAATTTCCTAAGTCCCAAAGGACAATGCGTGTTGCATTTCCTTTGTAGAAAAAAAGGTCTGACAGGTGTCTCTCACTCTTCGCAATGGCACCTGGGTTTCAACTAGATTCGGCGTGTTATGAGTCTGACAACTGTGCCTGAGAAATTATTACTTGCAGGGGGATTTATATGTGCGTAACTCTCATTCCGACTCCGGAAAAAGTAGATAAACACAGTGGTTGATATTTTACAATAGTAGATTATTATTCTTTTGCAGCCCACAAATCTTATGTATTGGAATTATGATAATTTTATGTAAGTCTCAACAGCCATTATGTATCACAAAATGAATATTTGGAAAACCCTAAGCATTTTACATCACACATGTCTACTTCTCCTGATAAATTATTAAAATCACTGTGATATATATTTTCAAATAATCATAATCCATGCCCTACAGTAACTATAACTCACACCCTCCTCATGCACAATGTTGTCATCAGTGATGCAATTTCAGATGTTGCAGTGATGGTATCAATGATGCCATAGAAGACATTATGAGTGATGTGAGCTAATTAACAGTACATGGCAGGAGTGTGAGTTATAGTTACTTCAGGGCATGAGTTAAACGTACTTGAGATAACTGTAACTGTTGAATTGCAGTGGTTCTGTTAATTTAAAATGGTATGGTATAACTGACATTTTCACCTGACTATAATGTCCCTTTAACCATTGTTTTAGTGAATTTCCGAATGTATTTTATGAATTTTAATGTAAAGTGAGATGTTATTACAATTCCTAACTATAACATCACTTTAATATTTGTTTTTTTCAGTGAATTTCATTTTTTTAAATGCAAAGTAAGATGTCTATTGCTGTGTGTGGCGTGGATTTGGGAACGCAACCTCTGTAGGTGGCCAACCACCTATCCCACATGGCCTGCGGGCCTGCATGGTGTGGGATTGGATGCAGGGCCAAGCACCAGGGGTTCCCAACCCCCCTGCACAAGGCTTTCGGTTGTGTGCAGTGTGGGGTTGGGTGCATGGATCTGTGTTAGGCCCTGCACCCAACCTGCCACAGCCACACACAGGTGACTTTGATATTTAACAACATGAAGGGTGTCATTTTAAGTAAGTGAGATCTACAGGCCTTGTCAAAGGGTCAAAACAACAAAAAAGATAAAAAGCAGCAGCTGATTGGGTTTATTAAGCATTTAGCACATCAACAGACTTATTGGTTTTGTTAAAAATTTACCAATAACTATAAACAAACGTGTATTATTTAAATTCACACATTGTAATGCTTAATAATAAGTACTGCCACAAAATATTTTGATTACGTCCTTTAAAAAATATATATATATTAAGATGTATTTCAGTATTTTGCAACATTTTTCAGGCCACAAAGTGCAACCATAGAACCAACCACAAGAGACCCTGAACTCAAGGTGAAGAACATACAGTTCCACCTAAGTGTTTGAAAACATTTGGTAAGCTCTCCTGGGGTCATGAATACAATGACCCAGGAGACTTACTGTGTTTTTTTAATGTTGCTTTAATGCTGCTTGAGGGCTGCTGCACTCTCTGCAGCCCTCCACACTACCAGGTGAAAAAAATATAATTTAAAAGCCATCACAGGACATCATGGAATGCTCCTTCACTGGAGCAGTGAATAATAAATGAGTGGCTCCTGTCTCTTATCTATTATTCTTTTTTTTGCTTTAGTTTTTTTTATTGGTGTATGATGCCCACTCGGGGCAAGTGACATGTGGGGGCTATGGGTGGGGTCACATGGCTCCCACAGGCAATGCCAGCTCTTCAGACAGCATCTATAGTGGTGCCAGTGGTATTTTTGTGTGTGCTCCTTTCCCCCCTGGGGTACCCACACCTTTTTTCTGTAAGTTGGGAGATGCAGGCGGCTCTAAGGCTCTTATGGCATCTGTCGGATCCCTAGCTAGCACCTACTGTGTGGCAGGAACCAGTTATGTTATTTTGCTCCCTTCTCGTGGGAGCACCTTTTATCTCTTCTTCCTATTGGGTGGGAGCAAAGTTATGTTTCCTGCTCAGGTAAGTGTAGTCAGGGAATGTCCACACTTTCTGAGCAGGGAACAGTAGTGTCCCAGGGGATTGAGTACTCGGATATTGCTCTGTTCAAGCCCTGGGTGATGTTGCAAGTCCTCTCCCCTAAAATGAAATGTCCACCTGGAGGGGTTGGGGTTCCCAAGGCCTCTATGAGGATCAAGGAGAGGCATCATACATCCCCTTCACCAAAGTATATCCAGCTCTGACACCCAGGCACTGTCCCTTCCTGGGGGCTTATTTTTAAAAACCACAGGAGGCTTCACTTTTTCTTTAAACAAGGTGTCCCTAATCTGCTCCCTATATTTTATTTATTTATTTATGGACAGGGGCCTGAGTCCCTGAGTCCTCACATAGCTACTGCAACATCTTTGTTGATGTAGTGGCAGCCAATAAGACCTTATCTTTAGATCTGTCAGATTTTCTGAGGTGCGATATGTACAGAAATTTTGAATCTAAGTTTCCATAAACTGTTTAACAGATTACACCAAATCCAAAAAAGCAAGCTATCTGGACTACGATCTAGCTTTCTGCTAAATTTGGTGTAATTCCATTCAACCATTTTGGCTTTAGCTGTTTCTAATTTTCCTATGGAAGATTGCATCAAGAAAATGTATTTTGGGACCCCCTTTGTCTCAACCCCAACTTGACGGATCACCCTGAAACTTCCCAGGAAGGAGCTGAGGTAAATGGGACTTTGTTTTTTCGAAAAGTTTCATGAAGACTCATCAAGTGTCACTCATGTTATAGGCACACCAGAAAAAACATTTCCCACGAATGGGACCGGGACGAACCCTACTATGAAGCATGCCATGAAGAAGTATCCCTGGTGGGTGGGGGTTATACAAAAAAGCCTTGCTCTTTTTCTCCCCATAGGAGATTTAGCACACACTACTGAGTAGGAGTCTAGTTTTTTTCTTTTTGTTTATGATGTATATGTAACTAAGAGGACCAGTCCCCTGCTGGGAAATTCCTCTTATTTTCCCCTATTTCTTTAATAAAGATATCTTGCGCTTCTGATTTACTTAAGTGTTTAACAATAGGGCTCCTGTTGGCTCAAGGATATAGCTGGAAAGGTGGGAGGAAGTTTAACTGTATGATGTATGAGGTAAAATAGAACTCTGCTGCCTCCATAATACTGAATTTCTCTGTTTCTGTAAGATTGATTGCAGATTCAGTGGTGTAACATAAAATGATGGGGGCTCCCTGCAGAATGTGATGAGGGATCCCGGTGTCTCCCATATTGCACAGACAATCAATGTCCTTTGGCTCAATGGGGCCCCCTGATCGGTTGTCCCACCTCTACTGCAGGGGCCTGGTCAGGAAAGCAAAGTGGCTTTCCCAAGCAATCAATTATTTGTAAATCCACGTCATTGCACACATTTTTCAAGGCATGCAATGGCATCACATAGAGGGAGAGAGGTTCCCCTCCAAAACAAGGAGCTCAGCACCCTCGCACAGCAGGGGTTGCGGGTGCACCATTATTCCCCTGTGCAAATTAGCTGTGCCAGTGATGTGGGTGGAATGGGTAGTTGGATAGTTACATAAAATATAGTTGGCTAGTCATCTAATGATTGCTGGTGTTTTGTTTACTTCATATTCATTTATTGAAAAAAAATAAAGAGGAATGGGTCAACAATACTGGCAGATTTGCTCTTCATTTATGTATTTATTGAAGGCAGGTGTTTTCTTGTTTTTTATTTAATTCATGTATTTATGTCTAGCACAGACCTAACCACAGGGGCAAAAAATTGCTTTATAATTAATATACAACAAGAGAAAAAAAGAAAAATGGTCAAATCTTAAAAAGAGTGTGATAATAGAGTCATAACCACCAAGGTGGGATCTATGGTGCTTAAGGACATTAGAAAGTCCAATGTTCCAGAAATGTATTTAGTGCACTGTCACTATTTTAAAATAAATAAAACTATTGTGGGGATTAAAAAATATGTTGCTCATTACTTCAAGCACCAAAATAGTTTTAGTCTGAATTCATCCCAGGATACCTTCAAACTCATCACTGTCTGTTCACAGGGATGATGGTTATGGGTTGTTACACAGTCAGCTTGCGGGTAGGGTTGCATGTGGTCCCATTTTACCTCCTGCTGTCCTTTTCTCTGGAGTTATGGCAGTGTATAAGAGACACAGAAACAATGCAGGTAGGATTAGAAGAATCTGTAGTGGATTTTTTAGATGGACCACATGATATGTGTGATCACTGATGTGGTTCACAAAGCTCTTCAAGAGTATGTGAAATTGGAATACATGTCCATTAACCTACTAAAGGTTAGAGTACTGTTTTACTGATACAATGGAACAAAATCAAAGATTTAGATTTTAAATAAGAATGACTGAGTACAAAAAGATTAAAAGAAAGGGAGACAATTTGCTGGTTGTTAGACCTGGCCCTTTCTGCAGGATTCACTCCCAAATGTTTTGCCCTTACTTGTCATGTTTTGTTGAATTAATTTTTGCTGCCCTTAGAACACTGTTGACCAGCTCTAAAGTGCATGTGCTCACTTCTCAAAACATGCTTACATTGGCTTATCCTCAGCTGACATATTTAATTTACTTGTAAGTGCTTAGTAAAGTGGTAGTACATGTACCCAGGGCCTGTACATTAAATGCTACTAGGGGGCTTGCAGGAATTATTGTGCCACCTACTTAAGTAGCCCTTTAATTATGCCTCAGGCCTGCCATTGCAGCTTGTAAGTGCAGTGTTTAAACTACTTTTTTGACCTGGAAAAATAAACCTTTTGCCAGGCCCAAACCTTCCTTTTTAATATATGTATAACTCACTCCAATGGAAGGCCCTAAATAGCTCACAGGGCTGGATGCAGTGTGTTTAAAAAGTAGTACATGTACTTGCACATTTTACATGTCCTGATTACAATGTCTGAGATTCATTTTCACTACTGGAAGGACTACCTCTCCCATAGGATGACATCAGATAAGCTGTAATTTCCAAATGGGAGCAGATACCATGTTCATGTTTGGTGTCTTTGGAACTGTAATGAAAAACCCTTACTTAAGGTAAAATTTGATTTTAAATTACAATTTGGAAAATACCACTTTTAAAAAGCTTTCTTTTTCCTGCCTTAGCCATTTAGTGTCTGTTGCTGGTCACATGACTGGGTGTAGATGATAGTGAGGCTTTTTATAGTCCCCTTAGACAGCCACACACAATAGAGAGCTTAGGTGAGCCTGGACGGGCCACCACTGGCAGGATGGAAAGGAGGAGCTGGACCCAGCCCAGGAGATGTTTTAAGCAATGGTCAAAGTATGTCCTGGCCCAGGGCTCCAGCCTTTCAGGGGAGTCCAGATAGAGCCATCCCTGTGCTGCAGAGTGTCTTGCCCTAATGACTTTGAATCATTCTTAAACAGATTGCTTTACATACTGTTTTACTTTAATTTATGTTTAATGTGGATGATTTATGGGAGTCTATTACAGACATTTCGCAGAGAAATGTCTGTGATTTTGAACACCATGCAACATCCATACACAAAACATATTTAAGATAGAAACAAGATCTAAAATATGAACAATGGGAGTGGCCACAATTATTATTTGCAATAATATTAGTGAGCTGCTGTTGCTTTATAATATTAAAAACACATCACGCATTAGCGAGGACATGAAAGAGCTGAAATTGGATCATAAATTCAAAGTTGTACTGAACAGGGTCCCCCAAAACATACTTGACACAGGTCCCCCAAAATCCTTAAGATTTACCTGCCAGGGCCCAACTTACATTTGAATAGGCTGTGTCCTGCCTCCACCAGGCCCTAACTTACATTTGAATAGACTGTGTCCAGCCTCCACACTAAGGAATTCATACTCCTTGTGTTTAGTCTAGAGCCAGGGCATGGAATTCAAGGGGACTTCAAAGGAAAACCTCTAGAAGCTCCTCCCCCACTTCGAAGACACAACAGGGTGTAAATACTGTACTTTAAACACCAACTCTTCAGTACACTTCTGGACCTGTGGACTCTGCCAGGAAGGGTTGCTCTGCTGCTGAAATGGCTGATGGACTGCTGCCCGGCTGTACCCCTGCCTTGCTCGACCACTGACTTGCTGGATTGCTGCCCTGCTGTCCTCTTGCCTGGGAGGGAAGAACTGGACCTGCTACTTCCTCTTGAGTCCAACGTTACCAGAGTGACTCCAATAGCTAGCCTGCTGGTCTCCTGATCTGATTCTCAGGGACATAAAAGGCTCCCTACCATTCTCAACCAACACCTGGATCCAGCAGAGGCAAGTTCCCGACCTCGAAGTGGTGTCTCTCAGGTCCAGGACCCGTGGTGTGCCCTCAGAGAACTGTAGTTAAGTTGTTGGGCTCTTCACAACCACAAATAGGCCTGTTAGCATCCTGACCTCACCACCCACACCATGATTCAGCACGAAGCTCCAGCAGCTGCCTCCTCAAGCTACAGCATCGGCCACTCACAGGATCGACTACCACAAAGCTCCAGCAACTCCTGGCCTGCTCTTCATGCTACTCCTGCAGCCTCCCACAGCACTCTCCCTGCTCCTCACGGCACCCTACACTCCTAAAGGGACTCATTGCGCTGATGTGACAAATTAAAGCTTTCAGCTGGACTAATATGGAAACTGTTGCCAAACTGCACTCCATCACAGTCTATCTGAACTCGTGACTTTGACCCAGTCCAGCGCAACCAGATATTCATAGTTAAAGTTTGCTGCTTTTGTGGCTATTTTCACTAAAATCTTTTAAAATGCATAACTCCGGTTCTACTGATTGGATTTTTGTCATGTTGGTCTTGTGTGATTCATTAATAAGTACTACATTTTTCTATCCTTGTTGTGGGATCATTTGTGGTGTATTGTCCCTGTTTTACTGTGCTGCACAAATGCTTTACACATTGCCTCTGAGTCAATCCTGTTTGATTTGTGCCAAGCTACCTAAGGGCCGAGCAGAGGTTAATTTGGGATTTGCTTGTGACTTCACCATGAGGAGAATTGCAGTTGCTGCTTGGATGGTTTAACCCAATTTCATCCATAGGTGCAAGGTCAAAAGGGGAACAATTCTGGGATGAAGTTGGGCTCGATTTCAAATTATAACTCCAGTCATATAGATGTATGATAGGATTATAACTGACCCGTTGATATTAACAGGGCTCTTCGGAGTTATTGCTGTACTCCTAGGAAGTACTTGATGACACGGAACAGACGAATTTCTAAGTGAGGCTATATCAAAGTCAGTCAGGTTTCATATTTGTTCATCTTAGCGTGACATGACAATTGCTGGTCTGTTTTTATGAGTCATGGTGTAGAGGTAATGCAGATGACATTTGCCACAATGATATGTTTCCAAACAGCTTAGAAGGTGAAGGATCCTGTCGCACACTTGCCTGTGCTGAGACTTCATACAGACAAGACAGCTGAATCCCCCACAATTTATATTTTCTCTTAATTCGCTCTGTTTGGAATTATAAAAGAAAAAGGAGGTTGAAGTGGTTAGTAAAAAGGGGAGAGCCAAAACACGCGTTCACATTTTTTTAAAAACGATAGCAATTGTTCGTGCTTGTCAGTGGAATTTCATCTTTCAGTGCCCATAACTTACTCAAAGAATGACTGCATCTATTTAACAAAAAAGCAAAAAATTACACCACCCTTTATTTATCCGACAAACATAGATAATATATTCTTTGAGCACTTTTATTATGAAGTACCACCCTTAAAATACCTTTCCTACTATGTAAACTCAGATTTTCAGCCCAACTAAGGTTGCTGCATTAATTTGTGCTTGAAAATATCACTGCTTGACTGCAAAAGGACTTCGACCACTGCCCAGTTTCTTGCACTGCACCTTGCTAAAGCCTGCCAATTATTAGTGCCCGGGAGAGCTTATTTATCTGAATTTTCCTAATTGTTGTATAGGATTTGTCCCCTGCTTTGCAGGTGTGTGTCTTTTCATTGAGTATTTTCGCTCCTACACAGTGAGAGGGTAAACACGTCCTGCTCAGTCAACATTCCTGGGTTCAATTGCTCACCTAAGCCGCTCTGTCACAAAGGGTAACTGAAGAAGCCATCAAGAGCAAATAGGAGGAGAATTCACGGCTCTGTCCCATCTGCCTACCATTTGCTATTCTGTGTAGTGCACAGACCTCATCACAAACTTGTGTGCTGCTTCCTCAGCAACCACGATCAGAGCCACTCATTGGAATTATGTGATTGTGAGGCCGCATCAATTTTCATATAACTATAGATTTGCCACATAATCCATCAGCTACCACATAATCTGCAAATTTTAACAAAAAAAATTAGTTTCAAGCTCAAATGGTTCAAAAGTTACTAAAAATGTGATGTGATGCCACATGTCGCTAAATAGTCGAACGCCCTTTGCAAAGTTGGTTGCACACCTTTCTGTTTACTTACTGCTGTATTTGGATGTTAAACTGGTACTAATGATGTGCACCCATTGCCAAGAGAGTGTTACCAAGTTTAAAAATGATGAAGTAATGAAATAGTTCTATTACAAAATGTGCCGCATTATACTGCATACTTTACCTTTTACCAGCTGCCTAATTTGGCCTTCTCCTGCCGCATAATTCCAGTGGCCCTGACATAATCACCCTCTGCAATGAGGCTATGGAAACCTATCATGCTAGCCTACTTTTAATGTATCCCACAACCTCGCATCCAACATGCAGGAAAACAGCAGACTCAGGACAAATTGGGAGCCCAAACGCCAGGATCGAGGAACCTACAGACAAAGTGAACAGACAACAGAGTGGCCCAAAAAAACAACAGACCCCTTGCTTGAATCCTATAATGCAACGAATGTGAGATGCCCACAATATGATACAATAAAGATATTAGTGAACATGGGGGCCTACAGGTGCAGACAGAAACAACAAGCCAAAAGACCACCAAATCACATCATTAACATGCCTATACTCTCCACCCGCGTTTACAAGGTCAACAAATCGAACCTCAAATGGATGTTCCACAATTGTAACAAACATAGCACAGAAATAGCTGAAGCAATCCTATCACACAAAAGTGACATTACATTTCCAATGTAAATATTGCTAAACCAATCTGCTGATTCAACCTACTAGTCCTTTCTGACTTCACAATAAAGTGTCTCAATTGGAAGGGATTGTAATGGAGATGGGGTAGTGGCTAATCATAGGAACACCGTAAAAATCAACATCCTCAAGACAGAGTACTACTGATGATTTCAATATCGGGGGTTTTACCACACTTCAATAGGTTCAAAACCAACCAACTCCATATCATCTGTTTCCTTCCAAGGAACTAGCATCTCTTCTCAGAACAACTAATAGACCTCTTCATACATTCATCCATCCTCACCACCACCAACATATTCTTTGGGGCTTCAACATACATTGGAATGGCATCAGCAGCACCCTGATCGCAAATCTAAAAGACTTCCTGGAAATCAACGACCTAAAACAACTTGGCAACAAACAAATTGTTGGAAAATGGGTTATTGGTAAGGGAATGTAGGTACCTACACTTAGCAATAGGCCACTAACCTCCACTAAGGTCCAGTTAGGTCTCAGTAAATTAAACCCAGCTCAACCCTTGGTAGCTTGGCAACGAGCATCAAGGCTTAACTTAGGAGATCACAAAACAGTAATTAAATAAAACACAGGAAACAGTTTTAAAATCCAAAACAAATTTATAAAAATAGATTATATTTTTATCTTTAAAATGACACAAAAACAAATAAAATCGGATAAGGGGAACCGGAGATATGAATTTTTAAAGAATTATTGTTTTTTAGCACCTAGAAACAAAAAGCGCCAATAGGGTCATCTGGTTGCACCTCGACCGGGCAAAGTCAAAGTTTCAGGCCGACCACGATGGAGCCCTGCTCGGCTACAGGCCGCGAGAGGCCTCGGTAAAAAGTTTACCTTCACACTTAGGGCCTGATTCTAACCTTGGCGGTCGGCGGAGAGGCGGCGGTTGGACCGCGAACAGACCGGCGGTCCAAAAAATGGCATTCTGACCGCGGCGGTCACCGCCGCGATCGAACGCCACTTCCCCACTCCGACCGCCACGGCGGTCATGACCGACGGGCTGGAGTTCGCACACTCCGGCCCGGCGGTCGACCCAAGACCGGCAACCGTATCATGACCCTGCTTACCGCCGCCGTTTTTGGCGGTCGGGAACCGCCATGCGAACCATGGCGGTAGGCACTATCGGGGCCAGGGAATTCCTTCCCTGGCACTGATAGGGGTCTCCCCCACCCCCCACTGCCCCCCACGAGTCCTCCCCCCACACCCTCCACCCCCCTGCCACCCCCCAGAGGTGGTACGAACCCCCTGCCCCCCCTACCCCTACATGCACATACACGCACCCCGACATGCACGCACCCCCAACATGCACATATGCACACCCCCTACACACACACATACACAACGGGGGCACATACCCGCACACATACATGCCGACATGCGCACCCGCCGAACTACACACATTGCCCAAAGGCACAGCAGCACCCCCCGCCCGCATGCACGCACTCACACACCCCCTCTACACACCCCCATGCACGCACACATCACACAACACCCCCCCACCCCCTCCCCTCACGGACGATCAACTTACCTTGTGCGTTGGTCCTCCGGGAGGCGACGGGAGCCATAGGGACGTGACCGCCAACAGAAGACCGCCAACAGAAGACCGCCACACAGAAATGTGGGTCGTAATTCTGGGGGCGGTGTTCTGCTGCCGTGGCGGTGGAGGTTGACCAGTCTCCACTTTCCCGCCGACCGCCAGTGTGGCTGCTGGCGGTATTCCAGCGGAACGCTCCCAGCGGTCGGAATACGCGCAGCGGCATACCGCCGCGGTCGGCGGTCTTTGCCGCGGCGGTAACTCGGCGGTCTTGCGAAAAGACCGCCAAGGTCAGAATGACCCCCTTAGTCTCTCTTTTGAAGATTTTCTTCAGCGAGATGAACCTGCCACTCCAGTCCGACCTCCTGGAGCCCTTCGCCGGGTACGCAATGCGGGAATCCTCGGTGGAGATTTTTACCTTTGGACTTAGTTGTTTTTTCGAGGTGAAAATCCTTCAACCGGGGTAAACCTGGATCTTGATCCGATGTCCCTGGAGCCGTTCTCGGATACGCTGGCTGGAAGGTCCCGGTCAACTTTTTACCTTCGGACTTAGTCTCTTTTTTGGAGATTTTCTTTACCGGGACGAACCAGCAAATCAGGCCGGTCGCGGTTGAGGAAAGCCGGCTAGAGTTGCCGCGGTGGGTCGATCCCTCTATGGAGCTTTTTTACAAAAGTTCTCCAAACTTCTACAAACTTCTGGGGCTTCTCCCAGATGTCCTTTTAAGGTTCTTTTGAGGTCCATAGCTCACCCCAAGGGTCCAGAAGTTCTGAGATGGTCCTTGGGGGTGCGGACTACAACTCCCAGAATGCACCTGGTGCAAACTCCTTTTTGGCCACTGGACAGTGGTCAGCTGGTCGCTTTCTTCAGGAGTTGGTGCAGGGGACTCTGGTTAGCAATTTTTCACCTGTAGCAAACAGTGGGTCCCTCCTTGAACCAGTTGAAGCCAGGCAAAGTCCTTCTTGTGGTGAGGCCCAGGTGTGCAGCTGGTGCAGTCCTTCTGAGTGCATGTTCCAGGTGCAGGCCAGGGGTCCAGCAGGGCAGTCCTTCTTCTTCTGTTGTTCTTCCTTGTTGGATGTGGTAGGGAACTGAGGTGTGGGTGCAGGTCTGCCATTTTTATCCGTGCTCCTGGGTGAAAAGCAGGGGGGTCCTGGTTCTCCAATCAGGTGCAGGGTCCTTTCCCCTGTGATGACCACTTCCTGGGAAGTGTGGCAAAAATCAATCCCAGGAGGCAACATTCTCCAAAAATCCGTCATGGCTGAATCAGATTTTTGGAGGTTACATCTGGATGAGCCCACCCACTGGGGTGGCTAAAAATCATAAACACACCCCTCTCCTGCCCTCTCCTAATCTAATCAAGGGGGCACCTAGTTGTCTGGGGTTGCAGGATGTGGGGGTGTTGCTAGTTGCTCCAAATGTCCTTCTCTGCCTTTGAAGATCAGTTTGGCAGCCCTCCCCCTTCCTGCCTCACCATCTGCTTAGGGGAGATTCCCTCCCACAGGCACATTCCTTTGTGTGAAGCCAGGCCACTTCACACCTCATCAAGGCAGCCTGGCCAGGCTGCTAGAGGCTGGCCAATCAGAGCACAGCAGCAAAAACAATGCAGGGCTGAAATTGGCAACTTTTCAGGTAAAGTTTAAAACTCTTTACCTGAACAAGGTATATTAAATCCAACAACTGGAAGTTGTGGGATTTATTACAACAATTAATTTGATACCAAACTCTTGGTATCCATCATTTAAGGAGACATTAAAAATTAAAATAAAGTCTCCCCATTCTAGCCTATGAAGGCCATTTACTACAATGAGGGAAAAACGAATTTGGCCCTCACCAGGGCTTATAAAACTATTTTTATAAGGTCCCTGCTTATAGTTACATGGCACCCAGCCCTAGGGGCACATAGGGCACACCTTAGGGGTGACATATATGTAAAAATAAGGTAGTTTAAGACTTTGGAACTACTTTTAATTCCAAAGTCAAATGTGCATATAACTTTAATTTAAAAGCAGCCAGCAAGGCAGGCCTGCCTTTAAAATGACACTGGGCACCTCAGCAGTGTACCTATGGGTGCACTACCTATGCTGTGGTCCCTAAACCTACATGCCCTACCATATACTAGGGACTTATAGGTAGGTTAACTTAGCCACTTTTAATTAGCCTAATTTGCATATTGATTTTACACAGAGCACAGGCCCTGGGACTGGTTAGCAGTACCCAGGGCACCATCAGAGTCCGGAAAACACCAGTAAAAATTGAAAAATGGGGGCAAAAAGTTAGGTGGCCTCTGCAATCAGCCCTGTTTTCTCACACAAATGCATACAAAGGGGGCAACAATGACTCAATGAAATGTAACACCATCCTACAGTAGACTGGTCAGACCACCACATCATCTTCCACAAAACCTTGGAACAACAAAAAGCTAAAGGTCTAAATGCTAGGTAAGAAACATCAAACAGGTTGACAATATCTTGCGGCCAAGATAAGTGCTCACATTCAACCCCCAACAATCTACATCCCACTGATGATGTAGCCTCATGCTACAACCAAACAATGTCTGACATGCTCAACCAAGTCAACTCACTAAACCGCAAAAGACTCAGGAACAACCTGTCATGCTTCTGGTTCAACAATGAGCTGAATGTAGGGTGGAGAAAGCTCAGACTGTTCAAGGGAAGATGAAGACAAAAACCCTCAAATGTACATCTTACATTCTCTATGCAATGCTAGAAACCGTCAAAAAAATCTGTACAACATCACCAAACAACAAACATTCCTCACCATCATCTAAAACACAACTGCCACAGTGAAGCACTGCAAATACTTCAGAAAATTCTTCCCAGACAACATTATAAAGATTGAACTCTCGGGGGGGTGGCTAACTGCCTAAGATGGCGGTCGCATAAACGAGGGGCTCCCAACCGAGCCCGCCAAAAAAATGAAATCCAACACACACCGGGAGCGGAGACGCAGCCGGCAACCAACTACTAGTCCGGGCGAAACGACAGGAGCTGGATGGTGCAATCCAAGGCCCCCAGCGAGGTCTTGATGTGGCCCTGACGGGAAGACGGCTGAATGGGCCTGAGGAAGAAGCACGGAAGCAGACAGTGACGAGACCAGCTGTTGCCGAGGGGTGATGAGTGGAGGTGACTAAAGGTGCGGCCAGGGGCGGGGACTGTCCCGATTGTGGCTTGTGCGCCATTCGAGCTGCCCAGGCCCTCCCCCGACATTGGGCGTGCGGACGGCCGAGCGATGTGCCAGCCGGGCCCGTGGTCCGGGCGTGCCGCGCGGGAGGCCCCGCGTTGATAGCAGCTGCAGAGAACAGAATGGGCCTGAGGAAGAGGAGCGGAGACAGACAGTGACGAGACCAGCTGTGGCCGAGAGGCGATGAGTGGTGGTGAATAAAAGTGCGGCTGAGGTCAAAACCAGCCCGACTACAGCCTGTGTGCCGGTGCGGCTGCCCGTGGCCCTCCCCCCGCCCTTGAACGCGCCAACGACCGGGCACGCTGCGTGGGAAGACCTGCGGCGCTAACAGCTGCAGAGAACAAGGAAAACGCAATACCTGAACTGAGGGAGGCGCACTGGACTGAGCTGCGGCCTGGGCCTCGCTGCAGTTCCACTGGAAGGCATGGTGATGGCGTTCCACTGAGTGGAGGGTCGAGCCAGGGTGGGGGAGCCGTATCGGAGGGTGCAGACTACCGCCGGGGCCGCCGGATCGGAACAACATCACCAGAGATGACACGGGGGAGAGGGTGATAGATTGGACCATGCGGTAGCAAAGTGTTACACTATACACGAGAGAAACAACTTTCTAACCCCTTCCCGAGACAAACACCCCGCTGTATACCGCTAAGCAGAAATAAGATTCTGGCAACCTGATATAGTGTAATAAAGGACAATAAGATCCAAGGGCCCGCGCACAGCACAAATACTCCTCCCGCCTACACTGAATGTACGATAATCTGATTTGAGGTGCGAGAAAAAAAGAACTCTGCAGAGAAATCCGGTAATGGGTCGCACAAAGGGTAAACCAATGGAAAATGGTGTAACACCGACTCCCCAGGACCAGATCCCGATGCCCCAGGTGAAAGAAAACATGGACAAGCTAGACACTATGCTAAAAGAAATCAGAGACTCCCGGCTAGCCATAGAGAACGGATTAGGTATGATCACAATGGAAATGAATATAATGAAAGATGATCAAACAAAAATCTCAGACAGGCTAATACAAACAGAGTCAACAGTGGCAGAAATCCTCCCGAAACATAATGATAACAAGAATGCAATTGAAAGGCTTCAACAGCAAATGGAAATCCTACAAGAAAGGGTCGAAGACGCAGAGGGGCGCTCACGATGCAATAATATACGCATAATTGGGCTCCCGAAGGGAAAGAAGGAAGCGACCTAATGCGATACATCGAGACATGGCTACAATCCATAGCCAAGGACAGACTGTCGGTACACTTTGTGGTGGAAAGAGCACACCGTATCCCTAGCAGAAAACTCGTACCAGGAGCTCCAGCAAGACCTGTAATAGCACGGATACTGAACTACAGAGATAGAGATGTCGCCTTACAGGTGGTGAGGGAGATGGACCCTATTATGATAGACAATGCCAGGATCTCACTATACCCAGACTATTCTCTGGCAGTCCAGAAGCGCAGAGCATCCTTCCAGGTAATAAAACAAAGACTACGCAAACTGGAGATAAAATATGCACTGTTATCCCCAGAAAAACTCCGCATCACACATGATCAGAAAACGCACTTCTTTGACTCACCCGACCTGGTATGTACCTGGCTCGACGAAAACTTCCCACACTCACGGGCGGAGGAACAGAACAGCGGCCCCCATGCAAAGCAACTTCCTCAACCTCGCAGAGACAAGCGAAATAAAGCCCAAATGTTACGGAAAAGAACAGGCCCAACACTGTGTCAGGCCCTGGAGGGACAAAACAAAGCATTACAAACCGCAGGCTCCCTACGGGAAATGAACTCTTCTCCCTGCGTAACCGCTTCTTCGGTGGATAGCATGGCGGCATCGGACTCAGAGGGGAGCCTGGCTCTGTTTCCCAACATCACTCCGCAAATAGCTAGAGACTTTTAACAGATGTTACCCCGTAATAGAATTGCCAAAATACCTGTTACTTTCTCTGTATGGAACCTCCGCTCCCCTAAAGTTGTGGTGGGCTTGGTTGGTAGAGCTCCTTGACATACGTTGATTCTCTTTCACACTATCACTAGCAGACCCGCTGGTAGCGGTACGTACCTTTTGACCACGCCCGATTGTGTAGGGCCCTCCCAGTACGAATTTTCTGCTTTGTTGTAGCACCAAATTTATGTATTACATAATTGTTTGGCAAAGCAGGTTTAGGCTTTGCCTGGTATTTCTATTAGAGTATAAGTATGGTTATTTTCTACTAAGACAGACATCTACATTTACGTCAGGTACACTATTCCGCAGAAACTATAAACTAGAATGGGGCCACAAACGAATTTGGATGCCCATAATCAGACCCAACTATGGATACACAACGTGAATATAATATTATCACTTGGAATGTGAGAGGGATGGGAGCTATCCAAAAACGGCACAGAATCCTGGCACAATTAAATCACCGCAAAGCACATGTTGTTTATTTACAGAAAACTCATCTTACCTCACATGAAGCGGTTAAACTTTGTAAAAAATGGCGAGGCCAGATCTTTCATACCTCATACTCGGCATTCGCACGAGAAGCAACTGTGTGGGTAAGAGCTGGTGTACCCTTAGAAGTGGTTAATACTAGGATTGATGATGAGGGCAGGTTTGTTTTGATCAGGGGTAACTTAGATGGGAAACCAGTTGTATTAGGCAGCATATACGCACCAAATACTGGACAAGACGCCTTCCTAGAACGCCTATCAAGAGTGTTAACACTATGGGCACATATTCCCTGGATGATTGGTGGGGACTTCAATGCAGTGTTAGATGTTACTATGGACCGAAACACCCCTCCAATGTTAGGAAGAAATGCACAGAGACAAGCAGACGAACTGAAGAGATGGTTACAGGGATGGTCCCTAGCAGATACATGCCGAGTCAAAAACACTGACATGAAGGAATACTCCTTCAATTCACATCCCCACAAAGTGCACATGAGACTAGATCGGATAGTTTGCACTGAGTCATTACAGACGCAAATGACCAAAACCACTTACCTGGGTAACACACTATCAGATCATAATCCTTTAGAATTGACACTGAACTGGGGACGAACATCCACACCTATCCCAACATGGCGTTTGCAAGCCCATAGTATTGGAAGACATTGCCCAACGAGAGGAACTAGCACAAACAATTAAGACCTTCTTCTGTGACAATACAGACACGGCTTTCTCCCCACTAATAGAATGGGAGGCATTCAAGGTGGTGATATGGGGTGTCATAATAGGGGCAATATCAGAAGTGCGAAAAACACTGGTGAGGGAACTGACACAGGCGGAGGAACAGTTGGGGGCCCTGGAAAAAGAGACGGTCATAAACCCTAATAGAACTGCAGCACTACAAGATCTTAGATCTGAACACACCCGACTGGTCAAAAAACTCCAGAAATCCGATCATACTAGATATAAGGAATGGATACACAGGGAAGGTGATAGGGCAGGCCCACTCCTGGCACGTCTAAAACGTGAAGAACTGGCCCCCACTCCCATATTGCATATTAGGACAACACAACATGGTGATATAACTACCCAATTGGACATTAACACTGATTTTAAAGATTACTACATGGCTTTATACTCCGCTCCACCCACAATGGCGCAGGGGAGAATCGACTCCTTCCTGACTAGGATGAAACTACCAACACTTGATGCAGAGGCCGGGCAGTTATTAGGAGCTCAAATTACGCAGGGGGAAATCAGGGAAACTATCAAAAACATGGCACACAATAAAACGTCAGGAACAGATGGCCTACTGGCGGAATTTTATTCACTATTCAATACACAGCTTACACCACACTTAGAGTGATTATATCAAGTGTCCTTAGAGATGGGGCGACTGCCAGATACTACTGGACAGGCACTAGTGACGTCCCTTCTGAAGCCGGGTAATGACGCAACTGATATCTCATCTTATAGACCACTATCCTTACTAAACATGGAATACAAAATCCTTTCTATCCATGTCTTTGTCCTGGGTACAAGTAGGAGCAGATTCAGCCCTGCAGGTTTCTACACGAATAACAGGCAACAGATGCAGAAGTCCAGTCTTCTTCTGTTTATCTACAACATGAATGTGGGCTTTGGCAAATCAGTTAAATAAGAATTACAGTCATGAAGTTATTATGAGTGAGAACAGAAGTTCAGCCACTGTTGAGACGGGCCACTCACCTGAAAATCAGGATGTCTGCAGGGGCGATGGTATGCTCCCGACCTCCTGGAACACCTCTCAGCAGTTCCTGGTGGCAACAGAA
Source organism: Pleurodeles waltl (assembly GCF_031143425.1). Lineage (NCBI taxonomy): Eukaryota > Metazoa > Chordata > Amphibia > Caudata > Salamandridae > Pleurodeles > Pleurodeles waltl. Next base: position 803,976,796 of record NC_090437.1, on the reverse strand, counting down.
GCCCCGGCAGGTGTCCCAAAAGGAAAGGGGAAGTGGAAGAGAAAGAGACAAAACACTGCCACGTCTTACCGGTCCAGCCAGGCACGCTGAATCTTCGGGGGGCAGGTCGTTGTTGACAGAGTGATAGTAGAGTTAGTGCTCTCAACTTCCTTGAAACTGAATCTCTCTTTCTGATATGGGCACAGGAGCGGTAGAAGAACACTGGGATGCTCCAGCACTTTTCTTGGATAATAATAACTGTTGGCACAATTACTAACACTGCCTTACCAAAAACCCAAACTGAGTACCATAACAATAAGTACTGCAACTCTAGAGCTGGCATCACAGAGATTCACTGTTCCACACTACAATTAGAACTGTGGTTGCACTTATCATGCAAAAGAAAGACAAACAAGGGTATTTATTATATCACATTTAACTTTCCTGCATGCATTGGGTTAAACTAAAAGTAACAAAAACAATCCAAGAAATACAAATGTCCCCTCTGGGTTAGGGTCGCACCGTTTGGTTTGGTTTCACTGTGTGTGTGTGAAAAACCCTTCAAAAAGCAAATTCCCCAAACCTGAAACACAGGCATAAATGACACAATTTAAATCGAAGAGTTATGCTATTAGAGAAGGAAAAGTCATATAAATGTTCTATTAAAATTGCACTGTCAATTTTTGTAGTGCTTGAGCTCAAGCAGATTTCCTGAAGCACATTTAGGCAAGTAACTACAATAATAATGTAGAATGTTCAGAAAGGCATTTGTCTCTTCAAGATACGCACTCTCCCAAAAAACAAGGTCTGAAATACACCAACTGTTCGAGGAAAGCGCAGCGCTCAAAGAACAAACTCTGTGGAGAATACTAGTCACCTAGCTGCAGTCTTTTCCGGTGTGCTGGAGGAATGCCTGGTGTCAGCTGGTACAGGAACAAAGAAAAGAATTGCCTCAACAGTCCTGAGTAAAAGCATGACAGCAGGGGTTGGACTTCCAAGTCAGATGCTGAGATCAGGAAGCAAAACTAAGCCAAGCAGGGAGGCATGCTTCACTCCGCTATTTATAGCCTATCAGGAAAACAGTTGAGTTTCCACCTGTGGATGAAAATAACATCACCACGCCCAATTAGAAGCACATGTCTACACCTACTCAAATTAGCAAACAAGCTTTGGTAAAACAAGCATTGATAAAACCAATTGTATAACACAGCACATTGGCCCTCATTACAACCCTGCCGGTCAGTGTTAAAGGGGAGGTAATACTGCCAACAGGGAGGCAGTACAAAAAATGGGATCACAACCACAGCGGAAACTGACAATACAGCCAGCCACTTTAACACTCCGACCGCCACAGTAGTAGCAACAAACACTGTGGTGGTAACTGCCAAAAGACATGCGGAAGACAATGTACCGCCCACCCCATCACAACCCGCCTATCCACCAGCTTTTCTGGAGCGGGACCAATGCCATCAAAAGCACAGCGGAAACAGGACTTGGAAGGGAAACCACTCACCGCTCGAAACAAACGAAGAACCAGGATGCCATGGAGCCCGAGTTGCAGGTCCTGCCCATGCTGGTCTACCTCATCATTCACCAGGAATACGAGAGGCAGCGGTGATGACCACTGTGAGTACTGCACCTAGTACACAGGGGGAGGAAAAAGATAGTGACACACACATGCAACACCCCCATCCCCACCCTCACCCACAACACAGTACACACAAACACATGCATCAACATTACATTGACACCCCCTAACTCCCTGGAAGAACTCAAGGACAAAAGAAATAGAGTTAAATCAGTGATAGTTCAGAAATAGGCAGATACACGTAATAAATAGAAAAACAGTATTTACAAAAATATACAATATGAACATAAGGCGGGACATTGTCCATTCAAAATGTCAGTGGACCACTGGGCCAAAAATCATGGGCCAAGCCCACACTTGACTCCAGCCTCAATACGGAGAAAACACTGCAGGGACATCAGGTCGAAAAAACACAGGCACCTCAGAGGGATGGGGAAGGGGGGCACCTCAGCTGGAAGATGGAATAACGCCACTGCTCCTCAAGGGTGCCCCATGCCCACTGCTTGGTCCTGAGGAGTGCAAAGCCACAGTCTGTTAAGTGGGTGGTTTGCCCACTGCTTGGTCCTAGGGAGTGCAAAGCCACGGTCTCCCAAGTGGGTGGTTTGCCCACTGCTTGCTCCTGGGGAGTGAAAAGCCACAGTCTCTCAAGTCACTCAAGTGGGTGGTTTGCCCACTGCTTGGTCCTGGGGAGTGCAAAGCCACAGTCTAACAAGTGGGTGCCAGTTTTCCACTGTTTCTGGAGGGGTCTTTGTGCCCAGTGTGCTTCATTCTGCCAAGGATAGGGTGAGTGGATGCCTTTCTCCACTGGTTCTGGAGGGGGCTTTGTGCCCAGTCTGCTTCATCCTGCCAAAGATAGGGTGAGTGGATGCCTTTCTCCACTGTTTCTGGAGGGGGCCTTGTGCCCAGTGATGCAACACTTGGGGTGTGGCAGTTCACAGGCCCTCACCTGGGTGTCTGAGGCATGAGATTTGCAGGGACCAGGTTGCATGATAGTCCATGGAGGCAGTGCTAGTCTCCATCCGATGGCGGCTAAGGCTGCAAAATGGTGGTAGTGCTGATGCTGGTGGGGGTGCTGCCAGTGGTGGTGGGAGGCTCCATCCCTCCTCCTGCAGCCTTGGATGGCTGGCCACTGGGGCTGCTGCTGCTGGTAGTGGTGCTACTGTCAGCGGTGCAGGTGGCAGTGCTTGTGGCGGTGCCTGTGGCAGTGCTAGCGGCGGTGCAAGTGGCGGTGCTGGCTGTGGTGCCGGTGCTGTCAGTGGTGGGTTGAGGCCCCAGCCCTTCTCCTGTAGCCTCGGACGGCTGCCCACTGGGGCTGCTGCTGCTGACAGTAGTGGTGCTTGCGGCAGTGCAGGTAGCGGTGCTTGTGGCAGTGCTAGTGGCGGGGCTGCTGGCGGTGCTGGCCGCAATGCAGGTGGAGGTGCTGGCGGTTGTGCTGGTAGCCATCAGGCCTTCACCTGCAGCCTCTGACGGCTGAAGTGCCTTTCCTGGTGTTTTCTGCCCCTTCCTCACCTTGGCAGATGGTGTGTCACCTTGGGTCTGGCAGCTGGAGTCTTTGAGGTGGCCTTGCTGGGTGGTTGGTGCTCCTTCCCCTTGCTGCATGCTATCCCCCTCTTGTCCTTGGCAGGTGTTAGTGGCACACTGGCTGGGCTGACAGGTGCCCCCTTTGAGCCTCTGTTAGCTGCAGGAACCACAGCGGACGTCGACTTGGTGGCTGAGGTGCTGGCCTGGGGTCTGGACACTCTGGCCTGAGGGGAAGTATGGAGGGGAGGGGTAGGGAAGAGGTTAATGTCTGCCAGGAAAATCTTCTTAGAGACACTGGGGTGGGAAGAGGGAGAGGGTTTGGGAGTGGAGGAAGAGGGAGTGGTTGTAGGAGGTGTTTGACTGCTGTGTTTGGGTGCAGGTGCATGGGCTGGAGGTGGATGGCTGTTGGGTGGGTGGGTGCTTGCGTTCGTGTGCCTTGGGAGGAGTGGTCACAGACACACTGGGCAAGGACACAGGGGACGTGTGCATGGATGTGGCGGTGGTGACTGTCAGTGAGGGGTGCGTAGTGATGGGCGTGCTGGTGATGGAGGTAGTGGATGAGAATGTAGTGCATGCAGGTGTGAGTGGAGACGCCACTGGGAGGGAGGTGAATGACGAGGAGGAGGGGGACACAGTGGAGGCAGTGGATGTTGGTGTGTCTGCATGTGGATGGTGCTTGTGTGAGTGCCTGTGAGATGAAGTGTGGTGCTTGTGCTTGCCTGAGCCACTTTTGTGTGGTGATTTGGGTGAATGCTGGTCTGAAGGTGTGCTTGGGATAGTCTGGGGTTGGAGGGGTTGGAATTGGGTAGAGGAAGTTGGAGGGGGGAGGCTAGAGACAGGGACAAGGGCTGCCATCAGTGCTGAGGCCAGAGCCTGAAATGCTCTCTGTTGGGCCACCACGCTAGAGTGAATGCCCTCCAAGTATGCATTTATCTGTTGCAAATGCCTCTTGACACCCTGGATGGCATTCAGAATGGTTGACTGACCAACAGTGAGGGATCTCAGGAGGTCAATAGCCTCCTCACTGAGGGCAGCAGAGCTGACTGGGCAGGGCCTGAGGTACCAGGGGTGAAGGAGATGCCCACCCTCCTGGGTGAGCGCACATGGTAAATACGCTGAGGAGCTGCTGGGAGGGAGGTGCTGGTAGGGGGGGTGGAGGCTGTACCTGTAGTTGGAGTGGGCATAGAGGTGTATGCCACCGCCATGGAGCTTCCATCGGAGAAGGAGTCGCTGTCTGTGGTCTTCCATCCTGTCCCCGTCGTGGTGCTCCCCTCGCCCTCCATCCCACTGGTGCCCTCACTGTCGGTGGATTCGCCCTCCAGGCCCTGGTGGGATGCAGCTCCCTCTGTCGCCGGTGCCTCTGCTCCTCCACCAGATGATGCTAATGCACACAAGGACAGGGTGACAAAACAAAAAGGGGGGGAGACAGAGGATACACTTTGTCAATGCCAGCAACACCACCACTGTTGGCGTACACATCACACAGGGAGCAGCCCTATGCACTAGGCCATGCACTACCTGTTACTAAGATAGTCACCAGCCCATGGGGTACAATGCCTACCGCCATTAGCTGCACACCTGAAACCCACAGGACCCTGCCCAGTAGTAGATGCCCACTAACACTATTGGGGTAGGAGTGCTTCAGAGCCTGCCCAACAAGGGACCTACCCTGCCATCTTCACCCTGGCCTAGGGGCACCCACAGCCCACATCAGGTAACCCTTAAACCACAAAAGTCAGGATTCTGAGTCTGTACTCACCCCCTTGTCTTGCTTTTTCTGCAGGGGAATGAGCCTGGAGATGGTCTTGCGACAGCAGTAGAGCCTCTGGACAGTGAGGAAGAGGAGGCAGAGGAAGATGACGTGGACAACAGAAGTAATATAATTCAGCAGTACTGCCAGTGACACACAGGTAAGACGCTGTAACTTTACTTAACTTTTCATTTTTCTGTTGGACATTGTACATGGCAGCCTGATTTCCCTATGTCTATGACCACTTACTGTACCCCGTGGCATCTCTATTTTCAGATCTCTGTGGCCCACTCTGGCTCCTGGTGTGTTTACTGCTGCCCACTAAAGGTCATTCCAATGTAAATTGTACTGTACATATGACTTGCTATGCTTTGAGGATGTTGTACTAATACATATTTGAATCATTTGACAGACTCCAGATTTGTTTTTGTTCCAAGGGTGTTTATTTAAGTGCTTATAAGTAGAGGGGGATGTGCAATGGGCTGGGGGTGATGGTGGAGGAATGTCCAGGATAGAGTCCAGTCTCTTGGTATCACAGGTGCATTGTCCAAGGGGGCAGAGGAAGTGGAGCAATAGTAGTTCAAGGTGGACAGGGTGACAGAGTGGGACAGAAGGGTGACAATCAGGAGAGTCTTATTTCCTGGCGGGAGCCTTGGCAATGTTCTCTGGCTTCTGTCTGGATCGCAGGGACCGTTTGCAGGGTGGTTCTCCTTCTGCAGGGGGTGCAGTGCTGGTGTTCTGTTGGTCCTGTGGCAGGGCCTCCTGTCCACTAGTGCCAGCGGAGGTCGAGGGCTGTTCTTCGGCGTGGCTAGTGTGATGGGCCCGTTGTGGTGCCACTGCCTCCCTCATGGTGTTGGCCATGTCACCCAGCACCCCTGCAATGGTGACCAGGATGGTGTAGATAAGTTTGAGGTCCTCCCTGATCCCCAGATACTGTCCCTCCTGCAGCTGCTGGGTCTCCTGCAACTTGGCCAGTATCTGGCCCATCGTCTCCTGGGAAATGGTGGTATGCTCCCAGGATGTTTGTGAGTGCCTCCTGGAGAGTGGGTTTTTCTGGGTCTGTTCTCCCCCTGTCGCACAGCAGTCCTCCCAGCTTCCCTGTTGTCCTGTGTCTCTGTCCACTGAACCGTGTGCCCACTGCCACTGACCCCAGGTCCCTGATCGACCTGTGTTTGTGGGGTTGCCTGGGGTCTATGTAGTCGTGGACACAATGCTGATTAACGTGTCCTGGGGACAGTGGCATGGGCCCGCTGGGTGGGTGCTGTGCTGGTGTTTCCTGAGGGGGGATACTCTGTGGTGGTATGGGACTATGGAAGGGTAATCAACTGACTGGAGGTCCCTGATGGGCCAGGTTGGTCATCCTGATCCAGGCATGCAGAGCTGCTGTCATCACTGTGGGCCTCTTCTGGGGGGGACTGGATATTGGTGGCACCTCCTCTCCGGTGATGTTGAGTAGGGGTCCTGTGGGGATGCAAATGCAGTGTTGTTGTATCTGTGTGTGCCATCTTGTGCATGGGTGTGTTTCCCTGTATGATAGTGATTTCCCTGTCAGCTTTGCCTTGTGTACCTGGTGATTTTGTGGACTGGGTGAGTCTCTCTACTGGGCATGCTGTGGAGATGGGTGTCCATACAGGTCTGTGATGGGTGTCCATGCATTGTTGTTGCATGCAGGGCTTGGTATTGGGATGGGTAGGTTGTGATAGTGGGGTATCTGTGAGGTGGTGGAGTGATGGGGGTGAGGGTAGGGGCAGGAGTTTGTGATGGCATGCAGGTGGGGGAGGGATAAAGTAGTAAAGGATTGATTTACCAGATTCCAGTCCTCCTGCTACTCCTGCGAGGCCCTCAGGATACATGATCGCCAAGACATGCTCCTCCCATGTTGTTAGTTTTGGGGGAGGAGCTGGGGGTCCACTGCCAGTCCTCTGTACAGCTACCTGGTGTCTTGCAACCACGGAATGTACCTTTCCCCGTAGGTCATTCCACCTCTTCCTGATGTCATCCCTTGTTCTTGGGTGCTGTCCCACGGCATTGACCCTGTCCACGATTCTCTGCCATAGCTCCATCTTTCTAGCAATGGACGTCTGCTGCACCTGTGATCCGAATAGCTGTGGCTCTACCCAGATGATTTCCTCCACCATGACCCTTAGCTCCTCCTCTGAGAACCTGGGGTGTCTTTGGTGTGCCATGGATGTGGTGTGAGTAATATGTGTGAGGATGTGTGGGGTGATGTGAGGTGCGTGGATTGTGCATGGGTATTGATATTTTGTACCTCTGATTGAGTGGGTGTCCCTGGCTTGTCTCTCTCTGCTTGCTATTTTTATTCCTCTGTAAGGGGTTGTGGGTAATGTTGGTGTGTGGTTTATATTGGATTTGGCGTGTGGGTGTGGTGTGTGGATGTGTGTCAGGTGTTTGTGGTTTGAATTGTCCAATGTGGTGTAGTTTTGTAAGTGTGTGGGTATTTTGAGCGCAGCGGTCTGTACCGCCAATGGTTTACGGCAGTTGAAAGTCCGCCGCAGTGATTCGTGGGTCCTGATACTGTGGGCGTATTCCTGTTGGCTTAACGGTGTGAGTTTGGGTACCACCAGTTTATCACTGACCTTTGGTCTGACGGACTTGTGTGGGTGTCTGTTTAGTGGCAGATTTCTTAGTGTGGGTCATAATACCCGTAGCGGATTACCGCCGCGGTCATGGTGTATTGGCGGCCATCAGCACAGCAGTAGGCGGCATTTACCACCGGGGGTTGTAATGTGGGCCATTATGTTTACTTAGAAACATGAAGGTTTAACCAAGAACAGAGATATGATTGAACCCTAATCCCTGGGGATGCTCACAGAAAACGCAGGAGGCACTTTTGTGATTCCTGACCGCCACAAAGTTATCAAAACTTGCAAATCAGTACTTATGAAATCATACTATAGATTTGACACAAAAGTATTCAGATTAGCCACAAAGTATTGAGATCATCTGCAAGCCCAGACACCTCTGAAAAGCTGGGAGTGAGAAACGACTTTTGAATAATTCACTAAACAATGGGTGAGAGTGACTCCTGGCCACTCCCTAACAATGAGAACATGTTCCTAATGGCAAAGCTTAGCCCTAGCCCTTTTGCAGCATATCATGTTTGCTGTTCTGCAAACTATCCTACAGTGCAATACTCTAAGTGAAATCTTACACACCAGAACTTTTCTGCTCTGGAGGTGGCTGGTGGCCAAGCCAGGCCAAAAGAGGGAAATGAGCAGTTGTCATTATCTCGTCAGCCACAGCAAACTAGTTCTGTGTCATTCACCCCCACCCACTGGGCCAGAGGAAGGCTTGCTATAGTTGGGATCAAAGAACAGCTGGGGTCAAGGACCCCTCATCCCTGGGTCTCAACTTACACCTACCTATGGATCAGCAGTCTCCACCATGGTCCATTTCATGTTATTGAAGTTCCTGAGCTCTCCACAACTGCCATTTATATTTATACATATATTTGTAGTTGTAGGAAAAGTATAGGTTGTGGAGGAGACAATGAGCCTCCATCTTCCACATCAAATTGATGTGACAAGGAGTGATTGTGGCTGAATGTCCTTTCTGAAGCAGTGGTGTTTGTCCTGTGGAACAGTAGATCTTTTGCCATTTTCACTTTTACCGGGTATGCATAATGATCAGCAAATAACATTTTATTGTTTATATATTTATGGCATTTATAAAGCATGACTGTAACCAAGCTGGTATACTGGTGCTAAGCACACATCAAGGTACTGTCCTGCTGAAAAAATATTTACAAATGCAGCTCCCGAGTCAAGTAGTTACTTCGGGAAGAGACAGGTCTTCAAAGCTTTCTTGAATCGCAACATCGCCAGTGATGCTTTTAACAAAGAAGGACACTCTTCCCTATTTCACTGTGAAAGCCTGTCCTCCTTGTGTGGACTTTCTGAATTCATTCATCCAGAACAAATTTGCAGAGCCTGAATGAAGATGTCACACCGGCATTTATCTCTTCAATCTATGCTGCAGAGTCACAAGGCCTTTTCTATGTAGTGTCTTAAACACTATGCACATGGATTTGAAAATAATTCTCTGTTTCAGAGAAAGCCAAACCAGTTATTTTAGTGTGCTAGATGCTGAAGACCTACATGGTCTGTTAATGGCTGATTTTGCTGCTGCTACTTCCACTCTGTATAGTCTCCTCACCAGAAATTCAAGTAACAGCAGCTTTGGGTACTCAGTGACAATGCTGGATCTGAATTTCCTTTTTCCCTTTTTAGAGAAAAATGAATGAGTGTGTAGAGATGGATGGGCTGTGAGCCATGTATAATGAGAGATGAAGAGGACCATGATGCCAGGTGAGAGGTTGCAGTAACAATTTCAATTTATCTGCCGATTACTGTCGACAGTGATGTAGCCCTGTCCGGAGATGTCACTTAGGTGATGAATAAAGCTCAGTTTATTGTATTGATGCTGACAATTTTATCAGGACAGTGAATGAGATAGCCCAGTGATCAACTTGTGCTTCCCACTGGGTGTGGGAGGGTCAGGGTTGTTCTCACATTCTGGTAATGTAAAGTATTGGTATGAAAAGCTGTGTAGCAAATTGTATAGTATATTCTGATGGATGAGTTCAATTGGAGCCTGTGTGCTGAAGAGTCTTTCAGAATTAGATGCCCAACCGATGTATAACACAATATGAAAAGTGGAGACAATTATGTTGCAGTACAGTCGTAAAAGGTCTATGGTATGAATGTGGGCTCCGGCAAGTTAGTTAAATGAGAATTCCAGCCTTGAAGTTATTATAGGTGATTACAGCAGTTCAGCCTAAAAGTCATCAAAACTTTCATTTCATTACTTATGAAGACAAACTACAGATTTGACACAAAATTATCCAGGTTAGCCACAAAGTATTTAGATTTGCAAATCAGTTACTTACAGATTAAAGATACAGATTTGGAAAACATATCCAAGGTCTCCAGATGCAACCTACAATAAGGATAAAGGGTAGAAAGTGGGATACTGTTCACTTTATGTATGGTGTAGTCCATGAGTGGGTCCTCGTGTAAAATGTCTGCTAAAACAGTCAAGAATGGAGGAGAAACTGTGAGAAAACAGGGCTGATTGCAGAGGCCCCCTAACTTTTTGCCCCCATTTTCCACTTTTTGCTGGTGTTTTCCTGACTCTGATGCTGCCCTGGGTACTGCTAACCAGTCCCAGGGCCTGTGCTCTGTGTAAAATGGATATGCAAATTAGGCTAATTATAATTGGCTAAGTTAACCTACCTATAAGTCCCTAGTATATGGTAGGGCATGTAGGTTTAGGGACCACAGCATAGGTAGTGCAGCCATAGGTGCACTGCTGAGGTGCCCAGTGTCATTTTAAAGGCAGGCCTGCCTTGCTGGCTGCTTTTAAATTAAAGTTATATGCAAATTCGACTTTGGAATTAAAAGTAGTTCCAAAGTCTTAAACTACCTTATTTTTACATATAAGTCACCCCTAAGGTGTGCCCTATGTGCCCCTAGGGCTGGGTGCCATGTAACTATAAGCAGGGACTTTATACAAATAGTTTTATATGCCCTGGTGAGGTAAAAACAGCCAAATTTGTTTTTCCCTCATTGTAGTAAATGGCCTTCATAGGCTAGAATGGGGAGACTTTATTTTGATTTTTAAAGTCTCCTTAAATGATGCATACCAAGAATTTGGTATCAAATTAATTGTTGTAATAAATCCCACAACTTCCAGTTGTTGGATTTATTATAACTTGTTCAGGTAAAGAGTTTTAAACTTTACCTAAAAAGTTGCCAATTTCAGCCCTGCATTGTTTTTGCAGCTGTGCTCTGATTGGCCAGCCTTTAGCAGCTTGGCCAAGCTGCCTTGATGAGGTGTGAAGTGGCCTGGCTTCACACAAAGGAATGTGCCTGTGGGAGGGAATCTCCCCTCAGCAGATGGTGAGGCAGGAAGGGGGAGGGCTGCCAAACTGGTCTTCAAAGGCAGAGAAGGACATTTGGAGCAACCAGCAACACCCCCACATTCTACAACCCCAGACAACTAGGTGCCCCCTTGATTAGATTAGGAGAGGGCAGGAGAGGGGTGTGTTTATGATTTGTAGCCACACCAGTGGGTGGGCTCAGCCAGATGTAACCTCCAAAAATCAGATTCAGCCATGATGGATTTTGAGAGAATGTTGCCTCCTGGGATTGATTTTTGCCACACTTCCCAGGAAGTGGTCATCAAAGGGGAAAGGACCCTGCACCTGATTGGAGAACCAAGACCACCCTGCTTTTCACCCAGGAGCAAGAATAAAACTGGCAGACCTGCACCCACACCTCAGTTCCCTACCACATCCAACAAGGAAGAACAACCGAAGAAGAAGGACTGCCCTGCTGGACCCCTGGCCTGCACCTGGAACCTGCACTCAGAAGGACTGCACCAGCTGCACACTTGGGCTTCACCACAAGAAGCACTTTGCCTGGCTTCCACTGGTTCAAGGAGGGACTCCCTGTTTGCTACAGGTGAAAAATTGCTAACCAGAGTCCCCTGCACCAACTCCTGAAGAAAGCGACCAGCTGACCACTGTCCAGTGGCCAAAAAGGAGTTTGCGCCAGGTGCATTCTGGGAGTTGTAGTCCGCACCCCCCAAGGACCATCTCAGAACTTCTGGACCCCTGGGGTGAGCTGTGGACCTCAAAAGAACCTTAAAAGGACATCTGGGAGAAGCCCCAGAAGTTTGGAGAAGTTTGGACAACTTTTGAAAAAAAGCTCCATAGAGGGACCGACCCGCCGCGGCAACTGTAGCCGGCTTGCCTCAACCGCGACCCGGCCTGATTTCCTGGTTCGTCCCAGTAAAGAAAATCTCAGAAAAAGAGACTAACTCCCAGCCAGCGTATCTGAGGAGGGCTCCAGGGACATAGGATCAAGATCCAGGTTAACCCGGTTGAAGGATTTTCACCTCGAAAAGACGACTAAGTCCGAAGGTAAAAATCTCCACCGAGGATTCCCACGATCGGATTGGACTGGCAGGTTCGTCCCACTGAAGAAAATCTTCGAAAAGGAGACTAAGTGTAAAGGTAAACTTTTAACCGAGGCCTCCTGCGGCCTGTAGCCGAGCAGGGCTCTGTCGCGGTCGGCCTGAAACTTTGACTTTGCCCCGGTCAAGGTGCAACCAAATGACCCGATTGGCGCTTTTTGTTTCTAGGCGCTAAAAAAACTATAATCCTTTAAAAATTCATATCTCTGGTTCCCCTTATCCGATTGTATTCGTTTTTGTGTCATGTTAAAGATACAAATATAATCTACTTTTAGAAATTGGATTTGGATTTTTAAACTGTTTCCTGTGTTTTATTTCATTACTGTTTTGTGATATTTAAATGCTTTACACTCTGTCTCCTAAGTTGCCAAGCTACCAAGGGTTGAGCTGGATTTAATTTACTGAGACCTAACTGGACCTTAGTGGAGGTTAGTGGCCTATTGCTTAGTGTAGGTATCTACCTGCCCTTACCAATAACCCATTTTCCAACATATTTGGTGAACAGTGGTGGGATCCTGTACTTGTGTTCAATATCACGTTACAGTTTAAGTAAAACAAATTAAAAATCCTTTAAATTGTCATAGTGCAAAAAAAAAATTTAATTTTTCATTTGGATTAATTTCAATTATTGAATTTTTGTGATTTTTCTAAATTCTTTCCAATTTTTGCAAAACATTTTTGTTGACACAAAACTAGGGAACCATGGAGCTTGATCTGGCTAGCCTACCCACACTGACAGTGGTCCAGCTTAGGGGGTTGTGTACTGAAAGAGGGTTGCCTGCAAACACTGACCTCAGGAAGCATGTCCTGATCAAATCCCTGACAGCATGGGCTGAGGCCCAAGAGGTAGAGCCAGAGGAAGCTCCAGAGGAGGGAGAAGTAGGGGAGGATGCTAGCTCTAACCACTCAGGGGAGGGAGGGCATCTGAGCCTAAGTGAGGATGAGGAAGACCGGTCCTCATTACATACAGTCACTAGGGGCAGACCCAAAGCTAGTTGGGGGAAGGGGGTCCCTTCAGGAGGAGAGAACCTGTCCCTCAGAGAAAGAGAGCTGGAGGCCCAGGTAGCTTTTATAGCTTTGGAAGCACAGAAGCTGGCCCTAGAAAAGAAGAAGTGGGCAAAGAAATAGAAAAGAGATGGTGGCAGCGACAGAGAAGTTGAGGCGTCCATGGGTGGGTGGGTTTGCCCCAGATTACCCAAGGGGGTGGTTCCTGCTTATGTAGAGGGGGATGATATAGACAAAGGGTTGGAGGCCTTGGAGAGGGCACTCCAAATGAGAAGGGTTAGGCCTCAATACTGGGGTTCCCTTTTGTGGGAGTTGGTCCCCAACTCAGGGATGGATAGACTTCTGACCTTAAGGGGGGAGGAGGCAGATTCATACCCTAGTATGAAGAGGTGCTTAACCAAGAAGTTTGGTCTGACCCCAGAGCAGTATAGAATGAAGTTCAGGGACACCCAGAAAGTCAGTACCCAGTCTTGGGTTGACTTTGTAGACACCTCACTTAAGGCACTAGAGGGCTGGATTATTGGTAACAAAGTAAATACTTATGAGGGGTCAAACAATCTGATCATGAGAGAGCACATCTTGACAAATTGTACCCAAGAAAGGTTACGCCAGCATCTAGTGGTCTCTAAGCTGGCCAACCCTAGAGAGCTAGGGGAGGCAGCTGATGAGTGGTTGAGAACCAGGGTGGTTGTCAAGTCCCAGGGGGGAAACTCCAAGAAGGGGGGGTCAGGTCCCCAAAAACCTAAGGAGCGAGGTGGTAAGCCCACCACAGAGACTCCCTCTGTACCCCAGAACTCTAAGAAGGAGGAGAGCAAATCCCACTCCCACTCTGACAAGCAGAGACAGGGAGACCCAGGGTTACAAAAGCTCTTGGACAGTAAGGCTTGCTTTGACTGTCAGCAGACAGGTCACTTCAGAGGAGATGCAGCCTGTCCAAAGAAGGTGGTTAGCACTGGGCTGTCCAGTGTAGCCATGGAGGAGGACTCCTCAGATGATGAAGTCCTCCTAGCATTGAGCTGGGAGACAGGACCAGATGGTAAGCTGGTGATCCATGAGGGTGGGAGAAGGCACTTCCACCCAATTGAGGTGAATGGGATCCCTACCACTGGCCTGAGAGACACCTGTGCCAGTCACACTATAGTGAGTGACCGGTTAGTGACCCCAGACATGTATGTCCCAGGAGGGACTAGGAAAGTCAGGATAGCCACAGGGGAGGTCACCTCCAAACCTGTAGCCATAGTGCCCCTAGAGAGGGAGGGTATCCTTGACTGGTTTAGGGTGGTAGTCAGTGCTGACCTCCCCCTAGATTGTATCCTGGGCAATGACCTCCCAGAGGTGAGTCTGGTCCCAGATGGGGCAGTTGCCCAGGTCGCCCCCCCAAACCAAAGTCCTGGGGAGTCATTCCCTACAGTTAGGAGACAGGGGTCCCCAAGAAAAGGAAAGAAGAAAAGGAAGGGTGGGCCACTCTTAAAGAGAGTTACAGGGAGCCAAAGGCCTTCTGCCCCAGTAGGGGGGGAGACCAGAGTTGGCACTGGTGAGGCCTCACCTGACCCCAAGGAAGTCCTGAGTAGTCAGGCAGCTGTCCAGATGCAGGGTGTTGCCCCTGCACTGTCAGAAGGGAGAGTGGAAGGAGGGTGTCTGCCACAGGAGGTGGTAGCCCCCCACTCTAGACAGCAAGAGAGGTGCCAGGACCCCACAGTTGCCCCAAAAGCAGCTCAGCCACCTGTCAGTGGAGAGCTTAGGGTGTGGTTCTGGGTACTGACAGCTGTCAGTAGCCTCTGCTGGGTGCTAGCCGTCCTGGCAGCACTGTACTTGGCCTGGGAGGCAGACCCCAGGGCCAATAGCAAAGTAGGCCCCCTGACCCTGTTGGTCATGGTGGGGTTGCTCAAGTGTTGGGTGACCGCTTTGGGTATGCTAGGTGTTGCCCTAGCAAAGTTAGGAGTAGGGGAGGTGGGCACCTCACTACCCAAGTTGGCAGAGAGAGAGGAGGAAGACCCCCCCTAGAGGGAAGTTTCAGTTGGAGATGGGTCCTTTCACTGTTGGGGTGGGTTCACTACCCAGAGGGAGTGACCATGACAGGAGGATGTAAGGCAGAGTAGGCCCTGCAAAGGGACAGACAGTTTTCTTCACTGTCTTCCTCGCCTAACAAGCCAGGAAGACTCTCCCAGGGTTGGGCTGAGTCTCCTGGGCGTGTGGGCTGGGGGGAGCTTGTGTGAGAAAACAGGGCTGATTGCAGAGGCCCCCTAACTTTTTGCCCCTATTTTTCACTTTTTGCTAGTGTTTTCCTGACTCTGATGGTGCCCTGGGTACTGCTAGCCAGTCCCAGGGCCTGTGCTCTGTGTAAAATGGATATGCAAATAAGGCTAATTATAATTGGCTCAGTTAACCTACCTATAAGTCCCTAGTATATGGTAGGGCATGTAGGTTTAGGGACCACAGCATAGGTAGTGCACCCATAGGTGCACTGCTGAGGTGCCCAGTGTCATTTTAAAGGCAGGCCTGCCTTGCTGGCTGCTTTTAAATTAAAGTTATATGCAAATTCGACTTTGGAATTAAAAGTAGTTCCAAAGTCTTAAACTACCTTATTTTTTACATATAAGTCACCCCTAAGGTGTGCCCTATGTGCCCCTAGGGCTGGGTGCCATGTAACTATAAGCAGTGACTTTATACAAATAGTTTTATAAGCCCTGGTGAGGTCAAAACAGCCAAATTAGTTTTTCCCTCATTGTAGTAAATGGCCTTCATAGGCTAGAATGGGGAGACTTAATTTTGATTTTTAAAGTCTCCTTGAATGATGCATACCAAGAATTTGGTATCAAATTAATTGTTGTAATAAATCCCACAACTTCCAGTTGTTGGATTTAGTATAACTTGTTCAGGTAAAGAGTTTTAAACTTTACCTAAAAAGTTGCCAATTTCAGCCCTGCATTGTTTTTGCAGCTGTGCTCTGATTGGCCAGCCTTTAGCAGATTGGCCAAGCTGCCTTGATGAGGTGTGAAGTGGCCTGGCTTCACACAAAGGAATGTGCCTGTGGGAGGGAATCTCCACTCAGCAGATGGTGAGGCAGGAAGGGGGAGGGCTGCCATACTGGTCTTCAAAGGCAGAGTACGACATTTGGAGCAACCAGCAACACCCCCACATCCTGCAACCCCAGACAACTAGGTGCGCCCCTTGATTAGATTAGGAGAGGGCAGGAGAGGGGTGTGTTTATGATTTGTAGCCACACCAGTGGGTGGGCTCAGCCAGATGTAACCTCCAAAAATCAGATTCAGCCATGATGGATTTTTAGAGAATGTTGCCTCCTGGGATTGATTTTTGCCACACTTCCCAGGAAGTGGTCTTCAAAGGGGGAAGGACCCTGCACCTGATTGGAGAACCAAGACCACCCTGCTTTTCACCCAGGAGCAAGGATAAAACTGGCAGACCTGCACCCACACCTCAGTTCCCTACCACATCCAACAAGGAAGAACAACCGAAGAAGAAGGACTGCCCTGCTGGACCCCTGGCCTGCACCTGGAACCTGCACTCAGAAGGACTGCACCAGCTGCACACTTGGGCCTCACCACAAGAAGGACTTTGCCTGGCTTCAACTGGTTTAAGGAGGGACCCGCCGCCCGCCAAACTTGGAATGACC
Organism: Pleurodeles waltl; assembly: GCF_031143425.1. Taxonomy (NCBI): domain Eukaryota; kingdom Metazoa; phylum Chordata; class Amphibia; order Caudata; family Salamandridae; genus Pleurodeles; species Pleurodeles waltl. The sequence goes on along the minus strand of NC_090437.1, from coordinate 803,960,320 downwards.
CCCTAAGTGTGAAGGTAAACTTTTAACCGAGAACTCCTGTGTCCTGTAGCCGAGCAGGGCTCCATCGCAGTTGGCCTTAAACTTTGACTTCGTCCCGGTCGAGGTGCAACCAGATGACCCGATTTGCGCTTTTTGTTTCTAGGCGCTAAAAAATAATAATCCTTTAAAAATTCATATCTCTGGTTCCCCTTATCTGATTATAATTTGTTTTGGTGTCATTTTACAGATAAGAATATAATCTATTTTTATAAATTGGTTTTGGATTTTTAAACTGTTTCCTGTGTTTTATTTAATTACTGTTTTGTGATATTTGAATGCTTTACACTCTGTCTCCTAAGTTAAGCCTTGACGCTCGTTGCCAAGCTACCAAGGGTTGAGCTGGGTTTAATTTACTGAGACCTAACTGGACCTTAGTGGAGGTTAGTGGCCTATTGCTAAGTGTAGGTACCTACCTGCCCTTACCAATAACCCATTTTCCAACAGAAACAGACTAGAAAGATGACCGATTTATGTCTAAGAAAGGGGAGGGAAGGAAACAAGATGGCTATAATCTGCCAATTAAGTCCCCAGGCTTCTGATCCTTTAAACAGCAACCAGCCCCCTTTTATCATTGAGGGGGTATAGGGCAACCTACATGCTGCAATACGGTTCTTTGCAAGAGCACCTGATCCTCATGGCCTCATTATGAGGCCCCATTGAAAACTGACTGGCAGATACTCCCTATGTCGTGGCCCCAGGAGAAGCCAAATGATACTAGCTGGACTTCCAGTTCCTTGTACCCTGTGTTCAAACTGTGATGATGTTACCCCAAAAACGCTTAAAGTATAGCAGCCAATGAGTGAGGTCAGACAAGACTTAGTGGAGATTGGGCGGAAACTATACTCCCACCATTGCCTACAGGATCCAGATATGGTGGCCCAGGTCCCAAGTAAGGTTTAAACGTACAAAACCAAGTCTGTGCAGCATCTGAAATTCCAAGATTTCTCAGTGAGAGTGCAAATGTCCTGACCAGTGGCGGCTCCTCCGCTATGGTGGAGAAGCGTTGCCCCCCATCAGCAGAAGCTGCAATCCTTTCACAATGAAGGGATAATAAACTATGTTAATAAACTATGGGGGTCATTCCAACCCTGGCGGTCAAAGACCGCCAGGGCTGTTGTGGCGATTGCACCTCCAACAGGCTGGCGGTGCAATCCAGGGAATTATGACCGCGGGAATTATGCTGCTGGCATGGGCAGTGCAGGGGCCCCCTGACAGGGCCCCGTGCAGCTTTTCACTGTCTGCTATGGAGACAGTGAAAAGTGCGACGGGTGCAACTGCACCTGTCTCACAGCCGCAACACCGCCGGCTCCATTTTCTTTAGGTAAGTCCTTCTCCCTGGGGGAACTTAAGAGGAGAAAACAGACACAGGGGTAAAAGAAAGCATTTTTCTTTTTACCCTGTGCCTGTTTTCAATGCATTCCTGCTCCCCGATTGAGGCCTGGGAACGTGGAGCAGGAATCCACCACCAGGCTCCAGGGATGTTTTTTCTTTTTACATTTGGGAGCGACCCCTTAGGCAAGGGTCACTCTCCAGGGGGCATTATAGAATCCGTGTTTCGGCCCCCCTTTGGGGATAGATCAGCTGCTTTTTCTGCTGATCTCCCCCCCCCGGGGGGGGTCAAAACCCACTAGGAACCCGGGTTTGTACTTAGAATAATTTTTAGGACAGCAACCCCTTTGGCAAGATTTTTTTTAATGTGTCGGCCCCCCGGGGCTCGATCAGCCATGTTTTCAGCCGATCTGACCCCTGTGGGTGTAAAAACCCATTAGGCTCCAGGGACTGTGTTGTGTGTGTGTTTTTTGTGACTTGGGAGCACCCCTTGGGCAAAGGTCCCCCTCCCAAAAGGGGCAGATAGACCTATTTTTTTAGGCCCATCGATGGGGGCAGAAGCCACCAAGATGCCAGTGATTTTTTTCATTGTTTTTCTTTGTGTTGGAGGGCGCAACCCCCTCTGGCAATGGTCACACCTTGAAGGGGGCACAGAACTGTTGGTGTTTGTGTTTTGTGTGGGGGGTGGCCCCTTTGCCAAGGGTCACCCCCAAAGGGGGTACATTACTGATGGCCATTCCTGCTCCTCTTTAGGGAAGATCAGTCTATTTTTGTAGGCCCATCTGCCACCAAGACACCAGGGATTTTGTTTTTGTGTTTGAAGGTGCCTCCCCTTTGCAAAGGAACACCCCCAAAGGGGACACAAAACTGTTGGACATTTCTGCCCCCTTGGGGGAGGATCAGCCTATTTTTAGGCCCATTTGTCCCTGGGGGGGGGGCAGAATCCACTTAGGCACCAGGGGTCTTGTGTGTTTGTGTGTGTGTGTGTTTTGTGTGGGGGGCGGCCCCTTTGGCAAGGGTTGCCCCTAACGAGGGCATAGAACTGTTGGCCATTTCTTCCCCCCCCCCCTTGGGGACAGATCTGCCCATTTTTTTGTAGGCCCATCTTCCCCCATGGGGGGCAGAATCCACATAGGCACTAGGGAAAATGTCTTCTAAATGCTTGGTGGCGGGGTGTTTGTCAACTAGTGAAGTATTTGTATTTGTGATTATAACAGTTTATTTCTCCTTTTTTCTAGTTCAAAGCTTTTGCTTCCTTTGCTGTGGCTTCTTGTGGTATTGGCAGTGGTTGACCTGCAGTTTGCGTAGTTGCATGTTTTAGGTAAGTAGAAACAATTTACTCCAAAAGAGTTTTGTTGCCATGTATGAATGACATGTTTGTAGGTGGAGTACTAAATACAGGATTGTGTGTGAAATTGTCCTTTGACTTGTGCACAATGATATTTGTGTTGTCTTATGTCTAAATTGCTTTTCTTTTTTCTTTTTAGAGGGATATCATTGGTGATTGCTGTGTCTGTGCAGAGTAGTTGCTGGTGAGTCTACCTTTTTCAGGCAAGTGAGTGGTATAGTTTTTTAAGTACATAACTCTTTGTGATAAAGCCATACTTTGTTTATTATTTATCTTAGACAGTGCTGGTTACTGTTGGCACATTTGTCAAGTTACATTTCTTAGAAAGGATCATGGCTAGCCACAGAGTGACCGCTCAGCAGGTTGTTGGCATGCTTTTTCAGTTGTCTTCTGACCATGATTATGCCATATTAAGCTATATTTCCTCGAGCCATGATTCGTAATCGGTATTTGCTTCTTATTCGGATGTTGCACTTTGTTGACAATGCTTTGGCCTTGCCACAAGATCACCCTGATTGTGACCACCTTTTTAGGATTAGGCCTGTCCTTGATCATTTTGTAGATCTATTTTCAGAGGTGTATATTCCAGGGAAAGAAATATCTGTAGATGAGTCTTTGGTCTTGTTCAAGGGTTGTTTGGTTTTTAAGCAGTACATTCCTAAAAAGAGGGCATGGTATGGATTAAGATGTATATGCTGTCTGAAAGTAGTACAGAATATGTGTATAATTTCTGGGTCTACACTAGGAGGGATCCCAGTATTGACCCTCCTGGTTGTCCGCACAGTTTTGGAGTTAGTGAGAAAACTTGTGTGTGAACTTGGTAGACAACTGTTTAACAAAGGTCACCATCTGTATGTAGATAACTTCTACACTGGAGTGCAGTTATTTAAGGAATTGTTCAGAGTGGGCACTGTTGCCTGGGGCACAATCCGTTCTAACTGCTAAGGCTATCCAAGGGAGCTTGTCTGTAAAATACATGAGAGGAGACAGTGCAGTGCCTTGTGTAATAATGAGCTGCTAGCTCTGAAATGTGCAGACAGGAGGGATGTGTACATGCTAACTACCACCCATGATGAGAGTACCTCCCCTGTGACTGTTTGGGGTCAGGTTGCAGAAGTGCGCACATCTGTGTGCATTTTAGACTACAATAAGCACACAGGTGGTGTTGATAGAGTAGATCAGAGGTTGGAACCTTACAATGCTCTTCGTAACTATTACGTGTGGTATAAAAAGTTGGCCATCCCTTTGTTTCATTTAGCAACTTTTAATGCTTTTATTGTGTTCAAGGAGTGTTCCCCTGAGTCAAGGATGAAATTTGTTAAATTTCAGAAGTCAGTGATAGAGAGCCTTATTGTGGTGGAACAGGCAAGAGTTCTTAGAGTAGCAGTGGTGGAGGATGTTTCTAGATTGAAAGATCGCCATTTTCCTGATCACATTCCTACCACTCCCAAAAAAGATTTGCCCACTAAGAAATGTAGAGTCTGTGCACAAAGAGGAATCAGGAAGGAGAGCCGGATGTACTGACCAGGCTGTCCTTCAAAGCCTGGGCTGTGTGTGGCTGGTTGTTTCAGGAGTTACCACACACAGAAGAACTACTGTGAGCGTAAACTGCATGTTTTATATTTTCATATTTTCAGTTTCACAGTTGGCATTACTGTCATGTATTCAGTTAGAGCTTTTGTTTTTGTAGTTTTGTTCTAATTTATAATTGGTTAGAGGCTTCTTTGTTGTTTAAAAAAAAATGTGATGGTGAGGTGCGTGGAGTGGCACTTGGCTGATGGTCTGTGTGAAGTGGAGCTTTGGCGGCAGTGTGGGTGGAGTGGGGCTTGTCTGCCGGTGTGCATGGAGTGGCACTTGGCTGGCGGTTCGCGTGAGCCCCCCAAGTCACCCCATTCTGAATTCCCCTCGGTGTCTAGTTTTTAGAAATGTCAAGGTTTGGTAGGTTTTCCAAGGTGCTGGCTGAGCTAGAGGCCAAAATCCACAGCTAGGCACTTTTCAAAAAACATGTCAGTTTTCTTTGGGAAACTGTGATGTGTCCATGTTGTGTTTTGGGGCATTTTCTGTCGTGGGCACTAGGCCTACCAACACAAGCGAGGTACCATTGTTATTGGGAGACTTGGGGGAATACTGGGTGGAAGGAAATTGGTGGCTCCTCTTAGATTCCAGAACTTTAGCCTTGCCATGAAATATGAGGAAATAGTGTTTTTTGCTGAATTTTGAGGTTTGCAAAGGATTCTGGGTAACAGAACCTGGCGAGAGCCCCACAAGTCACCCCATTCTGAATTTCCCTAGGTGTCTAGTTTTTAGAAATGTCAGGGGTTTGCTAGGTTTTCCTAGGTGCCGGCTGAGCTGGAGGCCAAAATACAGAGCTAGGCACTTTGCAAAAAACAGGTCAGTTTTCTTAGGGAAAATGTGATGTGTCCATGTTGTGTTTTGGGGCATTTCCTGTCGCGGGCACTAAGCCTACCCACACAAGTGAGGTTTATCAGGAGACTTGGGGGAATGCTGGGTGGAATTAAATTTGTGTCTTCTCTTAGATTCCAGACCTTTCTGTCACTGAAATGTGAGGAAAATGTGTTTTATTGCTAAAATGTGTGGTTTGCAAAGGATTCTGGGTAACAGAACCTGGTGAGAGCCCCACAAGTCACCCTATTCTGAATTCTCGTAGGTGTCTAGTTTTGAAAAATGTATAGGTTTGCTAGGTTTCCCTAGATGCCGGCTGAGCTAGAGGCCAAAATCCACAGCTAGGCACTTTCCAAAAACATCAGATTTCAATGTAAAAATGTGATGTGTCTATGTTGTGTTTCCTGTCACGGGCATTAGGCCTACTGTCAGAAATGGGGTCTTTGGTTGGCAGTCAGGTTACCCTCTGTCCAAGCAAGGACCCTCACTCTAGTCAGGGTAAAGGAGAATCACCCTTGGATAACTCCCACTCATCCCCTTGGTAGCTTGGCACAAGCAGGTAGGCTTAACTTCAGAATAAATGTGTAACGTATTTTTACCAATACACACAGTAACTCAGTGAAGACACTACAAAATGACACAACACAGGTTTAGAAAAATAGGTAAAAACAACACAAATCCAACATACACAAGTCAAGTTATTAATTTTCTAAAAAATAAGCGTCTTAATCCTTAGAAAACAGTGAGAATGCTGTTATTTCACAAAAGTACCTGGGTAGCCTCAAAATAAAGATGCACAGGCGAGTGTGTATCGAAAAAGGTCAGCGATACGTCGATCTGGATGGGCACCTCAGGTCCAGAAAGGCTTTGCATTGATTTTCCACGCTCAGCAATGTTACGTTGAAAATCCTCTTGCACGGTATCACAAAACCACAGTGTGTGGGGTTTGCGTTGCTATCAGCCTCCGTTAGCGGGTGTTGCACGTCGTTTCTCCAGCCACATTGCATTGATCTTCCAGCTACAATGCAGGAGCATTGATTTGAGCTGTGAAGCTGCAGCGCTTCACTTATCAGCTGCGTCACAAAGGGTGCATTGAAACTTTCCCCGCATGGCAGTCTGTGCATGGATTTTTAGTTCTTGTCTGCCAACATCATCTTGCAAGGGCCCAAGAACTGGATAGGGCACCACTTGGCAGAGCAGGAGTCTCAGCAGAGAGTCCAGGTATGGGCAGAAGAAGTCTTTGACGGCCCTGAGACTTCAGCAACAGGAGGCAAGCTCAGTTCAAGCCCATAGAGATTATTCTCAAGAAGGAATGCACAACAAAGTCCAGTCTTTGTCCCCTCTCACAGGCAGAAGCAGCAACTGCAGGATAGCCCAACAAAACACAATCAGCGGCAGGGGCAGCACTCCTCCTCAGCTCTTCAGCTCTTCTTCTTGGCAGAGGTTCCTCTTGATTCCAGAAGTAATATAATCTTCAGGGGTTTTGGGCGCTCTTCTCATACCCATTTGTGCCTTTGAAGTAGGCCTACTTCAAAGAGAAGTCTCTATTGTTTTCAAGATCCTGCCTTGCCCAGGCCAGGCCCCAGACACTCACCAGGGTGTCGGAGACAGCATTGTGTGAGGCCAGGCACAGCCCTTTCAGACGTAAGTGACCACTCCTCCCCTCCCTCTCAGCACAGATGGCTCATCAGGATATGCAGGGTACACTCCAGCTCCCTTTGTGTCACTGTCTAGAGAGAGGTGCAAACAGCCCAACTGTCAAACCGACCCAGACAGGGAATCCACAAACAAGCAGAGTCACAGAATGGTTTAAGCAAGAAAATGCCTACTTTCTAAAAGTGGCATTTTCAAACACACAATCTAAAAACCAACTTCACTAAAAGACGTATTTTTAAATTGTGAGTTCAGAGACCCCCAAACGCCACGTCTATCTGCTCCCAAAGAGAATCTGCGCTTTAATAATATTTAAAGGCAGCCCCCATGTTAAGATAGGAGAGAGATGGGCCTTGCAACAGTGAAAACCGAATTTGGCAGTATTTCACTGTCAGGACATGTAAAACACATAAGTACATGTCTCACCTTTAACATACACTGCACTCTGCCCATGCGGCTACTTAGGGTCTACCTTAGGGGTGCCTTACATGTATAAAAAGAGAAGGTTTAGGCCTGGCAAGAGGGTACTCTTGCCAGGTCGAATTTTAAAACTGCACACACAGACACTGCAGTTGCAGGTCTGAGCCATGTTTACAGGGCTACTTTTGTGGGGGGCACAGCCAGTGCTGCGGGCCCACTTGTAGCATTTCATTTATAGGCCCTGTGCACCTGTAGTGCACTGTACTAGGGACATATTAGTACATCAAATATGCCAATCATGGAAAGTCAATTACACATACATTTTACATAGGAGGGCTTGCACTTTAGCACTAGATAGCAGTGGTAAAGTGCCCAGATTAACAAAAACAGTGAAAACAGATTCCAGCACACATCAACAACCTGGGAAACAGAGACAAAAAGTTAGGGGAGACCACGCCAAAGATGCTAAGGCTAACACCTACCCATGCAGGTGAGGTACTGTTTTTATCAGGAGATTTGGGGAAACACAGAATAGAAGAACAAGTGTTTTTGCCCCTTGTCTTTCTCTACATGTTTTCCTTCCAAATGTAAGACAGTGTGTAAAAAAGATGACTATTTGAGAAATGCCCTGTAATTCACATGCTAGTACATGGACCCCGGAATTCAAAGATGTGCAAATAACCACTGCTTCTCAACACCTTATCTTGTGCCCATTTTGGATATACAAAGGTTTCCTTGATTCTTATTCTTTACTCTTTATATTTCACCAAATTATTTGCTGTAAACCTGGTATAAAATGAAATTCCATTGCAAGGTGCAGCTCCTTTATTGGCTCTGGGAATCAAGGGGTCTTGATGAACCTACAAGCCCGATATATCCCTGCAACCAGAAGAGTCCAGCAGATGTAACGGTACATTGCTTTTGAAAATCTGTAAAACTGCAGTAAAGCTGGTTTTTTTCACCTCCATTTCATTATTATTTTATTTCAGCCACTATTTTCTGTAGGAACACCTTGTAGGATCTACACAAATGAACCTTTGCTGAATTCAGAATTTAGTCTACTTTTCAGAAATGTTTAGCTGTCTGGGATCCAGCATAGTTTTCATACCCATTTTTGTCACTAACTGCAAGGAGGCTAAAAAGACAAAAAATTAAAAAAAATCAAAAAATGGGGTATGACCCAGTGAAATGCCAAAATTGTGTTTAAAAATGTGGTTTTCTGATTCAAATCTGCCTGTTCCTGAAAGCTGGGAAGATGGTGAATTTAGCACCGCAAACCCTTTGTTGATGCCATTCTCAAGGGGAAAAACACAAGCCTTCTTCTGCAGCCCTTTTATCCAATTAAAAATAATTCTGTATTTTGGCTAATTTCTTGGTGTCCTCCAGGGGAACCCATAAACTCAGGGTACCGCCAGAATCCCCAGGATGTTGGGGAAAAAGGCACAAATTTGGCATGTGTAGCTTATGTGGACAAAAAGTTATGAGGCCTAAGCGCAAACTGCCCCAAATAGCCCAAAAAAAGGCTTGGCACCTGAGGAGTAAAAAGCCTGGCAGTGAAGGGATTAAGCCCTGCTGGATAGAGCAGGACCACATAGGGTAGCGTGTTTTTAAATATTAAAATAAAACACCCATCCGCTCACTCTAATTGTAAATGTTGTCCTCCCATCTACAAATGTTTGCATTGCTTTAATTAAAACGTAAAATGATGCAAGCGCTATTTTAGGAAGAAATGTGCAGGGTAGTTGCTATATTATTTCTGCTGTACTGCTTTCTAAGGGGACCCCGCTGCAAACAATATTCCAAGTCTTGTACGCAATTCGCTTAAGTGATAGATGGTGTTCAATTTGTAGTTTACTTCATTTGTACATTTTTCATAGCTCACAGGTGTCAACTGGAATTTACTGATCATCCCCAAATAGATATTTTCAAAGCATCTTCCAGAGGACATTAAGTCCCAGGAATACAGTACGATGTTCTTTACTTTTTATCATTTTCTACCAGTACAAGAAAGGGAACATTTCAACTACTCGTATGTTTTGCAACTACAGCACTATATGCGAGGCCAGTTTCAGGAACGTAAGTACACCATTACAGCAGTCGCTGTGAGACAAACATTTCTGCAATTGTTGATGTTCAGTAGCTGCAATAATAATAAAAAGAAGCAAACTTCAGACGACCTTTGCATAACAAACCCCCGCCAAGTTATATGTGGATTCATCTAGAATCCTGCAGATTTAACAGCTGTCTCAGTTCATTTCAGTCTGTCTTATCCCTGCAATAAACCAATATACTGTAATTTTCATTTAATGTACTCTCCACGAGCTCAGCAAATATTACATTTTTACATATGAGTGGCTGTAATTGCAATGCAGTAAAGGAAGGGTGCTGAGTTGCATTTATACATAGTATGACATTCTTATATTTGTTAAACATACATAAAGTGACAGAGCTAACCCATAACTGAATGCCTAACAGCATGGTGTTAACCCGTGGGAGGGCAACCGTGAGCAATCGGGAGGGAATGCTCCTTACAATTAATTCTACAGAGAATTGAGATGGAGGGCTGCGGGCAGCGTTCACTATCCTGTAAATATGCGATCGATTGAAAGTTACGATTTTAGATATTAGTCACTTTTATCACACATTTTCAGACTTGTCGGTCCTTTTATCCACGTAAAATTATGAACGTTCCACATCTGATCAAAAAACTGCAAAAGAATCAAACTTGAAATGAAGAGTATAAAGTATAAAATAACTTGCTGTAAATGTAAAAAAACACGACTCAACATATTCCTAATTGAAAATTGGGAGACTTGTCAAGTAATCCCAATAATTAATCTGGGTGTGGTTTAATGATTATTACAAAATGTAAATGTTTGGGGCTCCATCAAAGACAATGAAGTAGGTTAGGGCCAATAATGGATGGTATAGGCTTTCTGCTCTAATATTCCAGTGTGTGTCATTCTATTTTTCCTTTTCTGATTTTTAATATTCTACCCTCAATGGGTGGAATGTTTAAATTGAATCATAGCCCTACCACTGGCTCAAGCTTTTAACTCAAGTTCAGTACCTTTAATAACAAGTATAACCCTCAGCTATAACAGTGGGCCATAACTGTGTACACAACATTTTTAAAGGTGTCACCATTCTATAGACACCTGTTTATTATTTCTAAGTGCACTGAATCAGTTGCATACCAAAACTTGAGGTTTGGGGGGGCTGAAAGATATGCTGAAGGAGACACCCACACAAAAAGGGCTGAGGGGGGCCCTGTTCAGTATGGGTAAGCTTGGTGGCCCCCCTGCACCGCATGGAAGAGTGGGAGTGTGTAGTTTTGATCACACAACAAGATTGCACAGCTCCTTCTTCCTATGGTTGAACCTCTCTTGTATGGCTTGTGTATGTCACCCTGCTAAGGATGCCAACTTTTTGGGCAATCCTTGCCACTCCTTTGAAACACCATATCATGTCCTGCTTAGGCCTCTCTTTGTATGAATCTGTATCACATGAAGTGTGGGGCCGCTCTTTGTGTGAAATCTGTATTCCATCAAAATGTAATTTTGGGACAAATATTATCTGATTCATCATCAATCATACCTTTAAATGCAGAACCATGCCCTTTCAAAGTGGCCCCTTCACAGCCCCAATACGCGTGCCACTGTATAATGCACATTTCTTAAGACTGCCTAATAAAACCATTGGCCTTGTCAGGAAATAGTCCATAGCCTTCAATTTAACCAGATCCATTTAATCCAAGCATTTCATCTCCTGAGTAGATTTCTGAAGCTTTCAGTGCACTCACCGATTGAATGTGCTGTAAAATCCTCCTTGTTTGTGAAAAGTCAGATGGTATAGCCTAGTCAGAAACCAGATTGAGGAAACCAAAATCTCCTCCTAAGTTCTGTCTGACATGAATCCATAGGAAAAATTATGAGGTGACTTCTTGATTCACTCTCTCTCAAAAAGTATCTCGTATCAACTGTGTTGCCCAACTGTACCAGTAACCCAGCCATCCCATGTCCTGAGTCTTATTAGCTTGTGTTTCTAAATCTGTACATGTATCGATGCACCGATGTGCATTGTATAAACTTGTGTTTTCACAAGTGTACAAAGACACAAGTGTTGTGAGTCCCACCAGCAAGTGCTTACAAAGTTGTATGATTGGACTCATAGTTACAGCACAATCTTCTAATTTGCACTTTCATTAGCCACCTGCTAAGTTAGCAGTGGCGTAGTAAGGGTGCCGGATACTCTAATGCATGCAGGGAGTTCAGGCCACTCTTCCCTCATGGTAAGGAGACAAATATAGCGATAATTAGGGTGCTATTAGCCCCTTTGACCTCTTGGGGCCAAATGTGACTGTGCCTGGTCCACTGCTGATAGCTACGCCCCTGCACTTTAAACAAACGTGATTTTGTCTTTTAAAAGATGATATGTTAAATAGCTCCGCCTTGCCATTATTTCATTCCGGTTTTTAAGTAGGAATGTTCTTTAAATAAAATGGATCCATAAAAAGTAGTAATACTAGCAAATACTATAAGAAAAATTCACTATGGCACAAAATTAGGTTCTATTTTATTTAATAAAAATTAATATGTCAGGTTATGTTATGTTGTTATGTTATGTTATGTTATATGTTATGTTATATCAGGATTTATAAAGTGCAACTTATCACCTGAGGAGAATCCAGGTGCTGGAGAATGTGTGAAGTTTGTCTTCTGGTTGTTAGTTTAAAAGCTAGTTTAGGAGCCAGGCGTCCAGCTTCTTGCATAGTTCCAGAAGCGAGGAGTAGGTCCTTATGTGTAGACAGAGGTTGTCCCAAGTTTTGGGCATGAGGGGGGAGAAGGCTATGCCTCCTTTCTGCTTTTGTGGATGTGAGGGGTGTGTTCAATACAAAATGAGGCAAAGCATAGGTGTCTGGTTGGCTGGTGGAAGTAGAGGCAGCAGTTGAGGTAGGCAAGGCTTTTCCACTTTTCTGCAGTGCCTTGTATGCATGTATGAGGAGTTTGAATTGGCAGCGTTTGTGGATTGACAACCAGTGACGATCTCTGAGGTTAAATGTCAAATGACAATAAATCAAAGTTAAACAGAACAATGCATAAAGCATGTTCCATACAATATAAATTCCCTAATCTATTCTAGAGGATGGTTTTATAAAAGAGAGCAATCAATTAGCTAGAGGAACTCATATAGAGCTCATCAAAGATGTGAAAGCATGCAGAAACTCATTAGAGTGTTAGAGCAAAATACGTTTCAGGCAAAAGTCTCAGATTTGAATTTAAGGGGCAGATCTACCATCATTTTGCACTGGGTTTCTGTCATGAAAGTGATGCAAACAATTACAAAATGTTTTTTCTATTATTTACTTTCCAGCACAAAACTTGTTTTACGCTAGAAAATGTCTAAAAGTAATGAAATGTGGCGTGAGGTGCTGCTTTGCATTACTTTGCATCAAGAGGGCGTTACGTGGCATTCCCATGCCACCACCCACCCTTTTTGATGCAAAACCCTATCTACCAAAAATGCGAGAGAGGTTTTTGCGTACCAAAATTAACACCTTTTAAAACAAGGCGTTAAAAGGAGAAATTTGATTTCCTACTTTGCATGCCTGCTGCACTGTGCAGAACACATACAAAGTAGAAAAAGTGTTAGAAGTTGCCTAGTCCTAGTATTTTGTACTGGAAGGGTAACCTTTGTGAGTTCTGAAATTAATGATAATAATTTTTACATGTATTCCTATATTGGCCTTAACATATAAGATGTTATTAGCATAGAAAAATAATGTGTGACTCAGTGTGCCTACTTGATTGGCCACCATTGTGTATGGGATTGTTAACTAATAATGTATTAATATGAATTAAGAGTTTATATATGCTTGAAAATGCATTACTCTGTCATACTTGCAGCTAAATATTCTGAACTTTGCTTAAGCTAATTGAAAGGCCTCAAGTTTTAACAAGGCCATGGTCAAATTGGGAATCTGCCAAAAGCATTGTAAGTTGTTACGTTAGTAGAATGATCTCATGTCTGCTGCATAACAAGTTCTTTGCCTGAATCTCAAACTTGTTCAGAGCTTGTATTAACAAAGTGTATTTATTTCAAGGAAGTGTTGTATAACCTGAGCATGTTTTGACATCACTGTAACTGTTGATTCAAAGCATATTTGGGAATGGAGAAGAACAATGAACTCTCTGATAATGAACTGAAGGATCTACAAGTTGATTCTTATTGTATCTACTGGATGTACGCAAATGGAGAAGAACCAGTCATTGATGTACGGTTGTCTGTCTAGCATACTTTTCTGATATGATGTAAGTCTGTAATTAGACAATTTTCATCGCAACATGTTTCTGACCAATAGCAAATGGGTGATCGTTTTGATTTATCGTTGAGGTACAGAGAGTGGGGTAGTCATTCTTCTTATGACCATTGTCCTGAGATGTTCTCTCTTGTCGATTTGTCACTTTGACACTTTATGCATTGCCAGTTAGTCTACTGACATTCTGGTACTTTATTTTTTTTTTCTGAGTTTACTTTGCCTGTTCACTGTTGAAGTAATGATTTGATGGTTTATTGAACTTATAGTCCAAGTACTGAACCGTCCCCCTTTCCCTGCCCCTTGTCCTGTTGCCAATGCTGATGTCTCCCTGAAGAAGCTTAAGCTGTTTTGATGACACTCAAGGATAGGTAATATGAATAAACTGTGCATTGTTGTTTTGTCTTTTGTTTTCCAGGTACCAACTGCTGGTTTTTTTATAGAGCCATAGCTAGATATTTTCTAAATTTGTGTCACTAAAGTTTTGCATGAAGCCCAACATGCTGATGCTAACCTGGAGTTAGTAAGGTGTTTTTCTCATTACCTATGATCTAATGTCATTCTATTGTTGAACAAATGTACGTTATTACTCTCGCCCAAATATTGTTGCTAATAATTTGTGTTTTCGCTATTGAGAGTATTGTTTTAGTTGCTTTGTTTAAATTGAGATTATTTAGGCAATTTGGTTAGCCTTTGTTGTTTCTCTAGTTGTACAATTTGGTTTTGAGACCAATGTTCGTGATCTCAGCATTGTTAATATAGAGAAATAAACATTTTAATTGATATCAAAGGTGTGGTTACTCATGACCAAACAGGTCATGGTGCTTTCTTTACTGACTCTTTAATGATTTGTATTATTTAATTGATGTGTATTTTATGTGCTACCTAGGGTATGATCATCTTAAACGTTCAAAAGGTTCATTGGCCTTAAGGACGTGTCGGCTTATTAGTTACTAATACTAAACAGATAAGCCTGGGAGCACTCACACCTTCCAGTACAAAATCTATACTAGACTCAGACGCGCACCCTTGCACTATGGCGCAAAGTTGTGTGCATGGGGAATGGCAGCTGAAATCAGTGCCGACGCTAGGGAAAGGGGAGAAGGGAGCCATATCTCAACAGATATGGCACTCTCATGCTCCCTCCTTCTCACACAATGCAGCACAGTTTTTGGGCTTTTGTACTGCGTTGCCAAGAATGATGATAGATCTGTCCCTAAGTGTCAAAAATAAAGCAGCTCAAAGTGAGTCTAAGTAGTACCTCAGAAAATGTCTATGTGAAATCACATAGTATGACAGTGAAGGAGAGAATTGCCGCTGAATGATCCCAAGTCTATAAGGGCCAGATGTATGAAGTATGTTACCTGTCAGTGTGCAACTGGTAAAATGCAATGTGCCATATACAAAAGGCAAAATGCGACTTGGTAATTTGTTGCAGAATTGCATTTTGCTTTTGCGATTCAGTATTAAGAAGGGGTGTACTTCAGTTGTCCATACCAAATAGCACTGGTATGTATGAATATTTTTAGACTGAAATGCAGTTGCAAAACATCAATATTTTACTGATACTGTAGAGGAGGCGGTAGCCCATTTGCAAATAAAAAGGGAAACACACAGTTTTGTAAATCAGGCCCTAAATCGTGTCTGCTAAAGCCTCTCTAAATGGCATTTTTTTAAAGCAATCCCTGAATGGCATTCTCTGAAAGCATTCTCACACTAATCTACGACCACACATTTTATAATCACATAATTTATAAACTTGTATCTTCTTTCTTCGTCTCCACCACTTGTTCGACCAATCAGTTTTGATTTCTTCATGAGAACAGGACCACTTCCGTCGACCAATCGCTCTAACACAGCAGCTAAGAAACATTTTATTTATTTTGTCCATGCCATTGAGTGGAGCACAACTTAATTACCATTGTGTGTATTCATGAAACCTTGGACTTTGGATGCTGTGAGGATCTACCTCTCATCTGTCTATTTCCATGCCCACTCAAGGAACTCCAATATATCAAATTAATTCTCCCAGTGCCTTGAATTTCATTTGTACTATTTTAATTTTGCATTTGGCCTATGTATTTAAATGCGTCTTGTCATAATTGTACTACTTGTGTTGCTTTGCTCCCTCTTGTCCAGTCTCTTTTTTACAAATGCACTTATGCTTTTTCCTCCCCTTATTGCGATCTGATCTCTTAACCAGGGTGGGAACCTCTGGGACAACCTTTACCCGTCCACTGCCTGTAGACTTTAGTGAGAACACTTCGTTTTTGCACCTGAACTTTGTCCTGAATCCGCCTCTAACATTTTTAATTTGAAGTCAGTTTTGAATTGCCTGCCAGTAACAGTGATGGTAATTTATATTAATGGTTCTGTTTTTAGGTGTTTGTAACAATTCTGCTGGCACTGCTTTTATTGTTATGTTGTTTAACATTTGGATTTGTTTTCACTGATTTGCTATTTTTAACTTGTTTTTGCATCGGTAAAAATTGTAATGGTTTATAATTAACCACACATTAAAAGTTATTAACAGAAATTGTTATTTTGTTCTAACTTTGCAACTAAACTATCTACTGGATGCCGGTTCTCACCACTTCAAGAAATAATAGAGAAAAAGTTCATGGTTAGTGTAATGCATATTTCCAATTCACATTTCTATTCTCATAGGCTCTTCTATATACAGTGTATTAAAAAAGAAACAAATTTTGTGATATTACTAACATTTCATTCATTAGATGAACTTATAAATGTGTGAATGTTAAAAAAATATTACATTTCATAGCTTGGTTAATTGTTCAAGTTTCTAAACAAGCTTTAACAATTATTCATAATACACTTTAACGTAGGTCACTAATGACAAAACAAGCAAAATATGTGCTCAATGGTGCATTCTTCAATGAAAGACGGCACATTACTGTTGTCTTGTGCTTTTCAGCTGCTAAGATAGAACAGAAGGGAAAATGAATGCATTTCATCCTCGTTTTAAGACCTACATGGTATTTCTAGACATCTAATTTTGCACACAAAACGTTCTTCCAGCAGAATTATGGATGGACTGAAGACAGTGGAGGATGTGGTTGAGCATTACAGCATAGAGTGTGTTGTCATAGTCATGTCTGTTGGTTACTAGGACTTGAGTGACAGTACATCTGGTGCTCTTGGGAAATCATCTGAAGATTTTTTTGAGGATGCATAGAATGCCAAAGTAGGAGGAGCTGACTGCATTCATCTGAGAAACCATGGTGAGCTTGTCATCTAAGACAATTCCCATGTGTAGTTAGACAATTATAATGTTGTACCTAGCTTTGTTGGCCACCAGGTGGTATCCCAGGCAGAGTTCTTGTTCCTGAAGATCAGCACGTCTGTCTTGTCCGTGATGAGATTCAGTCGGCTGGTTCTCATCTATTCTGTTATGTGGATCATGCATTTGGTGAAATTGGATATGGTCATTCGGGGCTTGTCTGACATTGAGAAAATGAGCTGGGTGTCATCTGCGTAGGAGATGATGGAGATGCCGTGAGATCTGATGACACCTGAAAATATTATTATGAAAATGTTAAGTAGGGTGGAGCTGAGGGATGATCTTTGAGGGACTACGCAGATCTGGTCCTTGCGACAACATGGAACTCATAAATATCTACATTGTGATGTCTATGGGCCCTCTAGTTGAGACAGCAGATGCTCTGAATACATTGTTTGTGACAGCTGCAACAGGAAGTATAAAAGCTTCAGGTCCATGCAAGTAAAGTGTGAAAATTAATGCCCTTGCATCACAAAAATCAATTATCTTTGCAGGATGGCTGCTTTTGGGGTGCCTCCACAATCTCTGACAAATCCTACATGTTGTGAATGACAAGCATCTCAATCTTAAAGTGCCTGATAGTCGTTCTCCAGATGCCTTCCTCATTAACTGGTGTAGATTGCAGCAGCTAATCCCTTTGTTGGTTTCAGTCAAGTCAAATAAGTCAAATAAGCTTTATTCAACAGACGTTTGCTATAAAAGCATACATACAGAAAACAAAATCAATACATTAACCACAAACCAAACATATAAGTAAAGCATTAAGACTCAGGTAGAGTGGATGTTGTTGAGACAAAATAAAACCTTAAAATATAGGGTTTTGTAATTAAAAACTGTGCAAAAAGGAAAATAAAATTTATATATATAAATATATATATATATATATATATATATATATATATATATATATATATATATATATATATATATATATATATTAACTGTTCAGAATAATATCATAAAAAGCAAGGAATAAAACAGTAAACATGATTAAGATCACCCATAAGTTTGCATATGACAGTAGTTATGGAATTTACTTCTCAGTCGCTAGCAAAATGTATTATTTTTCTGCGTCTGAGGATAGCCCATAGGAATTTAGACATGATATTACAGATTTATATGGTTGGCAAAGACTGTGGGAAGCCATAAGCTGGTCAACATTGTCTTAAGTTTATGGATCTCAGTAATGGCAGCAATAGTATCTTTCTTGACGAGTTATACAATGAACAGAATAAAATCGTATGAAAAGAACTTTGCTCAGTGGCCGTGCCACACAGGCATTTGGTATAGGCCTCGAACAGTTGTTTATGGTTGGAAAACTCATCAAGTGATGGAAAAGATCTATCCTAAACCTGGTCAAAACGAATCTGTGCTGTTCGTTGCTCACCTCCTTTAGATATAGTTGCATCCCAGGTGAGGTTAAGATCAGCTGGTTTTTAAGATCACTTGGCTTAAGCAGTTCAGCAGT
The DNA here is from genome assembly GCF_031143425.1 of Pleurodeles waltl. Taxonomy (NCBI): domain Eukaryota; kingdom Metazoa; phylum Chordata; class Amphibia; order Caudata; family Salamandridae; genus Pleurodeles; species Pleurodeles waltl. The sequence goes on along the minus strand of NC_090437.1, from coordinate 803,942,043 downwards.
TAGAGTTAGTTCCTCTAAATGTGACAAGCTGTCTTTCTTTAGGTTTTTTTGTGACAGCTCCTAGTGTTTCTGGTTTATAGTAGTAGTCTGGGTGTCCTAGATCACTCCTAAAAAAATTTACATAGCCCAACCATTTTACTTTCCACACATATGAGGACCTAAGACAAACCCGTATAATCTCTTGGTTCAGCTTTGTATACTCAGAAGTCCATATCTGCCATAGCAAGATCGGTTGGGTTTTAACTAGGTTTAAAATTTGCGGGACCCCTAATTCCGAGTGGCATACATGTGATGGACTACTCTGTGGGAGAGGAAGAAGATACTTCAGGAAGGCAGTCTCTATCAACTGTAGGGAAACATTGTTTTCATGCCCCCACAGGTCTGCCCTGTACATGGCTGTTGACATACATTTTGCCTTACACACTGTTCGTATCTACCTAGCGAGTTTCTTACCAACCTTGCAAAAAAAATTGCGGAAGGCTGCAATCGTTTTCTGGAAGTGTAGCCCTCTGGTTCTAATTGCCATTTGCCATGTCCCTTTTGCTTCAAACATGATTCCTAAGTAGGAAAAGGACGAAACATAATCTATTCTAGTGTCTTTTATTATGAGACTGGGAGCTTTTGGTAACGCTTTCCCGCACCTCATAGCAAATGTCTTGCTTTTGTTAACTAATAGCCCCAGTTCCTCCATATAGGACACAAAACATTTTAGTAATTGTTGCAGTGCAAGGGGGATTGGGGCCATTAGGACTGCATCATCGGCATATAAAAGGGCGGGGACGGGAACCTATTTGGGGCAGGTTGTTACGATTGGCAGAAAATACGTTACCCAGACTATTAATGTATAGGGAGAAGAGAAAGGGTGTCAGGACACAACCCTGCCCTACACCCTTCTCTATTCCAAATGGCTGGGTACATTCACCCTTGAGTCTGGCGCTGCATCCATGATATGTTTCCCTGAGAAATTGTATGATCGGTAGTTCCACACCCATGTTCCCGAAGATAGCCCACAATTTGCTATGAATTACGCAGTCAAAGGCAGCAGTTAAATCAACAAAAACTAGGTACAATCTTCCTTGTTTCATAGTGGTGTATTTCTCGATCAGCATGCTTAGGTTTAGACTCTGTTCCACAGTGCTTACTCCCTCCTGGAACCCGTACTGTTAGTCCGATAAAATATTCTTGTCCTGGGCCCATTCCTGTGGTCTGTTCAAGATAACGTGGTGCCACTTTTAGCATCAAATCTAGGAGAGAGATAGGATGGTAGCAAGTTGGACTACGTCTATCTCCCTTTTTGAAGATTGGGACTATAATTGATTCCCTTCAGGATTTCAATAAAACCAACTTGGCAACACACATTCAGGACTTGAGTAAGAAGTGGCCCCCAGAAGGTCATGTTGGCTTTAAACAGATTTATAGGGAGGAAGTCTGGGCCCGGCGCCTTGCCGGCTTTGCTAGCATTCAAGGCAGCCATGATCTCATCCAAGGTGAATGCCAGCTTGATAGAGAAGGTAACGGGGGAAGATCACTATCTGACACAGCGTCGACTGCCAACCCTGATCTGTAAGTAGGATTGGAATAAATATTAGAAAAGTGGCCAATCCAGTCTCCCTCACTAATGGCTATTTCAAGGCGTGGACCGGTATCAGGCTGGAGGTAGGGTGAATTAATTGCCTGCCAAAAAGCTGCAGGGTCTTTACTCGTGCTTGCTTCATGCAGTTTCTCCCATAGATCATCTTTTAAAGCTGTTTTCCTCTGTGTTAAAACACGCTTGTAGTGTTTCCTTGCTGCCCTGACTTTGTTTGCAAAGCGTGGTCATTTTTGTAGTGCTAGTTTCAGCGTTCTATGGGCCTTGGTACAATGTTTATCAAACTACCCTCTCGTCCTGTTGTTGCTGCTGTCCCTACCTGTAATTACTAGTCCCTCCCTAACATACCCAGCAATCTTTTGGAAACTCTCAATGATATCTTCGGGGTCAGATCCCAGGTCTAGACAACTTTTAAAAGCCTGGGTACAACCACAGATCAACTTTTTTAGAAACTCTTGGGGATCAGTCTTTGACCAGTGCAAGGTGTACCCATTGAGCCTGTTAATGTCCATAGCTCCCACCACATAATAGTTAGGAAGTGGAGCTTGGGATAAAAAATCTCTTGATGCCATATCCAGGTCTATGCTCAGGGAGAAATGGTCACTGCATGCAGTTGTGTGGGTACTGAAATTTCAAACCCTTGCTGCGTGTCTGTTTGTGACCAATATGTAATCTATCACTGGGTTTTTCCCATGCCCATTGAACGTAGGTGTGAATGGAATTGGTTGGCAGCAAATCCCATAACACAATGCAAGGTCAATATTGAATATAAGATCATTCAGTTGTTACCCACAGGTAGAGTGTGTGAAGTGTGAGTACCCAGCGTTCCCCCGTTAACTTAAACGGCAGACCTTTTCTGAAGCCCTAGTGCAAACTTCCGTATTGAGATCTTCCACCCATAGAAATACCAAATCCTGGAATTTTTTATCCCTGAGAGCTTCAATATCCCTTTTTAGGTCGAGCGTTAGCATTTGGCCCGCTGTATACTAAAGTATACAAGAGACTGAGTTCCAGCGTTTTGATTTCTTAGATGCAGTGTCCTTAAAAACTCCTTGCTTGCTAGTGGTCAGTTCTGCCTCTTTGTCCTGCCTTTTTCACTTTGGAAGCAGCACAAAGTACTGTGTAATTATTCTATGTCCTGTTTATCTCTTCTGAAGGGGACTTTTTCTTTCAGTATTGGCCTATTTGCCTTGCACTGTGGGTGTGTGTTTAGTCCCTCCTCCCCACCAGCTCCCTCTGTAAACATAAACCAACATCAGAGGGGGGCTTTTCCAGGGCCAGCTCACTCTCGCTCTCTTCCTCTTGTTATTTTCAGTCTGTGTGGCAATAAAAGTCCAGTCAGTAATTTACAACGCTGTGAGCTCTAACTCAAGCAAACACAAGACTATTGCATTCCAAATGCTTGTTCTTTCAAGCAGTGTAATTGATTACCACTTTGCAGACCTCCAGACAGAGGTAGCCCATAAACATATAAATCATGTTTTAGTGAGAACCAGTTCACCTGACTGTGGAGCCCTGTGGCAGCCCTGGCTAAATTGTGTGTGTGTGGGGGGGATGGAGTTCTCCTAGCCAGTGCCAGGAGACAGCCCTTGGCACTGCAAGAAGGGCTGCGACGGGACCCTCGGTGAGGGCTAGGGATGGACAGGGGGCTTGCCAGGCTACACAAACACACCTGATGTTAGCCTTGAGAAGTTGGCAGATGTGCCCACGCTGTGCCACGGTTCGGCGGTGCTCCATACGTGCCGCCATGTTTTTCTCCTCTCCCATGTGCTTGGCACAGTCGCATGGACCCTTTCCCAGGTCCCCTTCCTCGCAGACCATGACCTCAACGGACTGTGAGCAGCAGGCGGAAGCTGACTGTAGATGAGGCCACTTCAGTGACACACAGGGGAAGAAACTCTTCTGCAAACTACAGACCTGGCGGAGATCCCGAAAAAAAGCTCCCAGTGACCTCACCGGAGTATGGCTTCATGTACTTTTATGGCATTGGTCAAGCGTGTGCTGCTATAGCACTTGGGATGCTCGCTCGTAACCAGTCGGAGAGTGCATAGCTGCAAAGCTCTCACCTGGCTCTGCCCAGTCAGTATTTATAGGGTGATGAGATTTAGGGGGGCATACCATGGATGAATAAACCAAAACGGCGCCTCGCAGAATCCATATGTTCTTTGGGCTAAAGAGGCGCGACTGTTCAAAGGTGTCACATTAGCCTGTCTCGCAGGAGTGTTATTACTAAGCTGTCCAAACTCACTCTGAGCCCGGGAGCGCAGCTCTGCTTTTGGAATGTTTTACACAACCAGTTGGCACCCCGGCTAGAGTACAAGTTACAGGTGAGTTACTCCATCCCGGCCCCAAGATTGTGCAATGCATTGCACTCAGTCCCCGTCACACTTCCACCATGTGGGTTTAGGCTTTGTGTTAACACTGGCAGGGGAGTATTACAGATAACTAGAATGTGCCTCTGAACGCAGGCTACCCGGTGATAGATTGCATGTCATTGGGACACTTTCTTTCCAGCTCTGTGTGTTTTTTTTTTATTATTACAAAGCGGTGCAGTCTGGGATTTGTAGTCTTTGTTTCTTTGTTTAGGTCAATTGGCTCGTTCACAGAACCCAACTGAAAACAATGAGCAAAAAGCCTGGTGACTTTGAAGCATTGATTCGTTGGAACGTGGAGTCATCTGGTAACCCTGCTCTGGAAGTCTGGTTTCGTGGGGAGAAGTCAGTCATAGCATTACCTGACAACCAGTATCTCTCGCCAATAATAAATGAAGACGTTAACAAGCATTAGCAAAAGCAATAAGTCTGTGTTAAATCTGACAACGCATACAAATACCGCCATTCAATAACGATGTTTCCATGGAAGAGCGAAGTAAAGCCGTACCTATTGGCTTTGCCATTGTCAGTTAGTGGTTGAGATGCTGATGATGATGTTGCTGGTGGTCCGGTATCGATGATGGTGTTGTGGTTTTGGTACTGATAGCACTGATGAGGTCAGATTCTAGTGTGTATATGTAGAGCTGGTGACCTTTTTGCAGGCTTGTAGGTGAGACAGCACAATAAGACGGCATGCATATAATATTATTAATATATGATACACGGAACCTTGCAATGCCATTATAAAAACATGTTTTTAACATTCCTGTTACAGTCGGGCCGTGACATTGCTAGTCCTCTGTAATAGGAAAAAGTGTAATTCCTCAAATGTAATATGTTATTACAGTTGTGACATCATAATACCTGCAATTGTGCCAGCAGCCAGGGTGAAAGGCAGGTCACAGAGCATCATTACAGCTGTAGTTTAAAATCTTTTTGTTCTAAAGAGCTGTCCTTAGGTTTCACCTAGATAATGGTGCACTGTATCTCTGAGACTTTTTTTTATATAGTGTGGGCTTAGAGCCCTCCCATAGCTTCCAATTTGTAAGCTTCAGCGTGGCTCTCATTTGCTTTTCTCCAGTTTGTCACAGCATGTTGGTGTCAGTTCTTTTTGTGTTTGCCCCTCTTTGGAGTGTGGACCAAGTACGTGTCCATCCACTGCTCCTGTTGGTGGACCTGCTTTTAGGGTCGAGCCTGCTTAGCATGCGCTTGCGCACGCGTATCACTTGCAAGATGCTGTAGTAGTTAGAAAAGGGCTCGGAACCCCGTCCATGTCATGTCAGTGTCTTTCAGTGGTTCGTGGGCTTGCCTTTTAAAATCTGCTTGCTTTCATTAGCGGAACGCATGCATATGTCATGCCTTTTCCAGTGGTTAGCCCTCCTCGAGCGCAGTGACCAAGTATTGAAAACACACGAGGCTCGCTGTTTTCCGTCCGATTTGTGGACTACTTTTTCTCTTTTTTCGCAGAGCGGTCACGCTTGTTTAGCAGCGCGATTGCGCTCATTTCGTTTCCATTTAATGAGGCAAGAAAAGTCCAGGTGGGAGTTTACAACTTCTAATAGCTCTAACTCGGAGAAATGCGAGACCCGTTGCATTGCAAATGCTTGTTAGTAGAGTCAAGACGGTTTTTAACTCAGCTTTCGGGATGTTGTTATAGAAGTTAGTTAAGGCCAGCGCCCGTTTTGCTGATATTTCAACAACAACGATGTGATGGTAGGGTTGAGGAGCCAGCATAATTATACTAGCTGCTCTCAGGGTGTTTGAAACATAAGTACCAATCCCCCCCTTTGCTCTCCCAGAGTTGTATGGTTCCCCCAGGGTATGATAGGTTCCGAAACCATTTAGGTGGATTGAGTTTACTGCCTATGTTTCTTGTACACAGACAATAGTGAAGCTATTAACAAAATCACACCAGTCTGCTATAACAACCTTAGATAGTAGACCTGCTATGTTCCAGAATGCTATCCTTGTATTCCCCTGAGGAGCGATACGTTCAGAATTAACCAAGTGGTCCTATATCGGGGGATTGGGTATGTCTAGGATGAGGGGGAGGATGTGTTTAGAGTCAGCAATAGCAGAAGCAGTCTAACCAGGAGTAGTTATGTTGCATGGAAGGGGTAGTAGGTCACCAGGGATTGTTGGTTTGAGATGACTGACACTTTCTCAGTGCCCACCACCAGTTTCCAGTCACTAAGCTGTGGGAGTGCAATGCCCAACAGGGACACTATAAAGCTCCTTAATTGTTTTGCTTGTTTTTCTTTGCAAGTTCTTATATCTTTGTTGAATTTTCCCATTGCCAGTCTCTTCCTTTCAGTGTCTGCAACAGGCTAGGGATTGGGGGGCGGTGTTGCCATTCAGACACTGGAGGGTGTTTTCAGAAACAGAATTCAGTAAGTCATCCAACGCAGAACAGAGAATGAGTTTTTTTCTGATCAGGAACAGAGGAGGCCAGAAGTCTTAAATGCTCCATATTTCTCTGCCTTTGTGTCAATCTTTTAGAAACTCTGTGGTACATAAATTGCAATATGTATTCTTTACATTTTAAGTAATATGAGGTTTTGATATGAAGTTCTCTATGCAATACATTGCATAGAGAAACATGTTCTCAGGTGCATTTTTGATACTATCTCTAAAACATTTTCCAACTAACTATAAATTGTTAGGATATCTCCCCCATCATACTAACTTTAATTTATTATAGGTTTTTTTGAGTAGCACTACTTAGGAATTTTTAGAACGAATGGTTTTAGAACATCCACCATTTTTTCCTGTCTCCTTTTGCTGACTGAAAAACTCTGTGAAAGTGTACAATACTGTAGGGCCAGTGGTTTCACCCTAAAATATGTACTGTGCACTGGATCTACCTAATTGGCTTATTTAACTTTCTGTTAAGATCATACAATGCAAAAGAAAGCACCAATGGAATGGAAGTTAAATTTCATATGTGGGCTGCAGCTAGTATTTGCACCACCCACATAGAAGACAAAATTAAATTGCTGCCACCACTGTGCTCTGGCTGGACTGCAATTTAGAAGCACTAGGTTGAAAAACAGAAACAAAAAGTGTCCTTGACATGATGGAGAACCTATTTTCGAATAAGTTAAGCTCACTGGGATGGGTGATTAATATAAAAGAAAGAACAGTAAATAACATACTAAAAATAGTGTGCCTTCACAGTGACATGTCCATCCACTGTTTTCACTTTTAGTTTCAGCTAGATTCTTCATGAAAGGACGAGTAAAATTGAAACCCCTAAATCCTGCTGGTAATTGTGTAATACAAGCAGATTGATTTTAAGTTGCTTTCCAGTGTCTATTAAAAGTCTAATTTAATGGTAAAATAGAGTTTAGTGGAACAGTAACTCTAGAAAATTGTACCTTGTGTCAAAACTGGCTATGAACCAGCTTTGTGACTTATCTGCCTCCAGAGGCCAATATTAATTTCAGGCATTCCAGGCTAGAGAGTGCTGCTGTGTGGTACAGAGGACAATAGTGTGACCTTTGGTCCCAGGTCGGTAAGCATGTTACCAACAACTGGCCACTTTACAGGGAATAGTCAACTGGGAGGAATACAAGAACAGTTGGCAGAACAAGGGACACGTTTTCTAAATCCAAAATAGGGCTTACAGGATCAATCCCATTTATTCCCAGAGCGTTCAAAAACACTGTTCATGTCCCTAGACAGTAGGAGGAACCTGATTCTAAATAGGGTGGTGACGTAGGCAGAGTTAGTGACACTTCTGGTGTAAAATAGGTTAGCACTTTGGGAATGTTGCTGGAAGGTGAAAAACTAGACAGGATTGGGTTGGAAACATTGGACAGGAAATAAACATAGGATAGGAAGCAATCATTGGTGAGTGCACAAGACAAGACTGGCAGCTCAACACCACCTCTGAATATTGCTGGACCCAAGGAGACTACATCAGAAACTGAAGGCCCTGTGGGAAGAAAAAAAACAAAGGACTCCTGACCCCTGTTGACAGGAGACTGGAACTGCTGCCAAGAAGCAGATGGCTGATCTCCTGTTTGGTTGCTTCAGGGATACAAAGAACAGAAGAACTCCTGGTTCCAATAGGTCCCAGATGAGCACAGAGGTCTTGACCCTGCAGGAGGCCTGGTTGAAAAAAGACCTTGTGTCTAGCGGTACCAGGGGCCAGAAAAGAAGCTTGACAGCTGTTGGAGAAAAGAGGGCCTCTTTTCTGCCTCTGGTGGACAAGATACATTGTCTGAGTTTGAAGGTAAAACCTTGGACTCTGGCAAAGCAGTAAATCTACCTCAGCAGCAGAGCGACCAAATAATTCCAGCTTTGTCCTGCTCTAATCTCTATATATTGTGTTTGGGTTGTTTTATTACACAAAATGCACTGTTATGAAACCCATGTTTTAAAGTAAGGCATGAAATATAGGAAACATTTGGCAGTTCCCTGTGAAACATGGATTTCATCAACATTACAGTCCCTAACCACTTTACCGAGCTTTACCATCATGTGGGTGCCCAAGATCACATAGAAATAAGGACCAATTTATGGAGCACGGTTTCTTAATATGTGGTAGAAAAGTGCAAAGTATATAGCACATTCTCTGGCAATATTATGTTCATGTATTTTAGGCAGAAACAACAATTTGGATGAACTGTACAGGTTCTGCAAGTTACATTGGAAATCACATAGTAGATCCTATAAATTCATAACTGTGCAGCCATAGGATAGCAAACATCTTCTGGCCCTCACCACTGCCTATTGCTTTATCAACAATGTATTTATGAAAGGTAAACAGTATTATTCTAATTGCAATCAGTGTGAATTATTAGCCGTACTAAGGGCACTTATTGCATTGAATGGTCCAGTATTGTCATCAAGAAGTTGTGGTGACATCATACACCTCAAGGCCCAAATGTTACCAGAGCCCCTAGATGACAACATAAGCCCTTATAACATGTAACATACTTTTATATTACATTTCTATTTTTTGTACCTAGTTCCAATTTGAAGAAAACATCCTTTACAATCTAACAATAGGCAGTTACTGGAATTAGAAAATTTAGGTTAATTACCTTTCATGAATAGATTATTGATAAACCAATTGACAAATGTGAGGGCTAGTGGCTTATGTGGCTTGAGTGGTTGCAATATTTACAATGTCATCAGTGATGCAATCAATGATGCCTTTTAACATGAATGATCTAATATGTAAGTTCATTGGCAGTACATAATGGGGTCGAAGTTATGATTAGTTTACTGAAACATAACTAGTGAATATCAGTAGTTTTTAGGTTTTTGTCTTGTAACTATAACTGCACTGTGACTGTAGTTTTTTAGTGAGCTTCAAAGGAAACATATGAAATGGTGTTATAAGCAAATCTAACCTTAACTTCACTTTGATCTTTGTTTTTCCATGAATGTCTGGGTCTATTGGTCATATGCCACATGGACCTGTTTTTTTAACATCAACTTCTGTAATGACTACCAATTCCAGACAAAAGAGTTTGGCTGTGCGTAGTAAGGAATGGCTGCAGGCTCTGTACACAACCTGTTATAGGCAACTTACTCATGCAGCACATGGCTTTTAGGCATGTGACGCAGGAGCTGGCTGCAAAACATGTTCTCTGAAAAGGTCCTGTACTCTACCTGTGCCAAGGGTTGTCTAGTCAGACACTGTTCCTAACCTGCAGCATGGCCTTTCTTTGGCTCTGTACACCACTTTTCAGAAACTTCTGACTCCTATTTTGGAAAGGCTTCAGCTGTGCACTATTTGCAGCAGAGGAGGTCCGCAGGGCCTAGAATTGAGCAAAGCCCTGCACCTCCCCATTCCCTTAGGCTACGAGGGTCATGAGATGCAGCTATATTAGTAAGACCTCTATTTAAGCCAGCCCCAATCTACCACATCCACTCTTTGTTCTGATGCACTGTTCATGGCACAGAAAAGCAGCTGATTGCTTCTGAAGGTGGTGAGAAGGAGAGGCTCCGCTGTGACTGCAGGAGCCTCCAGCAATGCTGAAGCAGAACTATGTGCTTCTTGTGATCACACTGACCCAATGTCTAGTAGGGGCAACATTCTCTTTCCAAACAAGGGGGGCCCAACCCAGGACGATAGTGGGTGATTGTAATTAAGAGCAATTTAACTATCAAGCATAGTGATCTGGAAGGTTTATTTTATATTAAACCTTTCATCACAGCATCTTATCCATGCCCCCCGTCCAAGAGGACAATCAGGGCAATTGTGAGCTATATGATACTAATGGCTTTATGAATGTTCAGTGAAGACGATTATTGCCTAACTGCTGTGCCATTTTTAGAAAGATCTTGTCTATTTAATCAAAAATAACCCATTCCTCCAGATCCCCCTACTGGCTACACACTTCCTAATTTCTTTTCCACTCCTCTGGCCATTCTTAACTTCAGTAACCATAAAAGCAAAGTTACTTCTACAAAAATGAAAGTGTGCTAACTATGAGAATCAGGGCTGGAGAAAGTTGCTGTTCTCTATGGGTGGTTGCATGGGGCATTGACCTAGAAAGTGTTTTTAAACATATTGCAAAAATGAGGAAAAGGCTTTTGGTACCTTTATGCCCTATATCCTTAGTAACTTTGCTTAATTTAATTCATTTCAGGGTAGCACAAAAGCAAATTTTCAAAGGTAGAATAGTAATCATAATGTGCTGTGGCTCGCTGCATGTTAAAGGGGTGGGGTGGCACATGGGGGGAAGTGGGACAAAATAATTAAATTAAAAATAAAATAAAAAAATAAAAACTTACCTGCTATGCTGCACCGCTCCTCTTTTCGGGTCACTGCAGGCAGGCACAGGCTCCCAGCCTGCCCTGCGGCCAAACGTGACGATGTTCAGAGCAGCGTTAGGATTGCCTGGAGCGCCCAGCCAGGGCACTCCCAGGCAAACTTGGAGCCTGTGCCTACACTCCAGCCCAGCAACACAGTGCCAGGCTGGAAAGAGCATAGTGCCATGTGTGTTTTGCCGGCCTAGACGACCGGCCAAACACACATGCGCACTGAGACGAGTTCACAGTGCACTCCCCTTGTCCCCGTCATCCCATTGGCCACAGCCCTCTAACAATAAAAGGATAATAAACATAGTTTATTATCTTTTCGTTGTTAAAGTTTTGCAGCTGCTGCTGCTCGCGGGGGACGACACTCCTTCATGGCGGAGGAGCCGCCGCTGATCATAATGTCCTTTACCCTGACTTAAATTATATTATTTTAATGCTTCTTTTATAATACTTTGCAATATGAAAAAAAGATGACGCACTTAACACCTACTAGCTGCAAATGTATACAAATGTATAAATATGAAACAATTTGGCTATGTATCTGCTGAGAAAATGTATTAAACCACCAATCCATAAAAGTTACCTCTGGTGGTACCTCACGACAGATTTTCCGAATACATGTGAGTCGGAACGGGCGCCGCAGTCTTCAGAAAGCACTTCATATAAAAAACTTCAAATACATATCAAAGACAATCTAGTTTGGGTTGTTGGTGGCTTTGGGCTCACCATGAAACCAACATTGTGTTCCATAGTCAAGAATTTGGCTTCACAAATATTTTTGCATTTGTGATCAATATTCATATAATGCTCTCCACTGTGAAGCAGAAAGATCTACCTCAAGTCCAGCCACTCGGAGGTAAAGGAAGATATGCACAAGATAAAAGTTAATTGAGAGGGTATCAAAAGATGGCCTAAACTGAGTGACAAATAAACAAACAAAAAAATGAACACTTCAATAAATGGGGTCAGGCCACAAAACATTTTGACTTGAGGCATTACATGTCTTTGAGGATTAGTGTAAACAACTTTTACAACTGTATTATAAAACCATGTGTCTAGAGGTAGTAATATGTGATGTGGCCGTCAAATTTTGATTCTGAACTGCATGTCTTCCAAGTAGTAAAAGAATGTGAAACCATGTCCTCTGATCGATTTTCCTAAGGAGGGTCATACAAATGTTCAGAGTTGTACTAAATGGCAATCAAAAGGGCGGCATGCCACCATGTTCTCTTTCTCCATGATAAAGTAGCACAGAGACCCAGGGGTGAAGTCTTCTGCTCTGTACTGCTTCAGATGGAAAGACGGAATGAGTTGGGAGGCCATATGTAGGCCTCTCCATCTGCATAAGATTAGACATAACACATTCACCAAGATTTTTATAAGGTGTAAGAGCTATCCAATAGGTCAAAGAGACTGGTAAAATTGTGTATTGTCCAGTATAGGTCCCAACCACTAGGCACTAGGTGAGAGCTGGGCTTTATGCATTCCCTCTAGACAGTGACACACAAAGAGAGCTTGGGTGTGACCTTTGTATTCTGATGGCCCATCACCAGGCTGATGGGTCTTCCTGGACTAAATGGGGCTGAAGGAGCTGACACTTACACCTGAATATGGATGTGCCTCCCCTCAGACAAAGGGCTGCATAACCCCCTGTAGAGTGTCTAGAGTCAGGGAAGGAAGGGCAGGGACATTGTAATCACGATTGGCATATTTGAAGACTCTTTACTTCAAAGACACATTTAGGTATAAGAACTGGACCCCAAACCTCACCAAATCCGTTCACTTTGGGTTCCTAAGGAGACCCTGCAACTAAGAGGAGCTGCGCTGCCAGGTGGGACTGGCCCTTTGCCACATGCTTTGCTCCATTTGCCTACTGCATGCTGATTGCTGTGCTGCCAGGTGGGCCTGTGACTTTGCACTGTGCTCTGCTGTGTTTCTTGCTGCCTACTACCTCTACAGTGAATAAGGACTGAACCTGCCCTCTACAACCTCTACTTCACCCAAGAACTCCAAAGGCTTGTTGGCTTGCCCCCTACTATGGAGTCTCAGAACTAGAAAAGACTCCCGTCCTCTTCTGGCTACAAAAGGGGCCTACAGGGGTCAAACAAAATGCTGTGTGCTATGCTGCTCCCCTAGCTTGTGTGACCTGCAAACATTCACTCCAGAAGGACCACACTGAAGCGCTGATCAAAATCGACATTTTTCTGCACTTAAAGATGCCACCGCACCAAGAGAAGCCTGAGGGTGTGACTGCTGCATTGTTGATGTGATTCAGTGCCTTATGTGATGTATCTTCACTCCTCTGAATGCAGTTCTGCCCTTGGGTGCCAACATCAGCATTCCTGAAGCCTACCCCATGTCCAAGCAAACCAAAGGGAAGAACTGCCACACCTAGAGTCCCCGGGGTGCCACTACAGCTGTCCACCAGGTGCAGATGCCCCCGGTCCACCTCCTCTTGCTTGTGAGGCCTCTGTGTTGTTGGGCACACACACAGATCACGGCAACCTCACCCAGAGAAACAGGTACAGGGGGCTGCGGGCTTAAATCACCAACTGGGACCATTCCATAGACCTCCCGGTCCTCTGTGTGTGGCACAGCGATTTCCAGCCTAGTGTTGCCACAACATGATGCGCGTTACCTCTACTAGCAGTTGGATCCCTCTTGTTGAAGAAAAAACACGGTCCATCTGTAAGGAAGTGCTCAACGCCCTACCATTACATTTGTCGAATACACTTTAGTGCTGCTAGCATTAGCCACACCATTTCATTGTTGACAACATGTTACACAGCAAAGAAATCTTTCTGTTTTACATGTGGGACATGCCTTGGATATAGTTGAATTAACCACACGCATATATCCTTAAAGGATGACTGAGCACTGATCAATTTATAGTGATTGATTCAGAGATACTTATTTGATTTTTTTTTGTTTTGGTCATATATAAATAATATAAAGATTATCTATTGTTCTAATCTGGCGTGGAGTCGTTTTGTGGTGTTTTCATTGTGTTTCTGTAACCCTTGCACTGCACAAATACTTTACACATTTCCTGTTTTGATAAGTCTGCCTGCTCTGCGACTAGCTACCAGAGGGTGAGCACAGGTTATCTTATCCCTTTATCTGAGGAGAGGCACATCCATATTCAGGTTTAAGTGTCATCTCCTCCCTCCCCATTTAGTCCAGGAAGACCCATCAGCCTGGTGATGGGCCATCAGAATACAAAGGTCACACCCAAGCTCCCTTTGTGTGTCACTGTCTAGAGGGAATGCACAAAGCCCAGCTCTCACCTACCCCAGATGTGCATTGAGGGACACAGAATGGTTAAAATAGGAAAATGCCAACTTTCTAAAAGTGGTATTTCCAGACTTACAATTTAAAATCTGATTTAACCATAAATTGTGATTTTAAAATTGTGAGTCCAGAGACACCAAATTCCACCCAGACTAGAGTGTTGGGTTCTGCGTGCCTAAGGTGCATACCCTGGCCAACTAGAAACTCCATTTCTAGCAGACATGTGTTGCACAAAGATAAATATTTTTGTGGTTTACTTTCAAAGAGCTGTTAAAAGGACAGGTTCTCTGACAATCTGCATTGGTAACATAAACCAGCAACAACACACAACTTGATTCCAAGTTACGCAGTCAAACAGGTCTGTGGAAAATATCTAAGAGAAGGGCAAATGTCAGATCTGCAAAGCATACTTTCCTTGCAAGGACAGTAGGGCTAGACACAAGGCAACCTCTCCGTGGCAACATGTGCCTCGTTGAGTCATACTGCAGGAACTGTGCCTACTATGTGAATACTGATCACAAACACATAAATATGTTCTGGTGCATTTTTGAAGCCAGAGTTTTGATTATGAAACTTTACCTCTGCACCTAAATGTCATTTCTAGCTATCACACCTTATATGACAATTAAAACATGGCTTCTTCTGTCTAAAGAAATGATTAGAAGTCAGACCCCCGTGCACACAAAAGGTGATGGGAGGAATGCTTGCAATAAGTCTAACTACTGGCAGTCGCTTGGGGTAACATCCCAACCCACTGTCCTTTTGCCCACCATACTACCGCATGTTAGACCCAGCTGTAGGGAAATCAGTCTTGACCCTGTTCCAAAGGGAATAGTTCAGCCTGAAATTCCAAGCTTCATCCTCTCTGAACTTGAAAACAAAGCACCCCAAGACCATTTTCCCCCTAGCCTGGGCACTTCAGGCGGGTGTGACTTGGTACTAGTGAGCAAGGGACCCATTCCTGGGCATTCCCTTGGCCACTTAGGGTCGTACATCACATATACAACAGGTGATGAAAAGATGCTTGTAATAATTCCAGCCACTGGCAATAGCTCAGGGTAGCTTTCCAACCCATTTTTCTTTAGTCCACCATGCCACCTCAGATTAGATTCAGAAATGTGAAAGTATGTATGTGGTATTTATAAAACGCATTCCGACTCACAGGGAGCATCGAAGCGCTAAAAAGTAGAAGGTGAGCGAGAAATCAGAAAACAAACCCAGCCCCCTTCCTGCCCCGATCAGTTATACCGAAATACTGCTAAGGAAAAAGTAGGCAGAGGAGAAAGTAGGCTATTGAGGAAAGAGCCAAGTTTTGGCCAGTTTCCTGACCCTTAAATAGGCTGGTTCTTGCCTAATATTCAGCGGTAGTGAATTCCAGCCTTTAGCAGCAGCCACCGTAAAAGCTATATCCCCCCATCTTGCTCTGTATGTGTGGGGGACCTGAATTCAATATGCTTTGGCGGACCTCAGGTTTCTCTTTGGAACATACCAACAGAGCCTGGTGGAAAGATAACTAGGACCAATTCCATGAATTGCTTTATAGGTTAGGCAAAGTGCTTTAAAAGTAATACGCTGGGACACTGGAAGCCAATGTAGTTTCTTAAGACTCCTGCTGACTGAATTCCACCGTGGAAGATTTAAAATTGCTCCAGCTGCTGCATTTTGGACCATTTGCAGCTTGTTAATCAATGTCTTATCCACATTAAGGAGTAAGGCATTACAGTAATCAACTTTCCACATTACTAGGGCTAAGACAGCAGAGACTCTCCATTCCTGCTTAAGGTAGGGAAAGATTTTACGAAACATTTTAATCAGCCAAAGGCATGTCTTCAGAGCGTAATTTGCATGATTTCTGAAAGACAGATGGTCGTCAAAAAGAATGCCCAGGTTCCTACTGACCATGGTCAGAGCAGGAGGAATGCCACAGCCTGCTGGCCACCAGCGTGAGTTCCATAACTCTTTTGCCGGCCCAAAGCAAAGAATTTCCGTTTTAGTGGCATTCATTATCAACCAATTTGTCTTCATCCAATTACTGACACCTTGCATTCAATTGCTAAACCGATCCGCGACCTCCTCCCAGGGTTTTGCAATGGGGATAATAAGCTGAGTGTCATCAGCATGGGAGGTCGGGATAAACCCAAACGATCGAATGATGTCAGCCAAAGGTGCAACACAAAGACTGAACAAGGTCGGGCTTAAGGATGAGCCCTGAGGAATCCCACAAGGCAATAAATAAGGTGAAGACCGAAAATTGCCACCACTTACTGTTGTCCATCTGTTAGACAAGAAGGATTCTAAAAGCTTAAGGGCTCGTCCTCTGATCCCTGCTTGCCTAAGGCGGGACGTCAGTAAATAAGGAGAGATTGTGTCAAACGCCGCCGATAAATCCAACAATACTAGGATGGCCCGTTGGCCTTCATCGACCAATTTCCGGATCGCATCAGAGGAAGAGATCAAAGCAGTCTCCGTGCTGTGCGCCTTTTTGAAGCTGTGTTGTGACGAATCAAGACCTCCCCCAGCCACTAGAAATTCTCCTAGGGCCAGATGTAGGAAGCCGTTTGCATGGTGCAAACTACAGAAATCGCAGTTTGCGCCATGCAAACAGCCTAACGCGATGCTCATTCACAAATTGCGAGTCGGTACCGACTCGCAATTTGTGAATGCGACTCGCAAATAGGAAGGGGTGTTCCCTTCTTATTTGCAACTCGCATCGCAATGCAGAATTGCTTTGTGACCGCGAATGCGGTCGCAAAGCAACTCGCAGTTACCACCAGTGTCACACTGGTGGTAACTCATTCGCAAAAGGGAAGGGGTCCACATGGGACCCCTACCCCTTTGTGAATGTGGGCATAAAGGTTTCTTCAGAGCAGGCAGTGGTCCAATGGACCACTGCCTACACTGAAAAAATGAAACCAAATGGTTTCGTAATTTTTTTCATTTTGCAACTCGTTTTCCTTTAAGGAAAACGGGCTGCAAAATGAAAAAAAAAGACGGCTTTATTGAAAAAGCAGTCACAGACATGGAGGTCTGCTGACTTCAGCAGGCCACCATCCCTGTGAGTGCAGGGACTCGCTATGGGGTCGCAAAATGCGACCCACCTCATTAATATTGATGAGGTGGGTCTTTGCGACCCCATAGCGAGTCGCAGACAGTGTCTGAGACACTGTTCTGCATCCGAATTTGCGATTCGGAAATTGTGAGTCGCACCGACTCGCAATTTCCGAATCGCAAATTCGGACCTTCCTACTTCTGGCCCCTAGTTCCTTATTCAAAATTTTCTCTAAGATTTTGGCCAGAAAGGGAAGGAGCGCTATTGGCCGTAGGTTATTTAAATCTTGACTATCCCCATCTGGCTTCTTTTTTAATGGCATAACAATAGTTTCCTTCCAAGAGGAGGGGTACGTACCAGAATCTAACACCTCTTGAAAAATCGGGACTAAGGCCCGAGCCATCAGGTCAGGGGCTAGTCTGAAAATGAAAGAGGGCACGGATCCAATGGGGAAACTGACTTTATTTCACAGATCATCTTTTTTACCTGGTCCTGGGTCGGGGCATGAAAATCCGTTAAAAATGTGCCCTTTACTTTGACATCTGTAACCGAATCCACAATGGGTTTCCTGGAAATCACATGGGGATCGAAGGCAGCTTGTATTCGGCGAATTTTATTCTCAAAGTGCCCTGCGACCTTGTCACAAAATTCCTGGGAATTCTCCAATTCCCGAGGCCTGAGAGGGGTGGATAATGTTTTTATCACGTTAAAAAGTTCTCGGGCGTTTAGTGCCTCCTTCACTTTAGTGGTATAGAATTTTGATTTGGCTGAGAAACATGCTGCTTTGTAGGCATGGAGGACAGATTTTTACACTTCCTTTTCCTCCGGGACTGGGTTCAGTTTCCACTGGCGCTCTTGTTGCCGATAGCTTCTCTGCAGCCTCTTTAGTTCACTAGAGAACCATGGTTGACTAAGCTTTTTCCGGCTACCGGACCCCAGGACTCTGGGAGGGGCCAACTGCGCCATAGCAGTTTCTACGCCTAGGTTGAAGATGTCGAGTAAAGGTCGGGCCAGTTTCTCAGCTCTGTCCCAACCTTCTTCTAAGGCAGTGACCAGTTCTTCCCTTTTAATCTGCTTCCATGGTCTCACTACCTTGTTCTCTAATCTTGGTGTATATGGGAGATGTGCGGAGTTAGTTTTGAAGCATAACATATGATGGTCAGTCCAGCTAAGCTGAGTATTAGTTACAGCCAGCTGTGTAGATGTGCGAGCAAAAACTCCATCTAATAAATGCCCTGCGCTATGTGTGGCTACCGAGACTCTCAGAGTCCAGTCCAAACCTCCATAAGATCTAAAAACTCCCTAACTACAGGATTGCGGGTCTCATCAAAGTGGACATTAAAGTCTCCCAAAATGATAGCCTTGGTGGACAGGACTATTGGTTCCACCAAGTTGACCCAAGTTTGGACAAAATTTGTAAGATGGCCCAGTGGACAGTAGAGCAAAAGTCCCTCCAACATGATGCCATCACTGTTAGAGATCTTAAAGGCCATCATCTCATTGTTCTTTAGTCCACCATGCCACCTCAGATTAGATTCAGAAATGTGCAAATAAGTCTTGACCCTGATCTTGGGCTCTGTCTTTTGTCACCCCCAAGCTTGACAGGGGAAGAAAAAACTTTCCAGACCTAGATGTGAGGGTAGTATAGGGAATCCCACACTTCAAACGCTGGCACAAGATGTAAATATTGGACCTCTAGATTCACTCATCAGTAGGCTCCTGGACCTGTAGACATTACAGACAAAGGTATGTCCTGCCACCAGAGGAATGATCTTCTGCTACCAGAGAATGGCCCTGCTGTCTGATAAGGAAGACTGGATCTGTTACATGCATCTCAGGCTAGCTTGAGTGACTGCTAGAATCAGCTGGGTCAAAATCCTGTTTGATATTCAAACTCCCGAGACCTACTTGCAACTGTACGGCTGACATGCTGCAAGTGAACCAGCCTGGACCTTCAACTGGACCTGCTTGACCCCTGCTGCTGGCTTCTGCCTGAAATGAGTCCTGCTCCTGAAGAGATGCCCCCCATGTTCTGGACCCTTAACTGGACCCTTGCCTTTCTTTGGCTCCAAAAGCAGTGCAATGCAACGAGACACTGGGCCTCACAACACAGTCCTTTGCAGCACCTGATCGCCAGCCTCATCAAAAACGACACACCATGATGCAACTTGATGCAGGACTTTGCATCGCAGCTCCGGATAGACAGCCTTACATTGCAGGACCTCACATTGCAGACCTTGCAGCTCCTCATTGGAACCAAGGCTGTGTGACGCAACACCTCACACCAAGGACATAAGGTACAATTCTCAGTGGGACTAACCTGGTCTCCATAGCTGTCCTGCACGCCATCATGGTCGGCATGTACTTGTGACTTCTCCAAGTCCAGTGCAACCAGATAAGAGTGACTGGTGCTTTGTGCTTCTAGGCACTATTTCCACATAAAACTTTAAAATTTAACATCTCTAGTTCTACTTACTGGATTTTTGTTGTGGTGGTATCATTTACTTATTAAAATTGTCTTTAGTTTTCAAATTTTGATTTTTCTTGTGTTTTCGTATTACTACTGTATGTGTGCTGCAAAATATTTTACACATTGCCTCTAACTTAAGCTTGGCTACCTTTGTGCAGTGCTACCAGATTGTTCAGCACAGGTTAATTTAGTGGCTTTTGTGGTTCACCCTGACATGTATTGTGGTTGTTGCCTAAGTAAGGCTTCCACCCTCCTCAACCAATAAAATTTCTTACACATGAAAACTGGTAGCTCTTTTCCCCAGAGCGCCTGAGCATCACTTTGACTAAAGTGAGGTATATGCAGCTTTTTTACAGAGTAAACCTATGTATCTAGTACACAGAATATACAACAATGTGATAACATATGAATAATTTCACAATGGTAAACTTACATGATGAGCAAATCTACCTGTGTTAGTGTATTCTTACATTTTTGGGAAAACTGTACTACTTTGGGATATTCCACAATTATAAGCGTAAAGCTACTCAAGGGTGTAGACTTACATGTCTGCACCCACTGAAACTGGACATAGAGCCAAATGCTAGTGTGTTAGATTATTACAGCAGTGATAAAAAACATAACATATAGACAACCACTAATACAGCAACACTGTTACACAGAAAATAAAAGAGAGTGACTTAAAATAGAACCCCCATACCAAATAATGTTAAATTAAGTTAAATAATTTAAAATAGTACAAAATATAAATGCATTTATTTAATGTTTGAAAATGTATATACAAATAAAGCATATTTCTAATTTTATTTTAACATTGCATTAACCTTTATTTGATTTAATAATTAATATTACATTATTTTTATTAAAAGATCACTAATTTCGTTTTAATTAATTCTGTACAACAGTTGTAATAATAATTGTTAATATATAATAAAAAATGTATTTAGGTATGGTTGTTCATAAAAATAATTTTATGTTATTTTAATTCATTATATTTAGACTAATTGCAATATAAAACTCTGGAGGCAAAAGATCTCCCTATGATAAAGTATAGGAGAAAGTAAAAAAATATTAAACTTGAAAAACTGGTAAATATATTTTATAGAAAATAGTAATGTAAATTATGTTATATGTTTTTAAAACTAAAACAGAATAAAAAGTTACATTTGTAACTAAATTCATTTACATATATATATATGTATATATAATGTATGAATTAATAATAAAAATGTTGCATGCAAATAGTTAAAAGTAGGGTATTATATTTTACTAAAAATATATGTTACATTCATTCTTACATTAAAGGATTATTAAAATAAGTTAAAATACAACAGAAAATACAATGTATTTTTAGATTTATTTATATTAAATTACATATACGTATATTTTAACTAGTTGAATATTTTAATTTAATGTAGCATTTTTTCCTACAGGGTTTTATTTTCAGTCCCTGTCTCCATTATTTTCCGTGGAAAGGTGTTGCAGTACAGGTGGTTGGCCATGAGTGCACTGGACCTAATTTAGCTCATTGAGCACATTTACCGATGTTTTAGGTTCTTTCTTGCTGTAGCAACTTAGAAGTGAAGTTTGTGAATAGGAATGGGCTTACTCTTTTTGTTGGTGGGTCTATTTGTATCCTGAAACCCCTCCCTACCACTCTCTTCACCCCTTCTTAATCCTTCTGAAGCCTCTCCCCTTTAGTAATAAGCATTCCTCTTTTACAGGAAACTCCCACTTTCCTGCCTACATTTACTACAATGCATACCTACATGTGCAGAGATCTCCACAGTCAGGGCGGATGTGGATATCTCCTCAGTCAGGGTAAACATCTTCACATATAAAAGACAGGCAAGGCAAAGGCATTGACCTCACATGTAGGTTAATGAATGGAATTATTCATTATGTTAGTAGTACTATTAAAGTACTATAAAAAATACTACAAAATGCAGTTTGTGAATAAGGCACGGTTTCTGACAGCAAGGTAGAGGGTGAGTCTAGAGCAATAAACCTTTTGTTGATGCCAATACTGAAGGAAAAGAATACACTCACGTGTAGCAATTCCATTCGATGACCCAGGGACTGATGAGTAAGGAGTATTGTGTGCTTCTATACTTTAGCTCCTGTAAAGCATTGATCTAAGACATATTGGAGCAGACATCTCTATGTAAGTCAGTTTTCATATCTGTTCTGCCAGCCGAATTGGAGGAATTCTGGTAATCTGATGTTACTCTTGTAAAGCTGAATTACTGATAATTACAATTCTGCTGGTGGAATTAAAAATTATGCCGTGGTTTCTAAAGTTAGAAGCCACTGCAAACTACTCAGCACCCTTACATACTCTGCAGTGATTAAAATATCTGATCACTGCAGAGTATGCGAGGGTTTTGAGTGGTTTGGGCTGCGCCATTTCCTTAGTGCAAGATGCATCCTAGCATCCATTTTTGGATGCGAGGGTGCATTTTACACTAATAGCGTAGTGCCAAATGTCCACTCCACCCCGTCGTGAAATTCCATAGAATCTGGCAGAAATTTAATGTAATTCCAAGTAATTATGTGGAATCAAACTACACAAATTCCACCCACACCTAGTGTGTAACCTTGCAGGTTCATGTTTTCGTCACTTTTGAAAATATATAGAGTATTTTGAATGCTAACAGTGTCTGCTAGCACCTCAATCAAAAACAGCAACAAGAATACAGACAAAATATCTAGATGATACATAACAGGTAACTGTGTAATGTGGTCCTTGTAGTCACTAAAGGATTACAGTAAGATCATATTAACAGAACCCTGAGACGGCTATATAGGACCATAGTACATGTTACGTAGTATGTATTGTTTATAATACTTGTTTAATTTGGAGTAATTATCCTGAAAATTCTGTTTTCTTGAAATTGAAAGTAATATTGGGCACTGATTGCAATTAGAAAAAATAGGTTTACCTTTCATGAAAAAATTGTGGCTAAAACAATGCACTATTGTGGGGACCCGACGATATATGTATTTCTGTGGCTGAAATGTTTACCACAAACCTAAGGATTCACTGACTGTACCAGATAATTAGCAAAATGTGCCAATTTACAAAAACGTTGCTTATCAATAATATGGATCAAAAATGCTGCCAAATAATGTGTCATATAATTTGCATATTTCTGTATAGTTAAGAACACCTTTTAGTGCGCCATACTGCTTCAATACAGCAATCCAATTAGTGGTACATCTCTGCAGAGTGGTTTGAGGACTGTAACTTGTGTTGATGACATTCGTATTTCGTAGGGGTTCGTGAAAAATGTCCGAGCTAGTGTAGCTGTGAGGCTTTTCAACGTTACAGCTCCTTAAACAGCAAATCCCTCCCATCGCACTAAATACGTCATTCATAACATGTTACAATAGCCACACCACATACACATGCACACAACATAGCGTTGCACCAAATAATTGGCAAAAGATATCTCTAAACAGAACAGTCAGCTCACACTTGGCAACAGCCAATAATTCACCTTGAGGAACAAAATAAGTGGACTAGTCACTACAAAGATCCCTAACAGGATGGGGCACATCATATTCTTCCCTTATCCTATGTGAATTAGAAGGAAACATTAGACTAGACAGGCAGGTCGACCTTGGTCGATCAAACACAATGACACCTGAGCACGTCAACAACAATTCTCATATCCAAAGGACAAGATCAGAATGTCTCAAAAAGCACTAAAATGCCATACAGAGGGAGACAAGCACTGTAGAGATAACGGAGCATAACACTATCTTTTCTCTCGCTTTTTATCATTATGTGAACATGTTCGGGACTGTGTTGGCTGTAAGAGTTATTGAG
The DNA here is from genome assembly GCF_031143425.1 of Pleurodeles waltl. Classification (NCBI taxonomy): domain Eukaryota; kingdom Metazoa; phylum Chordata; class Amphibia; order Caudata; family Salamandridae; genus Pleurodeles; species Pleurodeles waltl. Next base: position 803,918,661 of record NC_090437.1, on the reverse strand, counting down.
TGTTTTTGGATTGAAACTAGCAATGCAAACGGTGTAGCGCAATTTTCCTTCGATATTCTCTAACCCAGGATGACACAATGGCGGGAAAATGTGTTTTTTGGGCTAGCCGCTCCTTGCAAGTGTGACTTTTTTCCCCCACTGGTCAGTGGATGTAAGTGTTGGTGTAAATAGTAAAATGATGCACTGCGCCCGTGCAGCGTTGCAAAACGTGGCACAGGAAAAGTTGATCAGCAAGAAAGAATGCGATGCAGAGAAGGCCAGAGGAACAGAGCTATAGGGGCTGAGACAGAATCTCTGAGATGGACAGTGACAGAGAGACAGACGATGACACACAGATAGAGCAATTATAGGACGACAGACAAATATAAAGTGATAGATGCGCTACAGGTAGCCAGAGACAGTGGAAGACTTACCTAAAATAGAAGAGGGATAGAAACAGGGGCCAGGATAGATAGCTAGATAGATAGCTAGATAGATAGATAGACAGACAGACACAGACAGACAGACAGACAGACAATGGCCTGCCTTTCCATCAGTTAGCTTCCTCAGCCATTTCCCGCTACCAATCTGATCAAAATTTTGAAAAGAGGCCACAAAAGATACAAGCATGCCCAATCGGTCGCATGAGGCACTGGTGCATGAGCTGAGGCTCTCGCCTAACCTTCTTTGAATCAAACTGGGGAGTAGCCAATCAACGAGCTAAAATGTTAACATTCGAAAGGCACAGCAGCCACCAACTTGCCTAGGCAACAGCGGTATCTATATATAGGCAAAGAAAGAAAGAAAGAAAGAAAGATATAGGGATAAATAAAGATGCACTGAGAGTGATAAGTAGATAGATTTCATCAATGTACCCCAGCAAGCACCTTGAACTCTTAAGTCCAACTGTGGTTTGGTCCACAATGACCATCATAGAAGGAGCTGCGGCCTTGCAGCTTGAGCTTCTACCTTTGGAACCTAGGGACGCAAGTTCAAATTCCAACCTCAGTGCTACACTCTCCATCATCCGATTCAGGATAAATCACTTAGGGCCATATTTATACTTTTTGATGCAAAACTGCGCTAGCGCAGTTTTGCGTCAAAAAAATTTGCGCCGTCTAACGCCATTTTGAAGCGCCATGCGGGCGTCAAATTTATACTTAGACGTACGACGGCGCAACCAACAGGTGGGAGTCATTATTTCGTGACGCACACAGCGTCGGTCTGTCGTAAAGGAAACCAACGTAAATGCGACGCACATCACTGTGGGTCGATTTACGACAGCGCAATCGTGAAAACGCCGTTTTTTTTCACGCTATTGCGTTACATTTTTGCGCGAAAACTGCCCTTTCAGCAGAGGAGACCCAAAATGGATACTAGATGCCCCAACAGACCCCAGGAGGATGAGAGCAGACCAGGAACCAGCCAGGAGGATCCATACAGAAACCAGGACATTTAAAAAAAAAAAAGAAAGTGTCGCTTCAGTGAAGAGGAGCAGGAAATCCTGGTGAAAGAGGTGACTTAACACCAGCACCAACTTTTCATCTCCTCAAAATTGCCACTCGGTAGGAGAGAGGCCATCTGGAAACAAATTGTGGACAAGATTAACAGTGTGGCTGAAGAACGCCGGACAGTCACTGAGTGTAAGAAACGCTGGCATGACTGCAAACGTAGGACCAAAGAGAAAATGACCAGGAAGGCAGCAATGCAGACTGGAGGGGGGAGTCCAGCACAACAGGAGGCCCTGGACCACATGGAGGAGATGGTCGCAGCCGTCATCCCGGAGGAGATCGTCACAGGGATTCAAGGACTGGACAGCGCAGACTACCACGACACAACGCACATGCAGGGTAAGTCGCATGGGGAATTCAAATGCAATAATGGGGACTGTAAGCAGGGGGGGGATACCTACTACACAATGCATGTAACTTAGCACATATATGAAGTGGCATGGGGAAAGGGGCACGGCAGGGGGGCATGCCCAGTACTGACCGAAGCTGGGGCACGACAAAATACAGCAACAACAACAGTCCCACGGGGACATCCTGTAATTACAACAAGAGAGCCAAGGGAAAGCAGTGACAGGTGGGAAGGACACTACCTCAAATCCATATCCAGGCACTTGTATTGCAAAATCTATTCTACATCAACTAGGTCCCTACCTGTAATGCAGTAGCAAATACAACAACTGCAACGTAACTGCCACAACAGTTGACAATAACAGCTCTCATCTCTGTGCAGCTATAGTACCAAATGGCAGGAACCCCACCCTGGAACATACATACCTAAATTAGGGGGTGAGAATGACATCTGCAACTACTCCTAGAAATAAGACAAAGGTACCAGTACACTCAAATGCCGAATGTCCATAACTGACACATACATAAGCCTACGTAAACAGCAATAGGAGCCACACAGCACTAACGACACACACATGCTGCATACGTCAGGGTCCCTCACGTGCCTGGCTAACAAGGCTACATCACTAATGTCATACTGCTCAGACAACAACATTGAGGAGGGGACACAGGCAACTGGTCACTGAAACACATCTGCACAGTCTGACAAACAAATAGGACATTCACACGATAAACAGGCCAATCCAGTAAGACACACATGATACCCCATCATATTCAAACATCAACAATGTTTACATCCATACCACATCCTAACATTGACATGCATAGGTAATGCCACGTAACATGTACAGTTCATGCAATGTGAATAAAAAGTGTATGGGGCAGGGCCTGAGAGGCAAGTGTGCTGGCAGGACAGTCACAACACCCACAGTCAGTCAAAGTGTATTGTGGCAAGTGAAACGTATACTTTGCGCATTAGCCTCTGGCTGGAGGCCTTTGTGCATCTTACCCTGAATGTACTTATACTCATTTGCTCACATCAAAGAGCCTCAGAGCACTTTGCACTAAATGAATCTCATTGCCCTTCCTATCAGTTAATGTATCAAATAGTCAGTCCTAAGGTGTTGTCAATTAGTCAAATCACACTGTTTTGCCTACTTCTGCACTGGAGTTTGCCAGAACATATTCACTCTGTGCCCCAGTCAGGGATACCGTCTGGTACGTTGCTGATAGATGTGGTAGGGGTTAAGGTTTGGCATTCCTGCGTAGGGAAACTTTGTCATCACCATGACATATGACTTTTAAATTAACTTCCTCGTCCCAAGACACGCATGGGGGAGTTTCCAAACAGAAAATCACAACTAGATGCTGCCTGCCTTGCTGCTGATGCACAACCAGATCCCAGCCCATTCCTCTGATATGAGGGATGATGTCTCCCCTGTGATTCAGACAGGCAAGCTCCAAACTTAACATGCTGTGCTATACATAGAACAAGCAGAGGGAGAGTAGAAACTGTTAGGCACCATGATAGCTGTGTACTAATGTATTACTCTCCTGCGGACTATTTCAATTCTAACAGTGTGTATTGTTTGGGTTATTGGGGCTCACACCTACATTTCTACAAGTCAGTTGTACAATGAAACTTCATATTAAACAAATACTGTCTTTGTCATTTGTGTATGGGAACATACCGGAAAAGAGAGAATTGTGTAGGATCTGAGTGACCACCACTTCCCTGAGAAGTTCCAAAGATGTAATGCGCTCGGATGTCTAAACATTCCTTTGATGTGGGAGACCAGAGGCACTGCTAGTCTGTCTGAGCTAAATTTAATATCTGGGTGACAGAGTTATTTACAAGTGGGTCAAACTTAGTCCCCCACACCATTAGCTATCCTGCTGCCTAGAAAGCCAGTAATCACATGTAGGATAATGAGAGCCCACCCAACAAAATGTCCCTCCATAACAATAGTTAAATACCGAGGGAGGAGTAGGACCAAAATACGCCTATTCCTAAATAATTACAAAGCAACACCTAGAGGCGACCTGGCAGAAATGTCTGATAGCTCCATATCATACATGTGACACACAGGTGGGCCATAGGCCTACAACAATGCCCTATGACGGACAGCAGATACCAAGACAAACACAGAGTACAAAGTTAAGGCATCCAAAGGCTTGTATCTTAGTGCAAAATTGTCACAACACAGACACACTAATTGTACCCTGTTTCATTGCAGAGGAACACGGATCTCCTGCCGATATGCCTGTCCATGAGTTCCCTGATGACATGGATGACGAGACCATCAACCTCCCACAAGGGACCATTGACATGGTCCTTGAAAGCCTCCAAACCCCACCTTCAGTCACAAGGAGGAGCACAGAAGAAGCAGCCACTACAGTAGAACCACCTGCCACCCCAATTGTAAGACCTGCCAGCTCCAACACAGCTGAGGACTCTGACGACACTGGCACCAGCTTCGAAAGAACAGTCGTTGGGGTCCAGCGGGAGCTGGCCAAGGAGGTGCGGGTGGGGATGCAAACTATGGCAGCCAGCCTTGAGGGGGTGCGTTCGTGCATGTTGTCAACTGCTGATCAGGCAGCTGCAATGCAAGCCAGAACATCGCTTTTGGAGGAACTTTTAAAAACACAGAAGGAAATCTGCACAGCTGTCATCCAGTTGACACAACAACTCCAACTGCAAGCCAGTCAACGTGTGCACGAATGCAACATAGAACCCCTCAGGGCCGACCTGGCTGCCTACCATCGGGATGTGGCTGCCATTCTGAAAAACCAGCAGGCCCTCCTTGCAGCAGTACTGCCCTTCATTACTCGACAGGGATCAGCCCCCGGGATGTCTGCCTCCATGTCTTCTAACACTGAGGTGTGTGTTGCCCCTTCACAACCAACAACAACAAGGATACACCAGGCAACACACACATCAGAAGAAGAAGACATGGAACAGATAACATTCACACGCAAGAGTACCCGGAAGCCCTAGTCCCTGCACCATGGCCTACTCTGACCAAGGTCCTACGTTTTGACACATGCCAGTCTCACTACAACCACCCTCAATGACTGTTTGGCAATCCACTGTATGACTTGTCCCCATTGGCAGTGAATGTTTCTCTCCTACTATTTGGCAATTCCTGTTCCTCTGCACTGTCTGTGACATCACCCCAGCATGTCAGGAGCATCATCCACACCCCGTCTGTAGGATCACCATGTAAGAATGCACCAGAACGGACTCAGCTAACATTGTGAATGGACATTTTGCACTACACCACCTAAAAATAAATATCACTTGCACACCTATTGTGTCTCTGTGTTATTTCACACTTCAACTGTGCAGTACATAACTCCAAAGTGGCTGTGTGGCAACCATGTCGATTCTCTATACTACTGTCCTGATTTCATGTATACTGAAACATCTGTGCAGTGGCCAGGATTGCATCATAGCTTTACTATACTGAGGAAAATAACTGATGAAGGGACTAAGCACACACAATCATGCTGTGTTGGACAGAATGATGCACCATCTATAGCTATTCTAGACAACTAATGGTGGCTGAGAAATGTAGGCACCATGCAATACTAAAATGTGAAATTATGCTGTAAAATGAAAGGAATGATAAACAAATTACACTGCATCAATCACCCTTACGCCGTATACTTCCATGAAGGAAAGTCATGCTGAATCAGTACACACATGATGTAGGTCAGCAATGACAGCAACAAGACAAGAGTGTGAACAAATCCTCATCTACAAAGATCTCCCTGAACTTCACATTGTTGTCCGACCTATCTATTTACCTACAATAACAAGTCTGGAAGCACTCTTTGTGAACTAGGATACATACCAACCCCAAACCTTGATGATCAATGCACACTACCAATGGTGGCTCTCCCACATGGTGGATACTTACCAAGTTAGCACACGGGTAGCTGGCATGTTAAACCTCAATAGCCTGGGGATAGCGAGCATAGGACACAAATGTCATACTAACATTTTCTGCTACACTGATGTCAAGGCCATGAAAAGGTAGCACCTAACGCATCATGTAAAGGGTTAACAAATTTTTTATTTCAAAGTAGTAATAAAAGAGGCAACTAAGGGAAAGGTAAACCTACACTAATCTAACCTGACTACTACTAACCCACAACTGTTCCTAACTAACCTAAGCTAAACTTACTCTACACATGTAACGAAACGATCTAAACATCAACCCCCCACCCACCATTATGAGACAAGACACATGCAGGACAACACTTAGTAACCTACACACATACTATACTATCCTAAACAAACATATATATTTTTTTTAAAACATTTTTTTAATTTCTTTTTAATTTCTTTTTTTTTTTTTTTTTAAACAGGAATCCCAACATTGCCCCCCACCCACCCACCCACACAAAAATATAAGATAGAAAGAATAAGGACCCCCCACCCTCTTACCTAACACTAACTAAGCTAATTTCCTATACTTATCCTATAACTAACCCCCCAAACCCAACTAACAGTATGAAATAGGAAAGAGGTGAGAGGGGAGGGGTAAAAGTTCAGGAGGGCAAAATGACTACAGATTTGCCCTCCGTAGTGTGCGCCGGATGGAGCGCACCTTCTTCTTGACCTCATTCATGTCCTCCATCAGGTTGTCAACCTTTCGAATCAACCTGTCCAATTTTTGGGACAATGCCTGGAAGGCCGCAGGGTCGATAGGAGGGTCAGTGCTGGTTTGCGTGCCGGTGGAGGTGGATGTTGTTGCTGGAGTTGTGTGGCCACGGGACAGCCCTGCTCCCACCACACGGCTGGGTCCAGGTCTGGAGGAAGATGCTTGGTCCGTTGCTGGGTCCACTTGGGCAGACCTGGTGGATGTAGTGGCGGTGGTTGTTGGTGGCACCGTTGGGGGAGCCTGTGGTGTGGCATACCACGCTCCGGAGGCCCGATCCGAATGATATCTGCGGGCCATCCTCCGATACCCACACTGCACCTGCAGGATGTGCCTGTACCTCATCGCACGGCGCTCGAACTGGTTGCAATCTGCGGCACTCAGGTTTGCAGCTGTGAAGAGAAAAGGGAAATATTGAGCATTGAATTTACAGTGGGTTGAATACCACAATGGGTCATTTGTCCATTACTAGAAATGTATTGGTTGCAGCAATTGTTACAACATAGTTCACGGAAAGGCTCAGAGGAAGGACATGTGAATAATGCATACATAAGGGCATATCACACCTAGCATATCCATGTCTCTACATGATGGATGACATCACCCTAAACTACTCATCCAAATCATACCTAAGGCATTAGACATTATGGCACCAGCTCTTCCGCATACTGACTTCACTACATATGTCATTCTATGTGATAACAATCACACTCCTCACTCAATGGCATTTGGAATTAGTTGTGTGCTAAGATTGAACCCCTGGCCCAGAATCATATGTCCACACTAGGGGCCAGATGTAGGAATTTTGAAAAATCAACTAGCAATTTGCAATGCAGAACAGTGTCTCTGACACCGTCTGCGAGTCGCTATGGGGTCCCTAAAACCCACCTCATGAACATCAATGATGTGGGTTCCAAGTTGCCCCACCTTAGCAACTATGGGCACTCACGGGGATGGAGGCCTGCTGGGAACAGCAGAACTCCATAGACGTGACTGCTTTTAAATAAAGCAAGTTATTTTTCCCCAAGTGTAGGCCGTTTACCTGAAAGGAAAATGAGCTGCAATTAGTTAAAAATCACAACAATTCAACTTGGAAATTTTCACGGTAATTATTGGTCCCTAAGACTGGCTGTTTTGCGCAGGATTATTTTGGTCCACTCACAAAGGTGAAGGTTTACAATGAGGACCCCTTCCAGTCAGCAAGTTGGTTACCATCCACTTCAAGTGGATGATAACAGCTACTCACTTTGCAACCACGTACTCGGTTGCAAATGGGATTGCCTACCACTGTGAGTTGCAAGTAGGTCTGGTAAACCCCTTTATTATTTGCATTTTGAAAAGCATTTTGCTAATATGTACATGACCACCAAATACATTTTGGAATAGGAAACAGACGTTTGCAACTCACAAACAGAAATGTATGCCATTTGCAACGTGTAGACATTTTGCTACATCTGGCCCTAGGTACTAACTCAAGTCACAAAAGGTGTTAAGTACGTGTAACATACTGGTTGCTACAGTCCTAGGTACCCTGTTTCACAGTAACATCTCAGTTTTTGTGGGTGGTGTGGGAAGAACAACCAACAATCCCATGTTCAATGCACACCCAGGAGTGTACAGAAAGTTCAACAAGTATGTGCCTTCACACACAACACCTATGAAGGGCTAGCAACACGTTGTAGTCAGCCCAACTTTGTCACATCCCAGGTCCACACATGTCAAAATGATATGACTTAGCCCAACATAACATACTATTAGTGAGGCATGTTTTACAACACACACAGAGGAGGTAGAACACCCGTTCACATGATTCAACAGAACACCTAGGCCATTGCACTCAAGTCACACACACTTCGAGTTCACCTTGTGGAAGTACATGCCCCCGGAAGATCCGACCTACAGTGTACACAGTCCATCCTCAACTAGGAAGAAGCACTTGTCATCAAAGCCATGTGCCTAAGCTATCTGGGAGACTGTCAGTCTGATATGCAGACTCAGTTAATGGCAAGTCCCTGACCAAGTCTAACATTGACCAGTGTATTCCAAATGAGTCATACCATTCACAATTGCCACCCAAATTGAATGACCTACAGCCCCTCAATCTGAGAGATTGCTTTACAGAAACGTTATTCCTATTTGATATCACACTAAAACAACAAAGCCAATGAACGGCCAGCGCATCAAATCATGAATTCTCTTGAACACACAGTAATACATCATGCTTCATTACCAAACAATGAAAATAGCACTCAGGCGACACTCACTGTAGGTATCGGGGTCGTCAAAATGTGCCACCTCTCCCACGGTGTACCGGGCTGGTCCACCTGTAAAGCATGAAAGGAAGAATATACTCAGTCTGGGTGAACGGACAAATAATTTCTGTTACAATGACACTGTGTGAATATGACATGGTAATGATACACTTTCACACATGCTCATCCTGCATGGATGACTTTGTATTCAACATTATCATTGGATGAGTCTCCTGCTCCAGTGACACACCCTACTACACTCATGCAGTGGCCAGGACAGTCATGTGTTGTCCAAGTTAATCCTCCATTAGTATGCCCAAACAATAATGTTATCCATACATCTCAACATGTGCATCCCAGAGAGACATTCCAAAACTGGTTCCATGAGGACTGCATGACCACTCACAATCAAACAGGCTATGTGGACAGGTTCAACACACAGCAACCAGACACACATGTGACATATGTGTGGACAACATGACTAACTTCATGTGACGTGAAGGCAACACACATGTATAGCATCATCATGTGTTTCGAAATTTCTGTCTAGCTATGGCGTCTACATATGTAGGTATGTTGTTTCTACATGACGTACTCACTGGCCATTATGACCAGTAGAGTACAAATAGAGCAGTTCACGTGTTGCTTTTCTGACACAAATGCAACACTACATTACATGCAGCTACAGGCATCTGGTATGTGTTGCAAAAATGAGCCATCGGACTGGTAGCATTGGTCTTCATACACATTCTGCAACAAATACACATTAGGACACATATGTATACCTTTGTAGCGCAGCATTTGCATCATTTTGTGACGCAGAGAGGGGGCTACTTAGCAAAATACAAATAGATGTTGGATTTTACTGCTGTTATTGCGTGTACATGTGTTGCAAAAATTGGGATTTATGTGTATAACCATGGGCCTAGGTTTCCCTAGCATTACACACAGTCAGCTACTTATTTTGCAGATTGGCTAACAATCATCACATGTTCACACACAGATTTCTATTATTCCCATGTAATTTATTTGTACTCACCAACATGGCCACCAATCCGGAGTCCCAGGTGGTCCAGCAGGTCCTATTCCCTGGTGATCAGATCTGCCCAGCGGTGCTTGAGTTGATGGACATTTCGCTGACTCCCGTAGACCCGGACCAGGTGATGGCGCACCTTCTCCCACCGGATTTTCCTCGCCTCCGTGTGATACCCCTGTATCACATGGCCCCCAGCCTCCAGCATCAGTGGGAGGAAATGGCTTACTAGCCATATGAACCCCCCCCAATTCGTCTTCACCCATCATGGACAGGCGAGGCCTACCTGACATATTGAGAGGTCTAAAAATGGACAAATGAAATATGAAAGTAAAAGTGGGAAATGGGGAAAGGTAGAGGTGTGAAAGAAAAAGAAGAAGGAGAAAAATAGCCCAACTAACCCCCCAAACTATGCTACCCACAACAGACTCCCACAGACAATACAAACTATCACAGGTATAGACAAAACAAGACTAAACAGACTGAGACAATGTTATACAACAATAATAGATTGACACTAAGACAAAATACAAGGCACACAGGACACTAAAGCAGTAAAACACAGGACAACACCTTTCACACAACCACACAGTCTAGATAAATCTGAGACTGCAAAGTGAAAGTGAAAGTTAACTCCCAGTACAGATTTGGTAAACAGGATATCCTATTACATCACTTCCTGCATAAAATGGCCACCGTTTTTATTTTCCCGTTATGCGTCATATTTTCACGCATACACAGTTGTGCGTCATTTTTTTTGACGCATTACAGTGCACATGATGCGGAGTGAAAAAATATGATATGAATATTAATAATTTTTATTGTACATGAGATGACCAACATATTGTCCATGTAGCGTCAATTTTACCACGCATACATCATGGGCATCAATTTTTTTACACGTACAGTAGTGCACATGATGCGGAGTGAAAAAATATGATATGAATATTAATAATTTTTTATTGTACATGAGATGACCAACATATTGTCCATGTAGCGTCAATTTTACCACGCATACATCATGGGCGTCAATTTTTTTACACGTACAGTAGTGCACATGATGCGGAGTGAAAAAATATGATATGAATATTAATAATTTTTATTGTACATGAGATGACCAACATATTGTCCATGTAGCGTCAATTTTACCACGCATACATCATGGGCGTCATTTTTTTTACACGTACAGTAGTGCACATGATGCGGAGTGAAAAAATATGATATGAATATTAATAATTTTTATTGTACATGAGATGACCAACATATTGTCCATGTAGCGTCAATTTTACCACGCATACATCATGGGCGTCAATTTTTTTACACGTACAGTAGTGCACATGATGCAGAGTCAAAAATATTGTGGATGTAAATTATACTTTGAAGGCGAAATATTAAGACACTTTTGGATACATTTGTATTTGACTCTGCATTGTGTGCACTCATGTACGTGAACAAATTATGACGCCCATGCTGTATGCGTAGAATATGGAGCAAATTTATCCTTATGTCTTCATGTTTTTACCTTTGGAAAGGTGATTTGTCATGGTCAAACGGTGCGATGTGATACACATTTGTGTTTGGATATGACACATGTCCGTTGTTTTATGTATAGAAGGCATTCACACTGTAATGTTTGGGATACGTTAACTAATGTATTGACCATATTTGACGACATATTTGGTTTAATTGCTGATGGCTATTTTGAAATGATGGATGGGATAGCATTATGTATTCCTTCTCCAAAATGTGTCCACATTTATGATGGTGATGCTTTTATCTGTAGTCCTAACAGGGAGTGGAAGAGTCACTTACAGTTTTTATGGGGCTAACCATGTCCCATTATGATTTTGTGTTTCAGATTTGTGTTGGACTTATGACATGGAGGCCACACATGTGCCTTATGCATGTGTTTAGTTCACAAGTACATGATTCTTGTATGTTTTGGGGGCGGTAGAGGTGGACTTAGGCCCCCAGCACCCTAGGATTTGACCATCCAGAATAGCTACTGTATCCATGGTGTATATTTATTATATCATGGCAAACCTGCAGCAGAAGGCTAATGTAAGGCCATATGGTATGAATGACTGTTGACCATTCATTCATCTCATTAGCCCATTTGATGTTTGCAGTAATGATGAATTGGAGCTAACTTGCATACCATTTTCCTATGACTATGTTTGCAAGACTCTCAGCGTTCCCGATGTGATAATGAGAATAATTTTTTGGTTGTCTGTGTCCCTTTCTGCATAAACTGGTTTAGTGTCATGTTACAATCTTCCTGCTAGGTTCAAACTGGGACACAACTGTGATGGTCTACTTTCAAATATTAGGTTGATTGTATGACATATGTGTACATGTGTGTGGGAATGTGGATCCACTATCACCTGTCTGGGTGTATGTTGTCACTGTAACTTCAAGGTCTCCTCCTGAGTTAGTGGCAGCTGATGTTGTACCAATTGTGTATTACTCATCTCACACACTTGAGAGAAGCCATTGATGACATGGTCACGTACACATGGATGGTCCCACCCTGTCTCTGAACACGTGTGATGTGACTTTCAAATGATCTCCAATTTTGGGCTGGATAAGAGACTGTTTCAGTTGTTTGGATCCGGCATCTGTAATTGTCACATTTGTACTCTTGTTGGGCTCTGTGTATGGTAATGTATCATGTCACATCCTACCCTCTGTGCATACATTTGTGATGTTTATTTTTGGTGTGATGAATGTTATAGCATTCTTGCTCAATGAGACGACATTCATCTTCAGCAATTTCAAACTAAAGGTGGTCAGAAATGAATAGGCCAAAGCATGATGTGGTGTTTGTTATCTGTGTTTATTTACAAGTGTGGAATACAAGTGATTATAATAAATTAAGTAAAAAAATTGTTGACAAGCTGTTGGTGCCTACGCACTCCTGCTGCCGTGTTAGGTTGTTCCCCCTCCTGTTGCAGGCCAGCATCCTCCTCATCGTCATCCTCAGGCATGTCTGGGTCCGGTTCAAGGAGGGGAATGTTCCTTTTCACACAAATATTGTGTAATATGGCACAAGTGAGTATGATCTTACAGACCATCTCTGGGGAATATAGTAGGCTACCGCCAGTGATGTCAAGGCAGCGGAACCTTGACTTTAGGATCCCAAAGGTCCGCTCCACAATGCTGCGTGTCCTCTTGTGGGCGTCATTGTATGCCCGCTCAGCAGCAGTATTTGGGTTCCCATATGGTGTCATTATCCAAGGCTGGATGCCATACCCCTGATCAGTTGAAAGAGAAACACAGAATGGTATCAATTAGATGTAGGAGGCATTGTTGTACGGATCTTTGATGGCAGTAGCTGTGTTGTGTTGTCTGTGACTATTTTGTGTACTAATGTGACAACCTATGGTTGTTGGTGAAAACTTTGGCATTGTTTTTTTTCCTTGGCTGAGCAAGTGTTTGTTGTCTAACTGTTTGTCAGCAGGATGTATTGGTTTCTCAAGTACAGTGTGCCCTCCCTTGCATTGTGACTTGTGACACAGGTGTCCGTGTGTCCTCACTGGGGGTGTGAAGATAGTTCCATGCAGAGTTGAAACATGAACGTGTATTAGAAACGTTCATATGAACATACCCAGGCCATCCCATCCCTTAAAACTTATGCATTGTATTACTATACAGGTTATTGTGAGCCTTCAAATTTGCAAGGTGACATTTAGGCAACCACAGTCATTAATGTCTTCACACTAAGCTGTAGAGTAAATTCCAATGTGTGAGAGGTTCAATGGTGACTTGTGAAACATGGCTAGTGATGTGAGTACCTCAGTGTGTTCCTGGCTAGGTGTTGCTATTGTGGTGTATGGGTTGTTTATCCTAGAGGGTTTCTGTGCAGTGAGTATATAAGTAGATTTTTGTCCTTACCAACAAGTAGTCCATTGCCATATCGTCCATCCTGGAAGTGTTGGTTGATGGTGCAGTGACGGAAGATGAATGCGTCATGTACACTCCCAGGATATTTAGCCACAATGTTGCTGATCAGTCCTTGGTGATCGACTATGGCCTGCACGTTGATGGAATGTGTGTGCTTCCTGTTGCGGTAGAGGTGTTCAGTCGCAGCAGGTGGCACAAGGTGTACGTGTGTGCAGTCGATTGCACCAAGGACGTGCGGGAAGCCACTGATGGCGTAGAACCCCTGTTTGGTTTCCTGCTGCTTCTGCAGTGTGTTAGGGAAGCAGATGTGGCGGGTGTCAGGCGAATGATGGCATCCAGTACTTTAGGCAGGAATGCGGAGAAAGATGGTTGTGATATTCCACCAACCAGGGCACCAGTTGTCTGAAAGGAGCCACTTGCCAGCATGTGAAGTACGGCAAGCAGCTTTGTTTCTGTTGGGATAGTGCGTGGAGTCACTAAAGTGGGGGCCAATTGCTGTTCAATATTTGTCAGCAGCTGCTGAATGGCCTGCCAGTTCAACCGGTATCTCTGGATGATGTCTCGTTCCCTGAGGCCATGCAGGGTTGTTCTTGGGCGGAATATCCTCTCCTGCCTTCTGCGCTGTCTTTGAGGTCCCTGCTGTTGTTGTTGTAGCTGCTGTTGTTGCTGCAGGGCTCTGCGTCTACGTGCACGCTGAAGAAAAAGCACCTCCATGTCTCCCTGTTGCTGCTCTGCTGCTCTGCTGCTCTGTTGTTTGTTTTGTGTGTTCTGATTAAGTACAGGTGTGTTTGCACCATTGTAACGCCTGCCCTGACCCAGGCGTTAAAATTTCACGATATTCGTGCTTTGCGTGATTTTTTTGCGCCGCCTGCCTCGCGGGAGTGATTTTTGCCCAGAAGCATAAATACGACGCACTGCTGTGTGCGTCGGTTTTTGGACGGGAACGCCTACCCTGCATGTCATTAACGCAGGGCGGGGTGCCGCTTCCAAAAACTGGCGCACATAGCGCCATTTCCCTTGTGCGCCGGCTCGGGCGTCAGGGTTTAAATATGGGGCAACGTTTGCGCTGAAAGTGCGTCAAAATTTTTGACGCACATTCGGTGCAAACGGAGTATAAATATGCCCCTTAATCTCATGTGTATAAAATGTATTTGTGTAATTCCTGCTTGATGTACACTGTCTTGAAGATCGTCCCCCAGCGCCTGATATACCTGGAAAGTGCTAGGTCCACGCTAAATATACATACGTATTGCATCATATTTACATGTACTATGTCTAATTTAGGGATATACAGTCTAACTTTTAACAAATCATAACATATTAGAGATGTAAACACTGTTTTATAATAGGGTCAGGACAGGGACCTATTTTAATCCTCCACCTTCTTATTTTAACCAAAGCTTCTGCCCTTTGAACCTTATTTATTTATTTATATTTATTAATTATTTTCTTATTTTTGTGATACAATGGTTTATTCCTGGGTTGCTGCTCTACTTCATTGTCCTCACTAGTAAAAGCTTGGGGTTTAATCACCAAACCAGAATCAGTTATCCTGTTGAGTACGTACTACATGACTTTTTTGATGCTTCCTCTTCTCCCACCACATAATCTCACTTTATGAAGGTAATGAGTTCTCCCAGAAGATTCTTCACTATTTTTTTCCGACGCATAGGTACCACTTTCTTCTTCAAAAATATCCACTAGTGACAGTAACATATTTGGGAGAGATATCAATTTGCCAATAATGGGTTTATAATGGAAAGTAGGAACAATGAATTGGATTTGGATTTGTCTCTAATACTGGAGATCAGAGTAGAGAGATTTGTCAAATCGCAAATCACGTGTCTGTTGAAGAAACAATAGTTGCTAGAGCTTGCATGAATTCATCTTGCATATCCAACTGATTTGAATTATAAAATAATTGAAAACAATAACTACTGCATTAATGGAAATGCACCAAGAGAATGAGTTACTTCAGAAGGCGTGCAGGTGTAAACATGGCCAAATCATTGTGTATAGTGTTAATCTGTCTGGGACACGCTGTATTTCTAAAATCCTTTGAGAGAGCTATAACCCAATTTGAATCTGATGTGCTTCGTCTTTACAATAATTAGCTGAACAACTTGCTTCACAATAAAATCCAAACAGGATTTACATGTACTGTACTGTTTTTGAATACGTTTATTCTTGGAATAAAATAACTTGGTAATGTTTCATTACTGCTAAGCTAAAATGGTCCAACCAGACATTTTCTTTAGCTCTAACTAGGGGTGAATGAAATATTCTGTTCTTCCAGTGGAATTGGCAGCATTTTGGCTTCACCAAGTTACTCTTGTAACACAGTGTTCCGGTCAAATTCCACCAATCACCATGTGGTGGAATTTATTCTCCAGTGCTTGCAAAACAGTAAGTTGGCAAGCATGATTTGGCATCTCCTAAAGTGATTTTTGGTCAGTAGGAGGCCGTCCAGCAAAGTTTTTCTAACAAGGCGGTCGCAGGCAGTTGCGACCTTTTGCGGTCAGAAGACTGCCGCTTGAGAAAAAAAACAAGCTGCAGCAAAATCACCATGACTTTCTGCGCCATTGATAGCCCACGTGGTGCAGTTCAGCACAAATTTTTCAGCACAGAACACGTTCCTGGCTCTAAATCACAGCACAAGCTTCATGGCATGGCTACTTCTGCCCATTGGCTGAACTCCACAGAATCTCACTGAGGCCCATATTTATATTTTTTAGCACGGCATATGCGTCATTTTTTGACGCAAAAGCGGAGCAAACTTACAAAATACAATTGTATTTTGTAATTTTGTGCCGCTTTTGCGTCAAAAAGCGGCGCTAAAAAAGTATAAATATGGGCCTGAGTTTTTTGTAGCTCTGTACAATTCCGCAGAATTAAATTCTGTGAGTTCTGCCCACCCCTTGTTCTAACTGGCCCTTACTTTTGCACCCTGTATGAGGTACAGAAAAAACAATACCTTAGCTTACCAATTACATGAGCACCCCAATAAAGGTTGTTTAGGAGTTTATCCCCTTGCCTTCGACCTTTCTTAAGGAT
Organism: Pleurodeles waltl; assembly: GCF_031143425.1. Classification (NCBI taxonomy): domain Eukaryota; kingdom Metazoa; phylum Chordata; class Amphibia; order Caudata; family Salamandridae; genus Pleurodeles; species Pleurodeles waltl. The sequence continues at coordinate 803,901,914 of NC_090437.1, read as the reverse complement.
GATGTATACTGTGTCAAGCATTCGGTCAAATCTGTATGGGAAGCAATATTTTTGGGCGATTTCTTCCACCGCATCTGGGGGAAGAGTAGACGTTCCGACTGTCGAAACAAAAACATTGACTCACTGTCTCTACCGACTGAGTGATGCTTAATAAAATACATTCAAATAAGTTCTGCTTTCCGCGGTCTAAAACGTGCGACAGTATACCCAGAGGATCAACCCAAACCGTCTCTGCTGTCAGAGCCCTGAAATCAATTTTAATGAGAAGCTGCTCAAGCATAATACATTTTAAACAATCAGCTTGACTGCCTGCTTCGCTTTCATTGCAGCCGCCACAATACGCCCTATTCTGCCAACCCCCTTTATTAATTAAGATGTTTTTGTCGTCTGCCAGGCCGCCCTGGGAGACTGGAGAGGTAAATAAATGCAGGCTGGCTTATCAACCAGAGTAAATGAGAAAGAGTCAGTCTAGCAGCAGGGGAGGAGAGATCAGACAGACAGCGGGAGAGTCGGTGAGCCTCTGCTTTCAGAGGCTTGGCAGCTGCCTGTCTTGGGCGCTCTCGCAGCGCCCGCCCTATGCTTTCCATTCACCAAATATTCAAATACTGATGATAAGAAGCGGTGCGGCACCACAGTATTTAATATCTGACACCCACTGCAATTTCTTGGGGGTGGGGTGGCTTGTTTTGCGCTTTATGTAGAAGACTCGAGTGCTATGCAGCCTAGAACAGTCCTCAAGAGACCGGGTCCCCGCGAAATCCTATCCTGACGTGATCTCGACAAGGAAGTGTTTACAGGCAAGGAGAACAACACTGGTGAGGATGTGACACGCGTACTGGGACTAGTACCGTATTAATTGCAGATGGTTGGGTGTGATCTAAAATATCACTCCCCAGCTACCATATGATATAAGTAGAGTTGTGTAGACTGTTCAATCCGCAGCTAACACCTGGGTGAAATTTTGCTGTAGGAAGTGGTGTTTATACGATGCTGCCCCCATGTGGAAATATGCGATCCAGCATCGAATCTATTCAGTATAACTACGAACGCTTCTTTTTTTCCATTTCTGTCGATAAAACCTGAAATAGAAGCAAGCATTTTGAACATTTTACCCAAAATGTTAATCACACCTGCTCGTCAGAGAAAGCGGTGAGTCGGAAAATGAGGCTCTGGTGCAGGGCCTCAAACCGAAGACCGTCTTACATTCATATTAGGGATCGAAAACAGCCGTGCCTTATGGTATGATTTTTCTTATTTTTGAAAACATGTTTTTCAGTGAAACCGGGGAATAGTTTTACGGTACGTCCCCCCAACAGATTTGTAGGTGGGCGGTGCGACAGTAGTGAGCACAGCGAATGAGCCAATCCCAGGCTGGGAATCGGTCGAAGGTAATGGAGAGCACATTGAGACGCCCCCCCACCCCCACCTGCAACTCCCATCTACCCTCCATCAAATACTCTGACACAGTGCACTGGAGCGTTATACATCTGGTGATGCAAGTTTCGTACGTGTTCATTAGAACGCTGTCCGCCCAATAGAAATGCCAACGAGATGTACTGAACCATTCAACTGGTTGAGGAGTGTTAGGGCTGCCAAACATTGTTGGTTTGAACATGGTCTATTAATTATTCTAGGAACGTAAGTACGTTATTACTGACTAACGCTGGTGAAATGTGTGAAAGGTATCTTGAATTACTACCAGGTCTCCCTCATCCACATGTTATTAATGACAAAGTAATGCATGTCGCAACATAGTGACCTTTCGAATCCTTGACTTTAGCACCCACATGTCTTTTTAGCCATGGGTCTTTCCAGCCACCTCTCTTTATCCACTGGT